>NC_044284.2:62641160-63241160 GCF_004027225.2 Strigops habroptila
TCTCCTTGAGCACACTTTCAGCATTTACCCATGGGGCCTGGCTATTCTGCTTGCAAAAATTCCTAAGCTTTTATTTGAACAGCTAGGAGAAAAGATCCATAATCAGTAGGTATAATAGAAGTTACAGTCATATTATAGGATTGTATTAAGAATCAATGCTATATGGTTTTCATTTTGCTATAGAGCTTTCGTGTGTGGTGGAAAGATCTTGTACCATTTATTATCCTTGTTACCACTTCATATATTATGATCTGCAAGAAATGCAGCCCCAGTAATTTCAGTCATTGAGTTTTCATTGAATGGTTCCTTTAAGGAAACTCCTCAGAACATTTCTGTGAAAGATTTGCTCCAATAAATGAGCGGTTACTGTTACTTGACTTGTTTTTTAAAGGAAACAACATCTCTCTCAATCACACAGGGTGAAGGAGGATAAAATCATAGTGTCATTTAGGTTGGAAAAGACCTTTAAGCTCATCAAATCCAACCATTAACCCAGCACTGCCAAGGCCACCAGTAACCCATGTCACTGAGGGCCTTGTCTATACTGTGTATGAACACTTGCAGGGACAGTGACTCCAGCACTGCCCTGGGCAGCCTGTTCCAATGCCTGAGCACCCTCTGGGGAAGGAATTGTTCCTCATCTCCACCTAAACCTCCCCTGGTGCAGCTTGAGGCCGTTTCCTCTTGTCCCATCTCTTATTCCTTGGGAGCAGAGACCAGGCCCCTCCTGGCTCCATCCTCCTGTCAGGCAGTTGCAGAGAGCGATAAGGTCCCCCCTGAGCCTTCTCCTCTCCAGGCTAACCCCCCCACCATGCCCCTCAGTCCTTCCTCATCAGACTGGGATGTATTCAAATCATGAACATTGTCAGATGAAAATATAAATCTGAAGACCTTTAAACCCTTTTAAAATTAAAAAGTTCTACAAAAGTGCTGAGGGATGAACATCTGAGCCATGACACAGGGAAGAAGACACTAGCTGAGTTTTTGATTTGTAACCAGGTGTTTTGCTAGATATTTTAAAGCAAGTATCAGAGAAAAACAACAAAAACATATATTCCCCGCCGCTGCAAGTGTTCAAGGACAGGCTGGATGGGGCTTGGAGCAACCTGCTCTAATGGAAAGTGACCTTGCCCATGGCAGGGGGTTGGAACTGGCTGAGCTTTAAGGTCCCTTCCAACACAAACTAGTCTGGGATTCTATGATATATACTTTGGCTCTGGATGAAACCCTTGGTTTTATCCTTCTGCCTCTCACCGCTTTATTCCCAGTTGCCAGTTCGTCCCCACTCCCCATGGTGATTGCCACTTGTCATCATCACTCCTTACTGGATGCAAGGTGGAAATCCAAAAGAGTGTCTGGCTGCAGTTATAACACCCATAATTAATAATTCTCATTCATCACTGCTGTTAGTGACAATATGCTTGTATAGCTGGATGAATAATTCATAGACAAACCCAAAGCCCCACCAGCTCACAGAAGTCACTGTTGTGTTAGATACTCAGCTCTGCTGCTCTTCCAACAGACACTGAAGTTGTGAAATTAAGCATTTGAAACCTCAGTGCAAGAACGGCATTTTCATGCCTGTTTGCCTCAAAGGCTGCTCTGATTTTGCTAATTGCCTCAAAGAGGGCTTCGATTTGCTGTTTGCTGCAAACAGTATTCTAATGTAGTTTATCCTAGGAGTCTGCAGCTGTGTTTGAGGCTGGTGACGTCTGGGGCTCATTGAGCTCTTCTGAAATTCATTCCCTTCGCTCCTTGTGTGAGCTGGTTTATGTGTTTGTAGACTGCACTCAATACCTTGCACTAGATGAAGGCTTAGACATACTGGCCTGTGATATAACCACATCTCCTGGTGAGGAACCTCAAAAGGTTTTCTTAGTTATGTATCCCAAAAATCTGAATCCTTGTAATTATCAAATAGAAAAGAGAAGACTAATTTGGATTACCGTCTGCCATAGATGTGTTCTAAAAGCAAAAAACGCAGTTCTAGGATGGCTCCAAGAGTTGCTTAAAGCCATGTCATCAAAATGAAAAACATTTGGGTGATTTATTGTTTCAGTTTTACTCATCAAACAAGAGCTAATCACATCTAGTCTAGTGATACTAATAAACTACTGAGGAATCTGTTTTTTAAAGACCAGTGATTCCTGATCAATGAGACCCACTTTGTAGGTTTTGGTTGCTCACGCCCACTGAATGGGATAATGAAATCCAAGTATTAACAGATGTCAATATGTAATTACATATTAATTTTCTTCCATTTGTTCTTTCTGTTAAGGGATTTCAAATTACATCACACTTTCAGGCACCTCTGAAGTACTTTTCACAACTTAATGATATTGGAATTACTGCTTCATATACCACTGATGGGCAATTTCCAGATCAGCTTCAGATCACACCAGGTCAGCCACCAGAACCAGGCCATTCAGGCCATTCTCCTACATCTAACAGCTCCTGTGTTTTCTAAACACTGAGACACGCCCAAGCTCTGAGACCCATCCCTGAAATAGTGCACTATTCATGTAACTCACACATTCCTATAAGCTACTACAGGATAATCCATATTTGGAGCAATGAATGTGTTGAAGATACCTGAGCACTGTCACAGGGGAGAAGCAGAGGAGGTGGGAGCATGGAGCCTGAGGTGGAGGAGGATGCTCAGACTGCGGGATTAGGGTAAGAGTGTGGAATCCTTTTACTCCTGCAGCTGGAGAGGAGCAGAAGCTTTCCCTTTTGAAGCCCAATGCAGAAAACAAAAGCCTCCTAAACTAAACCTCAGTATGAAGGTACTGCAAATGCTAAAGCAGGGAACAGCAGCATCTTTATTTCCCCTGTAGAGAACGTACCCTTCACGCTCACTGGATGGCTCAGGTTAGGCAACCTCTGCATTTCCTGTCCTAGCATCCTTTGATGAACAACTGGAAAACTTTTCTTACATCTTTAGCAAAAGCTGTACAATCACAGATGAACCTTCTCAAATGGAGGTTTTCCAGGCAGGAAACATTTAATCCATTGCCTTCCAAGCTTTCTTTCCAGTTTCTTACAATTCACTACTACAGTATGAATCCCTGACCTTACTTTTCAGTTATTTTCACTCCTATAGACAAATTTTCCTAAATTAGCACTAGTTCTTTTTAAAAAAATGCATTTGATTTTGCTCTTCCCAACTCGTGGGTTTTGCTGTTTCTGAATATCTGATATTGTCACCATCCTCTCTTAAGCTATAAAATCAAAATTAAACTGTAGAGGATTCCAAAAAAAGAAGGCAGTATATGAGAAGGAGCTGCTTTAATAAATCCATCCCCATGCTTGTTCATTCTCCCATAACCATGAATCTAACACAGCTCACAGCAGGAAATATTTTTCTTCCGCAAGTTCCCAGCTCATAAACCCAAGACAAGCAGTATCATCTAATAAATTCAAAGGGAAGAATCACATCTTCATACACCAGAGGTGGGATTGAAAGAGCTAATGTACAATTCCTGTTTCATTTCATTAAATCACCTATGCAATGCAGATAAAGTTTGCTATAGCTCAGTGGAAGACATGCCAATGCGAAACAGTTCCCAGACACAGTAAAATCCTTAGCAATGGACTGTCCTCTTTGCGAGCTGATCACTTGCACAGGCAATTCTTTGTTCTCTAATGGGCTTCACTGTGAATGGGAATTCCCCTTGGGCACTGGGATAGAAGAGATGGCCTCAATAAGAAAACCTTGCAATGAAGAGTGCATACGTGTATTGTTTTCAAGACTGATTCTCTGGCAAATACAATCTTCCATAAATACCAAGAGATGCTGCCCCTGGTTTGAATGGGAAAAAGGTCCCATCTTAATTTAGTATTTTGTGTGTCTATATATTCATTTGGTTGGTAAACTATAAAAGAGGCTGGATTGAGAGTCCTGTGTACTCCCAGAAAGCTGCTGCATGTTTTCCAGTGCAGCCTATGGCTGCTCTGGGGCAAAGGGAGCTTTTCTTAAACCGAATATTCAGTTTCTGTGACAGTCTCCAGTTGTTAAAGTACTTCAGGTTTGAGCATTTCCCTCTTTCATATGGTTTTCCTAATGAGATCTTTCTACCCCTTCCTGTTTATGGATTTTTATTAATGGACTGGTCACTGGGGGTAGAATATTTCTGCCTATGTATAATTTAGTCAGCTTTATGAAATATTCTGGCATGCTAAGAGGTCATGCATCAGCTTTTGCTAAAGCAAAATGAGCTTCAAAGGACATAAATCACAGTCCTTTACAGTGTTCTGGATAATAATGCCATCTCTCAAGGATGACAGTAATTTAAAAGCAGGTATACAAGCTTACTTCACAATTTCTTCCGAACAGACTATGACTCGAAGCAAAGCAGCAGCATGCAATGCAGATATAAGTATTATGCATCATATAAGGAAATAAAAGACAAAACAAATTCTCTGTGCTATCAGCTTCTCCAGCGTTAAGTATGAAAATGTGGCACGAAGGGTACAGCTTGTTTTATTGCAAATATTCTATCAAAGTCCTCCAGAGTTTACTGCTCTCTCTGCTTACAACTCCAACTCCATTTCTACTCGTGCTTGGCCTAGTTTCACTCCTACAACTGATGATGCTTCTTCAAAGGAAAAGAAGTGTGGGAGCAACTGAGACAGAAAAAAGAACAGTAAAGCATTTAAAACAAAAAAGGGACATGCTCTGCACTAATGCCATTTTCCATTTCCAGTTATTATATTTGTCCATTTCTTACTGGTAAAAAGACATGGGAATGTTCCTGACATTTTCCTCCTCATTTAATTTTACTTCATTTGCTTTTGTGTTGAGCTTTTCAATCTCCCATTCTTTGTGCTTCATCCTGGGGCATCTTCAGTAAGGAAGGTCGTATTGTAAAGAAGGTGCATCTTGAGACAGCAACCAGAAATACGCATTTGATATTCTTGGTTATGATATGCTATTTGGGCACTTAAAAGACTTTTTATTCTATTTTAAAATGTCCGTCAAGTGCCTGCTAAAAGTGTAAAACATCCTTTGCGTTAGCTGTCACGAAATACTTATCATGAAATCTCAGGTGGAACAGAACTGCTTTGGTTCTGTATTAACTCCCAAGACTTTTGAGACCATTTTAACAAGGTCCAGTTTGGCTTTGCCAGGACTCTGCACCTCTTACTGACCACGCCAGCACTCAGGGCTGCTCTCTCTTTAAACATGAGCAACAAAACAATAACCCAAGACCAATAAAGCTGCAATTTCCATCTGGAGTGGACCTTTTTTCCCCCTCCTTCTATTCTGTGGGCTAAAAACATGCTAGCAGAGCAGGATGCCTCAATGGGACATTCATTCTGGGGACACTCATGCTGAACAACTGTTCCAAAAATACAGAATCAGTGGACCAGCAATAGAGACGCATCAGTCTAATACAGATCTGTCCATTAGCCATTCAAAAGCAACACAAAATATTGCCTAGTACTATTTCCTTATATTAGATAGATATTTTCTTATTCTTTTTTTATACTTTAAACTTCTATTTAACCATCCTGTCTTGCATAATGACATTTGGTAAACTATGGACTTATTTAGCCTCCACTGATGAGAACTGACATTTTCCCACTGACTTCTCCCGGCACCTTCTCTCATCTATAAAAATAAACATCTTTTCCCAGTGATGAACCATAAAGAACCAGGAAGAACTGGGCTGAGTTTCTCACTTGAAGAATATCAAGCTCCCAACTCAGCACCAGGATGGGGAGGAGAGGTGGGAGGGGAGAAATAAATGGTTTTCAAACTGTAAAATCTGGCTTGGTGCAAGTGGAACACAGCAAGCATGAAAAGGATGAGCATAATATCTTTAAATAACAGTCCAGTTTATAACAGAACACTGCTAAGGCAAATCTAACTCATTAGAAGTAAGAACTTTGCTATTACTTCATCAAGTCATCCAGAACAACCCAGACAGTTACAGGATCAGTTCCACCATATGTTTCATTTGCAGTTTGGGGTGACAGACCTTTTTAGCCCAGCTTATGTTTGTGACCACTGCAACAACACACCCAGGAGTTTCTTAGGTATTGTGTATGACTTGCCCAGACTTACTCGGGACATGGGGAGTCTGTTTTTGCCCTTAGAGCTCATGGTACCACGCTCATGGCAGAGTATGCGACACAGGATGCATTCCCCTGACAAGATGAAGAAAGGCTGAGAGAGCTGGGCTTGTCCAGCCTGAAGAAGAGAAGGCTCCTTAAGGGAACATCTTAGAGCAGCTCCAGTGCCTAAAGGGGCTCCAGGAAACCTGGAGAGGGGCTTTGGACAAAGGCCTGTAGGGACAGGACAAGGGGAATGGCTTTAACTTGCCAGAGGGGAGATTGAGATGAGCTCTGAGGCAGAAGCTCTTCCCTGTGAGGGTGCTGAGGCGCTGGCACAGACTTTTCCCAGAGAAGCTGTGGCTGCCCCATCCCTGGCAGTGTTCAAGGCCAGGTTGGACACAGGGGCTTGGAGCAATGTGCTCTAGTGGAAGGTGTCCCTTCCAACACAAACCAGCCTGGGTTTCTATGATGCTGCCATGGTTTGAACTGGTCTGTGCCTACAAAGCCCCTGTGTAGCTAGAGGGCTGGAATCATCAGGAGTGGCTTAGACCATCATAGGAGTGAGGGATGCTGCTCCCCCAAAAGCATGTGGATTGCCCAGTCCCATTTTTCCACCATGTGTAGCCATTCCTTTTCCCTGCTTTAGCACCATTTAACATGTCAGTGTACACTCTTCTATTTCCATAGGAGTGCACAGAAAGAGAAGCAAAGTAGACAAAAACTGTACATGGAAGAATAGAACATTAGAGACTAATTACAGCACTGCTCCTCACAGATGACAGCTTGAGTGTTTAAATTGCATGGAAAGGAAAATCTAGGACAGGTTTGTCAACAGGTTTTGGAAGAGCCCAAATGACATTTCACACTTTTACAGATGCTACTATCCAATTATTTCAATAAGACTAAAGCTTAATGAGGTTTCCAAATTCCAGGCACTAATTGCAATGCTTTTAGGCTTTTTAAGTATGTAATATTGACATTTACAACTGGGTTTGTGGCACAGGGTTTCTACTTGTTAGATGAAGTTAAACATATGAGCAGAATTACCTTCTGAAAATATAAGGACACTGGTGAACAGATCCAAATCTGTATCAGGTAGGAATAGCTGTTCAGTTCAAGTGCTATGCTGCCAGCAGAGTGCTGCTTTGCAACCACAGACTGCTGTCATCTGTGAGACAAGCAAATCTACAAACCATCTCTCCACATCCAGCATATCCATTCTGAATTATGCCACAGTCTGACTCATTATGTGAGTAAATAAAACAAGGAACTTGCATGTACACATCCATGTGTATGTCCTTGTGTACCCGATACCTCACTGATAGCCAACATAAACAGACAAGAACTCTCACCGATAGCCAGGATAAACAGACAAAAACTCTGAAGTCTCTTCTATTCCTGCCTATAGTTATCTGCTGTGCTGTTGCAGACATTTCACTTAGGAAAAAATGGGGGTGAAACCATCCACCGGTTTTATTTCTCTCCACTAATGCCTTGCTAGCTGGATTTTCATATTGCTGAACATCAGAAGGGCAATTTCAGACCGTGAAATAAGTCTGATTTTATCCTCTCAACTCTGTCAGGGTCCCCACATGTAAAATGGAAGGTAATGCTTTCCTCCATTTAGCCATAGTTATGCAAATTTAAGTTTAAAAAGAATACAGTTATAAAAGGACAATCATTATGTACTTATTGTTGATGCACTGATTTCAGTCTATAGCTAATGCAATGTAAATGAACTTCGGGAGTTTAGTGGTGGACTTGGCAGTCCTGGGGAACAGTTGGACTTCATGAAATTAAACGATGAGCTTTTCTAACCCCGCTGATTTTAACTACTTCTTGTATGAATAAGTTTCCACCATTTCTGATCACTACAGCGCAAGCAAGTCCAGAAAGGCCAGAATGTCCACCAAGAGCACAAGAGCTGGGACTTCAGGACCCACCATTGGTATGAAACTGCTCTCGATTTGATGGTCAAGCAGCAAATAATGTAGGTATCATTGCTGCAACATTGTGTTGCTTCCACAGGAGAAACTACTGCCAGAATCCTTATTTTTACCCCATTTCCAACCCACCTCCCTGGGTCTGCAATGAAAAATGGGAAGGAAACCAGGGTGTGGAAGGCAAGAGGGGATGGAAGGTGCAGGGGGAAGGCATTAGCACAAGCTCCATCCTGCCTCAGTGATGCTGTGCCTGCCAGCACAGGGGCATCTGCCACACAGCCACAGCTGATGTGCAGAACCTGTTTCCCAAGTTAAAACTCTGGAGTCACAAAACATCTAAGAATTGCATATTGGTTATTGCACATTTCCTTAGAAAGTGTCATGCCACTGTGGTTTATAATCAGCTCCATCTACTTTTCCTCTTTGTTCTCAGCATGCATCATGTTGTAGTAGCACAAAACATTCCCAGCTTGAGCATTTTTAAAGCATCTTGTGGGCAGCAGGGAATTTGGGCTGGCATCATTTTCACAGGCAGGTGAATCCGGTCCCCGCACCTCCAGGACACCAGACCACAGGGATGGGCCAGAGATGCTGAAGCCAAACCAGAGCAGGGGCTTGGCTAGCTTGCTCCCTGCCTGCAGGATAGCACTAATTCCACCTCCCATCTCATTAATGTCTTTGTGAAAACTCACACTTATTTTTTAATAATTTCAAAAGGTGAAGTGTTAGGAGTATATTGGGTTTATAGCTAGTTATTTTCATTACATTCATACACTTAGAATTGCCTGTGCTGATACATGGAATGCTATTTCCAGTGTTACTAATTACAGTTACTTAGCCTGTGATATAGCCAGAGAAGCAGTTTAAAAGTAATTTGGAATTTCATTATTGAGGCAAAGGAATGTGCAATTCTGTCTTTGCTGGTAAGCAGGCAAGGTCATGTCACACAAGGAAACACACAGAATTGGCTCTGTCTTAGAATCAGAGAATTGTTTGGGTTGGAAGAGACCTTCAAAGCTCATCCAACCCCCTGCAATGAGCAGGGACACCTGCAACCAGACCAGGTTGCTCACAACCACATCCAGACTGTCCTTGAATGTCTCCAGGGGTGGTGCATCCACCACCTCTCTGTGCCAGTGCCTCACCACCCTCATTGTAAGAAATTTCTTCCCCACATCTATCTTGTCCTTAAGTTTCTGTGATGCTCTTCTCTCATGTTTTAGGAAGTTCATGAAAGGTATGGCTCCTTTTTTTATCCCAGAATTAATTATTCTAATGCCTAAAAGAGTTGCCCTAAAGAGTGATTATAAACCACAGTGACATGACTGAGTTGAGTTCACTCTTCGGGAAACCTGTAATGAGCACGGGTTCCACTTGTCTTATTTTTAAGCATTAACTGGACTTGACAAAGGGGTTTTATCAGATTATAGTATTTCAGCTTAGATATTTCGTGTGTCAGACATTATTAGTTTTAACCAGGCTAAAAACAAGACACTGACCGCAGCCTTTTGCACTGAGACACGATAGAGATGCTGCTTTGGGTCACAGGAAGGGACGTGGCTGTGCCTCTGGAATGGTTGATCTGTCCTATTGGTTTACTCCTCAGTTCCTTTCCATTGTTTCCACTTCCATGCTTTTATAGAAATGGTTTTCACATACGGATCTATTTTCATTGACTACAAATAACAGAATTCCTGCTACAGCATGTTTTAATTGCCTAAATTGAAATCTTATGAGGAAGAATATACTAAAAATCTTATCCTGCCAAAGTTTTGACTCTGAAAATGCTTTTACAGTGTTTTCTCCTCAATCTGACAGAAACAGAAGAAAAGGATTTCAAAGAATGTTGGAAATTCATTCAGGGAAATCAGTGGCTTTGCACCTCCTTAGCGAGGCTTCACTACATATTTAGATTTAAACCCTTTCTGCAAGAGAAACCCAGCATGTTCTAGGCCATCAGGTGGGATAATTTTTACATCCTCTTTCAAATCCAGGTGATGAAAAAGATGATACTGAGTAAGAGTTGCAGAGATTGGTTCTCAATGCGCTTCAATGCTATTTAATTTCCTTTGTTAACAACAAAGCAAAAGTGGAACTTTCAAACATGGGACACCTATTTTTCTCCTGACGACAGACAGTCGAAAACTACAGAAGTGGAAATAACAGGAAATCCAATGAAAAAAGAAAAGATCAGATCAATCACAGTAATCACAGTGTTCACTGTGACAGGCAGCAGAGAGCTCAATAAAACACTATAGTGCTTACTAAGGGTACAGAGTCCCAAAGCCACTTGCAGTGTGGAAATAATGGCAATGAGTAACAATATAATTGCTATCTCAGTTTTTCCAGGCCAGCCCAATTGCCTTTAATTGAATCAACAGGATGGCAAAGAGGTGTTCAGAGAGGGAATAATAGAGCCCACAGTAAGGGTGCTCAGAAGAGCATGCACTTATACGTAACCAAACTCTTCTAAGCCAAATTTTATGTCTTTAAAATAATACTCCTGCGGTTCAGTTCAGTTACAAAATAAAGTTATGGAGGATCTGGTCAAAGAAAATTGCATTGGAATAAAGTGATTGGAATTAAAGTCTCTGCATTGCTGCACTCTGTTTTCAGATGCCAGTGGTATTTCTAAGGCAGTACAATGGACAAACAACATTAATCTTCCAAGCAAGCATTGTGATGGGTGCTGGTCTTCCTTGAGTGAAATGATCAGGATTTTTGCCTCAGAAATCAATGGGAGCACATTCATTAGATAGGAAATCTTAAAAAAGTATATTCAATAAACAAGACACCTTTAAAAAGCAGTAGGTTTGGCAACCTGGGTAAATTCTTGCATTGCAGGATGCAATCACACATCATGTCCTGCTATGGGTGACTTTTGCTACTGGGTTCCAAGGGCTACACAAACATGCCCAGACGCATCTCTCTGCTGGTGGCCAGTGTGATGCCAAAGCTTTAGGCAGGGGTCATGCTGCCAGAGCTCTGCTAGCACTCAGCGAGGTACCATGGCCCTGACCAAGCCACACTGACCAGGAAACTGTTCTCACTGTTTCAAAGTCCAACACTTGTGATTATAAATTCCTTAACAAAAGCCTCTTCAGTGGATGTGAGAGACCAGGGAGGTTATCTGTGCTTTAATTAAAAGGGAATAACATTAAAAAAAAAAAGCTGGCCCAACAGGTTTTGTTCTTATCATCCACTTTAGATCATTCTAATGCAAAGTGATAGATTTGACCTGTATCTGCCTTAAGGGCGGTAAGAAGCAGAAGAGACCCACAGCGCAGAGCAGACATAGCCACCAGCTCACTCCTTGATCGAATTGGTATTATTCCAAAAACTCTTTTGAAGTCTGCCTTGCAAAAAGGTTGGGGGTTGGAACTGAATGACCTTTAAGGTCCCTTCCAACCCAAACCAGTCTGGGATTCTGTGATTCTATGATTGGGTTTGTTCTCTTTGAGGGAGGTTGCCTGTTCACAGGCTAGGAGCTCACCAGACCCATGCTTTAGGAAGGATGAAAGATGCTGTGCACCCAGCAGGAAACATCAGGCTGCACCTCTCCTAGCCTGGGAGAGAAGGGGATGAAAAACCTAACCAAGCTAACAGACACAAACCTCAGAATTTAATCATCTACAGTTGTGCCCTTTGCATGAGATTATTGTGCTCTTTAACCTAATTTTTGGGGGGTTTTGGTTTGGTTTGGGGCTTTTTGTTCATTTATTTGCTTTGAGTTTAGTTGTTTTTTTATTTACCCTATATTTTTGCCTTCTTGTACTGCTGGCGTTGCAAGAAGCTGCTGAAAGACACTCAGCTGAACGCACCTTTTGCAGGACTCTCACCAGTCACAAAACAACTCATTCACCTTAATTCACATGTAACAGAGCTAATACACTGCAGACCAGAGAGCAAATTATTATTTTGTGTAGATTATCCTTCGTCTGCAGATTTAAGAAGATGGAAATTTCAATCTTCTAATGGAAATTCAGTTGCAGCCCCAACCATAAAACACCTCCAACATTTCAGGCTTATGAGTTTCAAACTAGTACAGCCCTGTTCTTCTTCAGATAACATATTCATGCTCTACATCCTTGTAAATGAGATCACCTGCTAAGGCAAACATTTCCCATGACTTAAGCCTGTTAAAGAAGGGAAAAAGCCATTCATACGCATTTTAGAGAGAGACAATCCCTGCAGCTCATTCCAGCGCCACGAGAGGTACCAATGTGGGAGGAATTTAATGAATGGCTAAAAAAATACAAATCCCAGAGGATTCTGATGGGTCATTAATGCTGCATCAATGACTCTGGCTGCAGCCCTTGGTAATGGCAAGCCCACGTGAGTTGTCTGCTGGGGCGGGTGGTTCATTTGGTGGGGGGTCTACACTGAGCAAACCTCCACAGCTGCCTCCAGAAGAACTCTTCCAGGTCTCTTTCTCCTTGTGCTGAGCAGGGACAAGAGGATAACAGTGGCTGGCACTAGTGAGCTAATGTTATAACAAAACCTGACATCCTGCTCGAGTGCTAGCAATTTAAAAGAGTAATGGATTGTCAGTTTTAGCTGGAAAGTGGTTGTTATATGATTTTAGGAGTCTTTTGCATATTTATTTTGTCCCACTTTAAATAAATTTGGGTAAGATTTATCTCGTTAGCTCCAAATGCAAGTCCCTCTTGGCCTGGTTGAAGAAACAAATAAGGCTTTGCAAACATTGCAAAGACTAAATCAATACATTAATATTTAGGGGACATTAAGGAGGTTTATTAAACAGAAAAAGAGCCTTGAGTAGTCCTTTAGAAATCTTACACATGCTTAAATAAAAACCATAGGTTGTGGTTTCTGACTGAACCTATCAATTGCATTTGCATAGATAACTGAACTATTTACATTCACACCGTGATGAGTGCAGAAAGGAGATGATACGGAGAGGGCAGGGCAAGAGCAAGGACTGTGTCTCACATGCACAGGGTCTGTCCCAAAGGAGCCCCAAACGTGCCCACTGTGGGCTAGACTAAAATAAAAATAAAGATGTCAAGTAACTAATGTAAGAAAGTTTTTGTGTCACCAATTCCCCAGTATCAGATGAGACCATGGGCAGCTGGAGACAGGGGATGGCAAAGAGAAAGAGACCTATTATCTACACCTCGAAGCCTAAACCACAGACCTACTGTGCTGTGCAGCCATGACTGACCAAGATACAGACTTGAAACAACACCCCTTGACCCAGACCATGTCATCAGGAGCACCCCCAGGCTCTTCAGTCACGTTCAAATAGAGCTGTCAGACCCAGAATCCCATCGTTAGGAAGACCATGGTCATGAACCCTGCTCACCAATATCATGGCCACCCCACCAACCCTGTGGGAACTGCCATCCTGAGCTGGGGCAACTCTCCCTGGACAGCCCATCCACAGCACGATGGGGTCCAGCACCTTCACCCTCCTCTCGCATTAAATTTCACACATGACCAGGTTATAATTGCCTGGTCTTGTCGAATTGGTGTTATGTTTGTTCTCCCTTCCCATGATCCACACCAAGTGTATAAATAGACACAACAACATTCTCCCTGTGCCCTCATTTTGGTAGGTTAAACGAAGCAATCTCTTGCAGACGTGTTCTTTATTCTCCTAATCATCCTGGTGGCCATCCAATGGTGGCTCAGGTCCTTCTGGACACGCCGTTCTGGCCCCTCTCTCCCTGGAGCCCGCCTTATCCTCCATCCCATGGCACACCACTATCACCTGGTCATGATGCATGGAGCGAACTGGGGGCTTTGCGCTGCAAACTGCTGCTCTGCCCCACAGCAAAATTCACTCTCAAGGCCATTGGTAAACGTGTGTTCATATTTTTGCAAATTGGAAGGGGGATGTGGCTCAGAGGATGCAAATTAAGCTTTGGTGGAACAAATGTCACATTAGAAATGGCAGACGCTGCAACCTTTGCTAGAAGAATGATGAGTGATGCAGCGTCGTAAGAGGTATTTCATTTCTGTGCCTTACCATGGCAAAGGATTGATGTTTAAATCATCTGCAGTTCATGACTTTGCAGATCAAGCATCTGGACATGAGGTAGATTGAGTTGATTACAAACTCCTACCTGCTAAACTTTTTATTAATGACTTCCGAAGTCTCCGTTCTTTTTTAATAAGGTCACTGAAAGTGCAGTTAACCAGATTATCTTCCTCACTTTCATGTGGTTTTTCTTGCACTGATGTAAATGTGGGCTAAAGATATATTAGGCTCTTTTTTCTTCTTTATTAACTATCTTGATTAATTTCCTAGGTACAAAAAGGTGTAACTATGTAATAATTAACCAGACTTGACTTGGTGGTCTCATTAAGGCATTGGGCAGAGCTATGGGAGGCTGAAACACAACGTTACGCTCTGCCAGAGATTCCTGGTTGGCTGTGGCCAAACCCCACCAAGTCTCACTGCTCCCTGTATCCCCCACGGGACAGGGATGGAGAGGCTGCTGCTTCCCTTAAGCCTCCATTATTTACTGAGTGTGCTACTTTTCCATGGTTTATTCATGGAAATTAAGGCATCTTTACCCATTAAAATGTATTTATTCTCTGAATCACACAAATATGTTCAGAAATTGTCAGCCCAAATAGCAGAGAACAGGATATTCAAAATGACAGCTCTGGGTCTGTGTGTGGAGAAAAACCTCACACACAGACCAAAAAGAGGGAGCGGGAGAAATAAAAGAGGTGGATTTACAGAGCTTTTAAAGTGGGGTTTCACTGCAAATAATTTTGCAATCTGGAGTTTGAACTTATTTGGGAGCTTATGATTAGACACGAGTCTATTCCTTTAATTGTGACAAAATGCACACAGCCCTGGCTCCTCCAGCTCTGCTGTTTCCAGCAGGAGAATGTCTCCTGTCACTATTACTCCACAGAATAGAGCCTGTAGGGCAGAGCAGTTTTAAAGGGCTAAGACTGCTTTTAAATGCTCTTTTTCTCCTCTTATCTCATGTGCTGCTCTAGGTCTGCTGCTGATCATTTATTCACGATGTAAAAGAAAACCCAGCCCTTTGACAGAATGATTTTACTTTGGCAAAGACCTGCTTTTCCCTTCATTTATTTCTCCCCAACAGCGGAAATTGTTTCTACTCTTCAAACATAAAGCCATGAACAATATTAAAGGGAAACATAAAACTGCTTCCATAAAATGTCACTATATCGTCCCTACGAACCCTTTTCAGTGGGAAAGGGTATGTAAGCTTATAGCACCAATTAGCTCTTTGATGTCTCCTTTACTTTCAGACAGGTCAATCTCAGTCTCAAAGGATGCATGAATCTTGCATCTTTACCTCCTGAGTCCCAGCCCATGGAAGGTGAAGCGGTGGCTTTATGAGCACTGTAAGTACAAAGTGACCTGATTAGAAGCGCTGACATGCACAAGTCCCTTTCACTTCCCTATCCCACTGGACAGATGACGAGTAGTAAGTCTCTATGCAGGTGTCTCTAAATCACTGTGCAAAACCCAACGCTGAGTCAAGGTGGGATTCCACCCATGTGGATTGAGCAATTGGTGTGACTTGCAACCGATCCACCAAGCATAAATTGCACAGCTCATACTTATGCATATCTATATCAATATCATAGAATCCCAGACTGGTTTGGATTGAAGGAACCTTAAAGCTCATCCAGTTCTAGGCCCCTACCATGGGCAGGGACACCTTCCACTAGAGCAGGTTGCTCCAAGCCCCTGTGTCCAACCTGGCCTTGAACACTGCCAGGGATGGGGCAGCCACAGCTTCTCTGGGCACCCTGTGCCAGCGCCTCAGCACCCTCACAGGGAAGAACTTCTGCCTAAGAGCTCATCTCAATCTCCCCTCTGGCAGGTTAAAGCCATTCCCCTTGGCCTGTCCCTACAGGCCCTTGTCCAAAGCCACTCTCCAAGTTTCTTGTAGCCCCTTTAGGCACTGGAGCTGCTCTAAGGTCCTCCAGAGCTGCTGGTCCTCCTCTGCCTCTCAGAGGTTGCAGGACTGGGCTTTATTAGCACAGAGCTCAGCAGCTTTCCCCTGTTGCTAAGTGCTAAGAGAACTACACAGGGGAAAATACAGGGAAAATTATTTTTTTCTTTTATTTTTATCTTGCAAATTGCTCCCTTGTCCTGGCTGTGCTTCATGGAGCTCCCCCCTTCTCTTCCTACACAAAATACACATGAAATAACATTGGACTAACTGAATATATATACACAATTGAAACAATAACTGATACTGTCACAGCTTCTCCATTGCAGCTTCCCATTCTGATGGGATACAAACACTTCTGCGATGTCTGAACAATCCCACACACAAACAGCACCTTTATGGGGCTTCCTATAGCAGCCATCTCTGAGGAAGGTTGTAAAAATGACTAAGTGTGAGGTTTTGGCTAACAAATATGATAATGTTCCTGATGCAACAAACCCCCTCAGCTTGGCAGAGCCAGAGTCTCACATTCTGACAAACCATCGGGTTCTAAAGGTCCAGTGGTAGAGGATAATAAGCTTAAGAAGCATTTCCTACACGTTATTTGTAAGGGATTTTGGTGCCATATGGATTAATAGAGATTGCCATTTAAATGCTTCTGGTTTATATTCATCGCTTTATTACTCATAAAAATGCAAAAGAAAATGTTAACGATGATTACACCAAAGACTAATAAGTGAAAGCCTTGGGTTATACTTTGCATTTCTGAAGATATAAATGCAATCGCTTAATAATTATGCATATTTTTAACTATTGGGTTATTATTTCTCTATGTGCTTGCAGTTAGCCTAATTAATTTTAAGCTCCTGTTTATATGTTTTAGACGTGCAATTAATCTCCAATAATTTTTCTTAGCCCCTTGCACGAGGGCATTAACTATTCCAGAGACCATTGGAATGAAGAATTGTTCACCTTGGGACAGCACAATAAATATCACCTCCATGTGCTTAAACCAGACACCGTTGTCCTGAAGCATTTCTAACATTAAACTGTCTCGTATCAATTTAGTTCTATAAATGGACTGTTCTTATTAACAATGTTGGGATCTCTGTATTTTTTAGTGAGAAAAGGTCTGGAATTTAAAAACTCTATGGATTTTAATGCAAAAGCAGCTTATTTTGTCCTCACTTTATTTTGGTTTTAATGAATTTATATTTCTATTTGGTGTAAGTTTCTAAAGCTAATAAAGTTTCTATTTCTACATTTGAAAAAATTGCTTTCGGGTTCTAGCTTTGCTTTTTTTAGGCTGATGAGTTAAATTTTGGTTTTGTAACAGTGTTTGTGATGGCACATGCCAGAGAAGAGGTGTTCAAATGAAACACTGCATCTTTTAAATACCAGTAAAATCAATGGAAAGCTTCATACCTAAAGCTTCATGGGGGCAGGACACATCCTGATGGGGTATGAAGCACCCTGGTGAATCCCTCCTTGCAGCTGAGCTGCGCTGAGAAGGGATGAGCATCCCGGGAGCATGGCACTGCACCAACATTGCTCCTTCCACACCTTTCTCATCTGGGCCACAATGATGCTGGGACCTCAGCCTCAGCTCCAAGACATCATTTAGATTAAGGGTACGGTTGGGGTTAGGATTCAGAGAGCACAAATGCCATGCAGTTTAGGGTTAGGGTTCAGAGAGCCGCAAAGCCTACAGCTCCAGGGACACTGGGGCTGCAAAAGACATGCCAAGGATGAAGCATTTTTGTGCTTTCTCCCAAGCTGCCCTCAAGGAACCGCCCTGAAGGAACCCACAAACCAACTCACCTTCTTTGGAACTCTCATCAGAAAAGCCAGAGCAGGCTGTTGGGTTGCCAACATAGCTCATGGCCCTGCCACCTGCCAGCAGTGTGCGACAGACTGTGCTCCTGCATCTGTCTCACTGCATCCATCAGTCATCTTTGATTCGACACTTGTGTTACATGACCATCAAAGCATGGCTCATGGCCTTGTTCCATCCCCCGGGACAGCCAGGTCCTGATCACAGTGACCCTCCTGCCATGTGCCGCAGCAGAGGCACTGCCTGTTTCTGAGCACGCTGTGGCGTCCTAAGGGAAGCGAGGGTGTTTCTGGAGATATTTGGTATCAGTGTTAAAATGCAAAGGCTGTAAACCTGCCATGAGCTCAGCACCTGATTATGCAGCTGCACATGGAGACTAGGCCCAATACCAGCCAAAACAACC
Organism: Strigops habroptila; assembly: GCF_004027225.2. Taxonomy (NCBI): domain Eukaryota; kingdom Metazoa; phylum Chordata; class Aves; order Psittaciformes; family Psittacidae; genus Strigops; species Strigops habroptila. Next base: position 62,659,314 of record NC_044284.2, read on the forward strand.
AAGTTTGGTGCCATGCAGAAGACCTAAACTAACCCGACAGGTACCAGCAGAATACCACTGCAGGGAACTGTATCATAACCACTGTACTGGTGTTTTCCTCTTGTATTTCTACATCTTGTTCCATTGTCAGCAGAACAGGAGTGAGGATTTAAACCTGATTTTGGCAAATTGGACACCCTTCTGGGCAAATTTTCTATTGAGCCAACGGCACAAACAGTCTAGGGCTACATATGTCCAAAAAGAGAGAAAGGAAGAAAGGGAGGAAAGGGAGGAAAGGGAGGAAGGGAAGGGGGGAAAAGAAAGGAAGAAGGAAGGCAAGAAGGAAGACAGGAAAGGAAGGAAGGAAGAGAGGCAGGCTGCCTTAAAATGTGCTTAAAAGCTGACATTTCGCATTTATAAACTGATTTTTTTTAGTGCATCCCCAATAAGGATTTTCAGTTGGTTTAAGCACATACCGTGTACAGTTAAGTGCACCTGCATTGTTCTGGGAGTGTGCTGGGTTTGCACAGAACAAGTGTAGGGACCATCATCTGTCACATCGACATCCTGTATCTGCAGGCTGTATTCTCTTCTGTTTGCTGTGGCGATTGAAACTCGAGGATCTACTGACCACTTGTCACTTCCAGCAAAAATAATACTTGACCGGTTCAGCCAGGCTCCTTTGGAAGCTCCATCCTCCAAGTAACACCTGGAAAAAAGGGGAGATCATAAGTATGGAAAAGTGGGAGATTTTAAATACCATTAACCTGCTATTGATTTTTAAACTGAATACAGCTACAATATATATTTTGCTGGAGAGGGACCCTTCATCAGGGACTGTAGTAATAGGACAAGGGGTTTAAACTTAAACAGGGGAAGTTTAGGTTAGATATAAGGAAGAAGTTCTTCCCTGTGAGGGTGCTGAGGCGCTGGCACAGGGTGCCCAGAGAAGCTGTGGCTGCCCCATCCCTGGCAGTGTTCAAGGCCAGGTTGGACAGAGTCTTGAGTGACATGGTTTAGTGTGTGGTGTCCCTGCCCATGGCAGTGGGGTTGGAACTAGATGATCTTAAAGTCCTTTCCAACCCAAACCATTCTATGATTCTATGGCATTAGAGTTGAGCCTCAAAACATGAACCATTTGTTAATTCACAAATCATCATAAAACATTATGAACATAAATATCTTTTTCTGCTATGTTCGTCCTTTCTGGTTTTCCTGCTGTGAGTGGTCAGTGGAGTAGCAGGCAGTGTGTCTCAGTGATTTCTGAACTGGACACAATGACTTCATCAGAGCACCCCCTTCTCCTCCAGCTTCAGCCCCTATGGATCAGGAGCAGGTATGTGCACTGCGCACTCCCCTTGCCTAAGAAACAAGAAACTTCAGCTTTAGCTAAGGAACCAAGAGATTTTTTCCATCAAAAACTCCAGGGACACCTTAGAGCAGCTCCAGTGCCTAAAGGGGCTCCAGGAAACCTGGAGAGGGGCTTTGGACAAGGGCCTGTAGGGACAGGACAAGGGGAATGGCTTTAACCTGCCAGAGGGGAGATGGAGATGAGCTCTGAGGCAGAAGCTCTTCCCCGTGAGGGTGCTGAGGCGCTGGCACAGGGTGCCCAGAGAAGCTGTGGCTGCCCCATCCCTGGCAGTGTTCAAGGCCAGGTTGGACACAGGGGCTTGGAGCAACCTGCTCTAGTGGAAGGTGTCCCTGCCCGTGGCAGGGGCTTGGAACTGGATGAGCTTCAAGGGCCCTTCCAACACAAACCAGTCTGGGATTCTGTAGTTCTTCGAATCCAAAAGAATATTTTTTCTTTTTCAAAGCATTATTAGATTTGTCATTGCTAATCATATTCAAGACATCTTGTTTAAAGCAAACATACATTCAATTAGCATGGATTTCCCTGCTGACAGCAACAATAGAATACAAAGCAGAGTTCTACTAAATATTTCTTAAAACCCTTTTTGTATGGCAGTGACTCAGACAAACGTGATTTGTTTATTATGTCATACATAAGTTTTTCCCAAATATTATTAGAACAATAACTAATAACTGTGCTCTTTGGGGTATAATAGTCACCTTAACCGGACCTCAGTGAGCAACAACACCCCTGCAATCAGCAGCAGATGTACTCCAGCCGGGTTCTTTTCCTTCTGAATTTCAGTTCAACAATATTCCTCCATAAAGTAAAGACTTTGTTTTTGCTAAAATGAGTAAAAACTGCAGCTGGAGAATGAAAACATGTCTATCTGAGGAGTCTGACAGCATTTCTACACAATATCTCAGGGGGTTGAACATGGCACCGGAGATTGCTGTGGAATTGTGAGCTGAATGCACCCGTGTAGCCACTGGGAACAGGCTGAAACTAATCAGCTGAGAAATATAAGGAACAAGGTATATTGCAAAATCTCATTTGTAGTCCGTTTCACCATCTGCAGAATCAAAACCCAGTCCGAGTATTAAAGGCCAATGTTAATTGAAAATCCTTTCTGTGGATACGCTACCCAAAAAAAGCCACCCAGGCAGAACAGAAGTAGAAGCTTCTCCTAAGGTAATTAGGCACTGCAATATGCTGCTGTTGTCAATAATTTGTGTTGCCTATTAGGAAACATTTGTAATTTCTTCCCTAAAATAGCTTTCCATCTCAAGTTGCTCACTTGCACACTGGGACGAAGAGGGATGTATGTGAAGGATGTGATTAAATGGCTCTGACAAGTCCTAAAAGCAGCCCAGCGTCAAGCACAGCAACTTAAACCTTGTGGGAAAAGAGGTAAGAAGCCGGTGCATAGTGCTGGAGGCACTTCGCAGCACCATTCACTCAATGAGAAGGGAAGGAGATGGTTGTTGGGGTGGGATCCCTGTGGAGGCGAGCTGGTACTGGTGGGAGAGTGCAGTAGCCAGTGGGAACAGGGTGATGCCAGAGGGTGCAGGGCTGCACCAGAGCCCTCACATTGCTAGAGGTAAAGGAGCAGCCACTCATCCACACACAGGCTGGTAGGATAGAAACAGTCCCAGGAGATGCTCTCATTTGTAATGCAACTGATGGCTTTGGAGTAGCCATCAAGCTTCTCTGTTGTCTGGAAAGAGGGAGTGACAGAAGAGGGAGTGACTGGTGACAGAAGCAGGAGACAGAAAGCATGCTGAAGACCACTCCTCAATCCCACAGGCATTTCAACTGATCAGTTGATCATCAGAGACCATCAGTGTTCAACTGATGCTTGGACAATGCAGTCTGTATGTTGTCGGTGCAAGCAACCGCAAGGCTGGCCTGGGGATGCTCTTGAACATCAGCCAGAACGATGATTTTTGTGAACAGCCAGGAGAATGCATGAAATGGCAGCAAGAGGGGAAAGGAAATACAATGATGTGAAACCCAGTAAACACCAGGAGAGCACAGGACTGTGTGAAGTATGAGACTACAATGAGAATAAACTCACTGAAGATACTTTGAGTACCACCTTGCCATAAGAAAATGTTTGTCATAAAAACAGGAGGTCTGGACAAAGGAGATCATAGAATCATAGAAGGAGATCATAGAATCCCAGGCTGGAAGAGACCTCAAGGATCATCTGGTCCGACCAGTCTAGCTGAATCCTAACAGTGTGCAATGTTGGGAAGTCACCACTTCCCTGGGGAGATTATTGCAATGGCTGCTTGTTCTCAATGATTAGACCTGAGCAGGAGAAAATGGTGACAGCTTGGGTTAGAGAGCATGGGAAAACAGGGATGGGAGAAGGGTGTCCAGGAGGAAGCAAGGAGAGTCCCTCTCTGGCTGAGAAGGGATAAAAGGATAGAGATAACATGCACAAGGAACTTTATTTGCATGAGCCGATGAACGCACTGAACCTGTCTGCAGTGAGCTTAAAGACATTGAATTATGGCTCAAAAACAGAGTGCTGTACTCCAGTATTCCATAAAGGTGACATCCAGCATGTGGGAAAAGGCAGAGCAGCAATAAAGCAAAAGGCAGAGAAAACCATGGATGGACTCAGGTCTGAGAGCATGAAACTGCAATTCCAGGAGTACGCATGGTTTTTTAACCAACCTGAAAGTGGTGCTGTGTGACAGGGAAAGAATAAATGTATTATCTACATTTAAGGAAATGTGGAGAGAAAATCAGGTATGTTTCAGGCTAACCACCATGCCAACCACAATAGAATTCAGGGCTTTAAAACAACTTTCAGAGCTGAAGGAATGTAATACAAAGTGCAACAGACTAATGGGACATTTTATTTGATAAAGAGGTTTTTTACATGAAGGAAATCCAACAGAAGAATGCAATAGATCCATCTCTTTGATAAAACATTAAAATAGCACAATTATGGGAACTGTTAGGTGGGAGAAAATGGGGATTTCGTAGCTGAAGCATATGGCAGTATTGTTTAAGGGGAAAAAATGACATTCCCTTTAGGAATAAGAAACTAGAAGCGTCAGGCTGACATTCTTCAGAAAGGGAACATGAAAATAACTATTCATTTAATTAATGATCTCAACGTGAAATCTGAAAGGGTTCTGAAGGAAGCTGTATAGAATTCAGGATAAAAAAATCACAGTTTATATGGCAGAGAAATGGGATGTCATGGGGAAGCATCTCTTTGAGGATGGAGAGCACAGACGTCTGTCAATCCCTGCAGGAGGAGTTTTGTAGGGTCTGGTCCCATTTGGAGAAAGAAGCCGCTTACAAAGTCTTATGAACATTTCCCAATTGATTTTAATGAACAGAAGACTGGGGAGAAGCCAAGAAACCTCAGATTCACTGTCATTTTTCTACAATGGATTTCTTTTCTACTGGTATTTCTAGAGCAGCTGGATGCAGTCAGTTATAAATGAGGTTTTGTGAAGGAAGCCTACAGTTCCAATGAGCATTTACCATCTTGTATTACTGTGCTCTGGGCTGCATCCCCAGAGCGTGAGCAGCAGGTCGAGGGAGGGGATACTCCCCCCCTGCAGTCCTGATCCAGCTCTGGGGCAACAGCACAAGAGGGACGTGGAGCTGCTGGAGCGAGGCCAGAGGAGGCCCCGGAGCTGCTGCGAGGGCTGGAGCAGCTCTGCTCTGGAGCCAGGCTGAGAGAGCTGGGCTGGGGCAGCCTGGAGAAGAGAAGGCTCCTGAAGGGGAGGCCTTAGAGCAGCTCCAGTGCCTAAAGGGGCTACAAAAAACCTGGAGAGGGGCTTCTCCGCCCTTCCTTCTTCTTCCCCCAGCTTTATATGCTAAGCATGATATATGGTGTATTATAAGCAGCTGGGGTCAGCTGTCCCAGCCATATTCTCCCACAACTTCTTGTGCACCCCTGGCCTGCTCGCTGGTGGGGTGGTGTGAGGAGAAGAAAAGGCCTTGACCCTATTGAAGCACTGCTCACTGGTAACAAAAACATCCCTGTGTTATCAACACTGCTTATAGCACAAACCCAAACCAGCCCAACAGCAGCTACTGTGAAGAAAACTGCCTCTATCCCAGTGAAAACCAGCAGAGCCCCAAAGGCTCCCAAAAACCTCTAATTTCATAGAACCATAGAATCAACTGGGTTGGAAAAGACCTTTAAGGTCACCAAGTCCAATGGTTAAACACAGCCCCTTTGATATCAAGGCTTTCCTGCTGAGAAAGGGTGAGATACAGCACTGCAGAAAGGAACAGGAGACCTCTCACAGTTTCACTTGATATACAAAGGTATTTGCTCCAAATAACTTTCCGAAGCAAATAAGATATTTTGCTTCATTTATTTGTAGGCACCTGGTTATCATAGGTAAGATGAAAACTTGCGGAACCCAACTCTCTTCTATACCCCACTAATCTGCTGTATACAACTGCCCTGCAAAACATGAAAACCAAGGACTGAAAAGGAAGCAGATGTTCAGTTGTTGAGAAAGATTGTCAAGTTTGGTGAAACAGATATTTAAAATGGAACTAGGAGGAAACATTTCAGTCTTGTTCAGACTCTGCTGAAACATGTTGAGTTGTGGAAGCACATTGGTTTCAGACTAAATATTATTTCCCAAAGAAGGTTCTTCGCAAACAGATTAAATAGTTTAACTCGGACAGGCTCCATCAATAGCCCTAGGCACTCTTTTCTCTACATTGAAAGCCCAGGCAAGCTCCTTAACACTGTGGGGGTGAACTGACAGGAAAATGCAGCAGATTTTGGCTGAGATCGTGTGCACAAGATTTGAGTTAAACAGCAGCCACCAAGCTGTGTTTTCCTGCTATGCATGTGAGAGGCAGGGGATAAAGTGCATATTTACGCCATGGAAGAAGCAATCAAATGATTCATCTCAGAAATGTTTTCTAATTTAACAAATTTAATCCCTTTCTGTTTTCAAATCACTTCTCATTTCTGGAAACGTGGTTAAAACTCGGACTGAACATTCACCCGCGTGTGTACCCGGCAGTAGAAGGAAATGCTTCTGCACTGCAGTTACTGCAGAGGAACAGAAATAAGGATGAATAAGGACTTTTTCCATCTCTCCAGGTTTCTTGTCGCCCCTTCAGGCACTGGAGCTGCTCTAAGGTCTGCCCTTCAGGAGCCTTCTCCTCTCCAGGCTGCCCCAGCCCAGCTCTCTCAGCCTGGCTCCAGAGCAGAGCTGCTCCAGCCCTTGCAGCAGCTCCGGGGCCTCCTCTGGACAACGGAGCAAGTTGGAGCAGAGTTTAGATTTCATGAGAACCTATGAGGAGCTGGCCGCCTTCCCCTGCACTGCCCTCAGGACGAGTCAGCCTCAAGCTGGGAGCCCAACCCTTCTCCAGCTTCTCCTAGGTTTAAATGCCATAAATACATCGAATAACACCAGATCAATGCACAGTTCTAGATCAGCACACACTGTGCGGGATCACAGTGCTGAAGGCACACAGTGGCTCCTGCCACAGGTCAGCACTGGGCCTGCCCACAGCAGCTCTGGTCCAGCACCGCCCATCACCAGCAGAGAACCCAAGGCAAAGCATGCTGATGTTCAATAGAGTCCAACAATAAAACTTCTCTTACACAATGATGGGAAATGAGTTATTGAACAGATGACAATCAGAAGAAACTGCCAATATCCGTGGCCTTCCCTCTCCTCTCCCTTTCCTATTTCCTTAAATTATGGTAATTTTTAAACTTTTTGCACATCACAGAAGCATTTTCCACAATGTAATGTTTCAAATCTATGCATAGGACCAATTATTTTTAGAGGTGAATAATAATACTGTAGCACAATGAAAGAAATAACCATCATTAAATAAAAGCAACTTTTGCTCTTTTTACCTTTACATTGCTTGGAAAGGTATTGATTTAACTATAGCTGAACTCAGAAGATAATTCTTCTATTTTTAAACTTGGGAGATTGGAAAAAAGAACAATTTATTTTTAACTGATGATTGTAATCAGAAATTCTCTACTCAACATGCATAAAAAGTAGATTTTAATGTTAAGTGTCGTGTATGGCTGAAGGTGTTTTATTATTTTTCCAATCATTATTAATGGGGATGATCGTCTGCAATTTGTAAGTATGGAAAAATATCCTCTCATCCAGCTTCCTGAAAGTTTCTAATCCTCTTTTGGATTCCTCCCACTTCCTTGCCTCTCCAGTCTATTATTTCCCCATAATTAAAACACAGACCTATTAATCTTTGTAAAAAACAGTTCTCAGTTGTTTAATTAAAGCTGCACACTGGCTCTTTTTAGAAGAGTCATCACAGTGCAGTAGGGTTGGAGCTCCCGCCTCACTGCCCTTGAAGCAAACTCCACGGGATTCACATGGAGCTTTCCCATGGCCCATGTAGCACCAGGATATGCTGACATTGCCTGTCTCCAACAGCCTCCTGAACCCTCTCTGGAGTTAAGGTGAACAGTACTGGGCAGTGCTTAAAAGGAAAATAGTCCTCATTCAAGTAGAACCAGCAGCTACCATTATCCACATGCACTCCTGGAGCAGCCATTTACTTGGCCCAGATTGTGAAGCTGAAAGGAGAAATACATTTAAAACTGTCTTGTAAATCTGTAGGTAAATTCAACCCACACAAACCTTTAACTACACTCAGTCAGCTCCATGGGCCTCTATTTAGTGCTCCCACCTCATCCATGTCTGCTCTGCTCCCTCCCCAGACTGGATGGTGAAGGTGAGGAGCGCGGGAAACTGGCCAAGCTGGTGGGGAAATGCCCCCGGGGGCTACAGGTCTGGCTCACAGCACAGCTCTGACTTAGAGGAGACACCAAGTGACACGCTGTGAGATGCTTCCTCCATAAAATATATCCCTAGAATGGCAAGACACATACTCCAGGTGAGAACATGATTCATCTCTGTGTAGGCAGCCTCTCCAAAACCAGTAATCCCACTGCAGTTCAGGTTAAAAGTTCCATCTTGTTTAGAAAAAGTTCTGGAATCCTTTCTTTTCCCTGAAAACCTGGAAGAATTTGACTTGCCTGCTTTTATATGACTGGTGCTTCGGGAGCTGGAGGAGCTCAGTTAAACTCCCACAAGGGATGACAGCAGCTCCCTTCCATCACCTGCAGTGGGTGAGTGTTCACCAAAGCAAATGTGAAACACTTAGCAGGATTGGATTTGCTTACTACAGCATCTTTTTTTCCCAGTGAAATTGGTTTTGGCATTGAGTTATAACCACTTCCCTCAGAAAGTAGAAAAACCTTGAAAAAAACACACAGCGCTGCTAAAATTTTTCTGCTTTGGAGGTGATTGGCTTTGAGCTAAACAGCAAGGGGGGAGAAGCATGAGGGGCAGGGATCAGCACAGAAAAACACCCAGAAAATCAGAACATAGAATGATACAGCCAAGCTCCAGAACCAGCAAATCACACCAGAAACATGCTAAGAACTCTTGCGAAATCCTTTTACTGATGATATGATAAAGGTCTTTTTGGGTTCTCCATGAACTCTCATGAATAACTTCTTACAAGTTTTCTGCACTAAGGAAACTCTCTGAACAATAAAAATAACTCAGGTGCAATTACAGATGATCATTTTGTGGTCAAACTCACTTTTCTCACGTCTACTATAGCTCAAAGCATGGAATTCTCATAAAAGCCTGTGCAGCTACTCATTATTATCACAGCTTTTCTGTATTTTACCTACAGAAGAGTCTCAGGCCATGGGGGGAGCTGCTGACCAGGCTGCTGCACACCAAGCCCTGGCTGTCTCCATGCCCAAAGCTCCAATCCCCGCAGCTGACCCCATCAGTATCTGCACCCCCACAAGCTCAGCGCACCCGAGGTGCAAAGTAAAGATGCTTCTGCCCCAATTTCACTGTTTTTGCATGGAATTCACCCATTGCCAAGCCTGGAAGAGCGAACACAAGGAGCCGGATGTTGCCTGGGGAGGAGACTTATCTCTGAGGTGTAGCAAGCCTTAAACACTACAGAGGAATTGCACCCAGGAAACAAGGCATACAGGGTACTAGTAACAAGAAAGACTTCTTTCTTGTTAGACAGTTAGATAATAATAGCAAGAAAGACTTAACAGAGTTTAAAAATCTTAATCTTAGGAAGACTTTTTATTTCCTCCCCCTGAGAAGTAACACTATTTATTTGTGAAACATGCAAATGTTCAGTTTTCCTGCAGAGGGAGACTGTTCGGTCGTGAATGGGACAGAAATGTGCACAGATGGGTTCTGGAACGGCTGATGAACAGGAGTTATGTAAAATAGGGTAGACAAGCAGTAGTTTTACAGCAGAGTTTAAAACCAGAGCCCCACAACCCTGTCTGGAGCAGCCAAACCTGGCTGAAAATAAAATACCAGCTTTGCTTTGCCTGGCACCTCCACTGTATGTCGAAGCCCTTAGGTCTACCTTTAAAAATGCTCTGTGCTTCCAGCCTGACAGCGGCACTCAGCAGGGACACGGTGAAGTTCCTTTACATGAACATGCGTGTTCCCAACACCACCGCACCCGGCACTGAGCCACCTGCCCACTCCTGCTCCCAGCAAAGAGAATCACAGGATCATGGAGTGGTTTGGGTTGGAAGGGCACCCACAGCACACGGCAGACAGGAGTCTGGGCTGACAGTGAAGGAAGCCAAGGATGCTGCAGCATCCCCTCCCCTTCAGGGCTGAACAGACCAGGCACACCTGAGACACCTTACCCACTGCTTGCAGTCAAATTATTTATTTAGAACCATATCAATACTCTTACTCATCACTACCTCCTCTAAATAAAGATGTTCTTCCAAACCTACTCTCCTCCATCTCCCGTGATTCTCAGCAGTCCACCACCTCACTTCCCAAAAGAGCAGGTCAGAACCGGAGATCTGCAAACTTAGGGAGAAACCAAGATACTTCTTTCAATATTTGCTGACCTGTGGACTTTTCCAAGAGGAGCAAAGAGCAGTCGGAGCTCTTCAGCTGGCAGAGTGCCTGAAATGAACAGGGATATGTGCTACCTGAATTTTCACGAGTAGTTCTCATAATTAACCTCCCTGCTCTGCTCCTGTGCCACTTCTACCACTCCAGCGTATCCATGTATAGTTCATTAACCATGGGAACTGGGCAGATTTCTGCTCTGTAGCTGACCATGGGGAAGGTGCCAGGTACCTGCCAGCCTGTTCATAGAACACAAGACAGGACAGGGAGATGAAGCAGGACAGGACACGGGGAGGGAAAGAAGAATATATCTTCATTATATATCACCAGTTTCTGGATTTTATAAACCCTTCTGCATTGAGGTGCTTTAAGATATTCTAGGAAATATGTCTGTGAGAAAACATGGATTAATCCCTAAATCTGAAACACTTTTAATAAAAAATCATACATCTCAGACTGGTTTCGGTTGGGAAGGACCTTAAAGCTCATCCAGTTCCAACCCCCTGCCACGGGCAGGGACACCTTCCACTAGAGCAGGTTGCTCCAAGCCCCTGTGTCCGACCTGGCCTTGAACACTGCCAGGGATGGGGCAGCCACAGCTTCTCTGGGCACCCTGTGCCAGCGTCTCACCACCAACCAGTAGAGTATCAATAAATAACAGCAAAAGTGTTTACTCACCCACTTCTGCATGATTTTAAATGCAATTTGCTCTATAGCTGATGTTATTTCAACTTTAATCTGTATGAGTTTCAACTCAATACCTGTTAATCCATCCCAGCCAGGTGAACCATGACTTTCACAGGGGTTTCCTGGTCTCTAACACTCATCACAGCCACCAGCCATGATCATAATATGCATTTCCCTCCTGCCACAAAGTGGCTTTTTCCAATGGCAAGAACAGAGAAACTGTCAGTATCACAAGTTATAAATTGTGGTTATTTACACAAAGATATTTCCGCCTTTTTCACACATCTATTTTCATATTAAAGTGAATGAAACATTATAGTGAAAAGCTAAGAATTATTAGTTATTAATTACTTCATGAGCACATATTTTTTTCTCTTTGAAGGCTTAGAAACCACATCACACAACATTATTGGTTCTGAGAGTCTTGGTTTCATTTTCAGGGAGTAACTCCCAGCTTAATCCTATTATTTGAAATATTAAAAAGGGGCTGGCGGCTCCATTTGATATTTATTAATTCCTACAGATTTATGATCTAGAGAGGCTGCCTTCCGGATATCATAAAGAAGAAATCTCCCATGTAGAAAAGCAACGAAACAATTCACTGTGTGGTTTGCCTTATTATTTTGCACTTTTCCTTAAAGGAAAGTTTCTCCAAAGGGAGAGGGGTCCTTGAAAATTCAAGAGCCAATGGTTTATTTTATGGGACTAGAGAGATCAGCTCATTCTTCTGGTGGTGAAGCCAACCCAGATGCCAATTTCACCCCCCCTGCTTTTTTGCCACACAACACTGAAACACAAATTAAAGGAATAAAAAGCAACATAAGCTCTGAGACCATGGCAAAGCAAAGGGTAATGCCCAGAGAATGAGGAAACATTGGGTTCGGGAACATCCCGTGTCACTTTGCAAGCATTCAATGTCACAGCATGCTACTGAAGGAGTTGAGCATCCAGAAATACAGAACTGAATAAAACCAGCCATGATTTAATTAACTGCATTTATTTCAGTATCAGAACAGTCACTTTAGTCTTTGTTTTTCATGCTAAAATGAAACAAAGGTTCCTTCACTGACGCAATAAGCTCTGACAAAAAAATGAGGGCTTACAACAGGAGGCTATTACGGTAACGTGCACTCAGGGTAAAATAATAAGGGTTGGATGGCTCTTAAACTCAATATCCCCATAAATGCAGTAATTTGGTAACGAACAGAGCATTGTGCTGATGCAGGGCTGCAGTGTGCTGTAGGAAAGAGGAGAGGCTCATGGGGACCTAGCATCGCCTGGACACAGGGGAGAATGCTTAGGGAGAAACTGCATTGGCTCCTAATGCTGGGAAATGCCTGATGCCTGCCTATAGAATCAATGCAAGGCTGAGGTCCTCGCTACCGGCTCAGCTGCTGAGTATGAAATGCATCACAGTGAGAAAATCGTGTCTCCAGGCAAAGCAAGGTGTGTGTGCTGCTGCTCTGCAGTGCAGCTGGGTGAACCTCCTCTCTCCTTCCTCACAGCACAGACATGGGCTGCAGCCGCCCGGCTCTGGGATTTCTTCAGAGACCCACAGGCTGGTTTGGGTTGAAGAGACCTTTTAAAGCTCATCCAGTTCCAACCCCCTGCCACAGGCAGGGACACCTTCCACTAGAGCAGGTTGCTCCAAGCCCCTGTGTCCAACCTGGCCTTGAACACTGCCAGGGATGGGGCAGCCACAGCTTCTCTGGGAAAAGTCTGTGCCAGCGCCTCAGCACCCTCACAGGGAAGAGCTTCTGCCCCAGAGCTCATCTCAGTCTCCCCTCTGGCAGGTTAAAGCCATTCCCCTTGTCCTGCCCCTATCTGCCTTTGTCCCTTATTCAGGATTTATGTATCATGTTCTTCCTGAATAGGCTTTTTCCACTAGCAAGGCTTAGTCAAAAAAACATCTTTTTCCAAGCAAAAACCAGCTGGATTTTAGGATTTTTTACAATAACATCTAGACCATGAGTAGGTGGGAGATAACTGTGTGCTGCGTCATGTCCTTTATTGGATCAGTATTGACCTGGTTCTCTTCTTTGAGAAGGTAATGCCAATCCTGCCATGCAATTCTCTCCAGGTTGGTTTAAGTAAAATAATAGAGTTAATGACAGAATTTAAGCTACCTAGAGAGGTATAATTCATCATAGAGTGTTTCATGCCATTATCTTAAAAACATACAGTGTAGTAATCACTTCAAGTAGTGATAACACATAATTGTATGCTTCTCAGAAATTATAGGTGAATGGGAGTTGCAGCTAATGAATGCCAAATAGCAGCTCAGGAACTGCAGTGATTACAGAAGATGTGGTGATGAATGCATTTATTATTGGGGTATTACAAAGCTTTTTATAGCCGAGATGGCAAGCTTATAAATAAATAACCAGCCACAACAGAACCTGCAGTCGAACCAAGACAACTAAGTTATTAGCCTGCAGTTCAACCAGCATCTTTAAAGCGTGGTGAAAACAAACCAAAGCAACCCACAGAAAACAAAACAAAGCAAACCAAAGAAAACAACCCAGAGACAAGGAAAGTCCCATGCAAGCATCTGCAGCTGTGGGCACAGATGTTTTGCCACTGCTTGCACAAGATGCGCTGTTAGAGTATTCCGAACAGGAAACCAAACTTTTGCATTGTTCCTTATGGAAAAGCATTACGCGCACAGGAAATAATGAAAAGCAGCAATGCCCCTTCAGGGCGTAAAGAAGGTGCTGCCCAATGTTAAAGGCACTGCTAGGATCAGCCCTGGCAGCTTTGCCTGCATTTGTTGCAAAACCCTGCAGCACCCCATTCAAGTGCAGTTCTGAATCTCCTTCCTCTGCAGCACTCACCATCAGAAAATGCTGTCATTTGACAACAGAAAATAGCACTATGCCTTCAGGGCTCTCCCTCCTCTCCAGGGCAGGAGGAACAACAGCATAGGCATGAGGGTAGCGCTGGGAGAGCTCTGTGAGCCCCATTTTGGGGCTTGCCTCGTCCCAGTGTCACCCAGTGCAAACCAGAACACACTGAGGATGGGGACACTCACGGGAAAAGATCAAACCTGCACTTGGTTGGTGAGAATGAGCTTTTCATTGATTACAGCAGAGGCCAAGTGGGTCCAGCCTCCCTTTCCCTGTGGAGAAGTATTTTGTGAGCACCAGCTCAAATACTTCTGCCAGTGCGGCTACTGCTGAGTGCCCCACATGTTCCACTTGCTGTTGTCTTGGTTTGCTTTTGTTTGCACACTAAAGACAGGAGTAACTGTGAGCACTTCAGAAAGGGAGAAGGCACGTGAAACAGCAAGCAGAAAACAAGTGAAAATCAAACAGAAATGGCTGTGGGGCTTGAGAGCACAAAGCAATTGCGCATGGGCTGAGCTGCAGCACAGACTACACCCCGTGCATCTCCCTGAACTCTGTACACCTCGTGCACTCCCTGCACCTCCTGCACCACATGAATCTGCCCCTCGGTTAGTTATGTCCAGGAGGTTGCTGAGCTCAACCAATGCCACCAAGGGCTCTGCACATTCCAATGTCCCTGCCTAGCTCAGCAGACTGGAGCAGCATGTTAATGTTTCTGTGTTTGAGAGAATCCGAGTACTCCTTTGCCTTGTTAAATGAAGCAAATCTGTTAAAACTTATTAAAAAGAATCCAAATGAAAATATCCTGGCATTCTGTGTTGTATTTTGGCATTGTTACAAATAGCACATTCCCTTGCAGCAGCAATTCCTCTGCAGCCTGGCAGTGTGTTGTGTGTGACCAGCCATCGCTGTCTCTGTCATCACGATGAAAACAAGCCAAAAGGCAGAATAAGACAAGCACCTTATTTCTCTGATGTTTCTGACATTCCCTTAGACCCAGGTTTAGTTCCTACTCCAGCCCCTGAATGATCTATGGCTGAGGTCTTTGCTCTGTGTCAGGCAGAGCACAGATTACACAGAGGTGCACAGCATTCCGGGTCAGTATATAACACATTTGGGAACACGCAGCTGGCAGACAAAGCAATTTCAACAACTCAATTTTTGTGACAATATTGGAGAAGTTATCTTCAACCTTCTGCAGAGTGAAAAGAACATTTAAAAGTATCAAAGGCCTTCACAAAATAGAATTCCCCACCCAAACTAATAACTAATCAATATGACTTCTACTAGGGCTGAAGAAGCTGTGGCTGCCCCATCCCTGGCACTGTTCAAGGCCAGGTTGGACACAGGGGCTTGGAGCAACCTGCTCTAGTGGAAGGTGTCCCTGCCCGGGGCAGGGGGTTGGAACTGGATGAGCTTTAAGGTCCTTTCCAACCCAAACCACTCTATGATTCTGTAACTTCATCTGTGCTTATCTCCTGGAACATTTTGTTTGCTGAAATACCACAGTTTGGAATATTAGTAATAAAATAAAATGTTATAAAAGGCAAATGTAATTGTGCTGCAGTCCTTCACTGCAATGAATCTTTCAGGAGAAATCAGAACAAGCTCTTTATTTAAGAGGAAGAAAAGGTCATAGATGGAGCCGCGCTGGCTGATGTAAATGCAGGGACTTAGCACAGATGTATCGGGTTGCAGTTGCTTTTTGGATGAACCTCCCAGCTCCTTGCTCCATGGTACCACTACTAATACATTACTAATAATATTATTAAACACCTCCCTGGGAGGAGATCTCAGTGTGGTGCAATCACACCTGAGAGGGAACACAGTTGGTGGCCCCTTCCTCCCACTGCCATGGCTCTTCCTCATGCTGCTTACATGAGGCTGGTGCAGCGAGAGGATGAGCTGCACCTTGGGATAGGAACTCACAGCTCAGGAAATGCTTTGGCTGATGCTGGGTCATGTTTATGCTCAAATGGGCTGTAAAATCCACCCAATCCCCACTGGAGCTTTCCAGGAACAAGATCTGCAGGTCTGGACTGAAAGGCCAAGGGGCTGCTCTAGCGGTATGAGGTAGTGTCATGTGGTGGAACCTCCACCTTGTACATAATGCATTGTTGTCACAAGTGTTTTGTGATAGCATCTAATGGAGTAATTGTAGATAACCGCTCTGAGGTGTCTTGCACTGAAAGATCCCTCTTGGTGCTCCTGGTCTCTCTGCTGATGTGCTAGTACCAATGGGGAAGCAAGGAAAAGGCAGATAAAGGACATACTTCACTACAGTGACACTCCAAAGGGCTTCATGTTTTCATATTTCATGCCATATATTCTGAATTCCATCATTCGAAGGATATATCCTGGATCCAATCCTTTCCATATTACTCACATTTAAGATTTAAATAACTCTTACCATGCAAGATAATGGAAAAGATTCAGGTAAAGTGTTTGCTTTTAGAATAGCAAATTACAACAAAAAGGCTTTGAAATCCCAGGAAGGCAACAAACCTGAGTCCTTGGCTCACGTGGTGCTTACTTTTCTATAGCTTTTATAGAACAATCATAGAATCACAGACTGGTTTGTGTTGGAAGGGACCTTAAAGACCATCTAGTTCCAAACCCCCTGCCATGGGCAGGGACACCTTCCACTAGACCTTATATAATCTGAAGCAGTGTCTTGCAATGCCTAATTTAGTGGTGCAAAGCATAAGGACAATATCGTGTGCTTTGATTTTCTCAGCAAAAGCAGAATGTTCTGTATCTTTGGGTTGAGTCTGTCATAGATATGTTGCCATATGTACATGCAGGATGCTGTACCTGAACAACAAGGACAGCAAAGGAAGACCAACAGCAAGGTGAAGCTCTCCACTGTTGCAAATAAAGTAAAACCAAATAATTCATATGACTTCTACTAGGGCTGAAGAAGCTGTGGCTGCCCCATCCCTGGCAGTGTTCAAGGCCAGGTTGGACACAGGGGCTTGGAGCAACCTGCTCTAGCGGAAGGTGTCCCTGCCCGTGGCAGGGGGTTGGAACTGGATGAGCTTTAAGCTCCCTTTCAACCCAAATCAATCTGGGATTCTATGAAAACAACGAGAACTGGCCTATGGGTGTCTTCTAACCTGGGCCAAGTGTAAGACATGAACGGGTTGTTATAAGTCTGAGAGGGTGCATTAAGTGTATTACACATCTTCAAATGTCGTGCCTCAACTTGCGATTTTTTGTCCTTGCTTGGCTAACAGGGTGAGCGTTTCTTGGTGCACCTCAGAAACCTATTCTCATTTCTCATGCTGTATTTCCACTTGACTCACTCACTGTGAAAAGAAATTTTACTGAAGGAATTCAGCTTTTAGAGCAGGCAGCCAAGGAAGTCGATTACTGAGCAAACCGCCATCTCCACTCAACTGGTGCTCTTTATCTTCTCGCAGCAGATACTCACACGCTCTCCTCTGTAATCCAGCCTGAAGAACATGGCCCACGACCATTATGGGGAGTTACTGCAGGATAATCACAGCTATTGATTTGGATGTGCTGGTTTTTCCCCCTATTTCCCACTACATTGTGGAGCTGGTCCTAGAGCTCATCCTCTGAATGAGCACAAAGCCAGGTTTCTGTCTCCTTCTAATTGCTGCTGTGGATCCTTATTTATAACACAAAAACAATCGAGTGGAAACTACCTCGCATTTGACGGGCTTTGAGGGAACAGGCGTAAACCCCAACTTGTCCATGTCTGTGTGCTCCTGAGATCTGGTCCATTAGAGACCTGTACCTGGTACACACAGTAAATAACATTGTTGTGCTTACTGCATTCAAATCCTGCCTTCGAAATGGTGATGCCATTTATAGTAAATGGTTTCAGCAGATGTGAATGATGATTACTTCTAAATATGTACTTGTTCCCCTAGACTGCTCTAAAGCAAAACCCTGACAAGGTCTAGAGCAGGCAGGATGGCAACAGCACTAACTGGAGCTCCTGCACATGGCAAAACCAGGCTTGCATTACACTTCTGCTGGAAGGGAGATAACAAAAGATAAAGTCTTTGTTCCAGTCTTCCTCGTAGTCAGCTGGCTTCAGCAAGGGCAGGATTTTATCCCAGAGCTACACCACCATTGCGTACGGGAGAGTGAAACCCATCATCTGAACCCTGCGCCCCCTGATGTCTCCATGTAGATGCAGGTCCTCAGATTGATGCCTTGCTTGCACCACAGCCCTGAACATGTTTAAGTACTGATGCTGTTAAGTCATCTCATAGAAGCACAGAACAGCTCAGGTTAGAAGGGGACTCGAAGGATCACTCAGTCCAACCTTCTGTGGTAAAGGGAGGGATGAGAAGTTTCACTTTTCATATCATTTCAGAGAAAAATGAAATAAATTAACTAATTTCAGAGAAATTAAATAGCTCATTTCAATAGCTAATAAGCCAATATCTAATGTATACCAATCTATAGCTAATATATAGCAATAGCTAATTTCAGAGAAATCAAATGTATCTTTATTGGCTATAGAAAAAAGGCATTTCTCAGCACAGTTTTTTTCCTGAAGAAGTGATAGCACACACAGAGGAAGGATGTACAACCTGTCCACACCAACATTCACTGACTACCTACACACAACTATATTTATAATTACTGGGAAATCCATTTATACCATCTGAATCTCTGCAGAGATGACTTGAGCTTGTACAACTGCTCTAAGGCAAAGCCTGATCCAGCCTGACAACATCTGCATAACCCGTGTGTAACAAAGAACAGTTCTTGAGGAGTTCCCTTTAGCACATCACCTATAAACAAGCATTTTAATACTAACAACTAAGAGGAATTTCTCTTTTTATTTTTCCTTTATGGTTTCCCTTTGAAAAAACTACCCAGCCTGCTTATTCATCATCAAAACATGTTGCCTATTCATTTTACTTGTAAAAGAGGTGGAAAAAGAGAATTGTACCATTTGAAAGTTAGCAACTTCACATCAGAACAAAGAGACTTTTACAGAATGTATCCATTATTGATAACCTCTGTATGAGGTATATCAGGATGTTGAGTGTATTAACAGGTGAGGAAATCTCACTGGAAAACATATAACGCACACTAAAAGTCCTATTTGGATAGAAGAGCTGCAAACTTTTCAGCCATATCAGTATGCACAAGTATGTGTATATAAAATGATAACTAATTCAATAACTGTGTCACTGTAAGTTCTGTATGTACATCACTATGTAACCATCATAGAACCACAGAATCACAGACTGGTTTTGGTTGGAAGGGACCTTAAAGCTCATCCAGTTCCAACCCCCTGCCACGGGCAGGGACACTTTCCACTAGACCAGGTTGCTCAATCATTATGTAGAAATGTAATCATTAAATAGAAATAATCATCATATAGAAACATGGATGGTTCCTCTACTTTTTCAGAAAGGTTGTTAAATGAAGGCTAAAATCAATTACAGCCAAAGCACAATCATTAAAGAGAAATATATTGTGAATGATGGGAAGGCAGTCACTGCGGGGTAACACAAAGCAGTGACTGATGGAGTGAATGAGCTGTCCCCAGGCTGTGCTGTTGGGCTGTCCATCCGTCCATCCATCCCTCTCCAGCACCAGCCCAACTCAGTGCTTTTCTGCCTGCTCCAACCAGGGATTAATGCCATGCTGCATCTGAAACATGGCCCTGGTTAGCTCAGGATCATGCTGCCTGGAGTTGGGTTTACAGACCACAAAGGAACAGCCAGCAGAATGGGGTCAGGGGGCAATGGAAGGCTGTTTGTAATGAGGATTTCGTGTCTGCACATCCTGCTGTCCTCTAACCCCTACCCTGGTCTGCTCTTGCTGGGCTTGAGCATCTTAGGTGAGAAAAGGGAATACTGCTCTGAAAAGAGCTATGCAGCAACGTTATCTTGTTTAATAATTCATCCCACACATACACACTAACAGAGGGGAGATTTAGATTCACTATAAGGCAGAAGCTCTCCCCTGTGAGGGTGCTGAGGCGCTGGCACAGACTTTTCCCAGAGAAGCTGTGGCTGCCCCATCCCTGGCAGTGTTCAAGGCCAGGTTGGACACAGGGGCTTGGAGCAACCTGCTCTAGTGGAAGGTGTCCCTGCCCGTGGCAGGGGTTGGAACTGGATGAGCTTTAAGATCCCTTCCAACACAAACCAGTCTGATTCTATGATATGAAACACATCTATTTATAAGTGTTTATTAAAATTAGTGGCAAAAATGTTTCCTTCTCCAATTCCCTGAGCCTCGCGAGAGCTGGTCAGCCAGCCTGGCTCTGCTATATCCTGAGCATGAGCAGAAGTATTTGCTGAATGCTGGGGGGTTATAACCCTGCAGAGCATGAAACACAGCAACCTTTTTTTTCCCTATTATTAAATGTAACTGGAACGAACCGAGCAGAGCTCTAGGAGGTAAGCTGAATTCAGAGTGCTGGCAAAGAGAAGGAATCAAACAAACCAACCCCAAACCTGACCACATTTGGGGCAGAAATAATTGAAACCACAGGTGGAACCTCACCATGACTTCTGCATAGTGACTTCATTAAAACAGCTGCATTGCCTAGGATTGCTGATCCACCTTCCCTGCTCTCTCCCAGACAAATGCTTTACATGCTGCTTCCCAGAGAGCTTACAGAGGATTCAGCCTCTTGCTTGCTTTGAGCCATTTTTAGATTCCTGGGTTTCCTTTTCTTGCTGTTTCATTAGCAGATAGGACACAAATCCTGGGGCACAGACCTGCTCAGGAGGGTTCGTCACCAGGTACGCACGGACAGGGAAGAGGCACCAACATTAATTATTCCCCCATCACAACTCATCCTCCAGCAGATTTGCATCAGCTGACAGCATTCCTTTGACAAGTACTGAATGGGAACAAAGGCTTTACCCTATTATAAGCAATATATTATAAGCAAACATATTTTTATACAAGAACTAGTGTCAAAGACCTTACTTTAGCAGTAGAATAAAAGAAGCAAGGAGAAAAACCAGATCCCTACAGGCAATAACACATCTACCAATGCACTGTTAGTTCCATCAGCATTGTTGCTGAGAGCAGGAGAAATCAATACATGTTCTTAAGCAACTATTCCAAGAGCAGGTAGAACATAGTCAGTCCAGGGGCTGAGCTGGAGTGATTGGGAAACATTTGCTCTACATCTCTCCAGCACTTAAAAAAACCCAAACATTTGAGCTGCACCATAAATAGCATGAATCAGAATGAGGTTATTAATCTTTGAGAGCCACGTACAACTGAGATTAATCAGCTTGTCTGTCATAAGCATTATCTGCAACTCCAGAATGAAAAACCTTTCCAAAAAGCACACACAAAGGCATTAACCTCTTTTCCGTGTCTTAAAATCACATCTCCATAGCAAAATTTTAACATACAGCTTCTTTTAATAGACAGTGAGGCAAATATCAGTGATTTAGTCTGATTTATAACATGGGAGAGACAATTAGCTGAGATTTATTGGGTTATTAAGGAAGAGCATGGGAACAGAACAGGGATGGAGAGAGGTGTGTGCTGCTGCCCCCGTGCCATGGGGTGCCAGGACACGCAAGGGAGCTTTAAACTGGACAGATACTGTGCTGGGCACAACCCTGGAGAAAATCACCTTCTTCTGGAACAGGCTAAATTTGCCTGTGCTGTCCTCCAAGCTCCCACAGTTACCTGCCACCACTGCCTAAGCCATAGTTACCTCCAAACTCGTACGGGACTGAAGCTATGGGGAGTCATACCCTAAATATTGACCTGGTTCTTGTCTAAAAGGGTAAGAAAACATCAAGAAAATTGACCAAACCAGCTTGTTACTACCATATAAAAAACTTTCATATGCATATAGAATATCTCTATTTAGCTATATACATTTTCAGAATGGTGCTGTGCTAGACAGTTTTTTTCAGAGATCAGTCTTTATTAGTTTCACTGGGGGGATATAGAGGTATCTGCAATAAGGTTAGTGAGGGTTTTTTCATTTGTTAAAGTAATAAATATTGTATAAAATCTGATTAATCAAAAGAGACTGTTATCCTGCACATTTCAGAGCTTGCTTGACTTCTCTAGGCAGAAATATCAGTCCCAGATTTGGTTATAGGGAAGAACCTGTATGAAAATTGATGGATAAGAAGAAAAGACCCAAACCCGAAAGGCAAAGTGGCAGAACTGTGTTTCAGGGAATCCACACTATGATTTTGACAGGATAGTCAAGCTCTGGAAGTGGCTGAGTTCCAGGTTTGGGAAGGGGCTGCAGAAGGAGGGAGACTGGCAGAGGCACTGGGATGCTCGATTCAGCCCAGGGACCATGGAGGAGCAGATTAAACCTCCCATCACATTCTCCTGCTTCAACCGTCCAAGTGACAACCTCTCCACATCACGGCACATGCTGGAGGGAGGGAAGTGGAAGTGTTGATGGGACGCTGACACGTGCTGACGATAAATTTACACATATTGTGGGAATTAAGTGGATGGGCCTGCTTACGAAGATTTACATTAGGGATTTAAAGGGATGTCATCACTTGTAAAAAGACTGGAGAACTGGATCCTCTTGGTTTCTAACAAAAACATGTTTGGCCTTTTTTGGTTGTGTTGGTAGAAGACAGAATTTATGTACATAATTGCACATAAATTACATATTTGCAGACGATTGTAAGAAAGAATGTCCTGGCTTTTAACTGTTCCACATGCTCAGCTCAAATTACCTCCAGTGAAAGCCCTGTATTTATATGCAGGCAAAAGATTGACTTCATTATTTCCAGTATTTTTAATAGCAGTCCTGTTTGTGTGTGCAGAAGTGTGGTCCTGGCTGTACATGAACTGGAGGATAATGGACTGGAGGGCTGGCTCCGTGCACCATCGCAGATGCCTGATTGCGTATTTAGCTCTAATGGACAGCTCAGTGAAATGACCCAATAATTTTGCTGCCCAGACTTATTGCAATATCACATGTTAATTGCTAGTGAGCTGAAAATAGATCTTGAAATACGCTGTAGGTGGTTAGCCCCCAGGGAAAAGAGGAATGAAAGATGTAGTCTGTGATGCTGGCCATGCTCAGGAAAAGCAGCAGCAGATAAGCTAGAGACGAGTAGCAGCAGATGGGGAAAAGAAAAGCTGTAGTTATACAGGGAGTTACATTTCAGCATCCATCTGATAAGCACAAGCACTGTCTGAAAGGCTGAGCGGTACCAGCCTCTGTGTGTGCACCAGGAATACCTGTCCTGAAGTCTAGGGAATCCCTGGCATGGTTGCAGAGGTGGCTAAGGCAAAAAATAATGGAAACCTATTGCTCTGCTGAGAAAGTATCCAGAGGAGCAGAGATTGGAGTAGCTGTGGCTGGGGAATGCTTTATTCCATGGTTATCAGTCCCTGTGCCTGCTTGGCCATGGGGCCACAAGACTTGCAACAGGCTCTTGGACATGCTTTGGCACATACAGGCACCTGGAGTATTTAGTTTGTTTATTTTTATAGCTTATCATTACATCATATTTAAAAATAATTATATGATTTATATGTTTATTTTAGTAATATTTTGGACCAAAAGTGTTCCTTCTCATTGAGAGCAACAAACACAAAAATCCAGCCCTTCTGCAGCCTCTTGCTAGCACTTGTCTATCTGCTCTCCCATCCCAGTTGACACCAGTTCCACTATCACCGCTACTGGTATCTGCCCTGGGGCTGCCACTCAGACTCTGCTGCAGAAGCAGCACCAAAAAGACCAGCACAACAACAACCAGGTGAAGAGCTCATGGTCCAAGTATTGCTTCCCCAATATTCACTCTCAGCCTTTTCTGAAGTAGCTTTGTCTTAATTGTGTTCATATTTGTTGTCCAGAAATTTAATTTCTTATAGTTCTTAAATCATGTGTCAACATACATAAAATACTTGTCATATTTCTTCCCCTGCTCTGGATAACCTTGTCAATCTTAATTATAGCTCAGGGTAGGCAAACAAAATTGAATGCATCACTCCAGATGAGATGTTCCATTGTTCAATATGCTCCTGTAATATATTCCATACTTTTAATGCACCAACGCATTTTAACTGCTGTTGCACACTGTGCAGACAGTCATTTGAGCTCTCAACCACATTTATTTATTTCCATTTCAGCCTATAAAACATAAAATAATACATTCTAAGACTCTAGGTGCCCTTGACAAATAATTAAAAATGCAATTCCACAAGTTCTCCAGGAGCACCAGCACATCAAGATGTTTTGTCTGCAAAAAACCCTACAAATGTCAAACTTCTTCAACTGAACTGTCACAAAACTTTATCCCCTCCTGTCACCCATTTCCACTAAAACAGTATTTACCTGCCTCTCTCACACATTAAAAGCCCTCCAAGCAGTTACGGATTACCCATTTCCAGGAGCTTCCTGCAGAGAACTCTGCCAGTTCACAAGTTAAACTGGTTTCTCAAGTAAGTCTGGTTTAGTTCCCTTGGCCAGCCCAGCCCATCAGACCCGGCACCTCCTTGCCTGAGACCCACTCACCTCCTCAACCAGCTACCTGACATAGCTCTGAGAAGCTTTTCCCAGCACTCAAATCATACAGGATGGGCCATGGGGAAAAGGCAAAGGATGGCTGCGAGACATCTAAGGGCACCTCTGAAGTTAAAAAGGACATGGTGAACACTGCCAAGAAGCAAAGGGTATGGCTGTGGACTGACCAGTTCTTGCTGCAGAGCCAGGGGAAGCAGAAGCAGCACTGGTGCTACACAATGTAAGGCAAGAGGAAGAGTGGGCAACCTCAAGTGAGAGGAAGAAAACGGAATCTTGGCTCCTTTTGTTGCAGGCACCTGCTGAAACAGCCCTGGGGACAGCACATAGTGCATGAGGAGCTCCTGCTTCACAGAATCACATAGTCCCAGGGCCCAGCCTGGCTTCAGTGGGCTGGAGCTACCCAGAGCACCCTCCTGCTCAGAGCAGGGGTGGCTGCAGCGCTGGGCCAGCTTGCTCTGGACTTTGCAGATCTAATACCCAGCAAGGCTGTGGTGACCTATGCCCAAAGCCTACTTGAAAGTCTTGCTCCACATTCAACAGCCAGTGTTGGATGTCTGGATTTTTACTACAAGTCTTCTTCAAAGCCCATATTTTCTGAAAGAGGAAAGATGATGATCATTTAAATGTCTTCCCTTCCTCAAGTTACGTCACTGGATTCCTGTGTGATGTACAAGGAAGATATCAGAAGATATCACGGCTATGGCCAAAGGGTCATGTTAGTGGACACAATGAGATCACTCTTCTATCCCTCTTCTCTCTCAAGACTCAAAGATCAACAGAGGAAAAGGGAAAACAAAGAAAACAACCCCAAACCTCCTAAATTCCTTTTGCTGTTGATGACAACTCTATGTCTCATACCTGACCTGTACTTGTTACTGCAACAGGAATTGTAGGTCCATGATGATTTCAAAGCACTGCTACTCCTAGCAAGTACTTAGGACTATAAAAATCCATGCAATCCTTCATCAACAACATTGAGAGACCAATAAATGGAAATCGATGGAATAATACATTATAGTTATTAGAGAGAAGCTAATTCCAACACTTAGAGCATGGTCAGATAAAAGAATAAAGCAGATAGTAAAGAATAAATCCAAGTAGAAAGGAGAAAATACAAACAAACCAGAGAAGCCATCTCCAAACATATGGTGGTATTTTCCTGGTGCTTAACTACTACTGACATTTTAACTATTCCTTCTGTAATTTAAGGACATGTAGAATTCCTAATTATTATTCAAATTCTCTGCTCCAGAAGCACTACATGAGTCCACCAAGAGCTCTCATGTTAATCCTGACTAGATAAGCCAAGCTCTGCACTGGCCCTTCATACACCCAATTAAACAAAAACCTGTGTGCTCTGTGCACATCACATTCATCCCTGGTCCACCCTGGCATTTATTGATGGAGCTGGTATTTCCTGCAGCACTCACGAGCTTCCCAGGCTCTCCTGTCACCACGTACTTCTGGAAGTCCAGCTAAGGATGGAACACATCTTGCTTTTAAGTACCAAACAGAGCTCCTTGACAGTAATACACCAGCTACCAAGAGCATCCCTTAGATAAAGAGGAATTAATCAGACTTTAACATTAAAGTTGCAATTAGGATTGTGGAAGCTTCACAGGGAACAGGGCAGCACATACTGGTGAATGTTTCAGATTTTTAGAAGTGCTTTGAATTTGCAGCAAATATTTCACAGTTGCAAACACATTTTATAGAGATTAATGAAGGAATTAGTTAATTATATCAGAGATGCTCCTGCTTTAACAGGCTCCAACCACAGGGTGACAGCGTGTCTGGAAAAGTAAAATGCTAAAAAGTTTCTATTACTTTAAAGATGTGATTCCCAAGGAAATATATATCATATTTCCATAACAGAGACTGGAAAGTGTGGCTAGAGCACTTTCATCTCATTTCCATAAAGCATCTCAAATGAGCGAGAAGTACCTATCCCAGAATATACATATTTCAGAAAAATTAAGGGGGAAAAATGATGTCTTAGTTCAAGCTTCCCTAAGGCAGCTTCAAATGGAGAAATACAGACTTATTCAGCAAATTATGGAGGTGGAATATTATCTATACTGCAATACTAGTGATTATTAAGGATTTGCTCAGAGGCCAGGCTCTCACTCCCCTTTGAAATTCTAGGATATTATGGGGGAAAAAAGCAGGTTTTCTCAATAATTAACCTTTTCCCATATGGATGAAAAATAAATGAATCATTGCCCACGTAAATTCTCAGCCCCTGCCATAAAGTCTTTGGTTAAAATAACTTGGAGGAATCAACATCACTCTGCTCTCATTGGACGGCCTCATGAGCTGAAAAACTTGGAAAGAAGCTTCACAGAATCACCAACTGGGTGAGGTTGGCAGTGAGCTCTGGAGCTCATCTGGTCCAGCTCCCAGGGCCTGCCTGGTTGGGTTCAGGGTATCTCCAAGGATGAAGAGCGCATCACCTCCCTGAACATCCTCATCAGGAAAAAGCATTTCTGGATGTTCAGAGGGACCCTCCTGTGCTTCATTAGAATTGACTTCCTAAGTTTTATTAAATGATATTTAGTAATAAAACCTAAACTAATTTCCTCACTAAGTAACAGAAAAGCTACCACAGAAAATAGAAAATAAGATCATTATTAACAACATAGTAGGGAAAGACAGACCATTTGTTACTGTTTTGACCAACCTTAAGCTTAAAGACCACAATTCATATTGCACTGAAAACACCAACACATTCTGCAAGGCACAGAAATGATGGATAAAGTTCTCAAATTTCAATGGAAAGGAAGTTAGTATAATTACATTTGTGGACAGCAAGCTGGTGCTTAGGAAAATAGAAATTCATGAGATACAATTGACTGCAATTTGCCACATAAAGCTGGGATGAAGAAGTTTCCAAAGGCTTTTAAGAGCTCAGAGGTTCATGAGGCTGTGAAATTCATGGGGAATTTGCATTCCTATCCATTCACAGATTTATTTACTACTGGCTTCTTTCCTCCGGCAAGGAAATGAATGGGTTTGAAAACAGAGTCCTGAAGTTAGAAGTTTCTGTAAGAAATGAGGTTTAGAGGCAAAAAATCCTCCCCCCAGATTTTTTAAGCTACTTAATATCTCAAAATGATGTGAAATCATCTCAGCCTCAATATTATGTTTCATTCAGGTACTTAATTACCCATAGTTTGGTTTAGAGACTGTTCAGCTGTGTGGGGTCAAGCAAACGCTTCGACTCCTGTCTGCACGGGGTAACAGCACTGGCAGAAAGGATTTGTCCCTTCTCTTCCACACTGAAAAGGCAGCTTGTGTGCAGCCAGAAAATCCAGTTGATCTCCAGGAACTGAATGCCGAATGACTGAGTTCCTGTGTTGTCCTCAGGTCACTCAAAAGCACAAAGTTCTCCTCACCGACCAAAGGCAAAGAGAAAGGGCTGGGAACTGCTGGGAACTGGAAAGCTGCTGGTATCACCCTGCTGATAATAGAATCATAGAATCCCAGACTGGTTTGTGTTGGAAGGGACCCTAAAGCTCCTCCAGTTCCACCCCCTGCCAAGGGCAGGGACACCTTCCACTAGAGCAGGTTGCTCCAAGCCCCTGTGTCCAACCTGGCCTTGAACACTGCCAGGGATGGGGCAGCCACAGCTTCTCTGGGAAAAGTCTGTGCCAGCGCCTCAGCACCCTCACAGGGAAGAGCTTCTGCCTCAGAGCTCATCTCTATCTCCCCTCTGGCAGCTTGAAGCCATTGCCCTTTCAATACTAACAACCCTTTGGACTTCTGACAGTCCAAGGTCCAGATGTGCTCTGTAACAGCCAATATTCCTGGCTTTCAAAATAGTGAAAGGTAATATTTTCATTCTCTAAAGCAAACAACTAGGTACTACCAGCCTTATGAGCCGATTAATTTACTAATATTTTCCCATGTGGGTTTACCGGGCCATTAATATCCACAATTTCAAGAGGATATATACTGAGGAGATTTGAACTGAAGGTGATGTACCCTAGTGTTCCCACCTTAGCCAACACCTCTGCTTGCAGAATGAGGCTTTTTCATAATAAGCATGGTTCTGTGCAAGCAAGACAAGAAATCACATCGTGCTACTGCAGTGCTTCCAGACCAAACTCTCATGAACACAGGTTTGCTCCCGGTTCCTCTAAACCCCACCACTTCTGGAGGCTGTCAGGACCGGCTGCACAGCACAGCAGCTGCTCTGCTCTGCCCAGTGCAATATTGATTTTTACAAGCAGTTCTGTAAATATCAATATATTTATACTTGAAGCAGGCGAAAAGCAGTGCAGTGAGATGTTCCCTGCCAACCAAACACAGGTCAGGCTGCAGAGAGCCAACGCGAGTTTAATGAGGAAGTAACACAGACAGGAAGAAAAAGAGCTTGGAGAGAGAAAATAAGTCTGGAAGGATGAGACGAGAGCTCCAGTGAAATAGAGGAAGGGTAGGCAGAGAAACTGCAAACAAGCTTTGGGGGCATGCCAAGCCTGAGAGAGAGATAAGTAAGACAGGGAAAGCGGAAAAGACAATTGTAGGGATGGCGAGAGAGCCGCCAGGCTGGGGAAGGAGGCTGTAACTGAATCCTACTTGTCTGTCTGTGACAAAGTCCATAGGTTGGTTTCATTAAGGAATCACAGAATCAGAGTGGTTTGTGTTGGAAGGGACCTTAAAGCTCCTCCAGTTCCAACCCCCTGCCACGGGCAGGGACACCTTCCACTAGAGCAGGTAGCTCCAAGCTCCTGTCCAATGTTTTGTGATTTTGTAGGATTTTTAACCCTACAAAATAGAAGATATTGAACTTGTGGGTTATTTACTTCATGGTTGCCCTTTGTTCCAATAGACATGGAGTCACTGTCTTCCTATTCCTGGCCAAGATGTGGGAAGTTAACTGGCCAATGTCTCGCTGTAAAAAGTGAACATTAAACAGGATGGTTCAGGAAAGGAGCTGAAGCTTGTGGTGGGCTGACCTTGTGGCAGGTTGGGTTGGCCAAGTGGGTTAGTCAAGCTGGCAGGGAGGTTCAAGAGTTCCCAAGGACCTTTCCCAGCCAGGAAGGTGCATCAGCATGCCCATGACACAGCAGCCTCAAAACATGCCCCTACACGCTACAGTTGTCGCACTCTGTGTCACACTCTGTGTGATCTCTCCTCAGTTAGAGATCATGAAACCAAAGAGGGGACCAAACCAGCCCTGTTGGCACATTTAATGAGAGGAAGCCACGTGGAGGAGGTGAATGACAAGATCTGTGAATAGTTTTCATGTTTTCTCTCATGTTACTACTTTGTTGTACTTCAGTAATTCGTTTATGTGTGGTTATAACAGAAAGCTATAGACAAAACCACATTTATTAGTATTTTCTGATGCCAAACACTATCAAAATTAGCAGCTATTGCACAGCTGAATGGAGGGAGGTATGAAGCACAATATATTCCCTGTGTGCTTTTCATTTGCTTTATGTTTTTAGGTAGGTTGCTCATTAAATTTTTCATGAACAAGTCATTCAGATGGAAAAAGCTGGGGAATGCCAAAATCTGAAATTTCCTGTGATTTTTTATGAAGCTACAGAATTAAACAGATCCTCTTCAAGGGACTGCTCTTTCTATAGAGAAACTAAGTCAAAGAACAGAACAAGATCTATCTGCTGCTAGCCTGTCTTTCTGAGAGGCAGATTTTACATCCGGTTGGAAGTAAACTGCCAGGAATGGGAACTCTCCTGTTTTCCAAAGTCCCACAAGTTGCTGAACTCCAACTGAACTCTATGCTGAACCATGGAAAGAAAAGCTTTTGGTCCTCCCCAAGAGCAGCCCCTCTGCCAGGCTGCACAGCAGAGCACCGGCCCACAGCCACCTCTCCCCACTCAACCCCATCAAAACCATGAAAGAAACTGTCTGAAGACGCACCTTGGGCACATCACCAGCATGAACTTCATGGTCACCATGAAGATGCTGAAGCAGAAAGCTTCAGCAAAGCCCATCAGCCTCCCACGAGGCTGCTGGAGGAACAGTGAGTTCACAGGTTCTTAGTGATGCTTTTTTGCCCATCTCAGATGTTTTTCCTCAAAACACAGTGCAGGTGGGCCTCTGAGAGCAGGAGCTCCTCAACCTGCTGCTTGACATACTCAGACTGGATAGTGAGTTATCCTTTACAAAGTTCAAAATCATGCTTCCAAAAATGACAAAAATGACAGAATTAAGTTGTTTTTTATTTCACAGCCTTAATTTTTCCTCCTGTTTCCTGCACTATGAAGCAGGGTTTATGTAAATGAAGAACTAATGTTTTTCCAGTTAAGCTCCAAACTATTCTTCATGTATCCTTGGTACAACAATCCATGTGAAACTGCTCCAGGAGCACCCTTCGGGCATTCCGTCACCCAAATACTGACTCTGTATCTTTTCTAATTTCCTTTCAGACTAATTTTTAGTGTGCCAAAAATGATAGGACTTTAGAGCTCTAAATCCAACAGTTCCAATGCGAACTGATCAACATTTTTATAGAGAAATCCTCCTTCGACCAGGTGCCATTATTATATCTGCCATTAAAAATGGCATTTACTAATTTCAACCTTTTTCTGCCTATCTCATGCATATGTGAAATAAAATATTTAACCACATTCAGTGTCTGAAAAGGGGCAAATTCAGCTGTGGAATTGAACAGATTCCCATTTTCTTAATGCTTTTTGGCACTTGCTGCTGTCCACTTACACTACTCTGTGAAAATGTTTCTAGCTTTATCAGGCCCTAAGTATGTGCCAAACCAAATGTGAATTTATAACTCTCAGTAAAAAAGGCCTTTGCATAAAGTCCCTCAATTACTATAAAGATGTAACAGACAAGGTTGATACATTTTAAATGCTTATAATCATAACACTGCACCCCAAAATGTGATATATGTTCTATCAGGAGAAAAACTGAAAAGACATAACCTTAATAGCTTGTGTTTTCCTGTGCTCCATATGATTTTGACAGAGGAAAGCAGAGGACATTTCAGACACACTATGCATTTTGACATTAAGTAACTAGCAATTAGCTAAAGCACATAATTGCATCTTAATGCAGCAAAGGAGGAAATGACAAAAAAGACTGTGGAGAAGTGTTAGAAAACTGGGGGTTGGTGATAGTTCAAACAAAAACAAAATGGATGGGGGGAAGGGGGAGAAAAAACTCCAAGACACTGAAATCACTCACACCAGGCTAAAACTGACAGCAGGTAAGATGCCCAGTGCCTGCATCCTGATTTAGCCAGAACTCCCGTGTCGTCATCACAGATGGGCCCACCAAATCCATGTACACACAGTTCCCACACCACCAGCACCATGCAGAAGACCACTGAGCTAAGAAAAAGTAACTATTTCTAACAGCTCATCATTGTACACAGCTTGTTCTGAGAATCTGCCCCACATGCGAAGTTATCATGGGTGCCCTCAGCAAGGATTGAAGAGCTGGTTTGAAGAAAGAGAGGCATATAATGCAAGTCAGCCTTGGAAGACGTGGTGCACTGAGAGCCTGGGGTCCAGAGCTAGGTGAGGACTACAAGTTCAGGTGAGATGTATCAGCCAGCGCAGGGGGCAAAGATCTGCATCTGCTGGCAAACAAGAGGGAAAAAATGCCAATTCGATGTGGTTTAGAAACCTGGAGAGGGGCTTTGGACAAGTGCCTGTGGGGATAGGCCAGGGGGAATGGCTTTAACCTGCCAGAGGGGAGACTGAGATGAGCTCTGAGGCAGAAGCTCTTCCCTGTGAGGGTGCTGAGGCGCTGGCACAGGGTGCCCAGAGAAGCTGTGGCTGCCCCATCCCTGGCAGTGTTCAAGGCCAGGTTGGACACAGGGGCTTGGAGCAACCTGCTCTAGTGGAAGGTGTCCCTGCCCATAGCAGGGGGTTGGAACTGGATGAGCTTCAATGTCCCTTCCAACACAAACTGTTCTAAGATTCTGCAGTGTGATTAGCCCTTGCAGTAAAGTATTCGTTTCAGTCATACAAAACATGTTCGCACCCATATCATGTCTTCTGAGCAATGGAGAGACACCCCATCCTGGAGGAACAACAAGTAGCACCTCAGCTGGCCGATACACTCATCCCCATGGATGATGATAAGAATAAAAATGGAAATGCGCAAGATTGGTCTCTAATTATGGAATTGCATCTAGCTGCAGCTGGCAGAAGCATGTTTTTCATGTTCAAATAATCAAGAAGCTGGATGCTGTCCGGTTTGACATCCGGACTTGCTCAAAGTCATCAGTAACCTTGTCACTTTGACAGGCAGCCTTCTGCAATCTGCTCTGCTGCTCCTCGCAGGCTGCTCAGCTTATCTTATCTTCTAGCATGTGCAGAGAGACATGATCATTGCACCAGCCCTTCAGCAGTGAATGCCAATTCACTTCTGCTCAGGGAGTCTTTACAAACCCTAAAGCTCTCTTGTAAGGGGTCTGGGAACTGAGAGAGCTCCCATGCCAGTGTCATTCTTCACAGCTTTCCCACAAAGATGTTGTTCGGAATGCGCCCTCGGGAAGGGCTTCCTGAAAGGTCACTGGGCTGGCATTTGCCCCGCTATGACTTCTGCACAGAAGGAATCTCCTAGTTGATTCTCCTCTATGGTTCTTTCCCTTGGATCCTTAGAGGACTCATCTTTGATGAGAGTGAGGGGCATCTAGTAGAGATGGTTTAGCATGATTCAGCTCCAAATTTGGAATAGCAATTAGGATAAGTCTTTCCTAAGTAGACTAAAAGCAGGCAGACAAAACAACACAAGGCGCATCACTCATTTGATTTTAAAAGGAAAGCAAAGGGGGTAAAGAGGTGCCATTTTCTACCAGCAAGTTCTGCCACATCACAAACCACCTTTGGGTGAATTGGATCTGCTCAGCAAACACCAGTCCTGGCTCAGCAGATGCTGAGGAGAATTCAGGTGCCACCAAGAACAGCATGAGAAGTAAGAGGAAGAAGGAAGGAAATGGTGGTGCGTGCAGCACCTCTGTGGAGACTACACAGTGCCAGGAAGATGCAAGGCAGCACATGAAGGAGGGAGGATGTTCACAGGGAAGGGGAAAGGGAAGGAATATACAAGATACAAAAAACACTCATGGCCCTTTTTTTGCTCCTCAAACAGAAGTGCTGCTCAGCAGGGGAATGGGAGGGTGATGCTCCAGGAGCAGCACTTCCTTAGAGCACGGAGAAGATTAGCAGAGGGATAATGAAGATAAACCAGGGACATGTCAGGCAGGATTTCATGGAAAGCAGGAGGCCAGCGGGGCTGCTTCTCCTCCTCCAGATGCTAACTATTAGGCAGTGATGTGGTACTCAGAAAGGGACATTTGCATGGATATTACAGCTTCTCTTTTACAATCAATACAGAATACCCTACCCAGTTCTGCGCACCAGCTGACTGCAGAGATGCGGAAGGAATAAGAGATGGGGAAGCAGAAAACTTAAAAAAACCCTATGGAAACATAAAGATTCAAGGCTCTGGAATAGTTCCCTTTACAAGGAATAGTGGAGGCAGCTCAAAGTGGCATTTACGACAAAGGGAAGGTATGGGCACGCTGAACATCCACCAGCACACCACTTCTCACCACACTGGTGTTGTTATCAATAACCTAAACCACAGCATTTTCCATGCAGAGAGGTCAGCAGCTTGCAAAGGACTGCGTGTCACCATGTCTGCTTTTAGGAGAGGGAAGCGGAGGCAGCCTCCAAGCAGCTACACTGAGGTGTCCGGCCTCCAGGTCACTGCCATGGGCAACACCACAAACCGCAGAATAAGCTTCATGGAAGTTCTGAGCTCTTTGCTTGAAAGCTTCAAAACTCGACACATGCCCTGGGGCAGTTCAGCCCTTTCTTACAATGCTTCACGTGAAAATATAAGTTACAATAACGTATTATTCCGTACACTCTGAGGGCTATTAGGGTTTAGTGGATGCTATGGGTTTACATACAACTTCATGGCTTCTCCTTTCCCTCACCAGTGGCAGAACAGAGGCACAAACATTTGCTCACAGCAAATGGGTAATTGTAGCATGAGTACAGACTGGCCTCTCCTTCCACTGTACTTCACTTACATACAGACATCTCAGTTCTTTGGGCCGTTTTCAAATCTCAGTCAGGAAAAGCACTAATTGGAGGGGGGGAGGGGGGGGATATGTGTGCATGTGAGTCAGCGGCAATGGGGTAAACTTGCTCACGCCCATTAATTCCAAAATGAACAGCTAAGCAATTTTTCAGTCAACACTCAAGACACTTGAGCACCTAGATAGGGTAATAAATGACAGATCAATTTTATTTTACATAAAACTCTTATCAAACAATTGAAGTGAGTTCCCATCACCAGTGCACTCATAGTTCTTAATCTTAGGAGAAAATCTTGCTTGTGACCAGAATCTTGTGACATAAAATAACACCTCTCAGCAACGTCTGCCACAAAGCTACCAAAACATTTTAAGCTCTAAAATACACACCCCAGCAAAAAGTGTATATTCATGGGTACATATTATTAGCAATGCAAGAGGATTTTATACTGAATTTCTAATAACGGACAGGTTTTCAGGTAATATTCCTTTGGTTACATGGCATTGCACATAATGATGCAAAACCTGATCTTCTGGAAAGCTTCCAGAGCTGCACTACTCTCCACCAGGGTGCTTGCCATACTCAGCATGATATTTATTGTCACATGAACTGCTTCATTGCTATTAGGACACATCCGAACACCTCTAACTTGCTAGATCTGACAATGACAGACCTGTCACCGTCGCTTTTAATGTAAAATCTGACCGCATCAACTTCATTGCTTCAAAAGGACCGTGTACTCTGATGTCTTGAATGGTGAGTCTGTATTTCTGTGTGTATTAGCATAATTCAACTGGTTCTGCCTTTAGGGCAGCCAATCAGACTGTGCAAATGCGGTTGCTCATGGAGTTCTGGAGATAATTTGTAACTTGAGAGTTACAGTGAGAGTGAGGGGCATCTAGTAGAGATGGTTTGCTACCAAAGGAGTTAAGTCAGAAACATGAAGTCTATCAATCTTCCAGCAACCACTCCACCTTCTGAGAAGACAACCTCCTCCACGTTCTCCATGCTGCGCAGCAGGGAGCCAGCACTGCACAGCTCTGCTTGTGTGAGTTGCCCACTTTTATAAGAAGTACAGCTGGATTTGTGCAATAAGGTATATGAAGAGCAGATACGCAAGAAAGTGAAGCTGAGCCCAGCAGTGCAGGCAGTGGCCAGTACTCATGGGCACACAGGGCTCCACCATTTAAACAAAAGCACAGAGATCACCAGGTAGGTGATATCACATCCTATGGGACATTTTCTCTAATTACATATATAGGAACAGCTGAATTGTAGTCCAATTTTACAGAAAGGAAGAGGTTTTCCTCAGTTGACTTTAATCTAGACCTGTTTCAAACTTTCCTTTTGTACGTCTGGCTTCAAGAGCAAGGTACTAGTGAGCCATGTTGGTCTGAAGTCACACAGCTATGCTCTACAATGTAAAATATCACATATTCGCAGTGACACAGAGAAATAACCAGTTAACCCACAGGGCAAGACACAGCATTAAAGACATTATACATCCGAGGGGGCATTGGGTGGCTGTCCCAGACTGCCACCTCTCCCCATGCTCCAAAAGCTTCAGGCTCAGCTGCATGGGAGCATGTGAGAGCCAAATGGGCACCCCAGGGATGCCCCCTTTGGTCCTGCTTCCACCCAACAGAGTGTTGTTAACAGTCACAGTGAATGAATTTGAGCAATAATAAAGCAAGATGCTTATTTTTTATAGTTTGGAGGTAACGCAGCAACCCGAAAAACACAAAGGTTTTTACCAAGCAGAGGCTGAACAATGAAGGAGTAGAGCACCAAGGTGGAGACACGTTCTTTCCTGAAGGGTTAAGTCTAAAAATGCCTCTTATTTTGTTATTACTCTATTATAGAGCAAATCTGCAAAAGCATAGGATGTAGATACAGGATCATGTATTTCACTGAACATCCATCCTTCAGCCTACTTTCATATACAAACCAGATGAACACCAGGCACAGGAATAAAACAATATTTGCAGAGCTTGAAAGAGCCCTGGTTCTTTAACAACGGAAAATCAGCAGGCTGTGAAGAGGCAAGCAGTGTTTTAAAACATCAAGCATGAAAGACAACTGATTTGCTCAGAGAAGTCAGGGTCTGTATTTCCCACACATGGCTGTTATTCCTACACAAGCCATGGGCAATCCCAACGCCACCCAACAAGGAGTGTGGCATCTCTGGCAACGCTGAATGCTGATGAGATGTCTTCAGAGATGCAGACACAGCTTTGGTGTTCTGTGGCTGCTCTCATGGTGGTATCTATGAGGACAGAGACACATTTCTCCTGTATTTATTCCTATAGAGAGCTACATCATTTTATTCATATATTCCCTTACATAGCATCAATAAGACATGCCAACCAAGGAATTTCCATGGGATTATTGCACTTCTCAGGAGCAGATGAAGTCAATAAGAGTTATCCAGTGCCATCAACTCAAAACAAGGTCAAATAAAGAAAAAAGTCATTGCCATCCAGTTCCAGCCCCCTGCCACGGGCAGGAACACCTTCCACTAGAGCAGGTTGCTCCAAGCCCCTGTGTCCAACCTGGCCTTGACCACTGCCAGGGATGCGGCAGCCACAGCTTCTCTTGCATCAAGAACCACGCAATGCCAGCCTTTTGATACCTCAAAATGCACCTCCGTTCATAGCCATCAGCACATGTTCACAGCCATAAATGCAAGAAACAAAGGCAATGTATTCTGGGTATATGGAATTTTGACATTCACAATTCTCATCTCTTTTTATGTTTTAATTTTATGACTTTCTTTCTGTAACAATAGATCCCTTAGCTCCAAGTACCTAACTGCAAAGAAGAAAGAAGTGGCTAGCTAATAAAATTAGCCTAAAATTTTACAGGCATAGTAGTGCTGGAAGGCAAATGTAACTAAGAAATAGATGTTTACCAATTTTGAGTAAAGACAGAACACTAAGAGGCACGAGGCAGCTGGAGATAGACAACAAATGCATTTAATTTGTTGCTATTGCAACCACTTATTTGCTATTAAACATCTTATTACAGGACAAGCAAACACATTAGCCTATTTAATACCATTTTCACCACTCTAACACTGAGGAATTCACCAACATTAACGCAAATCAAAACTGCTTGTTATTCAATATTGATTGCCATTCTATAATAAAAGATTAGCCTGTGTTTGAGTTGGTTTCTTCATGGGCAGCAAGTGAATGCGAGTGTGTATTATTCTTGAAAGGTTTTAGTGTAACTGCCACCCCTAAACACTGCAGACCCTACAAGCCCATGTAGAGGAACAGCAGAACATGCATTGACTGACACTGCACCCTACTGCTATTGAAATCTGAATCTGCTTCTTTTACTGCACTCCCATGGGGACAGGAACACAGGACAGGAATGCAGAAGTGTTGAAGACCAGATCAGCCACATCTGTGTGAATTCTGGTACTCACTGGGGTGGTCTTGAGCATCAACGAGACCCAGATCAGGGCAATTATGAGCATATGCTAGGAGTACCGACACTATAGCATAGTGTAGGTGTAGAAGAAGGTGTAGACCTTCTTCTAGAGTTATATGAATCATATAATCACAGAATTTAGTGGTTGGACATGATGATTTTAAAGGTCTTTTCCTTCTCTGGAGTTACATGTATACAGAGGGAAACACAGAAGTCATATTCTAAAGTGCAATGGTAGAAGTGTTACCTAGATAGACATGAGAAGGAAAAACAGCTTCTGAAGCTTTCGTGGCTTTTCAGAAGTAAAAGATACAGTGGAAATGTGAGAAAACAGCTTCTCAGTGGTGTAAACCATAGTGCTCCCACTGCTGATGGAGTGGAGTTGTGTTACTGGATATCTGGAGCATTCAAAGCCAGGGTACGTGTACACTGATATCTAAAACTTGTACGAAACAAACCCTTGACAAACTCCACAAAGTGGAATATTAGCATTAGAAAAGCTGTGCCCTTTAGGCTGAAAATGTGATGCAAATACTTGCCAGCATCTCATCTCTAATTTCTGGTATAATTATTCTATGTTAGGAAGATGCTAATTTGAATGTCCATTTAGAGCACTGATCAGATTGATGCCACTGTTGGAATTCAATTATCTTAGGCTTTCAGCACTGCAACCTAAGGCAATGCATGTGTCTAACATGACATCAGCATTTGCTTATACCCTCAGATAACCAGAACTGAGGAGAAAGTGAGTATTTTCTAAAAAAGGAGTATTTTTAAATTGTTGTTTGCTGAATATATTTTCCCCAAAGATATTTGAGAATTGTGTACCACTCTGCCCCAGTTTTCCACCCCCTAAACCAGTGCCTGCCTCCTCTGTTGGAATAACATTCACCTCCAGCAAGAATCCCAACCATAACATAACAGCAGGACCCAGACTGTAACTTGGGAGCTCAAACTCCACATTCCCTCAATAAAACTGATATACAGAGGCAGTCTCAAATGGGATCTGGAGCATTAATTGTGTTCTCTAGTTCATACTTCCTTTCTTTTCCAAAGATGTCAATCAGCCTTTCCATCTCCGCATAACTAACCTACTAGTGACACGTGTACAGAGATTTTATGCACCCCTTAGACAAACCAACATAAGTGTGATGGGTTCTTTTTCTTTTTGAACCTGAAATTCTGAATCAAACCAGAATATTTTTACCTGGCCACAGAGCCTTCTGCATCTAAATCTACCTATAAATTTTGGTGTTTGCTTCTATTCCAAACACGAGGCTTGCACATCCTTCCTTTCTGCTACTTGCTTCTATTCCAAGCACAAGACTTGAACATCCTTTCTTTCTCTTCTACTTAATTTTCCACCTAACAAATTTTGGTTGTCTGCACAGACTTGCCTTGGTGGGAGGTCTTTAGCTGGCCAATGGCAATATAACCAGATGCTGAAATTTTATATCCCTCATTTGAATGGCAATTGTGCTAAATATCCTCAGCTTGCCTTTCTAAATCAGTTGTTAAAAACCCATTAATAATGCAAATAGAGTCCTAGTAAGTACCTGACGAAACATACAGCCATCCCAAACACAGCAGAGCTCCCCATCAATGCACTAGTTTGAGAACAGTCACTTCTGGTTCAGGAAAAAAACAGACTTTTGAAGTACTCCTCTAAATGAATTCTTTGCTTGGAAAAAGCATGAGCCTCCCATCGCTGCATGACTACTGACTGCTCCACCAAATGTCCTTCAGCTTATGCTAATGGGGAGCATTAGCAGGGTCAGGAATGCTGAGCCTCTTGAGTCACTGACAACTCTACAAGCAGGGAGTAGGTACGAGG
Source organism: Strigops habroptila (assembly GCF_004027225.2). Taxonomy (NCBI): domain Eukaryota; kingdom Metazoa; phylum Chordata; class Aves; order Psittaciformes; family Psittacidae; genus Strigops; species Strigops habroptila. Next base: position 62,698,896 of record NC_044284.2, read on the forward strand.
AGTAAAAAGAAACATTGAGATAAGGTTGGAGCTTTTTCAGTGTTGTTTTAGTGTTGCTTGTAAAGGCAGCTGCTGCTTATTATTGAGATACAAGCTACAGTAACAATTTTAATTGTAAATGGGTAAAGACCATGAATTATAAAGGCTTTTAAAGGAATATATTAATGAATGTACTATAGGAAATGAAATTTAATTAAGATTTTTAAGTCATAAGCCTTTAAGAATAAAGTGAATTAACTAAAAGGCTTTATAATGAATTCATATAATACACAAACTGGAATTGAAATAGATTTTAAAGGTTTTTTTAGATAGCTCTTGTATTGAAAAACAGCAATACATGTGACAACTTCTTTAATTGGTTTTGAATACTGGGAAAGAATAGTGGCTGGCTTCATTTTAATCGAACGTAACTATTTATGTGTATTTATTCTCTTATTCTAACCCTAATAGGAAAACAGAAATCAGGCAGCTATGCAAACAACTTGATTAGATTAGGTGCTCAAATCAATCTCCACCAGTGTATATATGTTCCCTATAGCATACAGCACACTGGAGTTTTTTTCTCACTAACTATAAGTGACCACCTCATAACCACCAATTCTTAATGAAGACCAACACACACAATGTCTCTGCCTGCTCTCTGCCTTTACCTCATCTTCCATGTTTCACAATCCCAAAATAACCCTGGGAGGAGCTCACACCACACATCCACAAAGACCCACTTGGTTTTCCCACCTGTGCTCCGACACCAAGAACAGGAAACTGCTGGGTCCTTCCTGAAGCTCCAATGCCTTGCCCATTATCCTCATTTATCTATACAGTTATCTTACAGCTCTTATTGCAAAGATGTCATTTATCATTTAATATTTGCAGTGTGCAAAAAGGTGGGCAGCATCCATCTGGATACAGATGGTCAGTACACCTCAACTACTTCTCTGTCTTGGTGCCTGTGCCAGCCAACACTTAGAGATCCAGTTCTCCCACTCAGAACTATCAACACAACTAAGACAGTTCAAAGCTAAAGACTAAGTTCAAGACCTTTAAATCTTACATCTTATTACTAATATTTTTTTGGTCTATCTTAACTTCTTTCCAGTTAATCCATGCTTTTTCTTTCTTTTCATGTATACAGATAATACACCATGGTAACACACAGTTATTTGGTATATCTGGGTGGAACACTAAGCTAAGGTGATATCATACTGATAAAAGCACTCCTACGACCCCCTGTGTAAAATGGCTATGTCAGCTTTCACCCAATCTGTCCTTAGAATAACAACAACTCAACCTAAAAAGTACTCACTTGAGGGAAAAGATTTTGGAAAGGAGATGTCTCTTTAAGCTACCAAAATAGAGATCAGTAGCTGAAATTTCAAGACAGATGCAGTTTAAATTAACACTGGAAGAGTTCAAAGTTTCCTGTGTCACATGTGAGTCTGCAAGTGAAGATGGATTTCTTTGCTAAAAGATGTGTTTTAGCTGAAAAAGAAAATGTGGATACAAAAATCACACAGATTTTGTGGCGTGTAAGATTAGATGGTCATTAATGGTTTCTTCAAGGCTTAAAAATCTATAAAATCAATTCCATGACAATAGTTCATGGCACATTTTATGCGTGTCCACATTAAACGTAGACACCACAGAGAGGTCACTGAGCACTGTGGTTGCTTCCAGAAGAAACAAAGCTGGATGACATGCTCAAGGACGGCATGCACTGCCCTCCACCAACTGAAGGGCAAGAGCACAGGGGATTGACTGCACCACAGCTGAAATAAATTGACTGCAGCTGAAATAAATATTCTGGGGATACCCCATCATTTGGGAAAGCTGTTCTGCTCCTTTCCTGCCCAAGGACTTGCCAAGGCACCCATGGCCTTCAGTAGCCTAGAGAGTCCCGAGAGCAGGATGTTGGTGGGATGGCACCAGTTCTGAGAAAGGTGCAGTCCCAAGAACAATAAGAGAATGCAAGAGAGCATCCTGAAGTGCACCAGAGAGCTACTGCAGTGAATTCCATCAGAAATTTAGCCTTATTGTTGGACATGTCAGTGATGAAAAATTCCTGAAGACTGCAGCATCTGACAGCTCTGGCCACATCTACCATGTTCTCTTATTCTAACACACACTTCAGGAATAGAAAGTTGTCAGCTACAACAGTCTTTGTAATACATTTCATCTTCAGAAAACATCTCCATGTAAATAGCTCAGACTCTGTTGTTGTTCTTAAATTCTGCTACACTAGGAAGAAATAAACACTTCACATGGAGAGCCACAAGCCAATGGGAGTTGGGAGCCCTGAAATCTCCAAGGAGATTCGTCCTTAATAGCTGTTAAGTGCAATTGCTGGAGACTAACAACAATCTTAAAAGCCTTCTAAAGAGAAACAACAATCTACATAAAGTGATATCCAGCTGTAGGAGGACAACAACCAAGATAAGAAATGGTATTTTAGCTTAGCCAAGGGAAATTTCGTTTTCTAGAGGAAAAGAAGAAATGGGAGAAGTAGAGAAAATTACAGACAGGACACACAAGGCTTTTAAAGCTTCCCAGGGTGCCAAAAATAACCTGGTGAACTCTGTGGATATTTAAGGGCAAAAGAATGATGGCTCCCAACATTTTATCTGAAAGATGAAGTCTCCCAGAGGCCAACAGCAGTAACTGCAGAACCACAACCACAGACTTTAAATCTACAAGTAATATGGTATTTCCTCCAGCAAGAGAGAAGGTAGGTTTTCCTACATTGAGATGATTATGGCCAACTGGAGGAGGGTGGCAGTGGTTGTTCCTTATGGGATGTAAGGGAAGTGTGGCAGTGGAGGGTGGTTGTAGTTCTTTGAGGGGAAGCCTTGTCTACACGGTGTGTGAACACTTCCAGGGACAGTGACTCCAGCACTGCCCTGGGCAGCTTGTTCCAATGCCTGAGCACCCTTTGGGGAAGGAATTGTTCCTCAGCTCCATCTAAACCTGCCCTGGTGCAGCTTGAGGCTGTTTCCTCTTGTCCCATCCCTTGTTCCTTGGGAGCAGAGACCAGCCCCCTCCTGGCTCCATCCTCCTGTCAGGCAGTTGCAGAGAGCGATAAGGTCCTCCCTGAGCCTTCTCTCCGCTCCATGCTGTCTTCCACCCATATTCACTCAGGATTTTGACAATGGTGCCATGCTTGTCCTTAACAAGCTTTACTAAACTTTCAGAAGCCTATGGCAGGTTCTGCTTGTCTCATATAATCTGGTGGGATGAAGTGCTTATGCCTGTACTGGGAACTAATTGCTCACCTATCTCATACAGTGCCTTCCCATATGGTTGCAACAGCTTCTTCGGTTTTCTGGTCTAAATGCTGCCAGATAAATGCGTTCTCTCTTCTCCCTCCTGCTTCCCAAGCTCATAAACAGGCTATTATGTTATGCTCTGTAGACTGTTTATACACTGTTGAAAACAATATAAAAGACAATTTCCCTATAACTTGATCTTAAATTTAAAGGGAAGAAGGTGCAGTGTTTTTCTTCTCCGCGATAGCAAAGCAAACTAAAGTTATTGTGAAATGACCAGAGGTGCTTTTCTAGTTGTAAAAATACACATTAAATGTGGAAATGGCAATTCCAATAACACAAAAAAACAAAATATGAAGAACAAAATACCATCCCTACAAAAAGCACCATGGCATTCATTCCCAGGAGCCTGGAGCAGGCAGCAGGTTCCCTAGGCATGAGGTTTCTCTTCCTGGTATGGACACAGGAAATTTCCATGCACTGATGCCTTTACCTTTTAAAACGATGGGGCTTTTTGAACTTGGTATTTTTTGCTTCTGCATCCTTCTGCTTGCCTTTCAATCCTGAGTTAAGCCTGCCTACTTGGCCCACTTTAACCACTGAAGAGCAGATTATGATACTTTTTAGTGGCGGTATCTTCCCTGTCTTCTGAGAGAGGTCCCAAAGAGGGCGCACGCTCCCAGGAGCAGGGCTGGGGCACTCTCTGCTCAAGCCCAGCCCTGACCATCAGTCTGTCATAGCCACAATTCTACCCCCACTCATATTTGGCACTCACGGCTTGCAATTAATAGATGTATTTCCAAAGTTCCAAAGATATGCTACTAAACCCCTCAGTGACAACGGACACACTATTTCTCTAATAGCTGTCTGAATAAGTCTGCTCAGATTTTGTTGTGGACCGAACAGTGCTTCAAAACAGCACTGGAACACAAAAGGCCTGTTGGTTTTGTTAATGGCTTTTTTCTTGGTTTTATGCTAACAAACAAGATGGGATTCAGACATTATCACTATTCCTGACAAATGTATTTATCCTTATCGAAAAACAAGCTCCTCTTCTCGTGAAAAGGCACGGAAATGAAACCATGGTTACAGGAGTTGTCTTGTATGTTCAATAATGTAATACAGCAGCATTTTAAATCTCTAATCTCATTAGGATCAAGCTGTAGCAAAGGATTACAATAGAGATTAGGAGCAGTGCAGAAGGACACCCTGTCCCTCCGCCGGTGTGAGGTGAAAAGATTTTCCCTGTATTGACTAGGTTACAGAATGGGCTTTACTTTATTAATTATTTTTTACTATATAAGCCTTAACAATTTCAGAGACCTTTTTAAACACCAGATTTCAAGGCAAAGAGTTGGAAATGACCTGCACGTCTGCACCTCCTCTCTGTGCCATCCTGAGGAGAAAGGATGGGAAGAAAAACCTTGTTCTGAGTGCTACTGCCTTGTCCTGCTGCTTTTTCTCTCCCAGGTTTAACTGGAATGGAAAAGAACTATGAAAGGCAGAAAATAGCAATGGGGGAAGATAAAACAAAGGAGGCTTTGTTAGCAGTGCAGATGTCACAAGTGTCTTGAAGGCTCCAGCCATCAGCATCAAGGTAGCTGGGCCTGTCGTTTGCTGTATTTCATGATACTACTTGGGTAACAAGAAGTTCAAGCTTTAAGCTAAGGTTAGCTGACAGGATGTGCGGGTAAAGCTAACATCTCAACGACAGAAGCAGCAGCAGTTGCCTCTTCCACCCACAAAGCCACTTTTCCTGCTTTTCCAGCAGTTAGGCTCAGGCAAAGGACCAGGAGGAGGAGGGAGGCAGATGGAGCACTTGCATCCAGGGGCAGTCATGTCATGCTTTTACCCCACAGCCCTTTGCACCAAAAGCACAAAGACAAATCTGAACCATCTTTACTGTTTCTTTTAGATTAGCTGCAGCATATAAAGGGTTTAATAGATGAGTAAGAGAAAACAGGTATAGGAACAAATCAGCTAAAAGGCATCCTTGAATTAAAATAACAGATGACCTGGTTTCCTGAGACAATCTTGTCCTTCTTGGTGAGTCATTAAACTGATGAGAATCATCAACCAAATTCACAATTATCACTAAACAAAGTTCATAAATTAAAGAAGGGATTTAGTTTCAGAATATATAGACTTTTATTGCAAAATACAAAGACCAATGTTGAAGTTCATCATGATGAAAGATGTAACAGGATGCAGAGCCTCAGAGCCCACCCTTTGTGACTGCTCGTTTCCCACTCCATCCATTAACCCTGGAAAATGGGCAGGAGACTCTCCAAAGTACTTTTCCCCTCAGCAGTGATGGGAAAGAGGAAAATGGCCAATTATTTCATTAGGAATCTCATTACAATGATTTCAATATTTATCACTCGTAAGAGGTATCTCTTACCTCTTAGCACTTGTCTAAGAGCCACATACTGACCCTGCCTGTGTGTTAGGTACGAGACGCTGCATTTAAAGGGCTTTGGCAGAAATCCCAGCATTTGAGGTGACCTGATCTTAATTCTTTGTCATCTGAAGGGATTAATTTCTGTTAAAGATTTTGCATTACTTGTATTTCTTACAACTGATAGCTATTACTATATATTACTATAATGATTACTATTACTATAACTAGTCTATGATCCTATTGTTTTGTCTGCGTGTGTGTATATATATGTGTATATATACATATATTTAACACCAGCTTAGTGCTCAGGAGAGGAGAAGGAAAACAAAGGTATGGGCAGGAACTGTACAGAAAGGCACCAATGACAATGGAAAATGTCATTATGCCAATAAAATTCCACAGGAAAGCCACGCTTTGCATACCTGGCATCCTATCTCACAAAGGATTTAGAAGACCTAGAAGAGGTATGGAAAAATGTGACAAGAACGGTTAACCGATTGGAAGATGTTCCATTCAAAAGATGATGAAAAAAAGCACTGTTCAATTTGAGGACGAAAGGACAGTGCAGTAGGTGTATAGAAAATCACGTAAGGCAGCAAAAGCACAAATAGCAAACAACTGTTTGTTGTTTCTCACAATGCAAGAACAAAGGCTTGTCAGAACAGAATTAGAAAGTAGGTGTGAAGCAAAGAGAAGATAGTATCTTTTCACATAGTGTATAATGAAAGTGTGGAACTCATTACCACAGGATGCTGTGGGAGCCAAACACATACATGGGTTTGAAAAGCAATTAGACAAATTAATGGAAGAAAAGTCCATCAAAGCCTGTTAAACACAAAGATGTGGATGCAGCTATGGACACAATATGCATCATTGTCATGCAGCACTTCTATATTACTACTTCTATCTTGAAAATGTCATTTCCCAGCCCTGGGCAGCGCTTGACTTCGAAAATACCAATAGAATCATAGAATCCTAGAGTGGTCTCGGTTGGAAGGGACCTTAAATCTCATCCAGTTCCAACCCCCTCTCACGGGCAGGGACACCTCCCACTAGAGCAGGTTGATCCAAGCAGTAACACTAATACTAAATCCTGTCTGTATTTCCTTATTGCCCTGCAGAAAAGGAATGCGTGTTGGGAGGAAGTTAATGCTGAACGTCAGGGAGCTGGGGATAGAACAGAGCTCTGCAAAGTTTGAAATCTTCTCGTGATCGCAGCGAGATCCACCAACCTACTTAGTACAGACTGAACCTGCTGCAGATTCTTATTATGCTGCTATGTACTTGCTCAGGAAAGAGAAATTACAGCCTGGGTTATTTTGCCAGAGTTAAAAAAAATCATGCTGAATTGAAAAGTGTTTTTCTTGTAATTTACAATCTAGACAGGAATAAAATGACAGCAAGTAACAGCCCTGCAGTACTGACACTGTGTTACACTGGAGCGAGGGGAGCTGAATGCAAACCAGTCTAAATACATCCATTTTAAACCCAAATCTGCAAAGGAGCAGCATAGGGAAAGAAAAGTTACATCTTCAGGGAATGCTGTAATGAGTGTCACTGAGTATTCCTCATTAAAACATATTGAATAATGGATACTTTTAACTTATAAATCCCAGCAGTAGGATATGACTCTGAGACATGTGCCAACCTAAAAAATTAAGATTTGAAATCCAAACTATATGCTACTTGGCAAAGCTGTAGCATAAACAGACCACAACCAATATACTTCACACCAATCTACTTCACACCATTTCTAAGTTATGATCGTATTTCCACCTTTGTAACTTGGAAAGCCGCAGGAAGAAAATGCCATGAAGTCTCTTGGGTTTATAGAAATATACTAATGCAAAGAGAAGCCCAACAACTTGATTCTCTAAGATTTACTGACAAGTTCAACTAAAGAAAGTTGATATTTCTGATGAGGGTTTTTTTTGTCCTCACAATATTATGTTTGATTTTCTAAACAGTTACATTGATTTTTATATATATATAAACTAATAGTGTAAAGTGAAAATGACTTTTTCATAGATCTGGCACATAAAAACTGCAGGTAGTTTTTTTCCAACATCAATGTAATGCTGAATAGAAATAAATGAGAAATGGTCCCACTAACTTCACTGTTTCTGGGGTTACGCCACACTTTCCTAGTAAGGTAAAACACTTCCTAGACTGAGAATGGATCCATTCGATCAATTTGCTGCTCTTCAGTAACATCAATTCTACTAAAAAGGCACCTAATTATTGAGGATGTTGCCACCTTTGTGTTGCATATATCTTATTGATTTGAAAAATATGCAAAGTAAAAGCACAAACTGTGCAAGATCTCAGCCACTGTTATCACCTAGATAAACTCACTTAAAACCAATTGATTTGTAAAGAGATTGCTACAACTACCACAGCTGGTATGTTTGAAACATTTAACATAAAATATGCCAGGAACATTCTCCCAACAACAAAACAAATGGCCTATAGAAAGGGTATCAATTGGATCTGCATAGAGAAGACCAAAAAGCTAGTGTTTTTTTTAAAGGAAAAACAATAAGGATTATGTTATGTCTCACAATTACTGGAAAGGTGGTTTATTAGACAATACAGACCCAGCCTTTGTACAAAAGCCTTCTACGGTGGTTTAATGTTGTGCTCTTTAGTAGTGAAATATGAGATTGACTGTGGACTTGTTTTTCTCCAGCTGAAGGCAAGAGTCCTGTTGTGTGGGCTCAGCAAGGAGGTTATACCTTACACCTCGACACAAGGAGGACATACTTACACCTTAATGCAAGGTGGTCATATCTGCATCTTAACACAAGGAGGTAATATTTACTTGATACAGTAAGAATTCACCTTTGTGTCTTTACGAAACACATATAAACCCTTGTTTTCCCAAAGGGAAAGCTCCCCAGGCTTCTGGAGTGATCACTGTGACCCATCCAAATTTCACCCACTCCTCCAAAACTCCTAGTTAAAATCATAAAGAAGTTACTAAGTTTGCTCAAGGTCCACTTTGAGAACCACAGCCCGAAGGTGAATGTGAAGAGTCCATGGCAGCATGAAAACTACACTGCTCATCTCCAGAGACCTTCACAACTTTTTCCATCTTTGCTCTTTTAATTATGAAACAGTCTCTGAAAGTCTGTAGAAGAAAGCGCTCTGACAGAAAACTAACACACTCTGATTGCTAATGATGAAGCTAATCAATGGTGGGGTTTAATTCTGGCCTTCAACAGCCCATTTTCTCCTTTTTATTAAGATCAGCAACACTCCTGGTTTTAAGCAGAACTTTTATGCATAATGCTTTGTAATTTTCTTCCTTGACATCATTAGGCAAGTGCAATAATGAGCAATGCTGATCCCACTGTAACATCCAGTTTTATGGAATTCTAGCTTCCGCTAAGGAAAGTGGGATGGATATGAGAATTAAAATGACATCTAGCATTCAAAATAAGTAAAATGCAGATTTGCGCAACCCCTGAAATGCCAATGTAATGATTCCTGCCTTCCTGATGGAGGAAGAGCTGTAGTAATTAAATTGAATTGGAGCCTTGTGGAGGTTTCCAATAACTTTTTAATTATAGCTTAATGCTGCTTTCTGGCCCTTGCAAAATTGAAATGTCTCTTGTAGCAGCTGTATTTCATATTCAGCTTTCCTTTTTGTCCCAAGACACTCACAGAAAGCATGAGGTTGTGACCCATCAGCCCTGGCTCGAGCAGGAAGAGGTTTGGGTAACACCACATTTTCCTGATTTCCTTCCAAAGCGTGGACCCACTGAGAAAATGGTTCTTAAAACCTGTTACAGGCATCTACATGTCCATGCCCAAGCTGGGAGTTCCATCTCTGCTGGTTAATGGACAGGGGCTGGAGATGTCCTTCCTGATGCAGGGGGTGGAGGTGTCCTTCCCCACCTTCACCCCCCTTCTGGGCTCTACTGGAACTTTATGGCATGGCTACGTTCACTCCCACACTCAAAAATCAATGATTTCAAGTCCCCATGGTGCATAGTATCTGCTCTCAGACTGAATGAATTAATCCTGATTGTAATTACCATCAAATGAACATCAAATGCAATATTAATATGTAGGCGTTTCCATGTGAGTTCATGGTGCCACTTCAGCCCAGCGAGAGCGCACAAAGAGTGACATTTACAGAAGACAATATACAATGTTCTATAGTACAATCCTGACGTGCAGGAACTTTCTCAGTCTAAAGGGTTATACTGACTGTAGTACTTCCTCGCAATATAAGGCTTCCAGAGATATAAAAGATGACATTTCATTTTCTTTCTCTGGAACATTTCTGTTTGAATGGAATTCTTTCCTAAAGAAAATATCAAAAATGAGGAGTTTAGAATGACATTTCTAGCGCTGCAAAGCTTTGATTTCAAATGCACGGATTCCAGCATGAGAGCTTTGCAGCCTGAGGACTCTGTGTGTTGATGGCAGCTGGCAATCTGCTTTGCAGCCAGACCTGGAGGAGATGGGGTAAACCAGCACTGCCTTTGAAAGTTATCTTTGTGCAATATAATCTTCTCTTTCAGCTGGTCACACCATTAGACAGCAATTTGGGAGAGATGAATTATCAAACCATTGGAAAAGATGGGAAGCCTTTATTAGCAGAAGTTTCAGAAAGTCAGGAAAAGTTGAAATATTCCTCAGGTGCAGAAATGTGACACCTAAACATCAACTCTTGTTCCAAGAATGTCTCTGAAAGAAATCCCATGGATTCAGTTCTGAAGCCACCATGGCAGAAACGAAAAGAGCCTGGATTTATTCTGTGCTTCTGATAAATTTTGATTAATAAAATGTGATTCTGATAAATTAGCACTTTATATTTCCAACATTCCTGGCACAATATGCAGCATCATGGTGGGTTTAACAAGACTCACAACGTCGATGTGATGACCTGACTAATGTCATCTGAAATGCTGCTTGATGCAGGGGCCTGGAGAAGCCTCATAAATCCCGTGGGGCTGAATTAGCTGCAGTCTTTTTTCTTCAAAAGACTCTGAAATTAAAGGCGTCTAATCCAGGACTAAGCTATAAGCACCACCTCAGCAGTGGGCTCCTTAACACAACTGGACCCTCACATGGACCTGCCAGGTGTCCTACGAAATGAAATAGTATTACACCAGTTCCTGGAAGGGGAACCCGGCCATGATGGGACTTTCTGCTTCTCTCTGGCTGAATGTCTAAGTAATTACTCAGTTGAGGGTACATTTCTACATAGCACAAGTAAATAGCCATGCTAAATAATTACAGTTATTAGGAAAATAAAATACATATCTAATTCCAATGAACAATACAATGTACCAGGGATGTACTTTCTGTGTTCATTAGCTTGGAACTAACAAAGCACTGGATCCAGGAGGGTTACACTTACAATCCTGTCCATTATGTGGCTGGTCCTCACTCCTGAAAGCAAACATCAACACTAATTTATTGTTCTTTAACTAAAATTTTACCCAAAATTGCATACTGTAAAGCTGTTGCGCATAGGAGCCGCTGCCATGTAGATGGTACAGTGTGAGCACACACCACCACACCCCCATTTTCATTCCCTATCTCCTGAAAACCAAGGAACACACTCTCCTATTTTTAAACTTTAACTGCACCACAGACACTTGACTTTCTTGCTGTGGCAGAGCAAAACACCTCGTGTGCCCTCCCCAGTGTGCAGCATGGGGAGAGTGCCAAGTTAACCATCTCATTTACAGCAAGTGATCGATAGCAATGAATACATGAGGAAGGAACATTCATGTTACATCACAAGGCAACTCACTGCAGGGAGGCTGCTCTCAGGGCAGAAAACACCAAAATACAACCCACTAAACTATTTTATACTGGGACAGCAAACACTGAAATACCACCTAATAAACAATTCTATCTATACAAAATACACCAGTGGTGCCTGTGTATGGTTGTAACATCTCTTCCTCTATCAGTTATTTAAGAAACTAATTCCTACACAGAAAAAAACCATTTTGTATGGTCCAGAGCAAAAGCAAATCATTTCCAGATGTCATCTGCTAAGCACATGCTCCCTGTTAAGTTTTAGTACCACTTTAATACTCTTTAGCAAAGTAAAGGTGGGGAATCTGGTCTTGTGGCCAAGAGGAACAGAGAAGAATCTTGATTTTTCCTTATCAGCTGAAAAGCAGCCGAGCAGTGACCTTCTGTGGGTGATGCTGGCATGAGCAGGTTCTGCCTGTGACTTAAACTCTATTCTCCAAGCACTGGCGAAGTCTGACCCCCTAACTGGGGAAGTGATGCTGAGCCTCTGATAATAACTTCTTACAAAGCAGTTAGGCAACATAAATCTACAACCTCTTGGTATTTAGTGTTTAAGTGCTCAAGACCAGGTTGGACACAGGGGCTTGGAGCAACTTGCTCTAGTGGAAGATGTCTCTTCGTGGGGCAGGAGGTTGGAATTTGATGAGCTTTAAGGGTCCCTTCCAACACAAACCAGTCTATGATTTACCCCAAGATTCATATGTTCTCAGAAGTCTAGTTCTGCACCCATGTCTTGACATCTGCCCACCATGCTGATACACTCAGCTGGCACATCGACCATGTTACTAGAGAATTTGTGCCCCTATTTCACCTGTCACAGTCCTGGGGGATACTGGCCCAGAGGATGTGGGAACAAGGATGCATTTAGATGAACCTGGCTCAGAAGCACCCATGTCACTGCAGAAGTGTTGGAGCTCAGCATCTCCTTGCAGGTATTTCACTGCAGAAGCAGAGTAAGGCACTGGTCTAAATCTTTATGTCACTGAAAACGGGCATAAAGTTCCATGAGAATGTCACTGAGGCTCCTGACTCATTTCTGCTGCCAGAGTGCGGGATCCCAAAGGGACCCAATTTAACCTCCCACGAGGCTACTTTACCCTGGCAGCAAAATGATGAAGAAGGAATCAAATTACAGCTCGAGCGTAATCTTATGGTCAATAATACATTATTTATGTTTTAAATTAGTTTCTAATGTCTGTCATTTGCATAATTGCTCTTGTTTGGGCCAGGTCTGAGCATGTTCTTTCACTGAAATGAAACAAAAGCAATCACACTAAATTTACACAGCTGTTAATGAATTGCGCACGGATGTGTCCAGGATCCAGGGGTTTGTAACAGCCCAGTGCGGTGTTGAAGGAAATAACAGGCTTGGCCTTTACAGCCCCTTAGAAACAGATGAAATTCTTAAAAATCTGGTGACTCCGGTTTCCTATTGCACCATTGTACTTACTGGTTTGGGGTTGGGTTTGTTTTCTTTTCCTGGAAAGAAGAGTCATCAAATAATACCTAAAGCAAAAGATATCTAACATAGATATCTATAGGGTTTAGATATCTAATGATATCTAATCATATCTAAACCCCTATTTTCTAGCTTTTCTCTAAGCCTGCTTCCAGTGTCTCATACCTATACCAGGACAAGGGCTATCACATTTTCATCACTTCTTGTTTAAAACCTGGCCTGTCACCATCATTGTCAACTTCTGCCCGTCCACCAACAGTCCCTTCATATGTTTCCAACTTGGAGACTAAAGGTGTATTTGATGTGAAACCAAATCAGACATTTTCTTTTGCAAAGACTTGTGCAAGATCATCATAAGCTTATTTTTTTCTATCTGCACTTCTCCTTTTGTGAGGATTACTTCCTAAATTGTGAGACAGGTGCCATTTGTTGTACCTCTTCAAGGTGAGAATGACATTTCTAAAGGAATCATCTAACATAAAAAAATCTAAGAATCTTGTGCCTTTGTACAGAAAGGTATTTCAGATATTTTTGAACCATCAGATTTATCTAAATACAGTACAAAGAGGAAAGAAAAGGATTTAGACACACTTTAAGAATAAGGGAATAAAAGATTAACTTGTTAAGCTTTTGGTAGCTCTCCTGATGGGCTGACATGGAGTGATCTCTCCAGAAGCGAGTAACTCACAACAGAAAGGTCATCCCTGCTTCGATTGCCAGGCTGGCTGGACTCTGTCACAGGGAGGCTGTTGTTCCCTGAGAAGATAACTGTAATGCTGCAACTATGCATTCCAGAAGGAACAGCCATGAGGAATCCAAACTTTGCTCTCCAGTATCTGGACTTGTGCCATTTTTTGTTGGTTTTTGTGTAACACAAAGAAGACACATTTTCGATCAAGAGGAATTTAAAAATGAGTAGTTTGGAACACTTAGTGCAGCATTTGACCACATGTAAGGCTGAAGGAAAGCCATTGAGCCAAGCTAAAAACTACTCTGGCAAAATCAATGTCATTTTTCAAATTGCTTTGGCTCAAATCTTTAACTTCTCCATGTGATTTAATCTGAAATACCAAACTTCAGTCCCGATGTGGCTAACTAGGCAAATATTTCAAACAGAGAATGTATTCCACAGTTATTCTGTGGTTATGAGTGATCCATGAGCAAGCTGCAATGCTTAAAACCTTGCAATCTACTCAGCAATTTGGCATGGTGATTTAAATCTATGGGTTGCAGATGAACTTTTCCATGAGAGCATGTAAAATGTTCTTCATTAGTCATATATAGTTCACCAAAAATACATCAGGTTTTATCTGATCAGGATTGGGTGGCCTAATCCAAACACACCTTGCAAAATATCTATGGAAATAATGCCATAACTTAAGGAAATGTATGATTGCACAGATAGAATGTTTTACTTTCAGTATAGAAACAACAACTAACAATATGACAGTGTGTTGCTCATACTCCCAAACATTCACTTCTCCAGAAAAGCACAGCAACACTGAATGCCCCATCCCTGGCAGTGTTCAAGGCCAGGTTGGACACAGGGGCTTGGAGCAACCTGCTCTAGTGAAAAGTGTCCCTGCCCGTGGCAGGGGGTTGGAACTGGATGAGCTTTAAGGTCCCTTCCAACACAAACCAGTCTCGAATTCTGTGATTTGCCATTCACTGCAAAGTTCCTATCAGACAATCAGCTTTCTCACACATTCACCATTAGCTCAGATCCAGCAATGCCTGACCACAGTGAACATGTAATACAGCAAAGGGCAAGGTTGCCCATCTGTCACAGGGATGACTCTCTAGTTTCTAAGACTACTAGCACAATTTCCAGACATATGCAGAGGCTGCCTGGAGCTTATCTAAAGCACCAGCCAACTACGACGACTCCTGAAAGGTTTTGCACCTGCTTGGGTGTTTTTTACTTTAAAAGCCATGAAAATTGGCAGCAACAGAAAGCAACGGTGCTTAAATTGTTCCTTAATAGAAGTTGAAATGAGAATTAGAATAAAAATAACACACATATTGTGTTTGCAGATGAGAACAAACAAAGTGCACACATTTCTAAGCTGATGCATGAATGTTCTTGTTTTTCCAGCAGCAGTTTAATACCTACACCCAGAAAAGAGACAGCAATAGAGGAAGCATGCTTTGGTTTGATAGAAGGCAGATTAAGAAGAGCAGTTGAAAACAGAAAAGGAAAATACCCTCAGAATGAAGCCTTCAGTGCTAGGGTGACCTTGGAGGTAATCCACCTCCAAGATATAAAACCCCAAACCAATGCACAAAGGTAGTGTATGTCATTTTTATTGCAAACCAAGCTATGAAAAGCCATGGGAGGTGGATCAAGAATGGCTGAGGAACCTGCCAGAGGCTGATATGCAAAGAGTACAGTGACACCAGGCATGAGTACAGTGTGTAATTACTGTTTACAGTCCCAGGTTTAAGTAATATTGCAGGGGAAGATAAATCAAAGCCTGACATTCCAAGCAAAATAGTAGTGACCTTGGCAGGGACAGTCCCCTCTTCAGCCTGAGTTACAGCCACAGCAATTAGACTCTGCACTGCCTTCAAGAGAGGATACCAGCAGCGTTGTACCTCTGAGTGTCCTTCTGCATATTGTGGTGATCCCTTATTTCTACCTGTGCTTTTTCCGAACTTATTATACTATTCCTGCCACCATTATTCATAACACTTAAACTAATCTGTTTCCTGTCTTTAAAAAGCCTATAGTTGCTGATAAAAAGCTTACCAAGGAGTTGAAGATTTCAAAGAGGTTAATGGAGCTCAACCAAAGGCAATCATGGGACAATCTATCTTCAGATATGCCTGTGACCCCTTCTTTTAGCCATTTCGGTAAGATGTGCCTTTGGCCATAACCTGACATCACACAAAACTATTACCAGAAATAGCAAAGCTAGAAGTCATTTTCCTGTTCAACTTCATCAACACATAGACCCTCCCTCTAATGCCACAGTTTCTAGTAGCATTCAGTCATGATCTCATTGAAGCTCCTTCTCTTATGGCATCACTACAAGTTCCTGTTCTCCAACAGTCTCTATAGAACATGAAGCTCTTAAGCAGGTAACCTAAAGTTAAGCTTATTTCAGGTACTTCTCTCGCCACTTTTAATATGGATTTTCTTGCATTTCTGTCATAAACATTTGTGAAATAATACTTATTCTTGAGACAGCATCTTCAGCACCAGACCATCGCTCCCCCGCGACTGCTCCCATTGCCAGGTAGAAACAGTGAGTCTATTCAAGCAAATATCCAAACCGAGAGAGCTCAGCTCAAGTAAGTTCTGAAAGAAGCTAGAGAGGATTACAAGGAATAGCCTACAAGGCATATGGCATTTGAGCAAAACTGACAGTCTTCCAAACTGTTCCTTGTGTCTGTCTTCATCGGTACCTGTTTTATCCTGACTTGTTTGGTACTTTGAAACAAAATCTTTTATAAAGCAGAGAGTGAATCCACCCCCAACATTCACTGTTCAAAATTCCCATGTTCAGTAGTTCATTATTCCAAATATTTAAATATTTAACCATGCCTAATGACTGAATAACACATTTTGAAGGCTGGTTCACAGCTTCATGTGGCTGTACAAAAACATCAGGCAGGTAAGTTTATAGGCTAAACTCTGTATCTAAATAATAACATCAAGCTATAGAGATGGACTAAATAAATAACAGAAGAAAAAATAGAATAATAGAAATGCAGATGAGATACAACATCATCCCTTTGACTGCCATTTAACTCCTTTTATCTTTATTCCTCCATTTTTTCCAGTGTTCTGATTCACAGCCATTCGCTTGCTCTGACTTCCTGAATTACACCCATCAAACTGACCACTCTTTCCCTGTTCCACCCTTCCAGGCTGTACAGAAAAGGAGCTGGTACATGCTCACACAACTCCCAAAACAATGCTGGGAAAGTGTGGGAGCACCCAGAAGACAAGTTTGGAAGACGTTCCTGGTTTCCCCAGAGTGCCATTTGCTTTGGGTGCCATTTCTACCCCCTACAGACAAAGGTCCAGTCTAGATTTGCTGCTACTTTGTTAGGAATGAGAGCCAAGGCTCCTGCCAATTTCTTCCTATACATATACTACAGTATGTATTACAGTATGTTATACATGTATTATAGTATGTGATATAGGTATAACGAGTTTGTGCCTCTAGGAGAATGAATGGGAAAGAACCCAAAGGAGAGCAAAACCAACTAGAAACCTGAGAAACCATGGAAAGGTTTGGCTATTTTGTCAAGGAGAATGCTATTTAGGCACTGGGCAAGTTTTGATCTTCATTCACAGGAAAACCTTCCCTGTAGAGACCTCTGAGCATCCTGGATCAACTCAAAGAAAAATAGGGTGGGAATACAATTTCTGTGCGTATTTATATATGTGTGTGGATACACGCATATGGTTTCTGTAACCTATTACTGGAAGTTTATAATCAAATCCTTTTATGAAAACCTGATGAGAAAACATGGCATTTAGGTCTGACTCCAGCTAGAAACCTTCTTTCCAACTCTCCTAACATTGATCTAGTTGCTCTCCAGCTATTGATTTGGCCAAAGACCTTTAAGAGATTGACATTTTATCAAATATTTCCTCTCTTATTTCTTCTCCTGTAAAAGTAATTGTTTTAACATTTTATGAAAAGTCGTTTGTTTCAGGCTAGGCTTTTGCTGGATGTGTTCTGAAGATGGGATAAGCTTTGGCATTTGAGCTAATACTGTTCAGTAGCCTATGTTCTTCTCTCAGCACTAGGAAGAACTTTCCCCAATTTATATAGAATCATAGAACCATAGAATGGTTTGGGTTGGAAGGGACCTTAAAGCTCATCCAGTTCCAATCCCCTGCTGCAGGCAGGGACACCTTCCACTAGAGCAGGTTGCTCCAAGCCCCTGTGTCCAACCTGGCCTTGAACACTGCCAGGGATGGGGCAGCCACAGCTTCTCTGGGAAAAGTCTGTGCCAGCGCCTCAGCACCCTCACAGGGAAGAACTTCTTCCTTATATCCAACCTAAATCTCCCCTACTTAAGTTGGAACCCATATATTGAATAAAAACTTTTCAAATCCTTATTATTCAATGGTTGCAGTGTAACTCTGCTTTCAGCTTTCACAAGGATTCAGATAATTCATGGAACCTTCTACTTCTTTCTCTCATGGGCAGACATATGGAGCCCTCGAGATTTATTAGCTACTTTGGCTGCAGCTGGAGCTGCTGAAGACTGCCGGGTTGCTTTGTATGGTGATTCATATTCCTTTGTACACAAATAACGAGCAAAAGCAGCAAATGACTTGATGTGACATGCCAGAAGAAGTTATTTGAAGGACTTCCCAACTTGACCTCATATTATAAAGGCTGTGACTATCTTCAATGATGTTTTGCAAAGTGAAGTGGCTGAGAGAGGGAGAGTCCCCAGGACATTGCAATTATGCAAAGGTGACATATAAATAAACCCCCTCGGCAAACAGAGCTGCCTTTTCACATTGACTGAAATAATTGTCAGATCAGGAGTAAATTTTGGTGAGAACTGTCATATCAATTAGAAATGTTAAGGAAGCCGAAGTCATAGATCATATATTGAGCATAATAAACTGACATTTTGATATGCAACCAGCAGACATTAATAAAATGACAACTGACTCCAAAAAGTCCAGAAAGACATTTAAATCAGTAAATCTGAAATGAATAAATTAAATAAGCAATTACTAGTAAGTTTGACAAAGCATGATCTAACAATACATTAAGCATATATTAGCTCAGCCTTTACTCACTGATCTTTATCTTCTTTTAATTAATGAATGTAATAGACTGGAAGAGAGATTTAAGAATGAGGGTTTTTTGCAAGTCAAGTAGGAAAACCACTTTTTATTTGGGAGAGGATGAGGCTTGGAGCAACCTGCTCTAGTGGAAGGTGTCCCTGCCTGTGGCAGGGGGTTAGAACTGGATGAGTTTTAAGATCCCTTCCCACACAAACCAGGCTGGGATTCTATGATTCTATGAAACCAAAAGGGTCAAGCCACTATTGGTCTGTACCTGGTGCCAAAACCTGAGGAGATACAGGAGAGCCATTAACAGTTGGAATTTTCACAAGGAAAAAATTATCAAAATTAAAACCGGGAAGACAGGCAAAACAAGGGGAATTCTACCAGAATTGGATCGATTTGTAACACTTTTTTCAGATCTTGGAATCAGTTCTTCATACAAGAGCAACTTTATACATTACCAGCGCCCCAAGCATCGCTGGAGCTGCATGATAACCACTGGAAACATGGTGATCTCCCGAGACACAGAGCTCCAAAGAACCTCCTTGCTCTTCAGGCTGTGCTTCCAGAATGCCTAGGATTTATGTTGTTACACTTTCCTTGGTCCAGATACAACTAGCTGCTTTAATATCATCATTAAACACCAGCCTTCACACAACTGCCTGGCTACGTGTACATTCACCTACTACCGGGCGTTAGTCTGGCTGCCACAGCGGATGCAGCGTGCAGCAGAGCATGTGTCCTGTTCAGGGAACAGGCTCTCTTTGGGAATAGAGGCAACCCAGTGACTGCCACATGGAAAATGAGCTCTGCTTCCAACATCCGGGCTGGGTCAGCTTCAGCAAAGGGACATCACGTGCTGTACTCCTCCCCAACACAACCTGCACACAGGTACATTGGAAAGCAGCCCTTTTTGCTTAAAGAGGCCCAGGTTATTCCTTTTTAAAACCTGTATCTCATACATATTCATATATGTGTGTTTATAAATTCTATCCTATGTATATGTGCATGCACATATTATTCCAAGAAAGTATCAATAACATCAAGCCAGGAAAGGAGAGAAAGCTACCTAAAAAGGCAGATTTATTTTGCTACCATGCACATAATCCTTACAAAGAGTGAGCAGTAACTATTAACTTTTTTTTTTTTTAGCTTCGTTTTCAATTACATTTTAAATAACAACTGTTTGTAGCTTTCTCTATTTTCCATACCTAGGGAATAAAATCTATGCTGAAACTATCTGAAACTAGTTAAGCCTGAAAATGTCAGATGGAGATCAGTCATGGAGTTTCTCATCGTAAATTATATTTAAATGGCTTTGCTGATACTATACTGGAGGCAGTATTAGCACCAACAGCACTTGAAAGAATGAATTCCTCTAGCTATAAATTAATAGAAAATAAAAAGAAATACTTATTAGAAAGGCTTTGAAAAATCAAAGATGAGCTGGCATAGGAGAAAAAAGCATCTTCTGTATCCTGTAACAGGGCTGAAGACTTTTATATCATGGTTTTTCACATGTGCTCTATCACAGTAAAGATGTGCTCAGCCATTCAAATGCAATTTCAGTGAGCAGTGATGCAAAGGCATCCACTGGGAAAATTCCACTGTGCAATTCTCCAGGAGGCTCTGCTGATGGGATACATGGTGATGGGTACTCAGGAAGCAGACCCATATACACTTATTTAATATATTCTCACTTTGGCTCTTGTTTATCTTTTGTTTCCACCAAACATGAAAGAATAGGACCAAAAAATGTTCTCTAAATCCTGAAGGTGACATTTTCAGAATTATTTTTCTCTGCCAGTGCCTGTACACACTTACAACCCGCTGTGGTGCTGGGATGGAGAAAAGCAGTCGGAAGGAGTGTGAGATCCCGTCTTGCAAAGAGCCCCACAGCATCCACAACCCCACAGCTAAGCCTATCAACATTACCACAACCTCATAGAAGATGTTACACCAACAAAATCTAGAAGATTTTCGTTAAACTCAATTTCTTGAGTGCATAGTTCCTTTCCTCCATCAATTTACCACCACAAGAACACCAGCAGCTGGAGTTTTGCTTCTCCTAAGCTGAGCATAGTCTGGCACTGCAGAAGTGTATCTCATCACCCCAGAGTATCACAGCTATAAAACTACTAATTGGAGAACCATGGAATGGTTTGGGTTAAAACTCATCTATTTCCAACCCCCTGCCATGAGCAGGGACACCTTCCACTAGATCAGGTTGCTCCAAGCCCTATCCAACCTGGCATTGAATCATTCATTTATTCCTGTCATATAATTTGGTGAAAACCACACCCCCTGTCCTTATGTACAATACTCAGCTGAATGACTCTTGTCATCAGACCACACTTTCTAAATGGCAGATGACAAAGGAACTTTGAGGAGCGGGAGCAGACACTGGCTTGTGTCTCACTCGCTTTGCTCACAGACAGGTACCTCACCAACCAGCCCACCACCGCCACACTGACCACCTGAATAATCCCATTAGCTGGGCAGCCTCTTTGCATCACACCAGAGGTCTGGAATAACAAGCTTATATAAAGGCTCTCATTCTATTAAATATTAAAATATTGTTAAATATTAAAAGAGAACTTCTAAAAGATAAAAGAGAAGCAAAGGTCACCATTCTATTATTTTACTTAGTTCTGTTTCAAAGTATTTGGTAAGAGAAATGGCCCAGGCGCTTATGGAAAACCAAAGGATGATAACTGCCCCTTAATCACAGCGTTCACCATCGGCTTCCTGCTGATTTAAGAGAAGACAGGACCCAATAATATTTATTTACTTGACAAATCCATCTTCTTTTTCTGTTCTGCTGACTATAACATGCTCGGGACAAATGAGAAGGGGCACTGAAGAAATCCTGTCATTAACCTCTCCCTACAGTGACCTTTTCTTCCTCTTCCAGTGGAAAAAGCAACTTATTTCTCTCTGTTTAGTGAGACTGATCAAACCCATATCTACTAAATGAGGGTGCAAGGCAAAGAAGGATGAAAACTGTGCAGCCTTTGCCCAAAATGCAACCTGTCCGATGGCAGGAAGTACATAGGTCACATATGAGAGTTTTGATGGGATTATCACATTCCCAACAGACAGCTCTTGGTAAGAAGCACTGGGCTGGTGACTGCAGATTTAATGGCAGAGGGAATGGGAAGGGGAGGGAGAGGTAGAGCAAAGACAGGAGGCACCAGGCTGGCCATCAGCACCAACCTGGAGGAAATTAAAGGACACCCTTTCCAGCAGAAGAGGATAAGCCTCCATGTGAAATGGCTGGACAAAAGGAAGACCTCAAGACATACAAGAGCTGATGCTGCAAGTCTCTAAATCTAGGAATAATTTGAGGTGTCCGAGCAAGAATATATGTTTTCATCATTTACAACAGCAATTTGGAATTGATTCATTATGGGGTTTATTTTTATTGATGTGTCAAGATGTGATTCCTCCCGAACAGCTGCTGCTTTTCAAAGCATGTTCTCAGCCCAACACCCCAGAGGTTCCTCCACCACGGAAATACACCATGTTTCGGGGGAACCCATGTGTGCAAACTGGTAAGAGAATAAGGGCTGTGATACCAGAGCAGAGCCTGTGTCCTCCTCGGTTGAGTAGACATACGGGATCAGACCAGAAGAGCTTCTATGCAGACCTGGAGGCACAACACAGGCCATGGACATCACCTTTGCCCCTCTCCCTGGCCAAGCCCAGTCCAATGGTGAGCTTTTAACTACAAACTATGCCCCAACCTTGGATGAATCCACCCAAATGTTCTTTTGTTTGTTTGTACAAAGATCGGGGGGAAAGCACATTTGAAAGATGACAAGAATAAAAAGTAAACAGGCTCTACAGTCCCTCTCTGATAATTGCACCTTTCTGCATCTCCCAGGGTAACCATGGCAAATAACTGCTCTGTGCTCTGCGCAGCAATTCCCTCACATTAGTCACTCCTGATGCTGAATTACCTTTTCACAAACAACTAGTTTGCCAACAATTAAACTCTCATAAAAATGGGGTTTTTCACCTCATAAAGCTTTGGGATGAGCCACATTGACGACCTTTGTCAGATTTTCCCAGGGATCCTGCCTTTGCACATGAAGCCAAGGCCAGGGGTCACCACTTACACAAAATTATACTTTATTAAAATTACATCCAATAACAGAACAAAAACCAATGCCAGATGTAAGGTGGGTTGATCCATTCAGGAAGGGAGTGGTGAAACAGGGCAGCAGGTCAGGTCTGCGAACACCAGAGAACATCATCTGCCCAAAGAGTCCTCCCCAAAACTGCTCCCCACTGCTTAAAAATAAAACCAGACTCAGGACTTTCCTCCTTTATGGCAAAGAAAATAAAAGAATCTGGTGAAACGAGACCCTGAGAAACTTCTTTAATACAGAAGTGCAGGAACCTGCTCCTAACCAGGCTTTTTGCTATTAAAGGGACATGGAGCTGCTGCGAGGGCTGGAGCAGCTCTGCTCTGGAGCCAGGCTGAGAGAGCTGGGCTGGGGCTGCCTGGAGAAGAGAAGGCTCCTGAAGGGGAGACCTTAGAGCAGCTCCAGTGCCTAAAGGGGCTCCAGGAAACCTGGAGAGGGGCTTTGGGCAAGGGCCTGTAGGGTCCTTAAATATATATTTTAAAGTATATTTTAAATGTGTATATATATATTTTAAAACCAGATAATTTTTCATTACCACTGCATGCACACAGGGAGACTGTTTATAGATCCAGAGCAACAAACTGGGCCATAATCAGACACCATATCCCTGTAAGGATATATATTTCTATCTGGAACATGCTGTATTTATGCAAGGAAAGCTTTGACTTCGGTGGAAGAAACAGATATCATACAGTGTTCTGACTTGGCTCTTGCTGGGTTTCATTGTTCAATATAATTTCCTTCATCATTTGTATGATATGGGAGAAAACAGTATCTCATGTCACCCACAGTCAGTCACTTCTCCAGAGCTCCTGAACTTTTGGTTCCGGTGCAATTGCATTTGATGCACCTCTCAGATGACTCTCATAAACATATCTAAGCTCAGAAATCAGAAATGATCCCCAGGTCCTTCAGCACCGCCCATCTAAACTTGCACAACATGGTATGGAACCCACAGCCCCAGGCGCAGCCAGGGTGGATTTACCAGACCTAAGGTACAGACGACAGAAACTGTCTGTGGATCGGATGCATCCAGAGAAACCGCGTTCACTGTTTCTACCTTTGAAAAGTGAAGCTGGACCACAAAAGGGTCATAACCACAAAGGCATATTGTATCTTTTAATAAATATGGCTGAATCCCATATAACATGTGCACAGATATTTGAGAATTGACAAGTAGGAAATAAATTATTTAGATAATTTACTGAAAAACAATTGTAAAGTGAAAAAGTGTGTAAGATGCTTCACCTTCCAAAACTCTTTCTATGTGAGAAAAGCAATGGGTATTTCTCCTTGCAACCCTCCTCTATCTTGGAAACATCTATTCAATGAATAAGGAAGACAAAGAGCAGAAGGGATGATTTACTGAGGAGATTCACTGGATGTGCTCTGTAACACATCCACCAGAGCTGGGTCAGCCTCAAGGAAGTTCCTTTTCTGGCATTTTCTTCTCTGTTTGGACTTTTTGCTGCAACTTCAACAGTAAAAACCTAAGGTGGCACCGATAGTAAAAACCTCAGGTGTCATCTAAGCTGTCACTGCCTTAGGTCATGTATTTCTTACTTCTAAACTGCAAACAACTTCCCTAAGTACTTCTACAGAGACTGAAACCATGGATGCTGTAGTGTGGCACTATGTTGTTTCCTGAACCATCATTTCCTGAGCTCAGCACAGGCTGCGTACACTAGATTTTACTCTCACTCTTTCCTCAGCAGAAGAATCCCAGTTGCTTTTCCATGGATGAGCAGCACCACAGCTTCCAACCTCTTGGCAGGAGGTGGGCAGGGACCTTTGTGGGTGAAGGGAGCAAAGCAACAAACATGGAGCTGATCAGAAACGTCTGCAATGCCAACAACCAGGAACACTTTGAAAGTGCCAGCAACATATTTCTTTTAACTCCCACTCTTCTACATACTGACATTCAATCAGCAACTTTGACCTTGTATCCTAAAACCAGCTCTCCCTAGTTTGGTTATTGTACCTTATTCCTCATCAGACCACCATCGGCAGCTACAGCAACCTCTGAAGCCTACTGACAGCTCGCCTGGAGCACAGGAACCTGCTGGCTCAGGAGAAGCACAAGGAAAGGGCAGCAGAATGATCCACGGCAGATATTCCTCATGATTATGGGCAAGCTCTCTGTAAGTCTGCGGAGAAAATGCAGATGGTGTGCGATGCCCTCGAGGCTGTTCATTGGGAGGGTAGTACCATGCAGAACATGATTACAGTCCTCCTGCAAACCTGCCATAGCAAGTCTTGGAACCCTCCTTAAAACACAGCAACCTTCTATGCCAAAGGAGAAAGGCCCCTTGAGGTCAAAAGCATCTATATCTACAAAAACAGCTACAGGCACTCACATTTTATTATATGATTTTGGTACTTAGGGCCTTGGTGGTTAAATATGACAAAGTTCGCAAAGGGTTTGTGCTTTGCCCTGAAGGGCTGCCCAGGGTTCTCTGGGTGAGCAAGCCTTCATAAAGCCCTCTTGTAATCCACCACAGCAAGGGATAATCATCTGTGCGATAGGCAGGAGTCACAATAGAGTAGTTAGAAATTAAACAGCATTTCCAAGAGACTTATGTTTTCTACTATTATGGATGTCATTTTTAGCATGATGGCAAAAAGCCAATGCTAAACCTAACGGCTTGTTTCTCCCAGCATGCAGAAGTATTTTAGACTGAAGAAAGCAACAGTTGGGTGTGGAAAGACAGCGCAGCTCCCGGGTACACACACTACAGAAAGCAGAAAGCACAGAGTGTTTGGTGCCTGGAAGTAATTCAATAATAACAGGCATATGCATCTGGCCTTCACCCAACGAAGCAGTAATGGGAACGGTGGAGCTCACGTTGCATCAGCCCTTACATCTGAAGGTCAGAATACCAGTGGACAGCTGTGTTTAATGAATAGAGATGGAAAACGTATCCCATCAATGCTTCATCAGCCAACAGCCTGTGATTGGGCTGGTGGTGGGACTACATGCAATGAAATCCTGCCAAGATGAGGCTGCTTCAGCACCCTGGGATGGAGGATGCTCTGCGGCCCACACTGCAAACTGCCCAAAGGTGCTTCAGAAGGATGTGGGTGCGTGCCAACCCCCGGCAGTGACTCGCTCTGGGCTGCACAACACTGTTGTCCTGAATATTCAAACACAGGCAGCAACATCTGAAAGACATATCTCCTGGCTCATTTTCTTTTCTTTCCTGTACATCTCTCCCTTTTCAATCCTTCTCGAGCACTTAGAACCTGATTAATGACATTGACTGCTCCACTGAGATTTTGTGCATTGGGTTATAAACTCAGCAATTAATAACCACTATAAACACGCATATAACCGACATTCCACATTTTGGTATGAGTTGCAGGCAGTCCCTCTCCTCCTTTTCCAGCCTGGAAGTGGCTCTCCCGTGCTGTGGTGCTCAGCAGTGCTGGACCAAGCCCCACTCCCATGACTCTGCAGGGCCTGATCTGAATTCCAATGGGAAAGGGAAGCACTGCTGATCGGCTCTTCACGCTGCTTCCCTCGGTTCACTAACAGTGCACTGGCTACTGGCTCCAGCTTTTGTGGAAAATTCAGATCACATAGACCTTTTACAGAACTGTGCATCCGTATTTTCCATTCTTATTGTGTATTTTGAAAACCAAGGACACATTTAACTCAACACTATTTATTTCCTAAGCCTGAAAATATGAATTTACTTTGGATTTCATTGTTCTTGTAGTATTCCAGTAATTTACTGCAATTCCCTCCCTTAGTCACTGAAAATTAACTCCTTTCCCTGCAAACTGACACCAGCCCAGCAGATTCACTCGAGAGACAACAGTTTACCTACATTTAAATCCAATCTACCTACATGTACATCCAATTCTGCTTCCAAATTCCCTGTGGTTCACGTTTCATGAGGTGCCACGTGTGTTTGAAAGACTTTGCAGAACACTTTAACACTATGAAAAAAGGACTCCAATGACCCTAGTTTAACCCAGCTCATCCCATTGCATGTTACCCTCTTGGAGGGAAGCCACAGGAATGAAGCATCAATGGCAGAGAGCAGAAGCATGCTGCCTCCCTCCAGGCCTGAAAATATGCTGGAATTCCTTATCTGTATATATATTCACATATGTATTTTTTGGCTGGTTCGTTGGTTTGGTATGGTCTGGTTGATTTTACATGTAATAGCAAAAGCCATGTTTTGTCTCCCAGTGGCTGCCCAGTGTTCTACAGACCTACATCTCTGGAGACGATGCCACCCCCAAACAGCCCTAGCGTGGGGAAACACAGGAGGATATAATTATAAGGATTCTATTTAATCTTTCTCAAAATAGAGGATCTGGTTGGTTATTGTGAGCACAGGTGCACCTTTTAGTAACTCGCTGAAGCTGTCACACACCCCCGGAAAAGCGCCTCAACATTCAAATGTCAACCGCTGCAAAGAACCTCACAGGAACATAGTTACAGATCCCTCTGCCTCAGGAAGTGTTCAGGGCCAGGTTGGACACAGGGGCTTGGGGCAACCTGCTCTAGTGGAAGGTGTCCCTGCCCATGGCTGCGGGTTGGAACTGGATGAGCTTTATGGTCCCTTCCAACACAAACCAGCCTGGGATTCTATGATAATTAAAGAAGGATTCCTCCCTGCATGGAAGCACCATCGTGTTTGAAACAAACCTGCTCTTGATATCGTTGCAAATTTATCAGACCATGTTGACTTCATCTATTTCCAGACAAGAACTCTCAAGTCTCAGCAAGCTGTTCTCATTTATAATACAAAGCTCTAATAGCGCTGGCAAACTGGAAATCCCAGCACTGTGTATATCCCAGGGATATACAGAAACCTTCCCCCCAGCTCACAATCCCTTGGGACGCTCTGTGTAGCGGAATGGCCTTTGCATGCACATGCAGAACGACGTGGTTTGGCAGAGAGGCTGCGGGTTTGAGTTCCAGCCCTCTGAAAAACTATGCTTATTCAGAAAAAAAGCCTTTGTAGAGCTGGGTGAACAAAGGGAATAGCTGTGTTTCCACTGTCACGGATAATCCCTGCTCAATTACTTCCGATTTACTGGAATAGCAAACCAGACGAGTCATTGCACCGAACACAATGTGACAGCACTACAGACATACTGTCTTTGTATAATTAAAGCACAAAAAATACTCCTTATAAGTTTAATACACGAGTCAGTTCCAATCTGGTACAAGAGGCTTGTTTCCACATGGAATTTGTCTCCTTAGCATTGAGATAAAGACAAAAACCCTCACTTCAGAAATTCTGGGGCGTACCCTGAACTGATATTAAACATCGTATCACCAAAGTCATAAATTAACAGTAGACTAGAATTTGCCCCACCTACTAATTTAAATTGATCAAAGTAATATATTAACTTTTAACAAAGAAGAAATTAATTGCAATTTGCAATGAAGACTAAAAGAGGGACCTTTCTCTACATTGTTTTATTTACTGAAAATCTTAATACATATTGGAAACCTTTGTACTCACATCCAATTCCAAAGATCATATGTATCCTGATTCCGCGATACTTTTAGCATTATTCCAAGTTAATGTCTTGAAAATAGATACAGCTTTAAACATATTTCACATGGAATGGCCTTTCCTTACTAAGGTAAATGTAATTAATGCAATACATAAATTGCCTGCAAGCAGAGGGAGCTCTGACTCTTCCCAGAAGAGACTCCATCAATCAGATGCTCAGGACAGGGCCAATAGATGCACTCGGTCAGTCCATCTTTCCCCCCCAAAACACGTGTTTCCCCCAAAAAAATCCACGTTTCCACCCAAAATCCACCCCTATGGATCCCGGCTCTGCGGCTGCACATGGGAAGCCACCACTCCTGGCTTCAGGCCTGGCAGAGCCTCCACACCAACCTCACCATCACACACAGGGGGAACTGTTTTCCACACCAGCTGAAAAAATAAAACCTGTCCATAGTAACTACTCTAAAGAAAATGTTTTAAAAGAACAATGTGAGTCTACGCAGCAGCCTGTAGAAAACACCACTGATTGATAAATGCAAAGTGTTCTGCATGATGTGCAAAACAGGACACAAACACCATTTACTGCCTAGTACCAACCCAGCACCAGGATGGCGCTACACAAACACGGAAAAACTACAGCCAGCTTACAAGACCCGAAACTGCCTGAAAAACCTCACTTCAGGTTATAAAGACTGTGGTTGAAAATAAAAAGCATTAGTGATACAAGCAGAAAAGTTATGGAGATTAACAGATACTTTAAATAAATCATGAAAACATATCATGGAATAGTTTGGGCTGGAAGGACCTTCAATCAAGTTCATCCAATTCCAACCCCCTGCCATGGGCAGGGACACCTTCCACTAGAGCAGGTTGCTCCAAGCCCCTGTGTCCAACCTGGCCTTGAACACTGCCAGGGATGGGGATCCTCCCTTTCTACATGCAGCCACGTAACCCAAACCCCAAAATCATTAGCCAGTTACTGCAACCTGGGATGCCCGTTCTGCTGTTCAAGCATCCTCATTGTAAAGCAGGTTGCTTTATTGCACAAAAGCCACTGTCCTGAAAAAACCCCACACCACCCCACAAACAGCATCATGGGGACAAAGTGACAGAAAGCCCCTGGATAAAACTGAATTGGCTTTTGGGTCAAACATGACAGAAACACTGACATCTGCAATTAGTCTGATGCAAAGTTTTCACTGAAGGCACAAATTAGGCAGCATTTGACTGTATAGGAAATAATTAACGAGAATTATTAAATAGCCAGAATTATTAAACACTTTGAAAGGGGAAAAATACCCTTCCTCTTACAATTCCCTTGAGTGTATCACAGGTTGAATTGGGATGACCAACTAAAGATATAGTCACATTTCAAAATCATTCCCCAAATTAAGTAGATGTTCTTAAATAAATCTGATCACGCTCATTACAATTAACATGTCTTTAAACAATTGCTATTAAACCTCTGCAGGCACTAGTGCTATGTAAGAGCATAATGGCCCTGATGACCGACATAATGCTTTGCTCACTGTTTACTACATCTTTAAGCACTGTTTGTTTTGGCCTCTGAACTACCTGAACCCAAATTAGAGTTTTCTTTGCTGTTCCTCCTAAGCAGAGCAAGAAATACTTGCCATTTGCTATAGGTTATACATACATTTAAATCAAAAAGAAAAGCAAAAGACTACCAATAACGATTACAGTGCATAATATAATCACAGTGGATTATGGAGATGAATCACATTAGAGCTTTTACAGTACAGCTAAAACCTCTTATAAGAAAGACACGTGCTAACATAACACCTGGAGAACAGCTGGATGCCCAACACAAAAAGTGCTGAAGCGCAGTAATAAATCATGAAACCTGCATGTCTGACACACTGACTTGATCACGAAAAATGAATTGCTGAGTACAAAGTGTAATAAAGAGAGGTGCCAACAAAGAGTCAGATCTGCCAGTAATAATTTGAAGCTGAAACATAATCACACACAATCTATATAATAAATAACATGAGACGAGGTCTCCAGCAGCAAAGGTAAATAATGAATTTATGTGGGAGTGAGGATTTACACTGGAGCTGTGAAATACAACTGGAGAGATACTGTAAATATTGGCCATTCCAGATGATGATGTGAATTTCTCAGACAAATAGCATTTAAGGTTTCCCATGTATTTTCTGGTCCTGGAAATAGGACATTTTCTCTCTCAAAAGGTCCAGAATAATTCCCATGCTTCCAGCCAGTGGATGCCACTAAGTTTTGAAGGGAACAATGAATCTGACATTGAAATAATGAGTGAAAAATGAATTATGAAAAAAAGGACAGGTTATTCCCATGTTAAACCTTAGAGGAGGAAGCCACAGGGAAGCAGGAGCCCTCTGGAGAGCAGGGGTGGCTACTTGCATGGAGGCAGTGAGGATGAATCAGCCATGCTGAGCCCCACAGCAGCCACCATGGAAGCACTGCTGCTGGAAATCCACAAGTGTGCACCATCCCACCCATCACTCCTTCTGCTGAACCCATCACACATCCATTCCACACGTCCAGCATCTGTTCCAATGGAGAAAGGGATGCCAGCACTGCATGCCTCGGAATGCTGTGGACCTATGAGCAGATAACCCACCTCCGGTTGGAGACAGAGCTCTCTAATAACAAAGTCTTTCAGAAGATCTTTCTATGTTCTTCCCTGTGAGGGTGCTGAGGCACTGGCACAGGGTGCCCAGAGAAGCTGTGGCTGCCCCATCCCTGGCAGTGTTCAAGGCCAGGTTGGACACAGGGGCTTGGAGCAACCTGCTCTAGTGGAAGGCGTTCGTGCCCGTGGCAGGGGCTGGAACTAGATAAGCTTTAAGATCCTTTCCAGTCCACACCATCCTATTGTTCTGTGATTCTTCAAAAACTGATGGATCCTTGTAAGAGGCCTCTGCCATCAGAAATCTTGCAGTGGTGCTGTATAATGATAAGCAATACAGAAACTGAACACGACATCTTCAGAAAACAAAAGGCTTGTTGCCATTCCTACCAAAGGTAATACTTGTCTTTAATTCAGTCACCTTATACCAGAAGTTTCAGGGAGGAACCAGACTGCCATATGTGAAACTAAACCACAACATGCACAGTTTTATCCTGCATTTCAACCATTGCAGTATGTAACTGCAAGGAAATAAAACATCACTTTCATGTATCTTGCTTTTTGTGTTTAGTTCAATACAGGTAAGTTTATGTATGCCACAGGGCTATGATTTTTTTTCCAGACTAATTATTATTATTCACACTTGAATTCCATTGGTAACATTATAAATATTTAAAGAAAGTGCCATGTTAAATGTGCAAAATTGTCTCTGTATTGAGCAGGAATGTATCTGAGCTGAAACCGCTGCAACTCATGTTTGGTTCTGGTAGTCAGTCCGCCACCGTAAGTAATTAAGATTGTTATGGTCCCTGAAAGTCAAGGCAAAATTAAGTATAATATGACAGCATAGACTGAGCCATGAGACAACACACCACAAATGACATGTTGGACTGATGGTGATGGGTGTCTTTCCAGGGGTGCTCACCAGTGGTGCTGCAGCTGTGCTGCATGTACCCCGGGTGCTGGGAAGCAGCCCCAGCCGAGGCATGAGGAGTGTGCAGCTCAAGTCACTGAGAAATAATTGTACCAACCAGTAAGAAACAAGCTGAGAGATACAGCCCTTGGAGAGATACAGCACTTTCAGAGATACAGGCTTTGAGAGATACAGCCCGTTCCCTGCTGCTGTAGGGACCTTTCAGTGAAAGCAGAGGTTGTCGGGAAGTCCCCTCAGACACAAGGGCAGAGGCAGTTAATGGACAGCTAATCCCTTGCAGTGTCCGGATTATCTAAATACTACCTTGGGGATTTTACACTGTGCCTAAAACGAGTGACCTCACCCGAGCTGTGCATGGACAGTCTCAGGGCCACATCCCAGCTCCAGTCTCCAGCCAGGGATATGGAGCCACAGTCAGGGACCACCACAGCGCCCAGACCCATCCCTACCAGCCTGGTTAACCAGTGGTACCCAGTTCAGCAGAGCCAGACCCTGCTGCCTGCTCACCCAACTGGTGAGGTTTACACAACATGCAACCACAGGAGGGGATTTTTTACCTTTCTAGTTTCATTCCTCAGCCTGAGCATTTTGAATTATAATGCCTTCTGAAAACCCAGGTACATCACACTGAGGGAACATCTTGCCCCAGGCATCTCCCTGGAGCCTGCTCTTGGCTGATTAGCATTGCAAAATTGATCCTGCAAGTCACTTCAGCCCATGATCAGCCCAGCTACAGAACAAGAGATAGTCCAGCACTGAGATGTGACAGCCAGCCCATGCTGCCTCCAGCAAGTAGCAGCAGCATCTCCCTGGCCATTATACTTGCTGGCATTCATAGAATCGTAGTCTAGTTTGGGATGGACAGGACCTTAACATCATCTACTTCCAACTTAAACAGGGTTCAAACTTAAACAGGGGAGATTTAGGTTTGATATAAGGAAGAAGTTCTTCCCTGTGAGGGTGCTGAGGTGCTGGCACAGGATGCCCAGAGAAGCTGTGGCTGCCCCATCCCTGGCAGTGTTCAAGGCCAGGTTGGACACAGGGGCTTGGAGCAACCTGCTCTAGTGGAAGGTGTCCCTGCCCGTGGCAGGTGGCTGGAGCTGGATGAGCTTTAAGGTCCCTTCCAACCCAAACCAGTCTGGGATTCTATAATACTATGAAAACCAGAGTCCTGGCTGCTACTGAAGCCCACATGGCCTGAGGTGCTACATTAGGACAGGGTTCTCCACCACCGGCCATGCCTGCCCTGCTCAGACATCACCACTAAGCTCTTGTAGACCAGGGGTCCCACTGGGAAGTGTGGTACACTTTGAGCATTCAGAAGCAGATTAAATTCCTGACATGGACAACTTCCACCTGATAACAACATGAACTCCCCCTTGTTTTAAACTCCATCAGAGGGTTTTAAACTCCAGCGCCAAGCCTGCAGCCCCCATACCAATGCCTTGTACAAGAAGCAGGACCCTTCAGGTGTCAAATTAAGCACAACAGAGAACAAACGCTTGTAGAGAGCAATTTGCTCAGCTCTCTCAAGCAGGCAACAGAGATGGGTTGCCGGAGTCTCAGGCATAACAACACAGGCTTCAAAGAAAGCCATCATTAAAGCTGGGACCCAGAGCTCAGCATTGATTGAAATCTGACTAATTGGGTCTATCAGTAAACAGACAGTGACTAGAAAGGGAAAATATTTAGGGTAAGCAAGTGGCCTAGAAAAATCCAAAGCTCTGACAAAATACAAATTCTGGTGCATGCTCCAGAAAGGTCTTTCTTGGTCTAGAATTAAAAAGAAACTGGACAGTTGGGGCAGTTTGCAAAGGCAGGTAAGATGCTGCGCAGGTACCGGGGAGCCCAGACAGCGGTCCACTGCCACATGGCAATGGGGATGCTTACATGTTAACCTGTTAATTATGCAGCCTCACACATACTCCAAAGTATTTCCTAGCATTTTGCTGTAATGCAATACAATATAACACAAAATATACTCAGTACATCACTCCATGCTCACTGAATGGTGCTTCTGACCGTGGAACTCGAGACCTTGGCGGTTACCAATGGACCAGAATCCAGTCAGCTGCTGAACTGTGGCTCTGCCCTTCGAAAGGAAACTCTGACTAATCCCAGAGGCTCTGCAGTATTTACAATAAAGGGCTGTTCCCTGACAGCGACAGGAAACAGTGTCATAAGAAGATCTGCAGTGATCGAAATAAAAGCTCTGTCCGGGCAGTGTTGGGAGGGAGGCCCTGTACTAACAGATCAGTTTTAACTCCTTCCTTTTACCCAACCATTTCCTTCTCTCTTTTCTTCTCTTTTTCTTTAACTAACTACAAGTAAAAGGGTTGATCTTTTCTGAATAAAACTTGTTTGCACACAAATGGTAAACACTTTAAGCTTGTCAGAATACTAAACCCCAGGATCATCAGTTACCAGCAGTACATTGTTACTATGTCATTACTAAAAGACATAACTTTTACATCGCCACACTAGTATTTATGCCTCATTATATTGAAGCGACTTATCATATTTAAAGGATTATTTCTACTGCCTTGCTCTGTTCAAAGCAATAAATGGCTGCCAAGTGTAGTTAATGGCCAAGAGGAACCTCAGGCATTTAATCAATCTCAAAGCTTTTTTATTGCAAATATTCCATCAAGAGCTTACTCCTACTATAAAACAAACTGTGGATCAAAAATAAGAATAAAAATAACTGTTCTTCCCTCCCTTGGGAAACTGCAATCTAACCCAGTGCTGCGTTTTCAAGGGATGGCATTTTTTCGCTCGTGTCAAGCCGTACATAGATACGTATGTGGAAAAACTGCATTGAAATAAATGACTCAGTGGCATGTGTGGAAAAAGATTAACATTTAACACCTGAGGCACACTCTTCAGAATTACCCATGCAAAAATGCGCATGCAATTGCTCAGCACCAAGTAATTGCCTGATTTGCATGTGTAATGACCTATGGGGCATCACTTCAGTGAGAATTCCAGTGTCATTTGGAAGGGTCTGTCTGCTGCAGAAGGCAATGAGCATTTAGCTCTCGACCTCTCCAAGTTTCCCTTAAACACAGTGCTCAGGAAAGGACCCCAGAAGCAAGCTGTGGAGCACAAGCTTTCATCTGAAGCCTGGGCAGGGCCATACAAAGGTCCCTGTGCCATTCTCACCACCCTGCCTGGGAAGGCCCATTCACTGCTAGAGAAACGTGATTAATAAAATATCCTCCTCTCTCTTCTCCCACACTCACAATCCCACAATCTCCAGCTTTTTTAATTGTGATTAACAAAGAAGAATGAGGAAATGATTCATTTTTGCACCAGGAGGTGGGATAAACAGGCAGATCTAAGACAAATTTTGTAGCCTTCCTGGGCCAAAAAAACGCCTTGTGGGCATCAAATGCACACTACACACCATTACACACTTCCATTACCTGGAAGTACTCTGTGCGTAACCAGAACATAACCCAGACCTACCCAAGCAGAAGAATGAGACGACAGCCCGCACAGCACCCCTTGTTTCACCACCACTATGGTCTTTACTATTGCCAAACAAAACACGGTCCAGCCAGTATCATTCTTCCCTGTGAGGGTGCTGAGGTGCTGGCACAGGGTGCCCAGAGAAGCTGTGGCTGCCCCATCCCTGGCAGTGTTCAAGGCCAGGTTGGACACAGGGGCTTGGAGCAACCTGCTCTAGTGGAAGGTGTCCCTGCCCGTGGCAGGGGGTTGGAACTGGATGAGCTTTAAGGTCCCTCCCAACCCAAACCAGTCTGGGATTCTGTGATTCTATTAAATCAGAATTAGGGCTACTGTGAATAGCAATAATTTTCACTCTTTTTTGTTTGGGGATTAGTTGTGGACATATTTATGTTGAACTTCCAAGGAAACAAAGCACTCCCACAGGGAGATTTGATTTTACTTTTTGTTAGATTTCACTTTATTTTGTCTCACTAAACAGGTATGTTTGAGAAACACCTACAGAAACTGTAGTTCAAAAGATTTTTTCCTTCTTATAATTAATTCATTGTATTGTGTATAAAAGACAACCAACAATGAAAAGAGGTCACTGACCTGAAGCAAATCAAGAGTTATGCTGCTAAAAATACAGAAGGAGAAACTAAACAGAATACTCACAGGTAATACTGTGTGTAAACTGACCTCTTGAGAATGGATTGCTTTTGGGGACGAGGAATTATGTGCCAGGCTAATACCCAGGTTCAGAGTGCCTACAGGGAGCTGCTGCTCTGGAAAGAGTCCAAGAGGAGCCACAGAGCCCATCAGTGCCAGGGACCTTCTCCATTATTTATTATTTATGGTCTCACCCATACAGTGTGAGTTAAATGGAGCCCTGCAAGTGTGCTAACTATGGAGCTATGAATCTGCAAGGTGCCCAGGGCTGTCACATAAATCTCTCCACTGTTTCAGGTTACTACCCATAGTATTTTCTTGTTAAAAGGCAGGAAAACGCATGCCCAGAGAAGAGTTGGCCTTAAATCAATACAGACAAAGAGGTCAATACATTTATTTTCCGTAAGCAAGAGCAGTCCCGTCCCCACACTGAGCTGAGATAACGAAGCTCTGTATATCTGACTCCGTTTCAGTATCAGTGATGGATGTGGTACACAAGCCTTCAAACATATCTGCAGCTGCAGTCGTGTACGCAGTTATTGATTCCTGAAAATTACCCAACCTAAATTTTCCTGTGCTATTCTACAAGACTGCATTTTATAGCAGTGAAGTACCACAAGACTCCAACAAAGGTAGATTTTTAGAACCAATACTCAGACAGTTACAGCTTTTCCCAGTGACGCCGAGGTAATAATTAAAAATTCACTGCAAAATAAAAGAAAGGGGGTGAATGGGGCCACAAAAAAAGCCAAAGCTCATAAAAAAAACGATGAATTAACATAAAGACTCTGTAACAACTGTCTCTATGAGTGGGTTTTAGACAGGCACTTTTGTAAGAGATAGAGCCATCTTTTTAAGCATCTCTGCATTAAGGAGTCAAAGAACAATTAAGCCTAATACATGTAGTGAAGAATAGGAGATAATTAAGTGCAAGTCTTCAGTTTTGTTCCCCACAGTGTGTCCATGCTTTGTTGAAACACAACAGACTCTTAACCGATGACTGGTATAATGCAAGTAACCAGCCTGGTGGATAGCAGGCAAGTGATGTGCAATGCTTGAATTACCACACATGAACGAAGGGCTGTGAGCCTACAGAGGTGTGAACACACCAGAAAAGCTCACAGAACAGCTGAAATGCCTTGAGGGTGATGGTGAAAGAGTTCATGTCAAAGTGGGCCAGTGTGGCATCCCTCTGTCCTTCCAGCATTATCCAGGATGGAGATTGTACGTATGTTACCAGCACTGGGGAGTCAGTAAGTTAAACTACTACCATTAAAGCAGTTGCAGGGAGTATCTCATAACCTGCACACCAGTACACTGGATTTAGCCCAGAGTTCTCTGCACTAATCCAGGAAACTCATCCCACAACACTCAGAAAAGCCCTTATGCTTGGGCAGCAGGCAACCGGAGGTGGAGAATGTGCTTCTGTGGAGCTTTGTTTCCACCTTTGCCATTACCAAAGTCTGTTCTCTTCCTAATTTGACAATGTGTGTTTTAATCGCTCTGGTCAGTAATTCCTCCTCACCAGATGAAGGAGCTATTTTGCACCTCTCCATGAAGGAGGATTTCACACCCACATTATAAACCACAGAATCCCAGACAGGTTTGGGTTGGAAGGGACCTTAAAGCTCATCCAGTTCCAACCCCCTGTCACGGGCAGGAAAGCCTTCCACTAGAGCAGGTTGCTCCAAGCCCCTGTGTCCAACCTGGCCTTGAACACCGCAGGGATGGGGCAGCCACAACCACACTGGTTCTCAGATTTATTTCTGGAAGGTGGACCAGGGATGTGCAGTGGGTCTCCTGAAGCTGGTCACTGTGCAGAGGCAGGGCTGGGCTCAGTGCTTGCACTTTGGCAGACAGAGGAGGGAAGACACACATAGCAGAGAAGCTCCCTTTCATTGCTCTACCAGTGGCAGTTGGCACTCCCTGAATCGACCTTCGCTTCCCTGGGCTGGACATTGAGGATTGTAACCCAAAGGAAAAAAAGCAGTGCCATCAAAACTTCTTGCAATTCTCTGGAAACTCCCTGGTTTCCTTCAGCCCTGGGGAAACTCACGGGGCAACAGGAACAGGCACAAACTCACAAACAAAAGACAGCCTGTTTCTCACTGATTGTGAGATAATACTGTCACACAGGAAATATCTGAGTTTAAGAAGTTCTTCTGAATTTATTCAGGAAACAAACTCTGATGAGGCAGGATGCTGATCGCTTCCCCATGAAAAATGATACAGCCTGTTGACCATGTCACTCTTGTGACTTGCACTTGTTCTTTGTGAGATAGCACAGAGGGAAATGTAGCAAGAGACATGTCATTTTATAAGATGTGCTGGTTGTCAGCATTTAGATAACTGTAAAAGATCTAACAGGTTGTGTTACCATTGTCACTGAACTGAACCGAAAGCTCAGTAGCTCTGAACATTACACAAATAACAACATCAATACTCCTGGCTCATAATCTTCTTAAAGCACCCTGTGGCCAGGAACAAGATCTGTCTGTGCAGTATCAGTCCTTTTCACAAACAGATGAAAAAAGAAATTGTTGAAGATGGGATATTTGAACATGTCTTAAAATCATCATAACTATGGACTTCCATGGGCAAATTTCCCTTTCTGACTGGGAAAAATAGCCAAAACCCCAGGATTTGACTATGTGGATGTCTGAAAGTTTCTGATGTTGGGCAGAACACATGCTCTGATAGAGTGAGCTGTCCACATCCAATGCACTCAGCATCCTGAGGCTGCAACCTGCATCCCAATGGCATCCGACATTGCGCATGACCACTCCAAATCCCTTCCTGTGCTTCTCAGCACGATGCCCCATGCAGAAACCTGGGAGCCCCTTGAATCTGCTTTCCTCTTTGGGGTACACACATATGCACGTACCCAGGGAAAGGCTCCTGCCTACAGGACGCTGAGAAAGACATTTCAGGAAATATAAATTGGAGCTCAGCAATTCATCATGTACAATAACTGCCAGTGACGAGCACTTTCTTCTGTCTTGTCTTACAGTTCTCATAGAGAGTCACTTACTGTCACATTTATAACCTGCATAGAGTATGCAACCTGATTCAACCCGTGTATTTATTACACTCTTGAAGCAATAATGCACCCGACGCCTTACCAAGGGAACCATTTCACACGGAGGAAACATTGCCTTCACCACCAAAGAGAGCTCCTGCAGGAGCACTCTCCTCCCAGATGCACTAGCCAAGACTCCTTGTGCAGGGCAAGGGAATGTGGAGCCTGTGACACTACCTCATCCCAGCACAGGAAAGAGAACTGTTCAGCTAGAGTGAAAGTGCAGAGTTCAATAGAAAAAATAATGTTTTGGATGGGGCTTGGAGCAACCTGCTCTAGTGGAAGGTGTCCCTGCCCGTGTCAGGGGGTTGAAACTGGAGGAGCTTTAAGGTCCCTTCCAACACAAACCAGTCTGGGATTCTAAGAAACATTCTCAAGATGCTGGGTTGCTCTGGGTAATTAGCTCAGTTTTCTGTGTTTAATTTCAGTCCTCAACACATATCCATGCTTGTTATGATAAAGTTGTATTTTCATCATTTAGAGGTGCATATTTGTAAAACAATTTAGCTGTGACATGTAATAAGTACTAGCTGAGTAATAATGACTGAAATTTTATTTCTTACCCTAAACCCTATCCTACCCCAGTGCCACAAGTACCACTGTTGCATGGAAGAGATTTATATGTCCAGGTGGCATCTAAAATGCTTTGGCCTGTCTTCTACGAGCCTGTCAGCTGGATCTCCTTGTTCTCGCCACGTGTCAATGCTCTGAAGCCTTCAACAATCTGCCTAGCTGCAATTCATATTTAATAGGCATTAAAAGTCCACAGCTGAGAGTCTTAGGCTGAGAAGATTGTCAAGATTGTCCTCTGCCATTCATTTGTCGTCCTTTAATATTAATTTGCATCACCAGTGAACCTGATGCCTGTCAGAGGGAACCAGCCTTTCAACCTGGACAGACGCTGAATCTGGGGCTGACACGCTTGGACTGGGGAAAAAAAGGCAATTCATTATATTTTTAAAGGAATGCATAATGGAAAAAGAATCCTGCCTGAGCTTTCTCCACTAATGATTGTGGTTTAAGTGATTGCAATGGAAAATCTTTGCACTAACCATGTTTCAAAGTAATTGCAGAGAAAGAGAACTGGATTAAAAGGACAGAATTTTCTAAGCCTATCTATATGAGGCAAATTTTAGGTCACGTTTGACCGAGCTGCTTGATCACCGCAAATTTCCCAGCCTGGAATTTCCTCTTCTGATGTTAAATAAAATACTTCAAAGCACATACATTGTATTTTAGTCTTACACGAGACATTCAGTGGACCCTGGGAAAATATCTGAGTATTGAGTAGTTCTAAACTGGCTTTTATCAGAGCATGTGCAGATGAGAACAACGTAGAGCTGGGGTCAAGAGGTAGAGTAAGAACTGGCTCTGAGGCAACGTGGTTCCACTCAGACCATGTCCTTCAATGTGTCTGAAGTGTAAGAGTATATTGAGAGCCTACTGACATGAGATCAACAGCAGAATTTAACTTCTTCGGGAATCTGAGGTTTAAAAATATACAGCAGATTAAAAAGTTACTTTGCATGAAACAATATGGTCCATCAAGAAAGTTACTGTTGTATTTAAAATCTTAAAGGAATAAGCCATTGTATTTTAATCACCATAATCTCACTGCCATAACCAAACTCACACGGGGCCAAATCCTCAAGTGCAGCACATCAGTAATTCCACTAAAAGAGTTACAAGCTATGCAGAAACAATAAAGCAATTCCCCTAGATACAGCACAATGTTTTAACTACCACATTGCTGGATCCTTCCTCATTTTTGGCAATATAAGACCATTTCTAAATCAAAGACTAGTCTATCTCTACATTAGCAGCTGTGTGTCTTTCACACAGGTAAAATACAGGCAGTTGGAGTAGGTCATCCAGATTTTGCATAGTCAGCGACAGTATAAACAGTATTGCAAGAACAGAAAAATCCCGTATTCCCTGGACAAGCAGAAGATGCAAATTAAAAGGGCAAAATACTCTATATTAAGACAAATCTAAACATTGAATATGATTTGAAGAGGATTCAGTGCAAGCCCGGATTGGAAATTTAATCCTGTAGCTCTCCAGGTTTATCACCATGTTGCGTTTCCACTTTCAGACAGACAGTATCTTAATATCATCACCAAGGCTTGGCAGATTTAGTCCTTGCATCTGATCATCTGTTTCACACTTCAGACACCTTTCTCTGTCAAAGAGGATGTCTTAATCTCTTTTAATATCTGCCTAAAAAATTTGACTCCTCACTGTCAACCTTCCCTTTTTCCTTTCATAGATTCTCAAGGTACGATGCTCTCAAGGGCTGGTTTTCTGCCTATGTTCTCTATTTCTCTCCAGTTTCTAACAGCTTAATTCCAAAAAAGATACTGAGTCATGGATCTGTGGAGGGTACACGGAGGATATGCAGGGATAAGCTTTTCTTCTTCAATGCCACGTGCTACAGATATATTGATAAATACATACATTAGGTATTTGCAACAGAAAATCCTGCTGTAAGATCTCACTATGTGGACACTATCTTTAATACCAAGAATGGCTCACTGCAGATTCTGATATTTAAATGGTGATGGGAGATTAATAATACCTTTCAATAAATGACAATGATTTCTTGAACATATCCAAACCCCCATTTATCCAAAGGACATTCTTTCAAGAGTAACTAAATCAGTAATTAGTGGCTTAGTCAATAATCCAAAGATTTTCTTTTTAATAACTAACACTTGGCAAATCCTCCAGGTTTTAGAACCTGTGTTTTATAGCAAGGGAGTTGGGCAAACTGCCAGAAGAACTGTATGTCACGTGCAAATACCTCTGTGTTGTAACTGCCGCTGTGGAGCATTTATTGTTCTTACTGATGACTTGTCTGTAATTTGGAATGGGGCAAAACCTTTGTCTAAAAGAAAAAAATCAGAATCTTTGTCAGCAAACCAGACTCAATTCTTTGCTATGCACAGAAAAAATCATTCCCCCAGCCCAGCACAGCACCAGATGAATACACGAGTGGATACAGAAGTGAAGGAAAGCCTCTAATGGTGTGGTTGGGCTGACACAGGGCACGAGCCAACATCCCAATTTCATCTGTCATTTACAGAACTTGTTTGTAAAAACCACTCAGAGGGTTTTCAACTCTAAGCAGAGTTCCTTGATCAACAGAGCTTCCAAGGAATATTAAACGCTTTGCAGAGAGCAAAAGAGAATTTAGGTTAAACTTTAAAAATTACTTTTTGCCAGGGATGGGCAACGTGAGCCCAGTTCCTCCTTGCGGCATTTCAACACATATTTACCCTTTTTATATACCTAGTTAGATTTATATACCTGACTTGCTCCTCACAGCAGAAATGACCCACACTTATTATTCTTCCAATAAAATAGAATCCCAGACTGGTTTGGGCTGGAGGGACCTTAAAGCTCCTCCAGCTCCAACCCCCTGCCACGGGCAGGGAGACCTTCCACTAGAGCAGGTTGCTCCAAGCCCCTGTGTCCAACCTGGCCTTGAACACTGCCAGGGATGGGGCAGCCACAGCTTCTCTGGGAAAAGTCTGTGCCAGCGCCTCAGCACCCTCGCAGGGAAGAGCTTCTGCCTCAGAGCTCATCTCAATCTCCCCTCTGGCAGGTTAAAGCCATTCCCCTTGTCCTGTCCCTATAGGCCCTTGTCCAAAGCCTCTCTCCATAGAGAGTTATGAAAAATATGAAGTATTATATATTTATTAAAATTCAAAGTTTTGCCACCAATGTGTACTCACAGTCAATTCCTCATACCCTATTTTTCAAGATAATATTTATATTTCATTATATTCTATTTCAAAATACTATTCAGCCTGCACCACTGCTGTATTTTATAATGGAGCTCGCAGCGAAACCCACTGTGATGCTACCGCAGCACAGCCTGGCAGGTCCCTCCCGTTAGGGGAATTTTACACTGAAATCCTTACACAAAACCATCACCTTGGCTTTTTCTAAGCAAAAGCAGCTCAATTTCCTCCCAAACACAGGCTATCCCCGCTCTGGGAAGCTGCCCCGTAACCAGGGGGCAGCGGGTTAGGGCTGGATGGCAGCAATGGCTGCACTAGTGCAATACACAATTGGATGGGTCTGAAACCATCACAGCTTCATTCCCATTTTCAACTCAAACCAGCTGTGACCACGGATGGAGAGGCAGGTGCTGATGCATGAACAATATTACTGCTAAAAGAACAGGCCATTTGGTGATAACTTTTCTCACTAGAGTAGCGTATCAAAAACACTTCTAAATTTTCTAAAGTGTTCAGCTGGGAAAAGAAGTTAAACAAAAAAGAAAATGTATTTTGAGACAGAAGAAAAGTGGAAGAAATGGGTTTTCCAATGCTGCAGTTCATTTGGGGTGCATGTGGAAGGGAACTGGCTTACTTGATGCCAGCCTGGAACCACGGCTGTTCCCCAGGGTGGTTTGGGGATGAGAAACCCATCTCCCAATGCCTCAAACCAGAAGTGAGAGAAGCTGCATCACTCCCATGGGCTTCAAGTCAGGCTGGAGAGGACTTGGAGCAACCTGCTCTAGTGGAAGGTGTCCCTGCCCGTGGCAGGCGGTTGGAACTGGATGAGCTTTAAGGTCCCTTCCAGCCCAAACCACTTTATGATTCTATAATTTACGAAGAAGGACAATCCCCAGTTTGCCATCCCCAAACATGGCTTTCCTAGCTGGACGTGGAACCTGGTGCCCATGAGAGCGGGCAGCAGAGATGGGCAGTGGGGATGGGCAGCAATGCTGAAATGGCCCACGGCTCTTCACATGCCATTTTTCTCAGCAATGCTGGAATCTCACAAAGTCAGAACAAAAATGCAATGCCTGCTATTGCAAACCAGAAAAGGTCATTTTTTCCACAACATCATCACTGCATATGGGGATAACTTGATTTTCATCATCTGCAATAAAAAAGAGACAGAGAAAATCTCTTTCTCTGGCCCACTTCAGAAGCCTGACATCCTGCCCCAGGCACAGGCCTGGGTTCACATACCACTGGGACAGTCATAGGATTTCTGCTCCCACAGCTTTTGCGTGCAGTACTGCATATGGTATGTTTGGTTTCTTCCTGAATTTCTTTACTTCTAGTGGGACAACTATAGCCAAGGTGTTCACATACCTTATGAAGGAGGACATTGGTTAAACATGCACGTGAGTGAGGAGCTTTGCTTTCCCAAGTAACAAAGGTCAAATACACAAATACATCTCCTTTCCAGGACTTGATTTTAACAAAGAAACAAAACCAAACAAAACGCTGGATAAAGGATTTTGGAAAACAACCACACTTTAAACAAAGGAGAAAATAAAAATATGGAGATTTCAATTTCTTCCCAAAATGTACAGATATATTTGTTGGTTGAGAAGAAACCCTTGCTGAAAGCTGGTCCCTGAGTGCTTTTTAACCCTGAATTTCAC
Organism: Strigops habroptila; assembly: GCF_004027225.2. Lineage (NCBI taxonomy): Eukaryota > Metazoa > Chordata > Aves > Psittaciformes > Psittacidae > Strigops > Strigops habroptila. Next base: position 62,743,375 of record NC_044284.2, read on the forward strand.
TACATCACAACTCGACAAATCCAACACACCATTACAGCCAGGCAGCTGCAGACCTCCTTTGCTGGCCATTCATTTGGAATAAAAAGCTTATTTAGCAGTGCACAGAAAACAAAATGCAGCTGACTCGTGTAGGGCAGCTTGTGATGCTGGGGACCTGCTACCAGGAGAAGAGATTATCCAAACGGAACTATGGAGAGAGCCATGGAAAGGGTTAGAGAGTTTTAAACTATTTGTGTTTTGTTGTGCAAGTTAAACAGAACTATATATTTTCTCCCAAAAACATGCTGCAGCCTGGCTCTCTCAGGGCATATGGTCCCTTTTCCACTGCTGGTCTCCTGGTGCAGCACCATCCCAGGGGTGTGAGATGCAGTTCCTGCGGGAAGCTTGCACCCACCTCGCACCCGCTTGAGTTAATGGAGTTACTGCAGGAGAACCAAACACCATTAATATGTCTAAGCTCAAGTTCTCGGGATCAGAAGTCACCGTCTCCCATGGAAACAGGAGCTGGCATCTCTGAGGCAATTAGAGCGATGTGACCACGTTCAGGGCCCCAGCGCTTGCTGGAAGTGCAAAGAACACAAAAACTTCCCTCCACAAAAGGCATTTGCCCTGTGGAGCGCAGGTCGTGTTTGCACTCCTGCCCTCCCCACGGCTCCCACCCCTGAAAGCAGCCAGAAACTGCAGCTATAGACACGTATTTGTGTGTGACCAATGGCCCTGTGACCAGCCTTTCAGCTGGTGGGGGGGCTCCAGCACAGAGCACTGCTCCAGCCCCCCTTTTCCCACACATTTCCCCGCTGGATCTTGTTAAATGAAGGACTCGGGAGCACCGCTGCATCCCAATGAACTAAAAGGTGTGACAGCAAAGAGGAAGGGGAACCCAAGCCCTGTGGCTACCTTCTGCAGCCACCCAGGGAAGCTGCTCAGCCCAACTCTCCACCATGGGCAGGACACAACCCACTCACCCACCCAACCACTCACCCACTGCTTCCCCCCTCTGCTCTCCTCCTCACGGACCCTGCAGTTAGCTCTGCTCAGGGCTTCTCCCTCCCATCATCTGATCACTGAGAGCAATCAGTTTACCCCCTGTCCCTCTCCTTTCCCCTCTCATCTCTGGTGCATCCCTGCCTTTTCCTTTGCACTGAAAACCTCCTGGAATGACTCTTTGCATTCATTTTCTCTAAGACAAGGAGCCTTAATCTCAGAGGCTTACTCTGCATGGTCTTTGGAAACCTCTACCTGCATCTCACCTAACCCCAACCATAAAAATTCTGCTGTTTCTTATGGAAGTACACAGTCCCAGGGGAATAAGGTAATGCTGATATAACTCAACATCAGAATTTTAAAACACAGAATCCCAGGTTGGAATGAACCTCAACCTTTCTGGTCCAACCTTTCTAGGCAAAACATGACCTAGACTAGATGGCCCAGCACCCTGTCCAAACAAATGTGAAGTGTCCAATGCTGGGGAATCCACGACTTCCCTGCGGAGATTATTCCAGTGGCTGATTGTTCCCATTGTGAAAAATCTTCCTCTAGTGCCCAGTCGGAATCTCCCCAGGAGTAACTTGTGCCAATCACCCCTCAGCTTTTCCATGCGACTCCCCGTAAAAAGGGAGTCTCCATCTTCTTTTTAACCACCCTTTAAACACTGGAACATGTGGATAAGGTCTCCCCTGAGCTTTATTTTCTCCTGGCTGAACAAAATGTGCACTAATACTGACAGTTATGAGATCCTGGATTAGTGCCCTTCATCCTGGTTCTGTAAGTGATGACACAGGAAGCAACCAGGTTTGTATCCAGATTTCTGCCCAGGGAAAGGATGGTTTGCCCTGGTGTAATATTCAGTGTATGTCTTTTTGTCTTGTGCAAATTATATCCAGAGGTTACTATTAGAAAACATCATCAGTTCAACTAGAAAGGGCCTAAGAATGGCCAACAACTGCAGAGCAAATCTTAAAAGCAAGACATGGCTCACCTAAAGAAAAGATGCCCAGTTAAAACTGACCTTATTTTTCATATAATACTTCAAAGATAAAGAAGGCTCACACTGAGAGGAGGAAGATAACACAAGGTGTTTCTGTTGTCATCTCTTAATACTGATTAGGCAGCAAGTGAAAACGTGGGTCAAAGTAGGAAGTTTGGAAAATAAGAGTGACAGAAAAGGCAAACAGATCCAAATGATGCGAGTAATCTGAAAGGCTCTGGGAAATCTACTGCTCATGCTCATGGAAAGGGAAAAGATACAACAATACAGTGAGAAAAGCATAGTGCCAGCCAAAAGCCCTTATCCCAGGGTCCACACCAGGCCTGCCCATGCACAACGCTCCCATCGGCACCCGCTGCAGCACACGAAACAGGCAGCTCCACAAATCCAGAAGGATCACATGGGTCTGAAGGTGTGAAAATACAGAAAGTCATTTAAAAACTTGGTGAAGATGAATGGTCCTTGAGCATGCTGCTGTTCCAGCCAGCTCAAAAAGGCAAAGGCTGTGGCCACCTCACAGCATGTGCCACCATCTGAATTCACACTCGCTGCGAACACCATGTGATGGGAAAAGAGGCAGAGAGCTAAGATGGAGAGAGGAGAACCAGCATCTCCTATGACCAGGGAAACCATTTCTCCATGCCCCAAGCTTCATGGTGTGTGCCCTTCATAAGGATGTGTGTGTCCTGCTGCATGTTTTAATTTTGAGTTCTAAAACAGATGGACTTGGTGAAAACTATCCAGATTTCTGCCCAGGAAAAGGATGGTTTGTCCTGGTGCAATATTTAACGCATGTCTTTGTGCTTTGTGTAAGTCAAATCCAGCTATATAAGCAAAATTCTGCCTTTTAAACTTCTGTAATTTCACTGACTGTGATGCAAGTGAGGATAGACATTGTCTTGCATATTTTATTTCCCTCATAGAAGATGGTGCTATAGACCCTTTATCATCTTGGTGGCCCTTTGTGGGTTCTCTCCAGTCTGTCCAAGTCTCTCTTGTACTGGGGAGCCCAGTGCTGAACCCAGCACTACAGAGTGGCCTCACCAGTGTAAGTCGAGAAGAAGGATCCCCATGGTGCACCCCAGTTGTATGAGCTGTGCCACCACAAAGATGTCCCACCACACCTCTGGATCCCAGCCCTGCATCTGAACTGACTTCCCAGCTCCTCCTGCCCGATCACCACCCTGTGTATTTAGTGTTGAGGCATTTCAGAGGAGCTCCCAGCATGCAGCTCCCCAGGAAGGCCAAGGGACCTTCTCCAGGGCTGTCCCACTCACCTAGGTGAGAGTGGTCCCATCTCAGCCCTGCCTTGTGATCACATCACGGCCCCTCTGCTCTGCTGCTGCATTTCTGGGAGCTACAGAAGTAAATCTGTCCTCTCATTAACAGTCTCACTACCACTTGCTCTCCTCCCTTTACTCATCATAAGTATTTGTGTCTGAATAGGGACAAATTAAAGAAGAAAACAACTGCAAGATCTCATAAGGGAAGCCTTTCTGCAGAAAATCATTTACTGAGGGTTTGCTTCCCCAGTGCACTCACAAGACTCTACAAGCACAGCTAGTCATCCAAAATTACCAGTTACTAGTCAGTTCTGAACTGGTTTGTATAAGAGAGTCAATGCCGCCTTTGGGCTACAGCAAAATATGACATTTTCTTTTCCCGATCAAATTCTATTCAGGAAGGAGTTGAATTTGCACGAAACACACAGCGTTCCCATCCAGTGAGTCATGGGTGGAGAGGCTTTGCAATAGCCCCATGCGCCACAGACATCCACCCCCAAGGGAGAGGGGTGGATGCTCAAAGAGTCAGAAGTTGTACAGAACTGCAGCATTTACAAGTCTGGCGATAGGAAAACGCCCAAAATTTCCCAATGCTTTCTGTAAACTGATAAACTCAGCAGAAACCTAATGAAGAACATGAATTATTAGGGAAGAAAATAAATCTGCTCCAGATTCGGTTGAGACACATACAAAAGATTATAGAAATATCTGGTGGTGCTTGATAGAGAAACTTCACATTTAAGTACAAGCCCCAATTCAGGCCTGAACTGCCTGAAAATGAAGCACTTTACCATGCAGCTTTGAGAAAGGGAGCTGTGTTAGAAACCCAGACACTGCTCATGGGCCCCAGCTGTATCTCTGCACAAAATGTACTGTCCTGATATTGCTGCGTCTTCCTTGCTTATTCATGACAAAAAGCTCATCCTCCTTCAGGGCTGCAAAGATAGGTTGTTACAGCTCACCGTAGCAAAATGAATGCTTTCCTCATTAACAGTGTAAAAGTAAGCATGAGTCCATACTTGGATAAACTAAACCAGCTGCTAACTGTAATAGAAAATACTAAGTGCAAGGTGTCCCTGCCCATGGCAGGGGGCTTGGAACTAGATGACCTTAAGGTCCTTTCCAACCCTAACTATTCTATGATTCTATGATTCTACGATTCTAAGTGTGAAAACGTTAACTCCATGATGCTTTTTCTACATCACAGGGACCTTCTGAAGAAGAGAAGGAAGAGTGCAATTTTGTTCCTGTGATGAAGTAATTTGATTTCCAGAACACTGTAGACCAAGCTAGTCCTGGATCACAGAATCTCAGACTGGTTTGGTTGAAGGGACCTTAAAGCTCATCCAGCCCCAACCCGCTGCCATGGGCAGGGACACCTTCCACTAGAGCAGGTTGCTCCAAGCCCCTGTGTCCAACCTGGCCTTGAACACTGCCAGGGATGGGGCAGCCACAGCTTCTCTGGGAAAAGTCTGTGCCAGCGCCTCAGCACCCTCACAGGGAAGAGCTTCTGCCTCAGAGCTCATCTCAATCTCCCCTCTGGCAGGTTAAAGCCATTCCCCTTGGCCTGTCCCTACAGGCCCTTGTCCAAAGGATTATCTCAAAACAACATGGTAATATCTCCAAATGAAATATTGCCCCCATGTGATAATTAAAGCTAAGCAAGCACACAAATACTCTGGGTTTACAGAAACAGGCAGTAATAAAACTGTGTCTCTTTTCAGACCTGTGAATGTGTCTGAGGACCCTCCACCTTAGCCACAACCAAGTATTTATATGCAGGTAATGTGGTTTAAAAATGCTAGCAAATTTAAATGGTGGGATTTAAGAGCATATTATACAGAAATAAAGGAATGTGCAGGTGGTGAATTTGAGATGCCAAACCCCCAAACTGCTATGCACATCTACCTCTCCCTCCACCTTGTGCTCAGCGATGAGCATCTCTGCTCTGCACACCACATTCAAACACTCCACCTTAGGCACTAACTTCTCACACCCTCTCACAGATAGCCCAAGGACCTGAATATACCAGTGTGAGTTTGCTCAGGAACTGGCACATACAAGTTTCCCCTTACAGTGCTCAACATGCGACTGAGATACACAGTGACACAGGACCTTCCTGAACAGAAATTCTATTTACTCAGGTTGTTATTTTATGGTTTAGACATACTCTCCCTCTAAATCACCTAAATTACTATAGTCTCACTGACAACACTGCAGCTATATCAAGTTGCCTTAGAGCAACTGCTCGTCATATTTATTCACCCCGTGTTCCTCATTCAGTGCAATCACCTCTGACTGAGCAAGAACTTTGTTTATGTGCATGTCAAATAAAAATGCACTGAGCTCCAGACTGTCAAGTATCACCTCAGAAATTAATCCAAGAGAATCCAAAGTCAGATGCACTGATGCACTAATGCTACACAACAGAGAGTCTGCTTTTGAGCCCACATCATAAGAATCAGTTGAATCTCTTTAATTCTGATACAAGTCAAAACTTCCACATATTTTCCCAAAATTCCTACCATTTGTATGAAGGAAATGGAAAATTTGGGTGGCAAGGAAAACAAGAACAGATTTCAGTAACTTTTAAGAGAAGAGTTCGTCTCACTGCTGAAAACCTCTATTATGTGGAGTATGTTAGTGGCAACATTAAAAATGACACCTGAAGTGCCTAAAGGGAAAAAAAGGAATTAAAAAAGTGGTTACTCAGCAATATTGACCCAATTGTCTTTGAAACAAGACATAAAAGTCACTCAGACAAGTCTTAGAAAAAGGTGTCTGTCTTCACCCATGCTGAAATAAGTTAAACTCTGGCCACTGCTGTTTTATGGAGAAAGGAGAGTCAGTGAGAACCAGGGCTTCAATGGCTGGAGGCCAAAGGCTACCAGAAAACCAATCTTAATTTATAGAAAGCCACCCTGCAGAGTGCTCACCAAATCTTTTTTGATATTATGCACAGAAGGAGTGAAAACTCACCAGAAAAAACACAAAAGGGAACTCAGAGGTCTGTTTTCCTATTCAAAATCAAACCCAACCTTAATGCATCATTGGAAGATGCACCAACTCTCTGAAATCCTTTCATGACTGGACCTCTACAGCCTCCTCAATAATTTACTGCACTGTTTGGACTGTGGTTATAAAAAAAGCTTTTCTTCCAGCTCTTGACTTGCTTCATATTTCCACTGACAGTAACTCCAAGAAATGTTTCCAAGCCCTACTAACCCCAGGCTGAGCTCTCCTCTGCCCCTGGTGAGGTCTGGCCTCTTCCAGCAAGGCAGAGCACTCCACAGCAATTGGCTTCCAGGCATTTCTTGGAAAAAACACTGTAAAGTCTGACACTGAGCCAAGGGTAACAACAACAGTTGATAAAACATGATACAGGTGCTGTGACTGACCCTGAGCTGGCTTGGACATCACCATGAAATTAGAATACAAATTCAGACCTCCAACACCTTGATTAGCATATACTCCAGGAAAATAAAATCCAGTAACTTGCAGGAGTTTGCTGGAAAAGAAAGCTACATGGATTAGGACCACTGAATAATTTAGGTTGGAAGGCACCTCTGAAGGCCATCTAGTCCAACTTCCCCTCATACAGACTAAATCAATGCCCGTACCAATTACACTTAGTTCTATATGAAAGCGAAGGTAGAAAGCAGAGAATGGAGGACACCACTGGGAACCAGCCTTCATCTATGAAGGGCAGAGTAGCTGAGGAGCCCTAAAAAGTCAGAGCTGGGGCTGGTGCTCTGACCCGGGCTACTGGACAAGTCCAGACCTAATCGGACACATGGCCACCTCCTGCCCAAGGCAAGAGGGATGTCACAAAGCTCCTGGGAAAACTGCACCAGACTACAGTGATTCCCTGGTAATAGAGGGTTTCAACACCAACAATGTTACCTTCCTGGTCACCAGAGCAGGGAAAGCTCTTGAAGCAGAACTTTCAGCCAGTCAAAAGAAATAACAGTTCTTTCATATGTGAAGGAAATGACTGGCCTGCATTAATGCAGTGTCATTTTATTGTTGGTGTTTGTCTTGAAGAAGGCAGGAAAGAGTTTGGCATTTTTCCTTGTGTACTGCACATCCATGGTACTGCTCTGGTGCATTCCTGGTTAGGATGACAAGGAGGAGAGGAAAACTTCTATTTTCCTTTCAGATTAAAGACTGAAAGCCCATGGGTTTCTAATCTAAGTAAGAAAGATTTCCACTACTTATAAAAAATCAGACACCAGAATCCCATTCCCTCTGATTTCTATGGCAGGAAGATTTCACCATCTTAAACTTCAGAAACACATTATGGTACACTGGTTTTATAACACTACCATAAGCCTATGACAGAAATGAATTAATTCATGAACACAAACACATTTAAGTGTGTTTGATTTACAACATGAGAACCAGGTGAGAATCAGTAAAAGCAGTGTGCACCAATGATTCCTTTATCTATAGCTATTTAAATTTACATACACTGTAAAATACAAACACTGTAGAAGCAAAATCAGCCTGGTGACTTCCCAGCTTTTGGAAGTCAAACACTCCAGTTATTTAAACTGCTGATTTCATTAAAAATACATTACAGCTTTGTAACTATAATGAGCAAATATCCTTGAAGTTATCATTCCAGCTCCTTGTCCTGCACAGAGCTTACTCAGCCATATGTGCTTTGTCTTTGACTGGAAATCGGGATTTCTGCAGCATCACCTTCACGTGGCTCACTTGTACAGCTGCTGTGTCCTGGGGAGAAGGGAGAGCTCCATAGAGCTGGAAGCACTCTTCCTTACAGTGATGGGAGTCCAGTGTGTCAGCTCTTGGGCTTCTAGACCATGATCTACAATCACTTTTCTTTCCAACAGCATCTAGGGAAGGCATTTTAAATGACAAAAGTGCTTCAACAAAGTGGATTTCTCATGTTGTGAGAAGAAGCCCACATATCTCCAACAATTTCTATGGGTAAGGCTAGGAAATCACTTTTCAATTCACTAAAGAGTAAAATACTTAGGTTACCCAGAATCCTTAGAAGAGCAACCTCAAAAAAGCAAGAAAGGTTTTCAAATGAGGCAAGAAAAGACAGACTGCACAGGGATACTTTGAAGATGCATTCCGTTTTGTGTGTCTCACTTTAATTACTAACACCAATCATCCTCTTTAATAAAAGGTCAGCTGCTTCATTTGTCAAGAATACTGACTTAAATCATTTTAAATGGAAGATGCAATAATCTCATTTTCTGCTAATGATTCCTTGTGCATATTACTTGTCATTAGCTTTAATGAGAAAGCTTTAAACACAAATATTTGTAAAGATGCTGCAGAAAATAAACAAGATGCTGGGGCAAGATGAAGTTCATGCATCAGTGCCTCTCCTAGCACAATGCAGCATGGCCTGGGAACCTCAGGCCATGGTTGTGCCCATGACCCCCACATCAGAGCTGGGGCAGGTCCTGCTGGTGAAGGACAGACCCAGGGTTCATGGAGACAAGGAGATAGTGGATTCTCCCCATGATTTATTGTAGGTGAAATACGCATATCAATTATCATAGAATCACATAATCCCAGACTGGTTTGGGTTGGAAGAGATCTTAAAGCTCATCCAGTTCCAACCCCCTGCCACGGGCAAGGATACCTTCTGCTAGAGCAGGTTGCTCAACTATCCCTACAGGTGACATCCAAATGCCATTCAGACTCCATGGACATCCCTGAGGATCTCTTTACCACTCTGTCAGTACTCGAGTCGTGATCCCTGGACTCAATGTGGCTCTTCTGTAACTTCCCCAAGTCGCAAACACAAACGCACAGAACCAGCCTTCATGTGGCATTCCCCTTTCCTGCACCAGCATTATTTTCATTAACACTTCAAAACAATGTTCCTTCTGATCCTTCACTTAGTTGATCTTGTAAAAAGAAAATAGATTTGGATGTGTCCAAAATACTAAAGCTGATGCTTTTCAAGCCAATTCCAGAAGTATCAGATCTGAATTAAAATCAATCTTGTTATAGAAAACCTTCTCCTTCACTGTTCACTTTACTGAGCTAATATTACAGAAAGCAGGAAGCAGGTTGTGCCGCAGCCACTCGCCAAGGTACATCTCCCACTGACACCACAGCAGGAGGGAGAAAATCTGGGATTGCTTCTTGCCAGACTGGAATCAGGAGTTATTTTTTCCCTTGTGGAGTAGCACTTCGTGGCCGTGATTTGCAGTGGGAGGGGTTTAGGCTCAGGAGGCATTTCTATTCTGTTTTTACAACTAAGAATTATAAAAAACTTTTAATTTCACCTTTGCTATCCTAATGGCAGTGGCGGCTGCTCCAAATCAGCAGTATTTTTCTCTGTACACGCACCAGCATGGGGGCTCCTTTTCTCCCTGGAGCCTCCGCATGGTGCAATCCAACACTGGATCTTGCTGTGGCTCATTTTCTGAAACTATCATCAAGAGTGCACCATAATTTCCCCCGAGTGCTCCAGAATACGTTAGTGTGAAGAACACTGAGTAATTGCCATGTGCAATTTAAAGCCTGGTCACCGAATAAACGGGATTGTCTAGAGAGGCTGAATGTTCTTCCACCAGTCATCTGGAGAAATGAGCCACGCTTTCTCCTTTCTAACTTTTCTGCTTTGTATAATCCTTGATTGTTGCCATCCTCTGGATGTTAACATAATGCTGCAGCTCAATTCTTGCAAACCAATTTAGAATTCTAGAGCAAAATAATTGATTAATGTTTTAAAAGAAACACTAAAGAGTTCGGCTTCAAGGAGTCACAAGCAAAGACTGCGGAACGCAGATTTACATTTCAGACACACACTCATTCTTTTAGGAAAGAACTGAACACAACATTTATATTCATTTTGTGGTACTAGCAGTGCTGATTGATGTGAACCTATTCATATTTAGATAACCTATGAATCAACAAAATAAGAATCCTCGTATCAAGAAGAAGAATAGAAGAGAGGGAAGGAGACGCTACCGACTTCATCTTCTTAAAAATATTAGGAGCACTTGCATATGGGAAGCTGCTTCCTGGCTTTCGTTTTGCCTGGACACAGACCCCACCGTGCCTCTTGTGGGCAGGAGCATGGGGATGCACCTGCTCCAGGCAGAGTGGGATGCCCTATTGCCTCTGGACCAGGGCTGGTGCTGTGGAGCATCCTCCCACCCACCCACAGCCAAGACCTGCTGCAGCCACAGAGCAACCATGGGGGAAAAGCAAAATATGATTCCAGAAAAACATGTACATGAGAGTGCAAGAGCCCAGATCTAGATGGAGATCACAGTAAGCTAAAGTAATTTAAAAGGATGTGATGAAAAGACAACATGGTATAAAATATTCACTAGGGGTTGGAATTTGCAGAGGTGCTGGATTAGGCACAAGACCAGGTTGCTCCAAGCCCCTGTGTCCAACCTGGCCTTGGCCACTGCCAGGGGTGGGGCAGCCACAGCTTCTCTGGGCACCCTGTGCCAGCACCTCAGCACCCTCGCAGGGAAGAATTTCAGCCCAATATCCAAAAAATTAATCTAATATCTTCCTAATATCTATAAAACAGACAGTGCAGCTCTGGAGGTGGAAACCCCAATGCTCCTGCTGCTGCTCCTGACCACTGGGTAACCTGCTAAGGGGGACGCTGCCACCGGGATGCCACTGCCCCTGTCCCAACCCCCATCCCTGCTGCTTTTCCCACCAGGAACACTGGCCGGAGGAGCAGGCTCCACATCACAGAGCCTTCCCACTGACAGCTCCAGCTATTGACTTCATTATTTATTAATACACTGCTGGGAAACTGAAGCAGGCACGTCTGGATTGCTGAGGTCAAAGGAGGAGAACAGCCCTGAGGTGATGCAGCAAGAAGTTCAGCCCTCCCCTGGACTGGAACTGATGTGCTGCTCCAGCACAAAGTCACTGGAGGGCCAAGCCTGGTAAAGCCCTCATCCCTAAACCTGGATCCGAGCAAAGAGGCAAAGCGTGGGGTTTGCTTCATACTTCATGGTCTTAAGGCTCTTTCAGAGATGCACTTGGTTCAAATGTGAGCATTATCTTCCAATCATGATTTATCAAGTGTACCACAGATGTAACTGTAAATGCAATCAAGCTGTGACTGGCAGAAATCAGTGTATCATGACTACTATGAATATTTCTCCCTAGTATTAATTTGCATTATCATTTTGAACTCTTTTTATATAGCTAGTATTGATTTGCAGGAGCTGCTTGCATTTTCAATTGCAACTATGAGCTTTTCATTTACAATTCAATGTCCTTTACTAGAGAGGTGCCATGTTCAGGTTTTCTCATGTTCTCAGGACACAAGCTCTTGCATGGAATCATTCCCAAGCTTCCTACCCTGGAGGTTTCAACCACTCAGTTACAAGCTGGCTGTTAAAAGCGATGGGCATGGTTAAAGCCAGGCTGTACCACGAAGAACCACTGCACTGCGCACTCCTTTGAATTACTTCACTGTTCGGCAACATAATTCATGCAACTTAAGTGGAACTAGACATTAATACTGGGGTTCAGCAGATGAGACATCGTTTAAAGAGAAACTATTGCTGTAGGGTGAAAAGGGAATGAGTTTCTCCATCTTCTCAATACTACTTTTGGAAAATACGTGATCTACAAGAATTAAAACAAGGCTTGAAACAGAGTAATACCCCTTCCTTCTCCACTGGGAATTTGCCAATCTATTCACTAAGAAGAGAAAAGTAAGAGTTCTTCCATCATGATCAAGGGGATACCATCAGGAATCATTCACCACCATGCTTAATACCCATGAGTTTCGAGCATATAGAGTACAGTGAGTTAAATCTGTTATGGGGAGTTGAACTTGAACATCTACCAAGACTGAGACCTGGGTCTTTTCATACCCACCAGTACTGGGTGCGACACGGCTCTGAGAGAGCCATGGACAGTGAGAAACATTCCTGGATGCCACTTCCTAACAGCTCTGACCCCACCTTAGGAGAGCATCCAGCATCAAACCATCAAATACTTACAAACCCTTTACTATTCCTCCCTTCCCTGTATATTAAGTACTTCACATACAAAGATGCCTTTTAAGCAATGTCACTGCTGAAGCACAGAGCCACATTTCATCCGCTTCAAAGTCAGTCAGATTGAAGTGAAAGAAAACATTTCAGCATCTTTAGGTGATCCAAGAAAGCTATAAAACCCTGAACAAACTGGTATCAATTCTATGATTTAAACATTTCCACAACATGTCTCTCTGTTGAAAGGGAATTTAGTCACCAACCCAAAAGGGGTCTGCAGGGAAGTTTCTCCTTTACCACTTCAGGCCTTAGACATGGACACTTGTGCAAAATGAATGGGTTTGATGTGGTATTTCTCCACTAAGAGCAATGCCAGGGCTTTGCACAGGTAAGCACTCACTGACACCATGAGGTTCCTGCCTCCCTTTGCTTTTGGGACCTTTTCATAATTATGACTGCTCTTTATAATTTTCTAAGTTTCTTTATAGGCATAAAATATACCATTGAATTTCTTTGCTTCTTCTATTAGAATACTCTGTGTGACAATGATTTGAATCTGGAAACCATGAAATGTCTTAAAATGGGTATTTTCTCTAGAGGAAGTGGGAGGACGTACAAAAAGCAGATTTATCTCCATGTCAGAAGAAACTGTTCTGTGCTCCCACTGAACTCTGAGATCCCTTTATAAATAGTATGGCACTACTTACAATATGTAAGTATATAACTGGTAATAGCACAGTCCCTGCTGTCCATCAGCAATCTGCTGCTGCTACAGGTACAACAACCAACCACCGCAATGTGGTAAATCTAACTCATCACTTTTAACTCCAGAATCTTTATGGGAATTAAACCGATCAGATGGTGCACTCACTGCCTTTGTGACTAGCAGGAGCTTTTCTAGGTCAAGCTTAAGAGCTGTGGGGATGCTCAGCACTCCCAGACAGCAAAGCCCCAGATCCCACCTGCATCATGCACTGCTGACACTGCTCAGGAAGTGCCTGTTACTCATTTCCTTCTTAAACCACTGAATTTCTCTCTTCACTTTCTGCACAGTAAAAAAAAACCACCAGAAAACAAACTTGATTTTAACTCCCTCGTGCACAAACGCTCTGAAATACCTGAGGAATATTCCATGTAAATCAGAGCCTTGGTTTATTTTTGCCCTTTTTCTTAGCAGATGCTGTAGTTTGTTCACTGTTTTAGATGCACTGTTGATTCTTCTGATACAGGGAGATGGATACTGAGTGTCTTATTATTGAGCAGACACGGTGTTGTGCCATCCCTGTCACCGGCAGTTGGAAACACTCTCAGGAGAACAGGCAAATTCCCCATAGTCACCCCACGCTTTGTGGAAGCACAAAAATAGAGCTGAATACAGATGGGAAATGAATCATAACTTGGCTCTGGTCGAAAGCGCTTTCAGTCAGTGCAAAATCACCTGCTACAGGAAAAGGAATCAGAACTTCATGTCAATGGGAAAGAACACTGCAGCTTCAGAGCACAGTGAGGAGCAGCAGGCACAGCACTGGGTGCTGCTCAGGAGCGGGAAACCCTCCAGGACCACGCTGCAAATGGACCTGAGCAGTGACTGGCAAGAGCTCCAAATTGAAACCTTAAATACATTCTCAAACCCTCTACTCCACCCTGGTGAGGCACCCCTAAAATAAGAACAGTGTGGAGCTGTTGGAGAGAGTCTAGAGGAGGCCATGGAGCAACCCCCTGTCACAGGCAGGGACACCTTCCACTAGAGCAGGTTGCTCCAAGCCCCTGTGTCCAACCTGGCCTTGAACACTGCCAGGGATGGGGCAGCCACAGCTTCTCTGGGCACCTTGTGCCAGCGCCTCAGCACCCTCACAGGGAAGAGCGTCTGCCTCAGAGCTCATCTCAATCTCCCCTCTGGCAGCTTAAAGCCATTCCCCTTGGCCTGTCCCTACAGGCCCTTGTCCAAAGCCCCTCTCCAGGTTTCCTGGAGCCCCTTTAGGCACTGGAGCTGCTCTAAGGTCTCCCCTTCAGGAGCCTTCTCTTCTCCAGGCTGAACCAGCCCAGCTCTCTCAGCCTGGCTCCAGAGCAGAGCTGCTTTTCTAGCATGGTACTTTCTGATCCTACCCTTATATATCCACGTGGTGCTTTTAAATGCATCCCTCAATCACTGCAGCACCCAAGCATAGTCCTGCCCTGGCGCTACCTCCAAGGTTCAGTCTCTGCTCTCCCTTTACTGTGTGTCAGACATCACGTCTTGGATGGCTGAACAGTGAATTAGATGAACAACCAATTCAGGAAGAGCCTCACAGGGACCTGTCACATGCGGCTCCTTCTCCAGCTCAAACCACAACACATTGGCACAAGGTGCACAGACTGCGAAGTGACAGGAGGGACCAGCATCACCTCCAGCAGGTTTTGCTGTCAGATGTCCTGTGACACACAACCCAAGTGCCACCCAGCACCCAGTTTTGCAGTGATGGAAACCAGCTCAGCACAGCGTCCCTGAGGGTTCCTGCCGTGCCGGGGCTGCTGCTGTGACCATGTGGCAAGCAGGAGCCAAACACACCTCACTGGTCGTCTTTATTTTCCCTTCAGACAAGTCCCTCCACATGTTCACTTCATTCAATACGAACTCACTCACGTTCAGCGAAGCTTTGCTCCACAGATTTTCCTATGAGACATTTTCTTTAATAACTACCGCATTTGATCTTGTCTGAATAGTGTGCTGGTTTGTATATTGAAAATAATCATTAAAAGCGTGTTTTTATCCTCCCCCATATCCCTGTACAGATTTCTAGATCTCTCATTCCTAAATAACATAAACCACATTTCAATGTATTGCAACATGAAACATCTCCGTGTACAAATCAGCCAGGCAAGAGGAACAACACAGATGCAATCTTCTGTACTCTTCCACAAAACATCCCTTTGGAAATGTCTAAATTACACACTGTGGAAGAAACAACAAGAAATATTAATTTCTACTATCCCAAACTGTATCTGTACCATTTCAACCCAAAAGCTCACTATTTAATTCCACCTGACAACAGTGCACATCTCACAAATAACAAGGTTTTGTTAAGCAGACATAAGTCATGCTTTAGTGATATAATTATCCATAATTATATCACTATATGTCTTATAAAATCCATATAGATTCATTATCTTTTTAAATTAAATAAAAAATATTTAAATGTGGAATATTCAATGATTTTTCACATCAATACATTGAATGATCCCTAAGGACCAACCAGCACTGCAGTACCTGTGAGTCCGGGGGATCATTCCTCCCATCCTCATCCCCACACGTTTCTAATTACTTGTTGTAACAAGTGTAAATTCTTCAGCATTTCCTTACCCCCAATGTGAAAACCAACAATAAACCTTCATGGGCTTAAAATTCCCTGTGTTGTTGGAGGACTTGTCTAGCATCTCGTTAGTAGCTTCCCTTCATCTTGCAACTTTAATTATCAGCTCCAGTGTGGGATTTACCTATGACAGTCATGGGTGAAGAGTGCTAGCTAATGAATTATTCAAAGTAAATTAAGAGACTGAGGGAGTTCTCTACCTGTCTAGGACTAATACACACTTCATTAGCAAATATTCTCACCTGTGACAGTCACAGGTACCTCACAGACTGAATTTTTATGCTCACCTGAAATGGATTCTGTCTATGTCCATGTCAGTGTCAAACACAGAGTTTTACTACTATAGAGATTACATTAACAGTGACAGTTAGTAAATTGGATCCTCAAGATTATAGGATATCTTCATTAAAGCTGGGTGATGCCAGGAACATTAAGCAGGCAGGTCTGCATCACCCTCCAAACACCCCAGTGCTGCTTGTCAGGACCCCACAATGTGATTTATCACCACCATGGCACGCTCTGTGGTGCAGTACCTGAAACTGTCTGAGAACTTTCAGCAATATTTTTAAGTCTGAAAGTAGACAGGAAGCTTCAAACCTGTTTATGCACTTGCCCCGTGCTAGGCCACAGGAGGATCTGCTCTCCATCAGCCCAGCCCATGCATCTTCACCCAGCAATTCACCAGCCATGAAACTGGTTCTTGACGAGTGTTTTAACAAAACCAGATCAGAGAGAACAGAACTCCAAATATATACTAATGTATATGAGGGGCTGGAGCAGCTCTGCTCTGGAGCCAGGCTGAGAGAGCTGGGCTGGGTCAGCCTGGAGAAGGCTCCTGAAGGGGAGACCTTAGAGCAGCTCCAGTGCCTAAAGGGGCTCCAGGAAACCTGGAGAGGGGCTTTGGACAAGGGCCTGTAGGGACAGGCCAAGGGGGATGGCTTTAACCTGCCAGAGGGGAGATTGAGATGAGCTCTGAGGCAGAAGCTCTTTCCTGTGAGGGTGCTGAGGCGCTGGCACAGGGTGCCCAGAGAAGCTGTGGCTGCTCCATCCCTGGCAGTGTTCAAGGCCAGGTTGGACACAGGGGCTTGGAGCAACCTGCTCTAGTGGAAGGTGTCCCTGCCCGTGGCAGGGGGTTGGAGCTGGATGAGCTTTAAGGTTCCTTCCAACCCAAACCAGTCTATGAATCCCCTTCACAATAATCACAATGCTCAACAGCACATCCCACATATGTTAGGCTCTTACAGAGGAAAATAATTTAAATGCACAATCCCTGCAGCACCTTGAAACTGCTGGGAAGACTATTAGTCAAAATTTGGTACTTGAACCTTTAATGTAGCTTATAGTATGAACTATGTACCTGATACTTGATAGTTATAGAAGCTACAACAAATAAATAACCAATAACAATCTGTATCCTGAACTCTCTGGGATGGCAGCGCTGCCACAGCACAGATTCCCAAAGCACAGCAAGCCTGCTCTCAAGGATATCGATCTGCTCTGCTGTTCTTCCTCCTAATTGTCACCAATGCAGGCCCCTCCAATTAGCTCCAGCAGGAAGCAGCCGGAGCAGCCTGTGCTCCCAGCGCTCAGCACCCAGGCAGGTGACAAAGTCTACACCAGCTAAAATAGAGACCCCAAAGAATACAAAACCAGAGCCGTGGCTGCTGCTCCTGCCACTATGGGCTTTCATTTGCAATATTTAATATGCTGGTGGGATTGGAAGGTGTCAGGGAGATCATTTACACAGCACTGTGAGAGCGCTGCGTCAGTGGAGCAGGGAGACGTCCATGCTGCCGGGTTTGCCGGAATGAAACAGGAACTCCTCACACGGGAATAGAATCATTCTTTTTGCTGACAGAAATCAGGTTCTAAAAAGTGCTGCCTTCCACCACCTAAAGATCAAATTGACTCTTGGAGAGAAATGGAGCTGTTTACTTATGGAAAAGATTTATGGGTTTATGAACAGAGGCCACGTGAATAAATGGTTTGCTAAATAAACGGGGGGGGAAGGCACATAAATGCTTTTAGTTTACTCCATTGCCCCCACAGCTACCTCAAATTAGCACAGCTGCACTTGAAACCCTGTGCCAAGGGTGGGATGGAGACATGGTGAAGGTCAAGCATCTCCTGAAACATGTTGTGTATTTTTTGCCATGCTTCCAACCTACGTTAAAATACTCTCAATCACACTCCTGTATGCTACAGGTTTTATTTAGGTCATCAAAGAAATGAGATTTTTACAAGAAAATTAAATATTAATTTAATTGGTCTTAAAGAACTGAATTAATTCCATGGAGACACGCAGGAGCACTCTAGAAAAAGGGTTTAGTTTGGGAAATTCTCAGCTGAGCAAATGGTAGTTCTCTCTGCCCAACACATTGGTACTGGCAAAGGGAGCAATTCACCACCTTTAGCCTGGGTAAAAGTGAATAGCTTCCAGTGCTGTATCAAAAGGAAGAACCCCCTTTCTGACACTATCCAGCTCAGCAAAGGGCCTAAATGCATCTTCCTGAGAGGCAACCAGCCGCAGTAGATGACGAGTCCTCCATTTCTTTGATAGCCCATACCAGTAGTTAATTGCTTATGAAACACTTGCTTTGCATTTCTGTTGGAATTGTACAGTTTCAGCTTTTAGTCATTAGTTTTCATTATGGTTTTTTGCCAAGATGGAATTTTCTGAGCTTTTTTAACATAAAAACATCCTTCACCACAATGAGGTGCCTGTTTCCACTCTGCTGAACTAATTACACCCAGTTCCCTACACTGCTCCCTGGAAATATCTTTTCTTTCCCATACAGTATTTCTCTCTCTTCTGCCTCTTTCTGTCATTTCACCATCTTTGAGAAAACATGTACCCAAACTGTACATCACTACCTGTCTCAGCAAGGCACCTGTATTCCTAGTACCTGCTCCAAGCTCTGGATCCTGTTAGTGTGGGGTTTGCTGTAGTGTTATATCAGGACCCAAAACAAATTCTATCTTTAGAATGGATCCAGCCTGCTGAGATGTTCCTTTTTCATTAGATCCCATTCTGCTCATCCCTGTGTCACTTTCACATTCAATCATCAATAATTTTATATCCATTTTCAAAGTCTTCATGCAAACACCAAACAGAACCATTGCTCACGACCAAGGAACCCCACCAGACACACCCTTCCCACCCTCACTCCACGTTCACTCCACATGGATGATATTCCTCACACAGCCTCACTGAACTGCAGCTTCGCTTTTGGGATTTGGTTGGTATTTTTAAGAAACAAGAGGTTTTATAGTACTAAATCCAACAGCAGTAATGGGCACTGCTTATTACGCATGGCCTTTCAGACAAATCTCATAGATTTTAAATAGTTCCTCACAAAAGAATGCAAAAAAATATATATCAAATATATTGAATTGGTTTTGTTAACTACTCACATCTATTGGAGTTTTCTGTTAGATTGTATGTGACTATGGAATACAATCTATGGACTGGTGATTTCCTCAACCAGGTTTTGTAGCACTCCAAGGTTCAGAGCATCCAGATGTGCTGGCTCATGAGTGAGTCACCCTTTGTAGATAAGCATACACCATCTGCCTCAGGAAGAATCTAATGATTCCCAAGCCACATCTACTTCTTTCCAAAATTAGAGAGGTAATTAAAAATATCAACAATGATGGGAAGACAGGCAACTTGCTGTTTATTTCCAGCATGAGCCTGCCCCATATTATGGTTTCATGAACATCACTGGGATGAGCTACATCTTCTGCTTTCAGATAGGTAACAGGAAGAGTACTTGCTTCATCAAGTGAAAGAAAAACATTTACCTACTTATATTTATTTACACAATAGTAGAATGTTAAATTGCTCCAGTAACCATTATATAAAGATCAAATGTGAAACCTTACTATATCCATCAGGAAAATCACCTTTCCAATGAAATACGGCACAACCTCCACCTACCGGTATTCAAAGCAGAGTCTATCCTCAGCCATTCATACATATATTCATAAACTTGGAAATGGTAAATTCCATCACGAGATGGATTCAGCCCTAGAGAATGCTGAATTCTATCTTTCACTTAGGCACATCTATCACAAATCAATATTTACTCGCACGCCCATAGTATTTTCTTCAGCGCTCGCTCTCTCCTGATTAAATGCAGGTAGTTTTCCTCCAGAACTACTATTCACATTCAAAACTGGAAGTGATTTAGGGAATAAATTATCTTTTAGAAGTATATTTAGTGCCACCTGCCTCGGTCCTCTCATTCAAATGTGAAATGTTCTCCTCTCTGTCTTCATTGTTTTCCATTCTGTAACCGTAAACTTCACAGTTGAAGCGGCAAATGAAGACCTACAGAGTGCTCCGTGCCCCAGCTCAGGCAAGGAGATGGCTTTGTCACTGTCACAGCCAGGGCAGCAGCCAAATTAAAGACATTCATTTTCATGGCTGGTTATTACTACCAGATAACCTGAATGTTTAAGACAAATACATTATCCTTGATGAAATGGAGAAGTTGGAACCAGAAGAAACTGAAGCAGGATACCAAGAGGATGGTCCGAAAAGGTATTTTTCACAGAGGTCTGAAGAAATGTCACAATGCAAGATGGTGACATTTAAAATGTCCTTAAAATCAGAAGGAGAAAATCATTAATCAAGACGAAAAAGCCCAAATAGTTTTCATTTCACAGGGATGTTACGCAGGAAGAATGAGCAAGGAGAGGGAAAGCATGAGGGGGAACTAGCCAAGCAGGCTGCTGGATTACGTGCAGGAAGGTTGTTTAAAAGGCATTTATTGGAGACAGGAAGAAATTAAAACCAAGACAGACTCATATCATAGACTGGTTTGTGTTGGAAGGGACCCTAAAGCTCATCCAGTTCCAATCCCTGCCACAGGCAGGGACACCTTCCACTAGAGCAGGGTGCTCCAAGACCCTGTGTCCAACCTGGCCTTGAACACTGCCAGGGATGGGGCAGCCACAGCTTCTCTGGGAAAAGTCTGTGCCAGCGCCTCAGCACCCTCACAGGGAAGAGCTTCTGCCTCAGAGCTCATCCCAATCTCCCCTCTGGCAGGTTAAAGCCATTCCCCTTGGCCTGTCCCTATAGGCCCTTGTCCAAAGCCCTTCTGGCACTTTTCAAAATACCTGATCTTTTAAAAACCATTAATGCTCCAGCTTCTTGGTAGGTGTCTAGGAGGACACTTCAGAAGACAAAATGGAGATTTTCATTTGCAAACCTAGGGTGCAAACCTGAATTGAAAATGTGTGTGCCATCTTTATGGAGAACACAAGCTCCTTTTTCACAAGAAAAGAGATAGGAAAGGAGGGAGTAACTGAGGGGATCCAATGCCTGCCCATATAGCAAAGGTGCGGAATGAGACTCTTTTAAAGGGAAAAAAATAATTTAAAAAACAAGGAGAGGAGGACAGCTACTCACAAGTGGAGATTCCAAGATGAGCACGCAGAGCGGCATTAAAGCTGGATGACAGGTCATAAAAATGAAAACTGACTGTGTTTGGGCAGACTCCTTCTCTCCTCTGCCTATTCAGGTTTAATGTTACCATGAAATATATTGAAGTACTTGCCCAGATGATATTCAGGGGATCTGAGATTTTCACCTCTGCAATACATCACCCCAGGAGGACCAGACTGTCCCCAAACTGGTTTTATGGGTTTAGGATTGGTTCATCTTGTTTAAACCACCAATCTCAGAGGCCATAAAGTGACAAAGACTTTCTTGGCTTACAAACTGTTTTAGTTTAATGGTACAGAGCATCCCACCCATCACAAGATGTTCACAGCCAGGTTTTGGGTGGCTACTCATCCGCTGAATGCATTTCCTGCTCTTTTTCCTTTTTTAGAGTATCTAAAGGAGTGGATTAGGGTCCTAATCCAGAGATTTAATTAATCTCCAGCAGTGAAGCAAGGTGAACCCACCCTGATCAAATGTTTCATAGAACACATTAGCATAGATATCCATCACATTGCACAGCACATCTGCTCTTTATATTTTGTTGTTAAATTTACTGCTCCTGACAGAAAATTACTATGCGAGTTACTTCTCCCAAGGAACAAGGGATGGGACAAGAGGAAATGGCCTCAAGCTGCACCAGGGGAGGTTTAGATGGAGCTGAGGAACAATTCCTTCCCCAGAGGGTGCTCAGGCATTGGAACAGGCTGCCCAGGGCAGGGCTGGAGTCACCATCCCTGCAAGTGTTCACACCCCGTGTAGCCGAGGCCTCAGTGCCATGGGTTAGTGGTGGCCTTGGCACTGCTGGGCAGCGGTTGGACTTGATGAGCTTAAAGGTTGTTTCGAAGCTGGTTGATTCTATGATTCTATGCACAGAAAACCCCCAAAGCCAACACTCAGTTTACCTGAACCAATCTCAATCACTGCTGCCCTGAGGAGCTGCAGGAATCTTGTAGATGTTTTGTAGAACTAAAAATCCCACGGATTAGTTTGCAAAGTAAATAAATGATTTACGTTCACGAATACTTTTAGGGAAAATGTCCTGCATTTTGGAAATTGAACTGCCCACAGTGGGTGAAGATCGACCCTTGAGTGCCTTGGGCTTGGGCAGCGAGGTTCTTCCTTCCTGCTCAACCTCCAGCACCCAGCAATGCCAGAGCCTCAGCCCATTCAACCCATAAGCAGGTTACAAGACTCAAAAAGCCTCTTTCCCTGCTTTCAGATATTACTCAGACACAGGAAAATAAAAACTATTTAGGCTCCTAATTGCTAAAATCACTTTGGGAACAAGCTGTGGGCTCCCACGGCACTGACATTATTCAAGATATTACAAAAAGACTTTCTTAAAAAGCCTTTTAAATGATTTAATACAGTCAATGAATAATCAAAACCATTTCAGTATGGAGCTAAGGCAAGAAATAAAGAAGTAGTATTTAGCACTGCCCATGATCCCTCAGCCACACTGCAATAATTTATGTATATATATCATTCCAAAGTATAATTTATAACACATACTTATTTGTTCTTCTGCTGAGACACTGATAATGACAAAAACACTCTAACCACTGATCAGAACTTATTTTATGGTGCCTAATACAATCTTTACCTAGGCAAAGTATTCACAGGCATGCTCATGAAAACACCCCTTTGGAAGAGATGGAAGATAACCTCATTTCATGAGAGATCTGAAATATTCTGCTAGGTGCTGTACAAGTCTTGCCCTGGAAAGAGCTCACCAAATAAATGTATAAATTAATTTGAAAAGAATTAAGAAGTATTAAGAAGAGCAAATGGGATAACAAAGACTAACCCTTTGTTTCTTGCTGTGGATATTTCCTTTTGGTTTTCCTATAGTCTCATCAAGACACTAACTTGTATCGTAACACTGACTAATGATAATGTATTATCATTAATCATTCAAAACAGTTCTTCCTTGCAACCCCACATGCAACCACCAACCAGCTCCAAAAGCACTTCCCACAGCAGAAAAATCACCTTCTCAAGGGTATGTATTGTAATATGGAGCCAAACCTGCAACCCAGCTTCTGCTGAAGTGAAAACTAATCATTGGAACACCTAATTCTTCATTTCATTATGCATCAGTGCAATGGATTCAACAGCTCTTTCTGCAAACAGTTTTGTTAGGTATAACCCTCCCAGACGAGTCCCAGTGTGGATTTGAACTTGCCCAAATGGACAGAATAAAATCACCTTTTTTCTTGAATAACCTAATCAAGCCAGTCTGCTAATTTAAAATTAATGGGATGGGATGAAACCGTTGGACAGGTTAAAAAGAAATTAAGTGTGGAACCAGGTTACGTTTAATCAAGCTGTCATGCAAATGAGCAGCTTCACTCCAGGAGCACTATTTAAAGAACTTCTTTGCTAGTGAAAATGTGTTTGGAACCGTTACAGGAAATATCTGCTTTTGGTTAGACAAAGATGAATGCTGGAAAGTGCCGCTTCCCCAGTACCAGGTCCATAATTACATCTCATCAGGCTTTGCTAGACAGGGAAGTGCCACCTTAGGCTGCCAGGGCAGGAGTGACTGTGGTAAATATTTGAGAGACAGGAACTCTTCATCTGCAATGTTATACACTGTTGCCAGTAGAAAACTCACACAAACAAACAAAAAAAACCCAAGACACAACAATGACCAAAAAAAGACGAAGAAAAAGCAAACAAAAAACTTAATCAAAGCCAAAACCCAACCCAAACCAACCAAACAACCAAAAGCTGTGTAAGCACATGATTCTTATAGGAAGAGAAATGCAGGAAACATCCCTTTCTGCAGGAAATGAAGCTGTAGGAAGGAAAAGCTCCCTAATGTCATAGAATCATAGAACCATAGAACAGTTTGGGTTGGAAAGTACCTTAAGATCATCCAGTTCCAACCCCCTGCCACGGGCAGAGACACCTTCCACTAGAGCAGGTTGCTCCAAGCCCCTGTGTCCAACCTGGCCTTGAACACTGCCAGGGATGGGGCAGCCACAGCTTCTCTGGGAAAAGTCTGTGCCAGCGCCTCAGCACCCTCACAGGGAAGAGCTTCTTCCTTCTATCTAATCTGAACTTCCCCTGTTTCAGTTTAAACCCATCAGCCCTTGTCCTGTCACTACAGTCCCTGATGAAGAGTCCCTCTCCGGCATCCTTGTAGCCCCCTTCAGACACTGGAAGCTGCTCTGAGGTCTCCACGCAGCTTCTCTTCTCCAGGCTGAACAGCCCCAATGTTCTCAGCCTGTCTCCACATGGGAAGTGCTCACTTTCCACCCCACATCCCAGATGCAGCTCCCAGCCCCCAGCACTCGCAGCCCTTCAGGTCAGCCTTTGGCCAATGTCAGCAGTGGATGATCAGCAGCCAGCACCTTCTCAATCCCATCCTTTCCCAAGATTTATTATCTTCTAATAGCTCCGACCAGCCCTACAAAGGCATCATCTATTAAAAATGGCCAAAATGATACTTGAGCAGTGCCAACGGCACTTGTTTGTTAATTGAGTGCTGCTCTTTATTAGCAGCTGATTACATGAGCTGATGTACAAGCTGCTGTAGCTTTACAAAAGGATTGACAATGGCAATAATCACTGCGCTGAATTCCCCCTGTTATTGGAGATGAAGGTTACTGATTCTCATCCAGATGAAGCAAGAGAAAGAACATTTGTGATTCCACCATCATCCAGGCATAGATGTATATTATTAAATGGCACACAGATGTAGTCAAACTAATACTCTTAAACAGAAACAGGAATCTTTTCTTCTGCTATGAATATATTTGTACTGCTTTTCTGTACCCAAACTTTTTCCTAGCAGGTGTGCTTTGGATATTATAATTTATCTGCTTCCAACTTATGAATAATGTGCAAGTCCTCTCCAAAGACAGCAAACGTTTGCACAGCAGCTCTATTCTAAGTAACACAAACTTTGATCAACAGTAAATGCTGCACAGCATTTGCTGCTATAAAAAATAATCTTACTGTGTATTATTTAATGTATTACCTTCCACAAGAATTCAAAAGGTCTGCAGAAAGTGTTAAGAATTCAAGCTTATTCCAATTCCCTCGTGCCTCCCCAAAAAGAATCACCGGAATTTCAAACATACTTGTATTTAGTGAACATCTGATGCTTTGTGACTATGCTTTGTTTGATGGTTGGGTTTGGTTTATGCGCTTACAATTCTGAGCACCGAATCCCAAAAAGACTCTATCATGAGCTGTAATCTTAGTGAGATAGTGGATTCTCCCCATGATTTATTGTAGGTGAAATATGCATATCAATTATCATAGAATCACATAATCCCAGACTGGTTTGGGTTGGAAGGGATCTTAAAGCTCATCCAGTTCCAACCCCCTGCCATGGGCAGGGACACCTTCCACTAGAGCGGGTTGCTCAACTATCCCTACAGTTGACATCCAAATGCCATTCAGACTCCATGGACATCCCTGAGGATCTCTTACCACTCTGTCAATAGTCAAGTCGTGGTCCCTGGACTCATGTGGCTCTTCTGTAACTTCCCCAAGTTGCAAACACAAATGCACAGAACCAGCCTTCATGTGGCATTCCCCTTTCCTGCACCAGCATTATTTTCATTAACACTTCAAAACAATGTTCCTTCTGATCCTTCACTTGATTAATCTTGTAAAAAGAAAATGGATTTGGATGTGTCCGAAATACTAAAGCTGATGCTTTTCAAGCCAATTCCAGAAGTATCAGATCTGAATTAAAATCAATCTTGTTACAGAAAATCTTCTCCCTCACTGTTCACTTTACTGAGCTAACATTAAAGAAAGCAGGAAGCAGCACAATCTGTTGGAAATGGGATGTTTCAAGAGTTATTTGAATTAGGTCCCAAATACACACAGAGTGTTCAGGGTTATTACTATTTTCATAAACAGAATAATGTGTTCACCAGGCATGAATAGCTTCGGTGCAGTAAACACTGACGCTCAAGCAGATGGGCGGGAGGGAAGGGTGAGCTACTGCTGGGAGAAAAGGCCACAGGTACAGGAAAAAATAACTGGCAGGCAGCAAAACCACTCTGCTCTGCTTATTTTTAGAAAGGTCATGCATCCAAAGGTAGTAATTATTTATATTACCACTTAAGTCTTATTTATCAAAGAACACGTTAGCTCAAAATAGGTATACCAAACTACCACACTCCACAGATGAATAGCACAGAAAGTGCTCTTTACACCTCCAAAATCAAGATGTGCTTTAGAGCCATTGCCCATTGATAAAATCAGGAAGGATTTATCTCACATGGGTTATGGAGACAAAAAAAAAAAAAAAACCAAAATCATGATTAGATTTTTCAATGTAATATATGGAAGAGAGGAAAAAAACCCAGAAACAATTCTGCAACTTGCAGGACATGATGCCAGCACGGTGAGTGTACCCCACGTCACCCACACCAGCACTGGCTTGGACCACGTGCCCTCGGCTGCCACAGCCTGGGTGGAAGCTGCAGTTTAGCATCTCCTGAAGAACGTGCAGCTCTATATCAGCAAAAGCAGCTGGAAATTCAACTGCCACATCTACGCTAAAGCTCCCAGATCTTCCCAGTGCTCTGTGCCCAAGTTGGATTTTAAACTATGAACAGGTTTTGGTGTTTCACAGATACTCATGGAGGGCCCAAGAGGTGCTGGTGATGATTCACCTCCTCCTCCTCTGCCCTTGCCCCATCACACCTTCGCACTCCCTTGCAAACAGAATAAACCTGTTCTTGGGGCTCACAAGCAGAATTCCTGCTCTTTTGCTCTGTGCTCACTCCCATGTCCTGTTACACCAGAGGCAGAGCCAGGCGGTGCTGCCCTCATGGCTCCCCAGGAGGTCCCATGGGAGGCTCAGCCTGATCCCCCCAATGCTGTTATCCAAATGTCCTCTGCAGGCCGTTGCATCTTTAGCACATACACCTTCACGCTACCAGAAATGTAACCTAAACAAGGTTTATGCAGCTAAAAACAACCCCACAATTAAATACAAGTAATTAAAGTCATTTTAAACAGATTTCCAGCCACATGCAAGACTCATTACCAAAAAAAAGTAGCTGTGACAAAAGATATATTCTGTTCCCTCTTCCTCTGCTATTTAATAGCCTCAGAATGAAAGTCTAGTACAATTTTCTAGTCCAGTTGTTCCAGCCACGGGAAAAGTGCTCCCTGTAATTAGGCCACTTTCATAACGTGTTTACTCATCACCCGCTCTCCTGTGGGTGTGAGCAAAGCTCCGTACCTGTGGACTGTGACCTGTTCCCTCACCGCTGGTCATTCTCCCATCATCTTCCCTCCTCTCACTGACTCTGATCCCACTATGTGATTGTTCACCAATTGCAGACAGAAACTCAAAGTTCACCAACTCAAAACACTTAACAGAGTGTTGCTTTCCACAACCCTGGCCCCTGCACATGTGGCGTTCCTGAGGGGATTTGGTGGGTGAGCTGGGATGGTGCCCTGGGTCCAGGTGGGAAGCCCCAGGACCCACTCGCCTGTCAGAGCTGTGGGTCTGGACTGTTGAAGGCTTGGTCATGATGAACCTGCAGGGCAGTGGGCAGGACTAACCAGTGCCCTGCCACAGCCAGCTACTTGGCCATCATAAGTGTGTTATCTCCCACAGCACTGGGGACATACTCTTTCCAATGTTCTTCATATTCCTGGTGCATTCATCACTTAATGGCAAATACTCTTTTCAGCTATACGTGTCCTTGCCTTTACGTGCCAGGCAGAGAATCAACACTCTGTCAAAAACAGAAGTTGCAATGCAGTCCTCACTGTAGGTGAGGAGCAGCTGGACCACTGCTGCAAGTGGGGAGCTCTTTTTATCCCTTCCCTGAACTAACACAAATTTCACATCTTTCTTTAAAAAAGCTAAATATATACACAGAAATGTCTCACACATGAACAGTGCAGAGGCAATGGAGCTCTCCACTAACAGAAAGTCTTTCAGATGATCTTTCTATGACTCGATATTCTTCCCTGTGAGGGTGCTGAGGCGCTGGCACAGACTTTTCCCAGAGAAGCTGTGGCTGCCCCATCCCTGGCAGTGTTCAAGGCCAGGTTGGACACAGGGGCTTGGAGCAACCTGCTCTAGTGGAAGGTGTCCCTGCCCGTGGCGGGGGGCTGGAGCTGGATGAGCTTTAGCATCCCTTCCGACCCAAACCAGGCTGTGGTTCTATAAGAACTCAAACCATTGCTTTATACAGAGGGTATGAAATATTTACCAGAGTATATTTGAGTAATTATCCAGAAACAACAAAGTGACCCAACCCCAACCTCCCACTGCCCAGAAGTGCCTCTGTGGTCCCTGCAGCAGCTGGACCTGGTGCTGCCAGCGGCTCCCACCCAGAGCCGCACCAGCCACTCGCTCCATGGTCCCATTCCAGCATGTCTTTAACCAACAAATAAGAAAATAACAGGCATCCCCTCTCCACAAAAGACTGGGAAAATGCCAAGCAAACGTCCTACTAGTAGGCAAGTTTCAGTTTGTTCTACTAAGCAGCATAAGTTTCCAAAGTCCTGGGGAATAACAGTCTCATACAGGGGGACAGGATGCCACTCTGATTTCTAGTTAAATTGCCAACTCCACAATTTACTTCATGACCCCTCTTTCTCCAGAGACAGCCCTAAAGGATTCCAGGGTTAATGGGGCACAGTGCAAACACCAGCACTTCTGAAGGGGTTTTGGGGATTATTTGGACAGTGGGCACTCTGCTGCTTGAACCGTTTATGTAAATTTGCACCCTAAAACAACTTACAAATAAAGAATTAAAGTAACTTGAAGGGTGAAGGTTGGGATTTTCTCTCTGGAGAGGAATGTAATGATAATTTCTATAGCAGAGGTACACAAGGTGGCTTTCACATATTACAGCACACTTACAAGATTGGGAAGGTCGCAATCACTGCCCACAGCACCTAAAAATCTATTTACACAGCATAAAACAAGCACCATGATATGAGAGAGTCCTTAACAGCATAAACCAAGAACTGCAGTAAGAGAGACCCTTAATAAAGAAAACTTTGGGCTCATCAGTCTTCTTTCACTGTGTGTATTAGCATTTCAATGACATTTTCAATATTTAATGTTAGATTTACTTAATAACTGCCTTGAACAAGAACTAGAAGAGAATTACGCTGCTGAAGTGGGAGGGTGATTAGAAGGTAGAAGTGGCCTGGTGAGTCCAATCACAGAGGTGAGCCCTCAGTGCTGCAATGCAATTTAACTCTTATTGAGACAACCTGAAGCAGCAGCTACACACTGAAACACTTGAACACTTCTCCCTGTAGAGCACAATCTAAAGTACATGATTTTACCAGTTTCCTCATTTAATTCCTATGATAAATTCAACATAATTGACATATCAAGATAAATGCAGACATACTTTTAATCGTCACCTATAATTTTTTAAATATTATACCACCATATTAAACTTCTAAACAAAACTATTTAGCATGAATATTACACAAAACTATTTGAATCACTGCATTATTATGTATTATTCTATAAGCAACACAATACCTGCAAACCCACCGCATTTCTACCTCCCCCAGGTAGGAGGTTTTTCATCACATCTATTAAAGCACATAACTAAGCTAACTCAATACTTTATAAGCACAGATCCTAAAATAAGTCAATTTAATAATGTAAGTCCTTTCAAAGACCTTCATGTGCAGTTGTGCTCATTTTTCAACCAATTTAGTTCATCTGATCAAAATCCCTCATTAAAATCTGCTATATTGTGATAGTTGTGAGTAGAAGAACTGAAATAATTGCTTTTTGAAATGGTGCTTTCAATAAAGCTGGGTTCATGTATCTTGCAGAAGAGGCCTCTGCCTTTCAGGTTCTGTGACGCAGCAGACAAACACACAAGACAGAGCTTTTATTTACCTGCTTATTTTTGCCAAGGCATCCATTCTGCTCAGCACCTTTGGAAACCTGCTCTTGCCTCAGCTCAGGATTTCAAATTACTTGGGGATTCCACTGAGACTTGCATTCAATCTCCTGAGGACTTTAAGGGTTCAAAGTCTGGGACAACCTCACCTGTAATTTACTTCACAATATGTTCACACTGTTCAACCTATTCTATGAGTCTATGAACCTCTTTTAGAAGCGTTTCCCAATTTCTGTTGTAATTAAACTAAAAGCATCTTATCAGTCTAAGTCTTCTACTCTTCACTTACCTTCACTTCTACGCAAGAAACCAAAAAATCACTAGGAAATGCTTAACACAAGGATGGCTTGAGGGACTGACACAAAGATGCCTCATCCCTGGCAGTGTTCAAGGCCAGGTTGGACACAGGGGCTTGGAGCAACCTGCTCTAGTGGAAGGTGTCCCTGCCCGTGGCAGGGGGTTGGAACTGGATGAGCTTTAAGGTTCCTTCCAACCCAAACCACTCTGGGATGCTATGAGTCAACACGACTTCCAAAACTAAAACAAACCCAAAAAATCCAACAAACTCTTGGGAAGCTGTGTAACTTCCATGTTTATCTTTGGTTAAACTCCACATTGTCCTCTCAGCATCAAAGCACCACTCCCGCCACCAGGCACGGGGTACCCAACGGCTGTTCCAGCTCTTGCAGTCACCACTGAGTGAACATCACATTGGCAGAAGCCAATGCTTCCTTCCATGTGCACGCTGTAGCCTGGGTGGATCAGAGCCCTCTCTGCATGCTGCCATCCCCTCCCGATGGACAACCCAGCAGCTCAGCACAGTTGCTGGCTTCTGCCATCTTCAGTTCTGGTTTTCCTGGCAGAAAGGCTATATGGAAAATTAACCATCCTTTTACCCCTCCTTTGAGGCACCCAAACCTCTGCTCTTCTTCATGCTCCCATGGGAAATAGCACAGGGTTATTCCCCACCTCTGCCACACTATCAGGAAGAAGTTCTTGACCAGTATTCATTCAATTTGGAGACAATTAACAATCTGCCTGAGTCTTCAATGCAGCACAGCCCATTAATTTGCACTTCACAGTCTGCTTCACCTGTACCTTTCTGAAGCCTCACCAGATAACCTGTGAGCACATTTGCAAGTGAGGTACCACTGATGTAAAGGACACCAAGCCAGAACATCAGCTGGGTGATGCGTTGTGGACCCAGGAGATGCATCATGGACACGTGGGTCCCTCAGAGCAGCCTCAGTGTTGGCAGGTCCAGGGCTAGAAAAGCGGAAGAACCAACTGCAGAGGAATTAACCATCCCTTAACCATCCCAGTTCTCTGCTGGGAAAGGGCTGAGGCACGTACCGTGGTTCCAAATCTCAGTACACAGCTGTGATGACTATCTCCATTTGTTACCATGTATGGTGCTCCTCAGCACAGGCACGCTCCCCAGCTTTCACCCGCACTGATCACGCAGCCTCCCTTCTGACTTCTGACCACCAGGCTTTTCTACAGCACATGATACACAGAATCTGATCTGATTATATCAGTAATAAAACCGTTTATTTTCAAACTGTGTCACAAACATAAATGTGTTCATTCCAAGACTGCAGTGTAGCACTTACCAACAGTATTGGCTGCAGTATGTCACATTTTCATTTCTCCATCAGGCATTTACAGCTCTATTTTAAAACCAAGCGACACCACAATTTGCTGAAAGCTGAGGTTGCGCCTGGAGCTCCTGTGTCAAGATGAACATTCCTAGTAGGTAGCACCATGGCTACATAGAAAGGGCAGACACAACGGGTGCAGTTACACCCTCCCCTATTAAACTCCTTCCTGATGAAGCAGGAAATCAGTGCGTCAGTGTGGGGCAACCAGCCCAAGGAAGCTGCATCCCAGCTCCCTGCTCCCAGCACACACTACGTGAAAGTTTCACACAGCTGACAATCCACAGCTACAAGGAGCATTCCAGATGGACAAGAGACCATGAACAGGATGAGCAGAGCAGAGACACCCACTGAATGCCCCACACCACACCCTTTGTGACATTATGCAGCATTCGCAATGACATCTGATGAAGGTCTAGAGCCCAGAGCTAGTTCTGGGCACACGTGCCAAAATGACACGAGGAGGAAAGTGCCCAGGGCAGCATTGTGCTTCATGGGCACCTCCTGCACAATGCCAGTGGTGAAGCACAGTGTGAGCAGCACCTGAGGTCAGGGCGAGGATTCTCTCCCTCTGCTGCGCTCTGGGGAGACTCCACTGCAGCCCTGATCCAGCTCTGGGGCAACAGCACAAGAGGGACGTGGAGCTGCTGGAGCGAGGCCAGAGGAGGCCCCGGAGCTGCTGCGAGGGCTGGAGCAGCTCTGCTCTGGAGCCAGGCTGAGAGAGCTGGGCTGGGGCAGCCTGGAGAAGAGAAGGCTCCTGAAGGGGAGACCTTAGAGCAGCTCCAGTGCCTAAAGGGGCTCCAGGAAACCTGGAGAGGGGCTTTGGACAAGGGCCTGTAGGGACAGGCCAAGGGGAATGGCTTTAACCTGCCAGAGGGGAGACTGAGATGAGCTCTGAGGCAGAAGCTCTTCCCTGTGAGGGTGCTGAGGTGCTGGCACAGACTTTTCCCAGAGAAGCTGTGGCTGCCCCATCCCTGGCAGTGTTCAAGGCCAGGTTGGACACAGGGGCTTGGAGCAACCTGCTCTAGTGGAAGGTGTCCCTGCCCGTGGCAGGGGGCTGGAACTAGATGAGCTTTATGGTCACTTCCAACCCAAACCAGGCTGGGACTCTATGGCTCAATGACTGGCTGCTTCAGAGAACCACCCTTTGGGCTGGTGCCACCCTTCCTGCACACGCTCCTGCTCTTGCCAGGTCTCTTGAAAGAAGAGAGTAAACCTCCCTGAATTAAACCAAACCAAAAATAGCAGAGAACAAGCACGTGCTGCATGTTCCTGTGCTCCTCATCCCGAGTGAATGAAGTGCTCAAACCCATGCCTGCAAACTTCCTCCAGTGTTATTAAAACCCAGAGCTAGTAAAATGGAAGTAAAAACTCTTCACAAGCATTTCAGCACTTAAGCTTGAAACCTGCTAAAAAAAATCATGGGAGTTTTCACACCAGGGCTGTACTGGTCTGCCTGCTCGGGTTTTAAATACACTGAACTGTCCCAGCACACTTGATTCTTCCACACACAAAGCCTCCTGGCACAGGGAACATTTTAGTACAATAGGGTAGAAAGACAAGTGGAAGTTCTGGGCACCCAGCACGGGTAAGCAGAAAGAGAGGGGAGAAAGGGGAAAAATGGTTTAGAAAAATACTGCTCCATTTACTCTGATGCACAAAACAATTTCTTCTGCAACACTTCCCTGTTCTCACGTGGCATCTACCCCCACCACAGCCCAGAGGATGCTGGAGTGATCTACACGTGCCTGGAAGCAGCACTTTCCCACCCGTTGTGTGAACCACAGCACACGCAAAGGAAGCATCTTCCCAGAGCCGGGTCCAAAGGAACTGCTCGGGGGGATGCAGCATCCTGCAGTGAGTGCCTGCTCCATTTTAGATGTTTTTCTACAACTTCTAATACCTAAAGGGACTCCAAATACCTAAAGGGGCCACAAGAAAGCTGGAGAGGGGCTTTGGAAAAGGACCTATAGGGACAGGACAAGGGGAATGGCTTTAACCTGTCGGAGGGGAGATGGAGATGAGCTCTGAGGCAGAAGCTCTTCCCTGTGAGGGTGCTGAGGCGCTGGCACAGGGTGCCCAGAGAAGCTGTGGCTGCCCCATCCCTGGCGGTGTTCAAGGCCAGGTTGGACACAGGGGCTTGGAGCAACCTGCTCTAGTGGAAGGTGTCCCTGCCCGTGGGCAGGGGTTGGAACTGGATGAGCTTTAAGGTCCTTTCAACCCAAGCCAGTCTGGGATTCTATAATTCCACATAAAATTAACAGCTTTAATATTAAAAAAGCACTAAAACTATAAAAAATACATGTGTGCCTGTGTATTATTTTAGTCAGAAATTCTACTACTATATTGAAGAAAAAGTGAAGATTTTCCTTTAATTCTATAGCTATTAGGTGGTTGGTTGGATGGGTGGGTAGAGTGAGTACCCTTTTCACCACATATCACAAATGTAACAAAACAAAGGCAGTGCCACACCAGTTCACTATTCTCATGGTCCCAGCAGGTCCCATCTGGGTGGTGGAAATGGCCTGGTCCCTCTGCAGGTGCCCAGCCTGCCCCCTGTGGGGCTGGAGCTGTTTGCTGGGGACAGGCAGGATGCAACCACTACTTTTTTGTGCAGAATCACATAGACCTTAACCACATTATATCAACCAGAACTTCGTTTGAAACCTCCGCTTCCCTTCTTCCATCATGGTCCCTTGGAGCAAGCTCTCCTCCTTGTCATTCTTGCTTAATTAAGCACAGTACATCTGTAGCTGGTAGTGAAGCCACAGCATGCCTCTGGAGCTGTGGGTTACAAAAGCTCCCCTCTTCAGTCAATAACAAATGGGAGAGTGGTTTCGAAGCCTTGTTTTCCTCTTTAACTGGTCATTTATGACTCTTACCTGGTCCTGCTTCCCACCAGTTCCCTATTGCTAACATGCCTGTGAGCCTCTCAGCACCCTGCTGACGGCAGGACCCTGCCACCAACATCTCTTGAGCTCCTTATCAACACCATGCTCTGAAGAAACCTATCTCCTCCCTACCCAACAGCACCCAAAGCAAGCTTAACAGTCATGCAGTGCAACACCACAAACCCAACAGTCAGCCCTGTCCAAGGAAATAAAGGGCAAAGGTCTGCATCATCATCTGCATGCCTGGAATAAATTGAACAGGAGCCTTCACACCAAGTGACACCGGGGCCAGTGAGGGAGCACTTCGGTCCCTGGTGCTGGTTTACGATGCTGAATTATCTTTAGTTGAAAAATGTTTTTTAACATGAAGCCAGTGAAACATAAGAGGCATGCAACTGCACAGTACATTATGCATGCCTGGGGTCTGTAAAGGGAATATGTTCCTGCCTGCTTGCGACAGAACTGCACGACGTAAATTTGACAGGCACATCACAGGCGCTACAGCAAACCGGGCAGTTACCCTGGTCCTGGGCAGTTACACAAGTACAGCAGAACCACACCATATACACATAAATATATGGAGTTTCCTTCGTTTACATTGACATTTGCATGGGAGAAACTACTGGCGATTTCTGCTAGAAGCATTGTATGCTAATGAGACTTTTTCCAAGACAAAACTGTTAGTGCTAACAGTTGGATACTCTGTTTTAATTATGCATGACTAATGATAGCTGTTTGTTTGGCTGCCTGACCACCAGATTGTCTGCTGTTGCCAAGGGAAAATCTCTTCAAATAGACTGATTTTCTGTCATAAAACAGAGCACGTTCTACTTCACTTTATATTATATTTTTGACAGTTTTCCAGGTATAAAAATCAAAACTTCAGTTGAACTCACTGGTGGGCTGTGCCATGTGGAAGTCACCACCAAATCACTACCAGCACTGTAATACACCGCCGTGAACTAGAGCTCCAGCTACACAGAACTCCTGCAGACATCAACTATGGCATGTACGGAAAGTACTACAGGAGGAGCAAGAAACACCACTGCGAGGGCTGAAATACCATTGGGCCTATTTTACATGCCCAGTGCAGGTGCACTAATGAATCCAGCCTGTTCCAGGGCCCCTGGCAGCTGTAATGGTGGGAGAAACCATGCATGCAGTCAGAGGAATGGATGGGTTTAATGCCAAGTTGACAAACAGCTGGAAAAGGGTAAAAAGAAAATAGCCTGATAGTTTCTGACGATAGGATAAAGAGGAGTGGGCAGTGGCACATCTGGACCAGGCAGCCCAGCAACGCAGGGTGAAATGGGACATCTGGACTTGGCAGCCCAGCATTGCAGGTGCGATGGCACATCTGGACCTGGCAGCCTAGCAATGCAGGGTACAATGGCACATATGGACTGGGCAGCCTGGGTGCAATGTCACACCTGAACCAGGCAGTCAGGCAATATGGGTGTGATGGCACATTTGGACCAGACAGCTCATCAGAGCCATCCAGCACCTGCAAAGCGCCACATTTGTGGCCGCACTACATGGTCTTTGCTCCTGAGCTGGCTTGGTGGTGTGGCTTGGGGCGGTTGCAGCATGCTGACAGCATGTGGGGCACAACTACAGGCAGAAGGCAGAGGAGGTACCCCCTGATGTTTACAAACTGAGATGAGAATGTCACTGGATCAGCATGAACCTGGAACTGATGACTGGGCTGAGCTGGAGGGAAATGTGAGTTTTGAAATTTGAAGAGTCCCATCCTCTGCTTCCAAGTGGGAGCTTCCTGTTCCCACGAGTATGTGGAATTTGTACTGATTGTCTGTGCTTAAAGAGCCAGAGCTGAGGAGGACACGGAACCCCTTTCCCTGTCAACAGGCAGTACCTCAGCAGAGGGGCACTTAACAAACGCTTCTGCTTAGGAACAGATTCCCATCAGGAGACAACAGTTTGCATTTCACCCTTATCTCTGCAGATCATTCTGACTGGCTGATGAACAAGGTAAAGTGCTGGTACCAGCAGCCTGCGGATGGACACGATCAATTACCTCATCAATTAGTGCAACATAACCTCACCATGGGCAAGCCCGCTGCCCCCACTGCCACCTCCAGAGATTCCCCAGAGCCATGGCCAGCCCTGTTACCCTGCCCCTGCCTTCACACCGCTGTTGCTTGAACCCCTCTAGCCCTGGAAACACCATGTTAAGTCTCAGACATGCTGCTCCTCACCCAGCTCTGGGTGTATCTGCCAGCAATGGGACAGAGGCTTGCTCGGAGGCCAGAGCAGCAGGCAGGATGCTGCGCATCATCACCTGCTTCCTCCTTCTCTTCCCCTCACCACTAGGAGCAACAGCCCTGTTATGGAGGGGGCCAAGAGAGGATCCCTTGAAAGGGTGACCCATGGTATTAAAATACCACAGTATGTGTGCAAGACCAGTGGTTGGCACAGGCCAAATCTGTGCCAGGGAGAGGGAACAATGTGGGCAATAACCAGCAAGTGCTCACAAGCCTGCCCAGCCATGGCAGGACATGCTGGTCCCTGTCCGGGACCCGCCTGCTTCCATCAGCAGGGTGCGCTCATTTACCTCCCCAGGTCTCAAGCTGAAATGCCTCCGGATTGAGTCCCCAGGCCTGCTGCAGCACAGGCTTTGGTTTCCAAGCCCAGCAATAAGTCACTTCTGTGCCAGGGAAGCCAGGGTCAGCCTGAGCCCCAAGACTTGTTTCCCTGGGATATTGGCTACAGTCAAGGCTTACGCAAGATCACAGAATCCCAGACTGGTTTAGGTTGGAAGGGACCTTAAAGCTCATCCAGCTCCAACCCCTGCCACGGGCAGGGACACCTTCCACTAGAGCAGGTTGCTCCAAGCCCCTGTGTCCAACCTGCCTTGAACACTGCCAGGGATGGGGCAGCCACAGCTTCTCTGGGCAAAGTCTGTGCCAGCGCCTCAGCACCCTCACAGGGAAGAGCTTCTGCCTCAGAGCTCATCTCAATCTCCCCTCTGGCAGGTCAAAGCCATTCCCCTTGTCCTGTCCCTATAGGCCCTGGTCCAAAGCCCCTCTCCAGGTTTCTTGCCATCCCATTTAGGTACCTGAATGTAGATGACACGAAGAAAGTCATTTAACTCTGGGTTTTCCTCAATAGAACAGCCCTTTGGAACAAATTCTGTTTTCCATTCCTTGTTGATTCCCTGTGCTGTTAGTTCCTCTGCACAACATCTGAAACCTTCACGATCGTTTAAAATGATAAATTATTTTAATTTACTCTGAATTTATGTGTTATTACTGCAAAGACATGAGGCAGGAGCCACAATGTGTTTGTTTCATAATTGGTGGGGATTAGAACGTGAAAGCCTTATCCAAACAACAACTTCATTTTACCAAGGGGTGTGCCCATACATCTATGTGTACCACAGTCACATTCCAGAGAGATGGGAGCAAAGCTTCACATAGCCAAATAATTTATGGAGCTGAACTGCACAGGAATACCAAGAGAGGATGGGAGTCAGAAATGCACCTTTTAAAGCCATAAAGGAAAGAAGAATATTTTTGTGTTTATTCCACCACCCAGCCCTCCAGAGATACCTGCATTTATACAGGGATGCACGTGACTGTGTCTAGCACTGGCATCTGGACATGCATCAGAGGGATCATATTGCTCAAATATAGTATCTTAACATATAAATATGCCGTATACACTTGATATTCACCTGCTATGAATATCTGGTACTGCAGAGCTTCCATTCCAAACGCCCAGTTCTCAGTAATAAGAACGGCAATGGATGGAGAACATTTGGCAGATGTGTCACCAGCTTTCCATGACCAGTGTTGCTCCTTTGGCAAAGGCTGTTGGCTATAAAGGGCTGCTCGTATTGTAAGAGAAGGCAAAATTGGCAAGTAAGTCCCAATCCTCAAAAGTCAATAGCCCCCCCTCAGCAATTTAAATATGAATTAAGCACCTACATCCCCCCTAGGACCTGAAAAGCTTCAGCAGACACCAGATGACTCCGAAGCACGGAAGAACACAAGTGAGCACAACACAGACCTGAAACTCCTGAGGTGGAAAGACAAGCAGCCAGGCTACATGTGAAGAATTTCAACTTCAGAAAACAAACCGAAAACCCCCAAGCCTCCTGACCTATGACCAAAACCAAGAATCATCTTCCTCTACAATCCCCTCCTCAGATGACTGTTGACTGCTCTAAACCTCAGACCAGATTCACACAGGATGGCCAACAGAGACCCACCATGGTCAAAAGCACATCGATGAGGTTTGAGCTACCTGCTAACAAGGCTGGCCTGGAGCTGATCCCTGGTATTCCCAGCTGGATGTGACAAGAACCAATGTCTGCTCTGTGATCACAGATGTGGTTATCTGCTTTATAGTTCCACTGCTCCAGCTCTCCACCACAGCCTTTGGGAACCTCCATCCAGTGGCTCCCAGTATAAGGTTTAACTTATTGCAGTGAAGGCTACACATTATTTTACAAGTTGCAGAGCATATATTTCTATGACTCTATGTATTTCTATGCCTCAGCTTCTAAAACTTCACTTACTGTCATTACACAATGTGAAAGTACTACCAGGAAAAAACAGCTTTCATCATGCATGAGCTTTAAGACAAAATACAGGATAAAAACCTTTGCTGGCTAGAGAGAGCCATTTCCATCACCTCTGGATCTGCACATTGAGATACCCAGGGGGGTTTGTTCACAAAATGTAAATAAGGAGCGTAGGGACTGGTGAGGAATGTAAACCTGGTCTCTCCGAGAGGGCCACACACACAAATCACCACAACCTAGATACGCATCAGCACAGGAAGTTGCAGAGAAATCAAGCAGACAAATTCAGTTCTGAAATAGACACTGCTCCTGTATGTCGAGCAGTTTGCAATGCAGACATTTATTCTTTCAATAAGATAACATTTTTACAACTTGCTCTCTCCTTCCTCATGTGTTCTCATGGTTGTCTGGAAGAATATATGGGAAGAATATAGAGGAGATGCAGGACAGAACTCTACTTCTGGACCGAATGGCTCCCTAGAATGATTTTGCCATACAAAACCACCGTGTTACTGATATAATTCCCTATAACTTCACTAACCAGTGACACAAGTAGTGTTGGGGCTGCACAGATCAATCCCTGCCTGAAAACAAACAAAAGGCACCAGGCTTTAATTATGGAGGCTGCAGAAATAACTCCTCATCAGAGAGAGAACCTTGGCTAATGAGAGATACTCTTCAAAAAACAATTGCTAAGATGTGTTCTGCACCAAGACAGGAACTAAGGGATGTTGTTGCCCAACTGTTTAGCGGGTCCATCCGGGGAGCTGTGCCCCGTGTTGGTTGGGGGGGGTCGTGGGAGACCCAGAAGCATCCACTAAGGCAAGGATGGGGGGTTCCCCTGCCCCACGGTGTGCAGCAAGGGGTGACGGGTGAAGGGGTGACTGGTATTGGGGTGATGGGCACAGGGCAGGGAGCTCACAGCCAGGC
Organism: Strigops habroptila; assembly: GCF_004027225.2. Lineage (NCBI taxonomy): Eukaryota > Metazoa > Chordata > Aves > Psittaciformes > Psittacidae > Strigops > Strigops habroptila. Next base: position 62,783,320 of record NC_044284.2, read on the forward strand.
TTCAGCAGCACTAGAGGATCACTGCCCACGTTTGATGCTGAACTGATGCATTAAACTTTCATATGAATTAACCGGTTGAAAATGAGGGAGCTGTGCCACTTGTTTTACTTCATGTTAACACTTCGAGGCTTTTACTGGAAAGCCTCAGCAGTTAATGGAGACTTTATTCCTCACCTTTAGCAAAGACAATGAAAACTTAATGTGGGAACTGGGACTTGGCTCGCTCAGCCCAGCACCTCATTAACTGAAATAGCCCACGCGCCTTCACCCCTGCTGTTTTAGCTCAAAATGAGACTCACAAGCCAAAGTTTATCCCCAGTTCAACAACCCCCTTATCCACGCTCCTTGTGGACCTCCAGACATGGGTCCATGTGTAATTCAGCTGCACAGGAGTGGGTGCAGGGTGTGCATTGAGCCAGCATCCAGCATCACCCTCCCAATAGGGGATAATTCCATCAAAACACACACCCCGAACATCTCCCCAACCTCCTTACAGCTGAAAAAGTGCTGACTCAAAGCCATGGGAACTACTTCCACACTCCAGCATCAATTATTAAAACAAGGAATGTGGATGATGCTTTAGCAGCAGTGAGGAGGCAACTTCTGAAGCCCTCGATGCTGGTGAACAGCCAGAATCGGAGCAGCCTGGTACCAAGAGGTGAACCAACATGTGCCACGGAAGGGACCCCACGGCCACCCTGCCCCAGGAGCCCAGGCATGACCAACCCCGGGTGCTGCAAGGTGTGACGACCGAGAGGAGCTGCTTCAGACAGCGACAGAGCTGGAAGGAAAAACACCTTTCCTAACGCCCTGGTTGCATTACCCAGCTCGCTGGGATCTGTATTTAAATAAATAGCCTGCTCCTTAGACTTAGGATACTAACAGCAATTGATTTAATGTATATTTAAATATATTTGTGTTGCAAATACCCAGTGAGGAAAAACTGAGGAGCAGTTCCGACGTGCAGCGAGACTCGAGATAAACAGCCCTACCCGTGTTCTGCAGCCTCTGCTCAAAGTGTTGTCTCTTACACTGATGCTGCACTTCCCCTTTCAAAGGGCACCACCAGCTGAAAGCAGAATAAACTGGTCTGAAAGAAAGCCTACAACAGGCATATGGACTGCAAGAAGTTAATCATAGAGCAAGAAGAATGACAAAATAGACTTAAGGCACCGTTATCTCAGCACCTAATTGCTTTGGTAGCTATGTTAATGCTTCCTTCAGAAGCATTTCTTTGCAAAACAGATCCTCTCCCTCCCTCCTGAGACAAAAGTGATGCTTTCATCCTACGGCTCCAGTTTCATTTATGTAACCTATCCAGCTGCACAGACACCGAGTTTCAAACAGAGACTTAGGCCAGGAACTGACCGTGTTGCAGCTGAAACCTGCCCAAAGGCAAGTCCACAGGTTTTACTAAGGTAGTTCCAAACGTATATTTGTTTACATCCTAATAACGTTTAGTACTGGCTGAGTATCTGCCTGTGTTATCTTCTCTGCCACCTTCATGTCTGAAACACTACAAATAAAACACTTTCTTGTTTAGATGTTTCCCTTTGGATCCCTAGTTCTGCAGGCAGAGAGCACGAGGGCTTCAGGACACCTCCAAACACAGAGTATGGCCGAGGGATACAGGAAAAATACTTGTCAGCTGCCCTACATAGACATCTACTGTATTTTCAGCAGCTACTACACCAGAAGCAGGCTGCCTTGCTATAAAACCGTTCCCAATTCCCACTGAAAATGCCTCCTACGGTATTCTACAGCGGATCATGGGATCGGTAAAAAGGCATCTGCCTAAAATAGGTTGGAACCCGGAGGCCTGAGCGAGTGACACCCCGAGAAAACATAATGCAGCCGGATACTTCATGGCTTCAAGCTGCTGGCAATTAAATCCGATGTTGGACACAGGCAGAGAGGCTCAGCCCCCCACAACCGTGTTCCCGAGAATTAAACCCCATCTTCTGCTCAAGTAGAGCAAAATAATAAGAAAAGTATGATAACGAATGTAGGAATTAAAAGTATACATGGATACAAAGTTTGGGGAGGGGGTGGAGAATAATTAAATCAAGCCAGAGGATTAATGGGCAGAAATCAGAGGATTCGAGTAGATTAAGTGTGTGCAACCACTGGTAAACAGGTTTCGCTCCAGCCAGCCGGGCTGGGGCTGCTGGAAGCGTGGGGTCGAGGCAGCTTTTCTATTGGGAAATAGGAAAAAGCACAGAAATAAGCTGTAGCAACGCGGGAGCTCTGCCGGGGCTCAAGCCCCGCGCCTGCGGAGCCGGGAAGTGCTGCGGGAGCCAAACCCCTCCAGCCCCGCGATTGCCAACTTCTGCCAACAGACCTTTGGCCAAACTGGGAGAGTTAAAACTGCTTCCAGCGAGCAACGGGACCCCCCAACACCAACAACCATCACCCCGGGGATACAAGCAGCCGCCGCAGCATCCCGCGGGAGCCCCGACCGCTCCCGGGGACGCTGCGGCGGCGGGGCCGGTCGTGCGGCTCCGCTCCGTGCTCCCCGACACCCCCATCACGACCCATATCGCTTCCTACCTAAGCACCGCCGTGTCCCCCTTCCTGACCACCAGATTGTCCACGGTCGCCCCGGGGAAGTCCCCACCGGGAGCAGCGAGTCGCCCGGGAGGTAGGAGACAACACAGGCCGAGGACCACGATCGCCGGCCACTGGTGGGAGCCCCCGGCGCTCCGCACCAGCGGTACCATCTCCGCGCCGCTCCGCTGCTGCCCGCGGTCGGCGGCCGTGCGCGGAGCGGGGCTGCTCCCGGGCGGCCGCCGCAGCATCTAGCGAGGAGGAGGAGGAGGAGGAGGGAGAAGGAAGAGGAGGAGGAGGAAGAGGAGGAGGAGGAGGGCAGCGCGCCCGCTCTGCGCGCCGCGGCGGCGGCTCGGCGGCGGCGGGCGGCCCCCGCTGCCAGCCCCGTTGCCACGCAGCCGTTGCCTTGGCAACCGTCCCGGCGGCGGAGGGATGCGGAGGGATGCGCTGTGTCCCTCCCGGGCTTCCCGCCCCGCGGCATCCCGGCCCCTCAACCTCCCCCCTCCCCCTTCCCCCGGTTTCCACCTCCCTCCTTCATCCATGGGCTGCTGCCCCCCCCCCCCCTCGGAACTTGCTCCCTGTACCGCTCTCCCCCTGGGATTTCACCAAAATTTACCCAAAGCCAGCGAGGCAAACGCCGGTTTGAGGCGGCGGTGCTGGAAATCGCACCGACAGCTCCACGGTGAGGCTTCCTTCTCCCTCGGGAGCTGCTACGACTTCCAAAGAAACAATCCAGTCCTTTCTGGAACACAGGACCAGCCACTCTGGTGTTTGGGCAGTTCCGTTTCCTATAATTCTACCCGGATAGCTAGAGACAGCCACCAAGGAGCAAAGCACCACTGATAGACTATTCCCCTACAGCCAAACAACAAGAAGCAGCAGCCTGCCTTCCTCCTGTGGTCTCCTCCAGTATGTTAAATGCACACTCAAAACCTTCTCGGCTTCCGAGACTGATGCTAAGTAAGGAATCTGTTTGCTCGGTTTTGATACCCAAACACCCACCTTCCCATGTAACTGCTGCTCACAGGACATGAGACTGCACATCTCCAGCTTTCCTACAGGAATCACTCTCCTCCCGTCAGGGGGAGAGAAGTTGCCTACGGGATGCACTGTCATGCCAGAGGAATGGCAGGGCTGCTGCAGTGAGGGCAGTTCTGAGCCGTTCCCACACTGCTCCATGCACATCTGGCCTGCACAATGTAGGAATTGTTCCTCCAGAGCAGCTCGGCCACCCCACGCACCAGCCCGCGGTACAGAACAGCCCAGCTCTCCCGTGGCACTTCCCCTCTCCCTGGCTGCTATGCCTTTTCCCAGGGCACCGTTTTTCCTACTCACAATTTGTCTCAGGAGGATTGATAGAACACTGCAAGTAAAAAAAAACCTTAAGTGTTCTATTTTCAATACTTGCTCTTCTGCTAAACCTCTACTCCTTCTGTAAGCTCTACCCCTTGTCACTGCATCCCATTGCATTACATCTTTCCAGCTGCCAAAAGAAATTCTAGCATACACAGAAGGGAATTCTTCCTCTATTTCTGCAGCACACAATACTACAGAGTTTTCTTGATAAGGACACAGAGAGAGATTGGCTGGCAAATCTTGGATGTGGCAATCTTGCCATCAGAATTATCACTGTAATACAGTGATGCCTTTTCAGTGTTAAACACAACTCCACAGCTAGACAACTCCCTCTGCCAGTGCACATGCAGCAGCTCTAGCACGTGACACCATCCATTGGGACCACCAGCAGGAACTTCCTGCAAGCAGGAGTTGAACATTTAGTACGAAAAATATAGTTAGAAATATTCCTGAGGCAACACTGCATTTTGAGCTGGGTTTCCCAGCAGGACAGGCTCCGGTTGTGAGCCAAAGATGCTATCACTGTTAACTATGACAGGACAAGGGGAATGGCTTTAACCTGCCAGAGGGGAGACTGAGATGAGCTCTGAGGCAGAAGCTCTTCCCTGTGAGGGTGCTGAGGCGCTGGCACAGGGTGCCCAGAGAAGCTGTGGCTGCCCCATCCCTGGCAGTGTTCAAGGCCAGGTTGGACACAGGGGCTTGGAGCAACCTGCTCTAGTGGAAGGTGTCCCTGCCCGTGGCAGGGGGTTGGAGCTGGATGAGCTTTAATCTCCCTTCCAAACCAAACTAGTCCGGGATTCTATGAATATCAGTGAGTCATCTGCCATCTCACACTGTCACCATCCCACATTAGAAGACACAACAGTCTCCCGTAGGACCTGCCCAGGCAGGAATGCTTCCTGCAGGCAGCAAACATAGAACAGCACATCCCAAACATTTGGCAACCTCCTCTCTGTGTAGTGCTCAGGTGTCATTATTACCGTCACCCATTGAGTTCTGTTGTCAGCACTGTCGAAGCAGTTCTCCAGGCACTGCATCCTCACAACGCCTTGTTTCCCGTCCAACCTCGCCTCAAATATTGTCACCAAACCTCTCCTTTTCAAATCACCGACCTTGTAAGCTGAGACCCTGCGTTTAGACCTCAGTGCTCTCCCAGATCATGTGTCTCATGGAAGCTTGGTCTGAAACACCACCCAGCTCAGCCTGACAAGGGCTTACCCAGCAGCACTGGCGCATCAGCGCACCCTTGTCCCAACAGCAGCCACACAAAAGGGTAAAGTACCGAGAAATGCTCACTGTTTTGTACACAAGCCACAGCAGACACACACCAGGCCTACTTCAATGGGTCCTAAAGACCTGTCAATCACTTTTCCCCACACTTCTTCCTTCTAAGGCCACATTCGAACAAAGACCCATCTGCTCTGAATGGTGCCCATTCCATCGCTCTCACAAGAGCATCTTAAGGACTTCATCTTCCTTTTGTGTCCCAGGATGATTTGCTCATTTGCCAAAGCTACCGATAATGGCCTCACCTTCCATCTGATAACAGCAGCCTGCCTTAGCCAAACGAATCAGAGCGACCCTTCCTCTCTGCTGCAGATACCCTTCCACGGTTCCCAAATCAGTCCCCACTTCGTTAGTTTTCACGTTAAACTTTTTGAGGAGGGGAAATTAAAAACCCCTAACAAACCAACCAGCCCTCCCCACCCGATCCCCAGGCTTCCTGCTCTTCCTGCAATCTCAGCCACGCTATTGTAACCAAACTACATGATGCCACTCTTTTCAAAACAAGAAAAAAGGAAGAAAAAAATAAGAGGGTTCAGATCCATCAGATCAGTGACTGTTCTCGCAGCAGTCTAGAGGGAAATGCGGTTCCTCCTCCAACAGACACACAAAACTGTTTCAATTACAGCTGGCCACACAACATTTCATAGAATCACAGAACAGTTTGGGTTGGAAAGGACCTTAAAGCTCATCCAGTTCCAACCCCCTGCCACAGGCAGGGATGCCTCACACTAGACCATGTCACCCAAGGCATGGATTTGCCAAACACATTCATTTTTGAGGCAGAACATTTGTGAATGTGTTTGTGCTCTTCAGTGCTGTTCCCTAGACTTGAAGGGAAACACCTTTCCAAAATAGGATGTAGGTTTTGCAGATCTGTTGCGCTGGTATCCAGAGAAGAAACCACTTGGGAATCCCGTTTTACATCTGAAAAACCACCCAGCTGCTCCTGTAAGAATCCCTCAGAGTCCACCCAGAGATGTGATATAATGGTCAAGATCTAATTTTAGGGAGAGCTCTGTAACCTTTCATGAGTTGCATGACGAAGGTTTTACTTGACCTCAACAAACAATGAAACAATTTGCTCCTCTCTGAATAAGAAGGACAAGAGATATTTCCTCAGCAACGTTCTATTAATTTTGCAAAAGATCATATAAATCTCAATCAACAATAGCCCAGATGAAGCTTTTTGTTTTGTTTTGTTCATTTTTGGATTCATATCCCTGGCTTTCATGCTAGTTGCAGATCAATGGGAAAAAAAGAACAGGTCAGGAGTCAATAGCAGTTACGACAATCAGTGCTGCTCTAGAGACTGAATTCTTTCATCTGAATCTTCCCCACCTCCTCCAAGCCTAGAAGGGAAAAAAAAAAAAAAAAGGAAAGAAAAGAAAAATATCTCTCATACCAGATGTGTAACACAGAAACATTATTTCCAGGGAGGGAAGCTGGAGTCTTTGCCATTAGCTAGTTACTGTGAAGCGCATTTGGCTATTTGAGCATGCTGGTGGCACTGAAGGAGCTTGGGACTCATGCATCGCAGTGGCAAGGCCATATGTTATTTCTCACCAATCAACTGCACATTTTTGTTTAGAGCCTTTTAAAAAAGCTGCATTTATTTGTGGTTTGCAAGTTCCCCTTCAACAGTTTGCACAAATATTCAAGATAGATTCACAAACCACACCTGGCTCTTAGCTTCGTGTCCTGTGCATTCAACTCTCCTGCAACTGTTCCTTCATGCTAGTGACAAGTATGGAAGTTGGATGACTTGAATGCACTCTGGTACTGCTGGTCAGCACCACATGGCATTCTGCATCGTGAGGCAATGGAAGAGCATTCCCATGGGTTGCCAGCAGCCCAAAGGCAGAGCTCTGGGCAAGTGCCTGCTCCCACCTGGATCCAGGCACAGGATGCTAATGGAACAACCTGCTCAGGTTGCCCAGAGAAGCAACCTTCCAACCCAAATCATTCTATGATTCTGTGATTGCTGTTTTTCAATGAACTCTTCAGTTTTCGTTCTTTTTAACTCCTGGTCATGTCAAGTTCCAGTGACTTTCATTTTTCCATGTCCTTTGGGCAGTGCTGTCAGCTGCTCATTACCCTACATTAGAGCGGGCCAAGGAATTTGCTCCATTTCTACATGTTTAACATTGGCTGACAATGTGCATGTCCTATTTCAAGTTCCCAACAGCACTCACAGCAGCAGCATGTTCAAGGTATGTCTCATCTCCTCAAACAACCATGCTGCAGCAGTGGAAGGCACTCTGTCCTGTGATTCTGTAATGGCTCTAATCAAAGTCTTTTTACAGAGCTCTGTGAGAATCAAATGGGCAATTTCCATCTATCCATTTGTTTGCTTTTGAAATACATATTTCTGAAAGCATTCAAGTATTTCAATCCAGTTGCCAAATGACTTTGGTTAGCATCACCCATCACATATGAATAGCAGAAGTTTGTCATGATTCTGGCCCTGATAAGAGACTTTATTTCTGCTTCCTAAACAGATGATAGGCATTTTTAAGGGGCGGGGGGGGGGAAGGGAGAAGGACATATGGGACGATGGGATACAGATGGGACAACGGGATACAGATGGGACAACAAGAAAAGAACAAAAACCCCACACACTAAATTTTCAGAGTCATGTTTTGTGTCCAAGTTTATAAAAACTTGGGAATTTTGAAACATTTTTACAATGGCCAAATAACAGCATAAGCTTAGAGGCAATGAATAAAGCATTCCCAGAGAGAAAACTAGGGGTTTAATTTCTATTAGCTTAGGAATTCTCAGGTAATCAACATTCCCAGGTAATAATCTCTAATACGACTGATCTTTGCTTTGCTCTCCTGTAGCAAGAGCATCACATAAATAAGAACACCACTTCGTTACTCTGCCACAGCACAAAGCTTTCCAGTAAGCGCCCAGCCATCGCTCAATGCTCGTAAAAAGTGTCTCAAGCTGCCTAAATTTTGAGCAAACCACCCAAGGCACCCAAATAATGTCAGCTTCAGTTTCAAAAGCGCAGCCCCTGATGTTCCTGCAGGACTACTGCAGACAGAACAGCTCTAGCTCAATCCCACCAGCTCATCAATTACAGCACCAAAAGGCTTTGCGAAACACATCCCCTGGAAGTTTCATTTGAGAAGAAGGGAAGGTGGGTGCAGATAAGTCGAGGGAGGGATAAATCTCAGCAAACACACATGCAGCACTTGGACATCTAAACTAAGAGGTTTCAGATGTACCCTTCCCAACATCTACTTTTTAAATCTCTCACACATGAAAATATGGAAATAGTGGTTCTGTCAAGCACTGAAATCAACACTTCTTCTTCTAAATAAGTATCTCTTTCACAGATAACTTCAGAATTCATGGCATTATGGTGGGGTTTTCTGCTAATGGGATTGAAAACAAATGCTGAAAATCCCCATAAAATGCATTTCCCATTTTCTGCATTGTCTATTACATGACTGTGTACAGAAGCGCTCAGTGAAATACAAAATCATGTGCTGTACTTCAAAAACTGGGAGAATCCTAGTGTGGTATCATCTAAATGAGCACCTAGGAGCTGTAAGCCAGTAGTTCTACTAGCACCAGGATGAATGGACTCCTATTTCCATAGATTTGAGTCATTGTCTTATTTGAGTTTTTAAACAGACAGAACAAGGCTGCAGATCAAGCTCAGCCCATATTAGACATCAAAAAACATGTGTCATAAAGAATGCTCAAAGGAGGAGTGAATCCATGGGTATTTATAAAACGCAAGCTCCAATTATACCTTGCTCAGACATGAGGCATTCCTAATGCCACTGCTCTAGATTCTCTCATGTCTGCAAAGGCTTGACATCCCCCCACTGCAGCAGAAAGGATGGTGTACCACACACACCGAAAGCCACAAGGCAGAAGCCATTTCCATCTTACGCCCATCATTCACCAAGCAGGAAGACTCAACATTGTGTGTAGGGGGGAGAAATGTAGAACAATTTCTTCTTCAGCATCTATGAAGGCGTCAGGAAGAGCAGTGCTGACCCAGCACCTGTGAATCAGCTTTCATAACTCTCTCAAGAGAAGCATGGAAAAGCTTCACTTACACAAGCAATTCCTCCTAAACTCCAGACCCTTCTGCTCAACAGCAGCACACGTGCACCTTCAGATCTGGGTCTACTCAGGCAGCCCTGGGTGGGAAGGGCTGCACACAGCACCAGGCTTGCAGTAAAGCTCCGCTCGTATGTGGGTGAATGAAAACATTTTCTTCACCATATGGTATACTATGAAAATAATTGCCAAATGACAGAAGCTCGCTAATATTGATGCCAAATACAGAGATAATACTGTCAACTTGCGATCAGCCTACATTTCCCTCTTTTAAGGCATACAAGAGAATGCAGTTTGAAAACATCCAGGGGAAGCTTTAGATTGAAGAACTCTGCAAAGATTCTCCACACGCATAGGAACTGCTGGGCTTCTTCAATAGACTCAGGTAGGTTGGAAAAGACCTTTAAGATCATCAAGTCCAACCTTTACCTCAGGACAATTGTTCAGAACTCTTTGGATCACAGAGATAAAGAGTTTGTGATGCAAAGAGGCAGCTTTAAAAAAACCTCAGAGGCACTTTAACTAACTGTGGTGTAGTGCTTGTGAACAAAATGCTTTTCTCCTGTTAAGGAGGTGCACAAACACTTTTTCAAGTATCCTTGCTCAAATGTAAGACTTCTTCATGAGCCTAAGGATTATCTATGCAGTGTATTTCACACTGATAGACCAAATTGTTGCTGTTCCTTTGGTGTTTATCCGACCAGATACATACAGAATAGTCATTACCAAAACTACCAGATTTTAAATCACATTTCCTGAGACACTTTATTTCACAATGGTTTGTATGGGCATCCCTCACTGTTGCAGTCAGTTTATAACTTGGACGAGGAAGGATGTGCTACAGGTCAGAACTTAACAAGCATGGACAGTCTGTGAAGCTGCGCTGAGCCCTAAGCATCCTTTCCTGTTAGCTTTCATTTATTCATCAGGGAGCATTTGTCTAAATAACATCTTACGCACATGTTTTGTCCTTGGGGAAGGAGCACTGTACACTCCTGTTGCTTGCCAGATGGATGATGGAGGCTGCGTACATGGAGAAGGAGGGGTCAGAAAAGGCAGGACCCGCTCCTCTTCTGCCTGATGATCAACATCCCTGCCGTGGAGCTGATGGCAAAACAAAAAGCCCCCATGGGTATTACAATAATCCACCCTATCCTTATGATTACAATAGGGGACCCATCACCTATTACATGACCAAGGAAACAAAAGAAAGAAAGAAAAAGTTTATTTTGTGCTGTACCAGACTACAAGTCATAGAATCACAGAATCCCAGACTGGTTTGTGTTGGAAAGGACCTTAAAGCTCATCCAGTTCCAACCCCCTGCCATGGGCAGGGACATCTTCCACTAGACCAGGTTGCTAGAGTCACATGCTTTCCTTTGGGACAGAGTCATCTCCAGTCCAATATCATGGGATCTTTTGGGGTTTTTTCCTTCTAAAGCACACCAGAAGTACACTCTAGTTGGAAATAGGAGCCCTTATCACGTTCAAATTGCTCATCTAAAAGCATAACTCTTTAGGCTAATCAAATTCCTCCAACCTATTCTCATAACCCAGCAATCATTCTTGGAATCTTCTGGAACATCTCCACTTCCTCAGCAGTGCCCAGCAGCCCTGCTGCAAGCTTGGGCTCACTTGGGTACATCTCACCCTACCGCTGCAACCACTGTGAGCCCACAGCCCTGAGCTGCCCAGTCCAGCTTCAGCTCTGGCCCTGCTCTGAGCAGCAGCTTGTACTCAACCCCCTGGGAAGGTTCCTTAGTCATCCTCATTCCACACCTCTAAAATACAGGCCAGCCCCCAGGCAAGCCAGTCCCCAAAGGAGCATCACACCAACAATGACCCCCAGGAACACCAGCACTGTGCTAAAGAGGATGTTCGGAACCACCCCGCACCCGTTCCAGGTTACCTTCATCTTGCCAGCTTTTGCAATAGCTTTCTTTTCAGAAATGCTTTGCAGGAAAATATCAAGTTCCCTAAAATGAAATAGATTTCTATAATGCTCTTTCCTTTTTCACAAGGTCTGTTAGCCTGTAGCAAAAGGTGAAGTGATACGATATGAAATGAGTTTTTAAAAGAAGGGGAGGAGACTATTATTCTCTTGGTATGCAGCACACTGGATGGAGGATCCGAAGACCGCTGATCACAGCATATCATATAAACCAACCTGATAAACTGATTCATGTGCTGACTTCATATTATCCTACTCTGTTCTCTATTTGATTTACATGTATAATTTATCTTACTCATTTAATCTCGTTAATAAAATATCAGATTGGGAGTCTGGGTGGATTGCATGTTTTCTCCCAGAGTATTAAGATTAAAAACCCAAGGAATCTCCAGATAGTGACTTGGTAAATCTCTGAGAGGTGGTACAAAGAAATGCCTTGGAGCATTTCCCTAATTGACACTCCAACCCCAGCCCCGCTGGAGTCTATAGGAAACAGTATTTGCATCTCAGTCACTTGTTTTGTCTGTCAGCAGGGGTTCAGAACCTGCAAGGAGGGGCTGTGTTGGGGACAAACCAGCCCTCAGAAAGGTTGATCACTTCCCTGAAAAATCAATCCCAGCTTCTCACACAGTTGCTCAGTGAAACAGCCTCTGAGCCCCCTGGATTCGGCAGCAAGAGAAGAGTTACGGCATCATCAGGAAAAACACACGGATAAACCAAGGAATAAGTCAGCTTTGGCCACATTTCTGGTCAAGAACAGAAATGAAATTTCATAGTCACGTTATCAGAGACCAATTATCCTTCTGAATATTAAAGAGTTTCTGAGAGGAGATGTAACAGCAGAACAAACAGAGCCACAAACCAACCACTACAAAACCTGATTTATCTCAGCAATCTCCAGCAAGCAGCAGGGCTCGTATCTGAATATCCACACTCCAGCCTCAGTGTGGCATTGCAGAAAGATGCTGTCTCTGTCAAAGAAATTGGAATAACCACAAGAAGTGAACCACAAACTGCTAGGGTAGGGTAGATTTACAAAATAAGCTTAATTCATCAAAAAAGGACAGCTTGCCAGTGCACACGCTGCTTATTTTTCATACCTAACTCCTCAGTGCAAGCCTATGCACACAAACATATGCTTCATGCACAGAGACTCAAAAGACACAACCTTAAACTTTGTTCCAGTTACACATGGAAGCTACTGCTGAAGGTGGTACAGACAGTCTGTTTGGAATGCCAAATTTTGAAGAGAAGCTTTTCAACATCAGCTAAGAATAATACTTTTTAGGTGTTTAAAAACCCCCTCCAAGATCACCTGTATCACCTGCCAATGAAACAGCCTCATCTGCACATCTTTACATAGTAAATCTAAATCCCAAATTAGAGGAACTTTAAAAGACACTCAGATTTACTGCCCTAAAAGCGAACATCTCTGTTGACGTACCTACAATTCTTAAAATTACTACTTTTTCCAACTGAAATAAAGTCCCTGACCACAGCACCACAAAACCTTTCACATCAAGCATAAACCTGCTTAAGCTTTAGCATATTTGTTACCCTGGTTTGGTTTTAAGAAAATGAGGTTTGTGGCACCAGAGCTGTTTGTATTCCTGTGCCCATCTACCGTGAACAGCTTTGAAACCAGCTGACTGACTTCAATCAGATTCGACACAAAGACAGAGGTCTAAATGATAATATGTTCTTACCAACATTATGAAATTAAGTAACCAGAGACACTCTATTAGTGGTCCGCTTGAGAGCAAAAATGCAACATGATATTATCCTGTATTAGACACCAAGAATTCAGTCTCAAAATGCAAAATCACAGGAAGCTGCTCTTGCCTGCAAAGAAATTACACCTTGATTCTAAATAAAGAAAACCTGTATGTCTGAGCATCAAAATGCCCCTGGGGAGGTCACTCGTATGGGAATGTCAAATACTTCCCAAATTGCGCTGGGGGTCCTTGCTGCTGCCCCTGTTCCAGGGGTGCCTTTCATTACAGAACCATGATCCCAGTGGAAATCCTTCCCACATAGGGGCTGGTAGGCAACAACCAACTCTTCACCTTTACCTTTAAGCTTGTAATCGTAAGCATACGTTTTTCACACCTTGAACCATTCTTTGTCATAGTTTTTCTTAAATCTTTCCAGGGTTTTGGTATCTATTTTAAAGTACAAAACCCCACAACACAGCACAGTAATCAGTGCTATAGCAGCAGCCTCAACAGTGCTGCATCACCTCTTGGTGCTTCATATTTCCCACCTAAACATTCAAAGAATGGATATGTTCAGGTACAAAACCAGCAGCAACTTCCTTTTGTCATAGATTTGTGAACTTACATTAGAAGGCATAATCAAATTCAGCATTCACTTAACCTGCTTGGCTGTAAGAAAGAATTCCTGGCTTTCAAGACTAGTATTTTTGGAAAGCATCGCAATAGGAGGATGAATTTGCAGCACAAATATTAAACTCCAATATACAAGTGAATTAAGTCTAGCCAAGGGTAAATCACAGACAATAGCAGACTTTAAACAATAGCATGATTTTTTGGTGTATAGGTAGAGGCATTCTGCCTGTGTATGTGCACAAGGATGAAATGTTTGAGTCTGACAAATCAACAAGAACCATTTTAAAACAAGTTTAAACGATATCGAATTTATATAAACTATATAAAAAGCATTAATTTAAATAGTCTGAGACATTATTTCAATGCTTCATTGAGACCCTAAAACTGACTGAGGCTCATCTGTGTACGCAGAGAGGCAGAAGAATGAGCAAGTCCGATGAATGCCAGCAGCATCTGACCCCCTCCAGGATACAAACCACAAAAGATTTATGACAAATGGTTTTGCCCAGAGCAAAATCTGAGAGCGGATGTTCAAATTCTCATCATTTGGTAGTAATTAGTCAGAGTGGCTTGAAATAACACCTCTGGTTCTACAGTAATGATGTGTCGTTCACACACAGCTCCCAGAGGTTACAATGCACCACAACTACAGGAATCCTAAAGCAGTGTTCTGAAGGCTGAGGATGTTTATTAGTGATGGAGATGATGGACCTGGCTCCTCATGGTGCTCACTGACAGCTCTCTGCAGCTCACCACACCAGGAACAGACAGACAAGCAATATTCCACAGGATTCCTCTATGCTGGCAACAGAGGACTCATTCCCACTTAAAACGGTGGCTTGAATGATGTCAGTGCAGCAAAACCAAACCCAGGATTGCAGCACATTCACAGATTTTAAGAGTATGGCCTTATTAATAAGAAATATTATGAAGAATGACTGAGCTGGGAGACAAAAAGAATACTCCGATGTAGATAGAACATTATTGATGCAGAATCAAAACATCTGGAGGTAAAGTACGTGGGTGCACTGGCTGGTGGGCTTGGAAAGGGCAGTGATGAAATGGGGTACAAAACCTGGGAAGCACTGAAGAACACCTAAATAGGAATGTTAGACACTAGAATAAATATATTGTGCTACTAAATAATGCCACCAAAATGATTTAACTTGCAGAACCAGGAAATAACAAGTTCCAACAATAGAAGCACATAAAGAAAGTAACTGCACATACAGATAAAACGCAGAGACTGCAAAACCTTGCCTCAGCATACAACAATGTGAAGTAGGTGACACAAAATGCCCCAGCAGCTTTCTCTTCCTCAAAGAAATACAGTAACACACAAACTGTGTGGTATGAGGTCTCACAAGGTGCCAGGCTTAGGTACCAGTATGGCCAAAGAACCTGGGCTGGCATTTCTTTCCACACCTGTATATTACTAAAAACACAGAACCCCCTTCTGCAATTCCAAAATATCCACTGAAAAACATATCCATTCCTGCTATGAAAGCTTACCAGTTGTCTGCATATTTGTTCCTTTTTTACAGTTTTGCTATGAGTAAAGTTGTTCCCCCTGTGTTTTCTTGAAAGGTATAAAAAAAAAAAAAATCAAAAACCATGACTGTCCTAAAGGACTAATCTCATTTTCATACAGGAAAAGCCTACCCTGTAACTACACCATCATGCTTCATGCAATGGGACCGTTCCTTTTGAAGGACATATTATTCAGTAACTTCATTCTGTGTGACTACCAAGGAACACCACAAACTTTCAGTAAACCAGGAAGACAGCACCATTCCCAGTGTGAGACCAGCCTGCAGCAGGGGTTGATGTGAACCCACCACATCAAAGCCAGGGCTGGGCAGGAGCTTCCAGAGAGGTTTGGCTCCAGCAGAGCCCAGAGGGTTTCAACACGTACCAATGGTTCACACCACCCGCACAACCCTGAGGTTTTCCTGTGAGCAGCATTCCCTGGAAGCACTGCCAGTGCTCTCCTGCTGTGCAGGGGTTGTACATCACTGAAATGCCTCAGTTACAACAAAGTAAACAAGCCTCCTTACCGCAACACCGCGCGCAGAGATGTCTGTGTCCTTTCCGATGGAGCAAGGAGTGGAGTAGAGGACAGCAGCCTCTCCAGAGCCAGGATCAGTAAAGGGCCATATATGTTCCCTTTCCCAGTCTATTCCTCATGGTGTTCCTGTACCTTAATTCCAGAGGATGCTGGTGCAGTCCAGTGTGTCCTTGGCTGCATGCTGCAGCGTGCCTCAGGTTGTTAGTGAGCAGGGATGGAACAACTCAGTCCATCAGCTCCCCTTCCATGGTGCCAGACCTGACCAGGAACATGACCCTGCAGATGCACAAGCTTGCTTGTGCCCAGAGCTGTTGCCCATTGACAGCTTCTCCAGCGAAGGGTCACCAGGAGCACCCTGTGTCCCTCAAGAACAGGAGTCCCTCCATGGAGCCAGGTATTGAAAGACATCCATTGAATTTCTTCCGTTGCTCAATAGTGGGGCCACTTCTTACACCCCTCACTATGTGTTATCCTTGAGGATAAGCAGCTGATTAAAGCAGGAAAGGAATATTGAAGCACTTCCCAATTTAATATATGCTGGGACACCTAGGAAAGAAAATAAAGCTTATTAGGTCATGTGTGATAGAGGTATTCCTGTAATGACTGCGTACAAACCAAATCTTTAGTGCTTATTGAAATCAAAAACACTTTGTTTTAATAGAGATTAGCTTGAGAAGATAATTTCAACATGTTATTTCCTTAATATATTTCCAGAAGTTTTCTCAAACACCACAGTTTCCTATATACACACATAGGTTTATTTCAGGTTTTAGAGAAACCATTTGTTACCTGACTACATTCTCCCCACCTTCCTGGCATCCATTTACCTTGGCTTATGTTTCAACACGTACCTGAAGAAAACTGCAATTCTTAAATGTCTACTTAGTCATGTAAGTAATATTGAGTAGGAAATATTCTCAAAGCTTATTTTCAGTGTAGGGAAACCAAGAAGTGATAGAGCAAGCTGTTACCTAGACCTCTTTAAGAAGCCTTTCTTAACATAGCTGTATTTGTAGAGGCACCTGTTGTGAGAAGAATACTGACCCTAAAACAACCAGAAACCTAAAATATGTGTTTTCATCAATTTAGTTGTATGCTGCTTCAAAAAAACATTATATTTTGTCTCTTAAATTTGGTTCCAGTTACTTCTGAAACTTGTAATTAAATATACTTGGGGGAAAAAACAAACCAGAGAGAAAGGAACATACTTGTTGCTGTACAGTCATTGTATTTTCTTACACCAAACTGATGAAACTTTACCCCCAGTCTGTGCTTTAAGCTTCCTAGTGAGTAAACACATGGCTGGGGTGTCTCAGCTTCAGAGAGAGTAAGCAGCGTGTGTAAAAATAGCTCTGGCACACAACCGAGCGCTGAGCAAGAAGAGGGATTCAGGTTAATATTCCCACATCCTCTGAGGATGCAGCGGTTATCCGGTCATGTGAGGCTGAAAATTGATCAATGAAATTCCTGTTCACCCGATCCCAGAACAAATTAACCTTTGTGGTGTTCTAATAAAAAGAGGTCTCACTTCTGCTCGCTGGCAGATGGAAAATGCCAAAGGGAAAAGCTCCTCCCTCGCTGGCATCAATCCCACCGAGGGGAAACACACAGCAGCCACGCTGCGTGAGGGAGGCGGAGGAGTCAGACGCCTTTCATCATGTTTCCATCAGTCAAGTGAAGCACAGACACCCCCAAAACAAAGCTTGAATTAATCATTACATAGAACACAAGAACTTCAAACTCCAGAAGTCCCACTCCTGCCTGAAAGTGGTTCTCGAGGTCTGGAAATAAGAATAGTGTTACTGATTTTAGCCCAAACAGGCCAAAGCAGAGAAGCCCTCTCCTTACACATGCAGTGGTTTATTTAGCAGGTGAGTGGCGGTGCTGGTATTTATGAAAACATTCTTGTAAGAAGAAATCCAAGACATCATTTGACAACTGAGCGTTTCTGGTCAGAGTTATTTTCCTTAACAAGTGCTTGAGTTGTTTTTCTTGGGAGAAACACATTATTCAAAATACCCTTCAGTGCAAAAAACTATTTCACAGACAATTTTCGTCCAGATTTAAGCTGTCACCTGCAGCAACAGCCAACTTGGCACAGCCTTTCTGAAGCACACACTTCAGTTGCTCTCAGGAGTTATGTGACCCTTCACACTGCAGCAGCTCCGCACAAGGATGCCCAGCTTCACTGAGAAACAGTAATCCTGCCCTGAATTACTGAGGAAGGCCCATGTTTCACTGCTGGGTTTGTGATAGCTGGAAGGGTACCAGCATTTGTTCCAGGCCTTTTGAAAGACTTTGGCAGCACAAAAGTCTTGACAATTCAGCAGCAGTTACTTAATTTTTTATGGACTATTTCATTTATTAGGAGGAACAATGCCTAAAATGTGAGTGTTGGCTGCTCTGTTCCCAGAAGACAAAGCCCACATCACAACCATTATCCCACACGTGACAGCAGGCAGATGAGGAGTGAGATGTCTTCAGCGTGGACTGAGCATTCAGATCGACTTTAAAACCAAACCTCATCCCCATGGCTCTGCCACAGCAACTGTTACACACATTCCATTCATTAATTTTAAAGCAGATGTGAGTGAAGTTGAAAGCAACTTCCAAACTGTGAAACATGTAAAGCCGTTCAGAGAAGCTCTGTAGACATGATGCAGCATGGGGCAGAATTACATGACGGCCGTTCTTTGATGGGGTTTCTCCCAAAGCAAAGAGAAGAATTTTTCTGTAAAGCCCTCCTGCTGACAAACCCCACCTAACAAAGTTAGGAGCTTCTGAACAAAGCTGTGTAGACAGCATGGGTTATGGGAAAGGACGAGCTAAATGTGTTGGATCAGTCAACTAAAGCTGGAAGAAGTTTGCTCGTAACTTTGGGGTTTAACCTGTTTGGGACTGTTGGCATCTGCCATGCAGAGTTGCTCTGAAACAGTGGTGTTTGGGGCTGGGTTGGGTCTATGTTTTAGAAAGCAACAAGTGGCTTCCACACCCTGCCAGTGGAGCAATGCTCTCCCCATTCCTTCCACTCCACTTTGCATTCACCAGCATTCCCAGGAAAATTGCCACATCTGTGTTTATGAGGCAACATGGGGACTTTGGGCATCCCCATCTCACAGCAGGAACCTGTCCAATGCCCTGGAACCAAGCACGTCCCTTCCCTGCCTGCACTTGCAAAGGCAAAGAATGTCATCTGCAGTTTGCATTCTGGTGATGACTCACAATAAGCATATCAATCACATAGAATTAAGTTGTCAACCCTTAATTTAGGGTGTTGTACCACTTAAAAAAACCAAATATAAATACCAAAGCAAAGTGACAGGAAGAAAGAAAAGACGTCTCACTACGATTTTTATGGCCAGAGAAACCCCAGACTTCTTGCTTCTCGTTATTCCAGTTAAAAAACTGAGATTTCATTGATTAACGTTTCAGCTGAATAAATCTCAAGCATATTTGATATGAAATTTAAATCTATCATTTGTGAATATGTAGCTAACCCTTCAGAATGCAATCACTGCAATGTAGTTATGAAATACTAACCCCAGCTATGACTACTGGCAGCCAGGGCTAGAGACACAAAAAATAAACCCATTTTCTGAAGAGCACAGAGGGTAAATCAATGGCAACGATTTACAGAAATGGAAGGCAGGTCCAACACAAAGCAGAGGTGGCTTGAGCTTTTGTGGAGAATTAGTTTTAACAAAAAATGACATTTTGATGAAGATTGTTCAAAATTTTAGTGGTATTTACAGGAAAAAAATGTAATAACTCCAAGTAAAAAAGAGTGGTTTGGACACTGCTGATGGTGCAGTGCACTGGTCAGACCGTACGATTGTGGGCATCACACTGTGGATCACCCAGGGCCTACAAACACCAAGGAACACGTGGGCCAGCCTTGGGCAGAATGTCAGCATGCTCAATGCATGAGGTATTCTGTCAGCCAATTAAATTTGCTGCAGGTTATCAGCTATGGCATTCCATTTATTCCATTCAGACCCTGAATATTTTTTGGCTGTAATCTTATTTACTAAGCTGTATTATGAAACCTACGGGTTTTCCTTCATACAGCCAACATTCCATACAGTCATTTTCCTGACTTTACCCTCCATCAGTCTTATTTCTCTTCTTGCAAGAGATCCTTCTCAGAGGTTTCCAAACAGAAAAAACATGCTTTTCCTGAAAATCTTGCTGTAATTGTCTTCTCACTTTCATAGAACCACAGACTGGTTTGGATTGAAGGGACCTTACAGCTCATCCAGTTCCAACCCTTGCCACGGGCAGGGACACCTTCCACTAGAGCAGGTTGCTCCAAGCCCCTGTGTCCAACCTGGCCTTGAACACTGCCAGGGATGGGGCAGCCACAGCTTCTCTGGGAAAAGTCTGTGCCAGCGCCTCAGCACCCTCACAGGGAAGAGCTTCTCCCTTATATCTAACCTGAACTTCCTCTGTTTCAGTTTGAACCCATCACCCCTTGTCCTATCACTACAGCCCCTGATGAAGAGTCCCTCTCCAGCATCCTTGTAAGCCCCTTTCAGACACTGGAAGCTGCTCTGAGGTCTCCACACAGCTTCTCTTCTCCAGGCTGAACAGCTCCAGCTTTTCCAGCCTGTCTCCGTACGGGAGGTGCTTCAGCCCCTGACCGTCCACATGTTCTCCTCTGGACTTGCTCCAACAGCTCCATGTCCTTCTTATGTTGAGGACACCAGAACTGCACATGGTGCTGCAAGTGGGGTCTCGAAAGAGCAAAGTAGAGGGGCAGGATCACCTCCTTCAACCTGCTCTACAAGGAGAGATGCCCAAATGCTCTGGGAGTCAGCGGGGGCTGCTCCTGCCTCTCCCATGTGCCATTTAGGTTAAAAATCAAATGAAAAGTCTTGAAGATCCCACCAATTATGAACGCTTGACAGTGAACTGCAAAATGGATTCTTCCCCCCCTCAAATTCCAGAAAGATTTTGATCTTTGGTGTCAATATATATTTCAAGTATGAATAGGTGGCAAAATCCATTTTAAAAATTCATCATTTAATAAGCCAAGTGACAAGTTAGTTTCTTTCTTTTGATGGAGAACTTCTACAGGGAAAGTTTTTTTATAAGAAAAAGGTAATAAAGAATCTGATCCAGTGATTCTGATTATTTCTAGAAGAGCCAGGAAAGAACCAAGGTGGCCTTTCTGTCATACTATGAACCACCTTACTTGGGAAGTATGCCAGGGAGGCAAAACTAAAACCAGTGGAATTAAGCCTAATTCTGTATTCAGTTCAGCACTTTGATGACAGTCAGTCAGGGCCATCCAGTGAGTAAAGTGAAAGCAATCAGTATGAAATCGCAATTTTGGTGGGTTTTTTTTTTTGGCTGGAAATTATTCCTTTGGAAAAGATGAGCACGTGGCCACGGCCTCTGCTCCGCACCAGGACATGGGCTCTAGTAGTCACTAGACCACAACTCCTGAGCATCCCTGGCAGTGCTCAAGGCCAGGTTGGACACAGGGGCTTGGAGCAACCTGCTCTAGTGGAAGGTGTCCCTGCCCGTGGCAGGGGTTGGAATGGATGAGCTTTAAGGTCCCTTCCAACCCAAACTAGTCTGGAATTCTGTGATCTCCTCCCATAGGAGAGCTGGGACATGCAGAGACCTCAGCAGTCACAAAGAGCCCCAGGGAAAACAAGGCAAACTGGATCCCTGGTACTAGATACTTCGTCTCTAACACCAGAAATTCATCATGTTGCGGAGGAATCTCTCATAGGTTACACTCTAAAGCTAATCTTATCTTTTTGGAGCAACCCCCTTCATTGTATTTAAAGTATTATTTTCAACCAGAGCCCTTCTAAGAACACTGCAAAAAAATCACATCTCTGTGGAGTATGAAGAGAATCTTTGCAGAAACCACACAAAGAGATCAGGATAAATTCTGCAGCTGCGCAGCAGAAAACAATGTAGAAAAGAACAGAGAAACACTTATCTCACCATTAAAACCAGATAAATAAGACCAGATCACTTCACAATACTGCAACAGATTGTTCTCAATAGAAGCAGCTTGGATGCAGTCAGAGCAATCAAGCTGAGACCTGATTTGGTAGCAAAGTTAATATTAGCTGTGAGAAATTAATTCCATAAAACTGGAATCTGGTTTGTTGGCTTTTATTGATCAACAACTGGGTGTTAGGTGGAGCGTTGCACAACTGACTTGTCAGAAATACTATCTTTCAGAAGGCAATGAGGCAACAAACTTCTCCTTATCTATACTGGAGGCACTGGCAGGGGAAGGATGATAATCTCTTGGCACGGTACTACCTGCATAATAGCCAGATTTATACTGGCAATAATGCCTTTAAATTGTAATTAACAACAGTTGAACAGTTTAGTTTACTGTGGAGAGGAAGGTTGTTATTAAAGGATTAGAGGAACATACTTGGTGACACCTACATGCCCTGATGTATCACACTGACAGCTTGGACAAAGTGCTCTGGTTTCTGCTGCTGCTCGTGGATGTTGTACAGTGAAACACCTACTTTGTGCACAGCTGGATACAAGTTAGTGGATGTGCAATAACACTTCAACAGGTTGTGGCTGAGCTCTCAAGAGCAGGGGGTTGCATCTCAACAATGCCCCCCTTGGATGGCACAGGACAAGGGGAGAGTGGCAGCATGGGCTTCTCAGGAGGGACAGACCACCCTTTACCACAGTGAGTGAGCTTCTGCCCCAGATCGGGGCTGGTAAAGGTAGCACAGATCCTCACCAGTCATAACATGGCAAGACTTGAGGATCTTTACTGACACAGGGTGCCCAGAGGATATGGCTGCCCCATCCCTGGCAGTGTTCAAGGCCAGGTTGGATGGGGCTTGGAGCAACCTGCTCTAATGGAAGGTGTTCCTGCCCATGGCAGGGGGTTGGAACTGGAGGAACTTTAAGGTCCTTTCCAACACAAACCAGTCTGGGATTCTGTGGTCTGATCATGAGGAGAAAATGCACTTCTTCCACCCCTTAACCACCCAAAAACATGCCCCAGCCTAAGCCCACGTGTTTTTTTCTATTCCGAGCATGCTGTCACTGGACACACCTTGACTGTGTATCCACATTCCTGCTTTTCTCTTTTCAGCTCTCTCAAAAAAGTAATGAGCCTGTCATCCCAATTGCCTCAACACTCGTCTGCTTTTGGTGTCAGGCCTAAAATTCAGACACCCTTCCACAAGCTGTTTTTGCTGTTGTGCAGCAATACAAAATGCTATTCATACAGCCCATGCATTTGTCAATATGATGAGGACTATTATCTCTCAGAAGCTGAGTTCATTACCTGCTTTGACGCTATCAGTACTTAGCAGAGTACTAACATCAGATGAAGAGCATTAATAAACAGACTGCCTTCATATTAAGTATCTGCATAGATAAAATTGGGGAAGCTTATATATTTACCAGAAATATTAATAACGCCTTTAATGTTGACCCATTCTAATACCAAAGCCACATCAACTGAATTTAAAAACAAACTATCTGCACACTTATTGCATTGCTTCAGGTTAAAGGCATGTCTCCTCTGAGTGTTTTAATATATCTTTGTTAAAATGAACAGAAATGGACCCATTTTTCAACTGCCTTTGTGCTGCTGGATAACAGATGGTAACAACAATGGCTTTTTTTCAAGCCCAAAGTGTTTGGAGTAGTTTGAAGTGTTCGTGGCTATAATTAGCATGATAACCTCTGTGCTGCTAAGTTATGCTCTTATTATTTCAGCACCTTAGCAGCTCCAGCAAGTGCTCACAGACAGAAGTGCCCACAGCACAGCTGGAGGGGACTCTGGGGTGAGATAGAGGGTGACACCACCTTCAAGGAGAACACAAACCATGGGGGCACATCTGCAGCTCAATTCTCCAATGACCAAATTAGACTTGGAATAAATGAGAAGTCACAAGAAACATATCAGGATATCAGAAGCTGGGGGGAAGAATAGGAGAGTTAGTTTTCAGCATCAGTGGTTCCAGATGTTTTTGTTCATTCTGGATTATAGCCCCTGTTGAATCCAAGAAATGTGCTGAAGGACCAAACTTCACTCTTGTGCCATCAGGAGCTCTATCTGGATATTCAAATGCACCCATGTTCAGAGAGGAGCAATTGATGGCTCCCTTTAGGTTATGCCAAATAACCACTATAACATATGAGTCCTAGCAATAGAACTCATCACTAGCCAGTCAAGAACAAGTTAAATGAGCCTTTGCTTGATAAATCCAAACTTCTTGCAGTCAGAGTTTGGGAAGGAAAATTGCCTCAGCACCAAGTTACTGCCTTATGCAGCAAGCCCTGAAGATGATCACGTCCACAGCCTGCTGCATCAGTCAGTGCCTGGAACACAGGGCACAGATACAAGCAGAAGACACTGCAACTTCATCTCCGCTCCTCCTGTAACCTCCAGTCCAAAAGCAGTGGATGCTGGAGTCAAAGAGGCTTAAAAGCACAAGTCTGTGGAAGTCATATGATTGAGTTTGCAAACAACCACCGCCATCCATAGATATCAGACCTTTTTAGTATGTTAAACACTTAAGAAAATTCTTTTAGACTCTTCTACATGATCCCTCAAGAAAAGGAACCATGAGCTGAGCTTACAAATCTGCGCATCAGGGAATGAAAAGATGCCTCCATAGCAGACACTCTATATTCACTCCCTTTTGCCCACCTAATCTTCTGCACCCTTTCTGAGTGCAGAAATACTTATTATTACACCTCAGTGTTTATTGGGCTCATTCTTCCTTACCAATGATATTCAGACATGATGCATTCACATCTCAAGCAGCTAAAGCAGGAGCTTCTCTGGAGTTCCCAGGACATAAGCTGTATTTCTGGCACAGTTATGCTGACCAACACACCGGGAAAAACCAGACCTGTACCAAGCGGTGAAGATAGGCACTTTCAGAGGGCTGCATGCACACCAAGGCAAGATTAGTCCCTGCTGTTGTGTGGTGAAGTACATTTCAAAGAAGGTCCTTGTGAACCATGGAAGAACCATTATTTAAGGCTCAGCCCTCAAACACAGATGTGTTTGTTAACACTTCTCCTGGGAAGAACTGAAAGCCCTTGGCAGAAGAGATGCATTTCTCACCAAGCTCACTCTGCTGATGGTGAAGTGAGACAGAATGCTTACCCTGACCAATCGAGCTGCAGAGCCTGGGTCAGCTGAAACCAGAATGCTTCACACACTGTGGTCCTTACTCATCAGATCCAGGGCCTCATTGAAAATACACTCTACTGATGGATTTTTAGCAAGTGGGTGCATGGACTGGAGATCTTTTTAACAAGCTAGATTTGAGTTTTTATTAGAAATCACACCGTAAACCTCTTGGTTTTGCTATAGACATCACAAATTTATCTGCATGCTTGTTAGGGACAGGCAAGTGACTTCTCCGTTAAAGCGATTTTGCTAGAAGTGTGCTGTGAATACTTGATCAGTTGTAGACAGATTGACTTGCAGACTTGTTCTGTGCTACCTGCTTAAAATATTATGTACCCCAGAAATACATTTGGTAGCCAGAGGCAATTCAATATGTGCAGCTTTCATTTTGCCTGCAGTAATGAACACTAGAGCTAGACACTTAAAATACATATTTTAAGGGGGAAAAAAGCCCTCCCAATAAGCAGCTGTGTTTCTAGCCTCTAGATTTGGATGCTTTTGTCCATATCTTCAAAAGCCATTAGTATTTTGGTTTTACTTCAGGACTGACACAAAGAGTCATGACACAGCATCAAGATTTGACAACAGACTTGTCAAGAGAGCACTTTGATGGTTTAAAGCCTGAGCATAGTTACACTTATGACATTTATCTTCCAACTTCTCCTCGCTTTATGAGCTCTAATCAGAACTAGACTTAAAGGATCAGAACAGAGATCAGAACAGATCCATTTCTAGCAGTCTTGATGCATTATTCATTTGCAAGAGCTTTTTAAACTTTGCTACACCTATTTTCATGTAATATACACGTGTATATACTCACACACATATATTTAGATTTTAGCTTAAATACAGATATCTAAAGAGACTTCCAAGCACTTTTCAGCCATAAAAGAGTGGCATGGTACAGCAACACGCCTCCAGTTTCCAGATGAACACAGTTAACTGGTTCCATCCCTGGGACAGCACATGGTTTCGCACAGAAACACTGGCTTTGGCACTGATAGACTCTCCCCTTTGGCTTCATAGTGGCAAAGGAAAATCAAATACTGACTCCATTTCTCAGCCAAACACACACACACAGAGGCAAACCACAGAGAAGGTCATCTGAGCTCAACCACTAATACTCTAAATTCATCTCAGATAAAGCAGTGCTCCAGGAGCAACATGAAGGTTGCAGAGGTGCAGTATATAGAAAATAATCCAAGAACTTGAACCTGTGGGCCCTGGGTAGTAAACAAGCCACAGGGACAGATGTTTTTGGGAGGAGCAGCCAATCAAGCAGTAAGATGGAAACCTAAAGTTGTCTATCCTCAGGCTTCCTGCAAAGAACTTGGACAGGCTACAGGAAAACTGCCTCCATCACTGACCCTGACTATATAATTTAAGCTATCCTGAAGCATAGAAGACTTACTGAGAGTCCTCAGTTCCTTCTGAGCCTTCACCAAGCACTTCAGCCTTATCTTCTCCAAACATAGAGTCCAGAAAAAAAAAAACCCACCATCTTTAAAGCATGAAACAAAAAAGATTTACCTGCATTTACATGCATTGTTGTCTTTTATCCTGAATTCCCAGCCTGAACAGAAGCAGTACATATGAGGGAGACGGTAATACATCCCTCAAAGGAGGACTTGATTCTCAGTGATGTCCACAGCATGGAAGACAACAGAAGGGGGGTTGTGAGAGAAAACACAGCAAAGAAGCTCAGAGGAGAGGTACTGATGTCAAACAGCGACAGGGGCAAGCAAGCATCTAAGTTCAGCCTTAAACAAGCAAGTGCTCAGAGCCCTCTCAGATGACCCCCCCTTAGATGTTTGCTACAAGTCTCTAGGGCTCAGACAGCGACAAGGTCCTGATCCTTTTGCACCAGCGTGCGCACAGAGGGTAGAGTGTTACCATGAATGTGAACCTCTGCCAGGCTGCGGTCAGTCCCGGCTGTATTCTGTCACCTTGCAGGAGGAGGAGAAGGACTCATGGGAAGAAGAGATGACCCTGCGGGCACAGTGCTTGTCTAATTCAAGAGGATGGCCAGGGACTGCTCAAGAACATCTAAACCACATTCTAACAACCCTGATTAATAAAGCATGGGATCCTTCCGCTCTCTGGAGAAGCCATCTCTCCAGCTAGGGACAGGCTCTGCATCTACCTCCCACGCATCCACAGGATGCTGCAGCCAGAGAAGTGTTTCCAAAACACCTGAGGCTTGTTTCTACAAAAGGAACATTTCTGCAGTGTGAAAACTTGCAAGAACATTGGCACCAAGCTTCCAGGAAGAGAAAATTGATACTAGTTCTTGACACATAGCTAAAGGTGAGGATCTCTGTGTGCTTAAATACATACATTTGAATGCAAGCCTCAAAATAATGTTGATAACTACAGACACTTGTAAAATCATTGAATATAGCTCAGACAAATAGGAAAGGTAAAAAGCAGAAAGATGCTGCACATGTGCCAGGTTGTATAATGAACACTGAAAAAATACCACCTATACCTGCATTTATCACCAAGCTGCTCGTTTTGCTCAGCAGCTTCTTGGTGTGCACAACTACATACTGCACACTGGAACCTAGGAACAAGGTCTACTCCCACCACATGTCGCATCACAGGTGATAATCCAAATACGTCAGCTGATGAAATGTAACTAAAACTCAGCTAAAGCCTTGTAATTAAATCCCAGACTGGTTTGGGTTGGAAGGGACCTTAAAGCTCATCCAGTTCCAACCCCCTGCCATGGGCAGGGACACCTTCCACTAGAGCAGGTTGCTCCAAGCCCCTGTGTCCAACCTGGCCTTGAACACTGCCAGGGATGGGGCAGCCACAGCTTCTCTGGGAAAAGTCTGTGCCAGTGCCTCAGCACCCTCACAGGGAAGAGCTTCTGCCTCAGAGCTCATCTCAGTCTCCCCTCTGGCAGGTTAAAGCCATTCCCCTTGTCCTGTCCCTACAGGCCCTTGTCCAAAGCCCCTCTCCAGGTTTCTGGGTCTTGTAAATACCATTTAATTATTTTAATAAGGGGAAAAAAAAGAACCCAAATCTCTTTGTGAAGACGTTGCTGTGTCCTTTACTCGTGCTCAGTGTCTGGAGCAGAATCAATAAACCCCCTGCTGAGCTCAACAAGTTGATTCACACTGTTCCTACTCTGACAGCTCTTTGGAGGTGGCTTTGCATAAGCTTTATCTTAATGTTTAGAACTTCAGAGCAAAGAATCACAAAGGCTACGCATAAACTCTGGAACAGACATGAAGATGCACTTACACAATATATATTTTAAAACCCCCAAAACTACTGATAGACTCTGATAGTGGTCACTGACCTAAAACCACCAAGAAATGGACCAAAGACCCACACTATAATAAGTTGTATCCCTGGCCATAAAAAAGTAGCCTGCTAGCAAGGAGAATAAAAGCATTTAAATATACGAAAGCTTTGAACAGTATTTTCATCTGAAGACAGTCTGCTGTGCTACAACGGGTGAGTAGAAGAGTGAGAGTACAACTGCACCAGCTGATTTACGTAATTCACCTATTCCTGCTCAAGGTTTAAATGCTGCCCTATGAAACAGAGGGACACAACAGGTAAAATAGGTAAATAAATACGATTTCCTACGAAACGTTCAGAAAAGGGGAAGGAAACAGGAATGACTCATATAAAGACTTGCAGGATAAAACAACGTTGCCTTGTTACTGGTTTGCTCTCAGGGCTTAAAATAACACCCAAAGAATGCACATGGAGCAGAGAAACTTGTATTCCTCAGAATATTCCTTCAGCTGGTTGAGGCTATAATTTGGCTTGATTGTTAACAGCAGCAGGGGATATCTTAAACATAAAAACCAAGCCTATGAATGGCTTTGTCCCCGAGTCTGGATTTTGAGCAGCAGTCGTCATATACTGTTAACAGTTTTTCTTATTGAAAGCAAGATTAAAAGCCATTTAATAAAAATAAGTCTGTTTCTAAGAGGAGTGAATGAATGATTTACTGCCATGCTTTCCTGCTTGCTTTGTTTTGCCTTGCTCTGTTTTTCATAGGCCCTCCCACAGGAATTAACACATTCACAAATGCTCTATATTTATATAAGCAAGTACAAACCTGCTTTTGTTTTCTACTGATCCAAACGTGGGTTTGCTCAATGACTGATATACACCTTTAAAAGGAATCACACACTCCTTATGCACTTCCCTGTGCCAGGGATTCCTCACAGCTGGGCTGTAGGAAACACCCCTCATGGCCATTTGAAGACAGGGCTTGAGGAAATGCACATCCAGGGGTTCATGGGGTGCAAATCCCAGGGTGCACCGACCCGAGCCTGGCCCTGGATGCAGGGATGGGGCTACTGGGATGACTGGTATACAAGGAGGAAAAACATTTCTCCTCAGACAACCAAAGGTGGTGGCGAGGCATGGAAGAGAAGAGGAATTTGCCCTCTCGAGGTGATCCCAGGGAAAAGGAGAAGCGATGAGACAGCACTGGCACAAGCTTGGTAGCCACAGGCAGCCAAGAACATGCTCAGGCTGAGAATTAGGAGAGTTTTTAGATTATGAAAGATGCCAGATTCTGGAACAGGAGCATGGAAAAGCAACACAGGGAGGAGCCAGTGGCCTGGAGATGAGTGCCAGGACAGTAACTCCCTGGAGAGGAGCGTGGGCAGGACTGACCCTCACAGCCCCACTCTGAGACTTCCAACAGGCTGGGGAGTCCTGCTTCTTGCCCAGCTCTCTCTTCAGAGGTGCTATTTGCAGAAGTCCTCAGTTGCTGACATCATTCCCATTCACACCAGTGGTGGGTCTGTGTGACAGGCAGCAGGGACTGGATGTGACGGCCACTGAGAGGCTTTGAAACCGCTCATAGGAAGATTCCTTTATTTTGTTCCCATGTTTGCCTTAGAAATGCAGTTTTCTTCTTCCTGCCTTTGTCTTCATTCAAATTGGAAAGGACCTTAAGATTATCCACTTCTAACCCTTTGCCACAAGCAGGGACACCTTCCACTAGAGCAGGTTGCTCCAAGCCCCTGTGTCCAACCTGGCCTTGAACACTGCCAGGGATGGGGCAGCCACAGCTTCTCTGGGCAAAGTCTGTGCCAGCGCCTCAGCACCCTCACAGGGAAGAGCTTCTGCTTTATATCTAAGCCGAACTTTCCCTGTTTCAGTTTGAGCCCATCACCCCTTGTCTTATCACTACAGTCCCTACAGATCCTGCTTCATTAATCTGCAATCTCCCTACTGCAGGTGAGAAAGAAAAGGTATTTCAGTGTAAAACATGGCTTTGTTTTACTGAGAAGCCCAGACCAGTCTGTATATATCAAAGTTTGCTTCATATCCTTCCAGGGGAAACATGTATTATACACGTATATTTTGTTTTCAGCTTGCATGGGTGCTGAGCAGGGCTTGTCACGGCTGGAGCCTGCATCCCAACCTAGCAGGAACCTCCTAAGCACATTTTAGTTTAGCAAGATGGGGCAAAGGGACAATGCCAGCAACCGGTTGTGCCTCTTGCCAAAGAGATGACCAGCTCCACCACAAGTTTAGACCTCAGGCTTGGAACCAGCCTGGCTGGAAAGAACCAGTTCTTCACACATGAGCAGTTATTTCGTTACTCTTTTGGGGAGCTGCATATAGTTCCAGTCAAAGACAATATCCCTCTATCTCACATCGCCCTGCTAAGGAAGATTAACTCCCATTTTCCCTTTTGTAATACAAAGCGAGCTCTTAACAGGAGTGTTTAAGACAACATCAGCAGAGTCGTTGGAGCATCCTCCAGAATTTTCAGCCAAGGAAAACACATTTAAAAGCAGCAAGCTGGTTTGAAAAATACTAAATATCCAGCAATAGGTGAGCGTTTATTACTCAAAATTGCTTTAAAAAGAAAATATATTTTATCTGGTTCATGGAATGCTGCTTACCTTCATGCAGCTAAATAAGGCTTTCAGTTAACATCAGCTTTGGAGGGAAAAGACTTTTTCTTCTCCAGCCCGAAATAGATTTGAAGAAACACATATGAATGATGAGCAACATCGGAAGAAGTGATAGTAATTATCATTCAAGAGATCAAACAAAAATACTCCAAGAGAGTATAGAATAACTTGCAATCAGGGAATACAGTGAAATTACAGCAGCACTGTGAGGCAACGATTTGAATCTTGTCACATTTACATAAGCTGTTAGAAAAAGATGACAATGTGACCATTGGAACAGATGAGAGTCTACAGCTGAACTTCGCTGGGAAAGTTTCAACATTCTCCACTACATTTTTAAAGCGAGACATGCAATTTTATGGGGTTTAACCTGTGAAATGGCCAAAATGAGCCTTTTCATAAACTACGTCATCAAAAACATCAAATGAGAGACCTACACGTGAGACCCTGTCCTCTCTGGGCAGCAGCTTTCACCTCGCAGCTGCACTGTCCTGTGGTTAAATCATTCCTTATTGTCCACGTGAAATAGAGCTCAAGGGATCAAAACCTGCTGCAAGCTGAAGGACCAAGTGCTGGTTTAAAAGTACTTAAACAGAACGGCAAAGGGGCAGGGAGCTGGTTTATTCCTACAGGAAGTGTTCCATAACAGAGGACATGGCTACAGAGCAACAACCACCACCCATATAAGCACACGTAGGTGTTGCTCCATGGGAAAAACAACAACTGGTGTTTTGTTAGCCAAGAAGTTGCAAGGAAGCTCACAAATCCCTTCACCCACAGGCAGGCAAACCTGGCATTTCATAACACCAGAGAAGCATCCTACTCCGGGAACGCTTATCTCAACATACAGGCAGGACTCAAGGGGTAAAATCCAGCAGGATTCCTCAGAATCCCTGATATACTGAAGAAATCCAGGCAGCTACCACACAGCCTGGGCACATTGACAACAGAGGGGGAGACCTGAGGGGCTTCTTTGCCTTCTGGTTCTGCATTTTTAAAGCATGATATTCATGCATTCCTCTCCTGCTACCAAGAGCCTACTTACTGGCCAGGGCAGAGAAGTGCAGACACATAAGGAGCTTTTTAAAGCCATTGGTATTTCTGCTGGTTCCAGTTTCAGACTTGGAGGATTTTTGGTGTATACTGGGAGTACAAACACAGCCTCAGTGCCTCAGGTACACAACTGCAGGTGAGAATGCAAAGCAGAAGTCCCCTAAGGGTATGAACAGCAAAGAAATCACCCCCTTTTCCAGGTTTCTTACTGAATTCATGATCTCAATTCCATAAAGCACACAATAAAAAGTCAAGCCCAAACAATTTATGGTCTTGTCACACCTTCATGCAAATTAGACATGGAAAAATTGCATGGGACGTTCCTATTGCTGTAGCTCAGCCCTCTTTCTCTAATGCCACTCCTAAAGCTGCAAGACATATCTTACAGTCATGGAGTGAATTCACCCACCCTTAGACTTAAGCTCTCGGTTGGGTCTAGCTTGGTAACCCCATTTGCAATAAGCTTAGAAACTCACAGCCCATTCTGGTAGGATTTAAAGGCTAGAGATATAAAATTATCAGACAATTTCCTAAAAACAAAGACCTGTTTATCAAGGCAACACGATAGCAACAAGGAAGCACAAGCTCAAGGCATTCTGCGTTCAGTTACCTTTCATGTAGGGACTAGGGCAGGGTAAGCAGGCAAGTTCAGTGCATGTTATCAGCTGCATAAAGCTCAGGCAGGTCTGCAGCAGCTCCTCCATATTTCAGGGTGATTTCCCTAACGAGCTTCTTCCCATCATCACATGAAGGTCCCCCCCAAGCAGGGAGGAAGCAGCACATTGCTCCTTCTGACATGACTTGCTCCCTCCTGGTCTATAAGCTTCAGCCTCTGCAGACACACAAGCTGGGGTGAAGATGAGTTGAGGACCTGAGCACCCAAAGGTCCTGAGGATCATGCACCCAAAATTGTCCCTTACCAAATGACTGGTGGCCACTGAGAGCAACTGCCACAGCCACTCTGTTCTCTCCTGGGTTTTTTCAGTTGGATCTTTTTAAATTAAAAGGAAACTAGAACTAGATAAAACTTGGAACTGGATGGTCTCTAAGGTCCCTTCCAACCCTAAATTCTATGAATCCATGGGAAAAAAATCACCCAGTGCACACCAGTAACCAAGTCCTCATCTGTCACATGTGCAGATGGGATGGGTTTGAGCAACTTTTAGCAGTGGCTACGTTCAAAGGGGCATTTATGTTCCACTGGTAGCATTTGTTCAGGTTAAACTGAGTCAATTATTAACCACAAATTATTTCCTTACTAATTGCTTAATAAGAAAGAGATTGGACCTTCTGGCTGAGCTGGACTGAAGTTCTTTATTGTGGAAACAGAAAATGGTTTCACTAGTAAAGAAATGAAGCATTCAGTGAGTCAGCCTACACAGATTTGAGAGAGTTTCTATATAATTCATTCAATAAGCCTCCTACATGCCTTCGCTGGGAGAAGAACGTCAGGAAAGATGTGGAAGCAATAACCTCATTCCTATAACGCTTGAAGTTATAGCTAAAGCTAGACAGAAAAATGTGTATATGAATTTCTAAACCCTGGCCTCTGCTCTGGAGCCCAGCAGAAGCTCAAACCTCCTGCCTCGAAGTGCTGGCTGCTCTCAGCCAGAAGACATGAATGAATCTGAACTTGAAAGCTCTATATAAAATAAACCCATCAGTTTTCTCTTCAAAGCCCTTATTTTTGTCTCATCCTCATAAAATCTTTAATGCTTCAATTCATGGGTGTTGCATGGAGAAGTTAATCATTGCTGAGACTTAGTGCTATGCATTTTCTAGCTAAGAGGTTTTCTCCCCCCCTAAACTAAGCATGATGTTAGCAATATTTGTTACCTCATCACAATAGGAGGTGTGCATAAGGAAGCATCATGTCTGAGCAGTGTGCCTTAGCTCCCACTAAGCTGCATGCTGCTGGGGCTCGGTTGCTTCTGGTGCCTAAACTCACTTATCTGGGAGCTATGAACAGCTTAGAAGAGAAAGATGAAGCAAAATGTACGTCCGTTGTTTCCTGGATGAGGGTCAAAGTAATCTGTACCTTTTAAGGTAACTCTTCGTAAAAGAATGGAGGTTCATGACCAGCTGCGGAATGCAATTAACTGTAACTGCAAACGTTCAGCCCCAAAGCCAAATCTGGGAGGTTTGAAGCACACAAAGCACCTTCTGGGGTCTAATGAAAGTCATCATATGGGAGTCACGAAGTAGACAAGTGATTGCAGAGGACAGGGGAGGTCGTAAAGACTGAGAGACAAAAATACCTGTGATCAACGGGCGGAGAAAGGGGACTCGCAGCTATAGACTGGTCAGACCATCACTCAACACTGGAAGGAGGCCAGGAGTCAATCAGTTGGTTTGGAAACACCCTCCAGTTCTCAGTGAGAAACACAGGGAATCATCAGTGGAATGTGGCAACATGCGTTCAAGCCTTTTGTGCTGGTTTGTGAAACCCCAGCTCTGAAGGAAGGAGTGGGGAAGCAAAGGAGGACTTGTCACTTCTTGGGTTGATTTTCCCAAGATCTGTCATACCAGTTCAGACTCAACTCTCACTTAAATGTAACTTCGACTTTGCATTAAAATATTGTTCAAAAGGAAAAAGAGGAAACCCGTAACCCCTACTAAGTTATTTAAGAACCTGGCATCACCAAAGCAGAGCACTGCCTTCACCAGCCATGGGAAGCAGGAGAGATGTTTAACTATGCAAAGTGCAAGTAAACAGAGATGTGAAGCTGCAGCTACGCTGAAGATCTCAACCTTTAACAGATGATATGCACAAATCCCTCCAGCTATGTGAAATCTCTTGCACTTCTGTCTTGAGGACAATACTATCTACGCCAGCTTCCATGCCTCCTTTTCAAGGAGGATAGAACAGAGACAGCTGATGTTGCTATATAGCATCCTTTGCATCCTTACATCCTAACAGCTATTATGGGGTGACAGACACAAATCCCTGCTGGCTGTGCTCTCGGGAGCCTCATCCACACCCCAACTCTGCACCTGCCCAATCCCACTGGACACACTGGGAGGGAAGAGGCAGCCTGGGCAGCCTCCAGTCCCACCGCTCATCAGGATGCTCCCATCACACATAAATGATGGTTATGCAGCACCTTTCACCCACTGTTCTCAATACTCTTTCCCAGGTTTAGAGCCAGTGCACCCACCTGAGAGGTACCTGCAGAGTGGTGCGTTCAGGGGATTCTGGGGAAAAAAACAAGAGTTGAGAATCCCTGACTGCTTTGTGTTGGAAGGGACCTTAAAGCTCACCCAGTCACAACCCCCTGCCCCAGGCAGGGGCACCTTCCACTAGAGCAGGTTGCTCCAAGCCCCTGTGTCCAACCTGGCCTTGAACACTGCCAGGGATGGGGCAGCCACAGCTTCTCTGGGAAAAGTCTGTGCCAGCGCCTCAGCACCCTCACAGGGAAGAGCTTCCCCTGTTTCAGTTTAAACCCATCACCCCTTGTTCTGCCCCTACAGTCCCTGATGAAGAGTCCCTCTCCAGCAACCAGCAGGAGGCTGAGATCAGCTTCTGCTGATGGCTGGTTTTCCTCACAGGCATCTGCATGTGTTCAGATCTGATGCTCCTCAAGGATGCCACTCAATGCTCCCCATGACAAATGTCATCACGCTGAATTTCAGACTTCTAAATCTCAACATGAGGTTTCACATTAACCTCACTCTAAAAATCTCCTTATGTCTTCCCACAGCACGCTGAAATCCACACTGACACTGCAGCACCGGCACACTGTCAGGTGAACTCAGAGTGAGGAATTGCTGTAACCCACACTTCTAAAATGCAAAAGCAATTAAATAAATCCTTTATCTACATTTCTCCATATGAATGATGTTAAAGCCTTATTTTACATTAAATCAACTGTAATTGTAAAAATATTCCACAGTATCTGTGATCCAAATGCTGTTGCCTGTTTGATCCTTTTCAGTGGCTGTTAAGGTGCAAAGCATAGTTCTGATTTCCATGGACTTTATGGGCGTAAAGCTGTGAGAGCTGTGCATGGAACCATTAGCCAAGAAAGGAGTGAACAGGAGAGAGAAAAGCCTCAAATGCTTTTCCACATTGCGATTTTAAGACCTCATGAAATTTATTTATTTGGACTCTTGATTAAATTTTTCCAGGTTTTTCACCTTTTTATTACCTATCTACCTAGGGCATGAGGAGAGCAGACAGCTTGCATTGGCCTGGAGGGTCCTGCTGGGGCCCAGCACCTCCTCTGAAATGCCTCTATGTTGTTCTTCACAACCCATGATGATGGTGAGCACAAGAAACCCACCCCAAAAACCCTAATTCTCATGCTGTTGGAGCCAGAGAGTGGGTTCCTCTCCTGTCAGAGCTGTTTGACAGTGCAGAACAACTGCCAGGCATGCTGAAAATGGTGAAATGTCCATGTCTGTGCGCCCTGTACCTCTCGTGATGAAGCAGCAGCATTAAAAATATCCAGACCCATTTCTTCCCCTGAAGCAGCACATCCTGGAGAGCCCCAGCTTATGGGATAGTTTTAAGAATACCTTCAAGAGCTTTACAGCAGAGTCTGCATTGACTTGAACAGTGTTAATAGCTGTTGGAAGCAAAAATAAACCCTTTGAGTAACTGCTGTTAACACCTGTGTTACAGCCAGCCACAGAGAGCAGTGCAACACTGCTCTGATAGGAGGAGGGAATAAGCAGAACCACAAACTGGTGTCTGTGAGCTTCTGAAAAATTAACATGATGTGGTCTCCTGTGACATGAAGAGCACGTGGAGCTGCTGGAGTGAGGCCAGAGGAGGCCCCGGAGCTGCTGCGAGGGCTGGAGCAGCTCTGCTCTGGAGCCAGGCTGAGAGAGCTGGGCTGGGGCAGCCTGGAGAAGAGAAGGCTCCTGAAGGGGCTCCAGGAAACCTGGAGAGGGGCTTGGACAAGGGCCTGTAGGGACAGGACAAGGGAAATGGCTTTAACCTGCCAGAGGGGAGACTGAGATGAGCTCTGAGGCAGCAGCTCTTCCCTGTGAGGGTGCTGAGGCGCTGGCACAGACTTTTCCCAGAGAAGCTGTGGCTGCCCCATCCCTGGCAGTGTTCAAGGCCAGGTTGGACACAGGGGCTTGGAGCAACCTGCTCTAGTGGAAGGTGTCCCTGCCCGTGGCAGGGGGTTGGAACTGGATGAGCTTTAAGGTCCCTTCAACTCAAACCAGTCTGGGATTCTTGTACATACGCAAAGTTATCCCATGAAATGGCATCAACTTCTGCTCTTCTCAGCATCACTGTGCACTGCTGTGGTGGTGCCACCCCATCTCCTGCTTCTCAATCATTTGTTGTTAAATTTTATAGCAGAGGGTTTCCCCCTGCCCTTATAAATATCACCGTAGGGAAAGGTGTAAAGCCAACTTCTGAACACCCTACCTAAAACAACATCCACATCTTACTCCAATGGAAACAACTCTCTAGCTGCTGTTATTTGAACTAGTTGGCAAGTACTGATAATAACTGATGTAAAAAGCACACTTCTTGCAGTTTAATAACCATGGAAAATTAGAGAGCATTTTTAAGAGTCATAATAACTTCACGCTAATGTGATTTCTTACTTCATGGCCCCAATTTGAAGACGTGCTGTTGACTGCAATAGGCAGCCTATCTGGCCAGAGGATAAGTGCCCCATTCCTGAAGCCAGCCCAAGCTCCATGTCAGCTCTGGCTACATTAGATAGAGGCAGGGGAAGCGCAATGGCAGCAGCTATCCCCCATCCCCTCCCTCGGCTCTCTCAGCAAGAGGATTAGTTAAACCAGATGAAGCTCTGCCCTAACGCCTGGGCTTGAGATGCTGCTCTGAGCCTTACCCACACAAAGTGGGTCATGGACCAAGCAAATAACATCTGCCTCTCCTTAATCACAACCTACAGCACAGCTGGGAGGCCCAGAGTCAGCAGAAGGTGAGCCCATGCACCCACATACACAGCTTTCATCTTTTAAACCCAGGATACCTTAAGAGCTCCCCAGCTTGGTTTCTTTATGCCAAATATGCAAATTATCCTGATAACTACTAAGTCATTAAATCTAAGATATGTAAAACATTGCTACATCAATTAAATTGTAATAAGGAGATAGATGAACAAGCTAATGCTCTGAGTTACACATATTTACTTGTGGAGCAGTGGCTGTTGCAGAAAACGAAGGGCAAGTTGTGATACACATTCAGCAACTATCGTTGTGTTTGCAGCAGTATGCAAAGTCATAATTATTATTTTATGTCTCATTTTGTCACAAGGTTGCTCTGCTTGACTTTCAGCAGCAAGTACATCCTTATTTAACACAAATGAGATTCAAAATAGAGGTACAGAGAAACAAACAAAGAGGCAGCTTGAGACTCCAGGTATTTCACACCCCCTAACCATAAATTAACATTAATCTGAACACACATTTCAGAGCTGCTCAACTCCTCTGCATTTGCAATAGGCTTCACACCATTCTCCTGACTACTGGAAGGTATTTATATTTCAGTCAAAGTCAGTGGATAAGTATAAAACATGGAACATAGAAAAGCGAGAGGCTTTTGCCTGTTGCATATCTGATTGTGGGGTGATTTATTGTCACACTTCAGATGAAGTAGCTTGACCATTAAAGAAATAAACCATGGTCCTTTTGCCTGCCTTTGGTATCTCTTTGCTTTTCAGCACAGAAGTGTGTCGACTCCTTCACAATGTGGGCTCATTCAGACATCTGGAACAGCTCTAATGAAGGAGTCTAAATCCTTCCCATTAATGCTGCTTTGATAACAGGAAGCTATTTTAACCCCATTCCTCTTTTAACTGCTTTGTTTTATCTCCCCTCCAGCTTTTCCCACTGAGGAAAACCTTCAGACACAGGATGGAGGAGGGGTGAAAGACTAGTTTAGTTATTTTTACATATATTCAAGCATTATGCAGAATAAAAGCTTTCCCATAGAAGTTGTGCTAAAACACTGACAAGCACAGCAGAAGCAGTTGTATCACATAGATGTTGTAATCACATCAGTGGTTTGTACCTCTCCCCATTTTTCTTCCTGTCTATGTAGAGGTGAACTAAAATTAGCATCACCCTGACATCCACATCAGCAAGAGAGTAATGCTGGGAGCTGCCAGCTGCTGCTCCAGCTGTGGAGCAAGTCCTGCTCATGAAGACCAGCCTCAGCAGGCACAAGATGCTGATGCTGGGCACAGTGAGGGTTTACCGGGACTCAGGGCTGCTGCTGCCGCTTTTCCCTGAGGGAAACCATCATCTCCATCCTCCAGCACAGGTGAGGGTCAGGATCCAGAACCAGCATCACTGGCTGGCTTGGACACAACCTGCACAGGGAGATGCTCCACAAGGTGCCCAGCACCCACCAAGATCCCATCAGTGTATGGTCCATGCATCCACAGTGCTCTGCTGCCAGGGACATCCCCTGGGCACCCTGTGGATGCCTTCAGGAACCCCCCTTCAGGGGTTCAACAGTCACATCTCCTGGTGATCAAGAGACAGGCTCTTAAATCAGGAGGTTGTTTTCATGATCCACCTCACCTGCTCTATTAATAAAACCAGACCAACTCCTTCTGGTGCAATTCACTTCTCACTTCCACTTTCAAGTGGTCTCTAACTACAAGAAATCAGGCCTGCCCAATTTATCACAGCACTGAGCAGCTCCAATACCTGGGGAGAATGCAAAACCACAGCTACTGGAAAGTTGAGATTAAACACTTGAGCTAAATTAAGGAGTACTTAAAAAACAGTGGCAGTTGTCCAGCAGCAGGCAAGGACTCATCTCTTGGCTTCTCCTTTTTTGTCTTGATATTTTCTTGTAAGAAGAGTTGTTTGTCAGTCACTGCAAAGCTTTTTGAGTCTTACTGATGCTGCCCTTACTGAGTAGGAGAATAGGAGGAGGATGAAGCTCACTGGTAAACATTTCAGTTCCAAATTACTTTCATTTACACCCTAGTGACACAAACAGGCTTTCACATATGGTGTCAACCTGTTAAGTGACTTTTCTCCACCTTCTCCTATTTAAGCACAATGCCCACCCAGCAGTCCTACCACGAGAGCACTGAATAGCACATACCACGTTCATTCTGCACTTTGGGAATTGTCAGACTGCATCTGCGGGATCAAGTTTTTGAAGGAGTTGTCAAGTTTAATTGGAGAGTTCACACAGTCCCAGCTCTGGAGCTGTGATTTATCCAGAAAGTGTTTCTCTTCTATCACTTTACACTAACTCCTAGATCTAAATAAAACCATCTGTGAACAAAGCCTGTGGATCTGGGCAAACTACTACTAGTGCACTGGCTTTCCCAAGGTTTAATTTGTGCTGGATGTTTGGTTGTGTTGTAACATCTCTGCAGGTTTGGTGGCTGGTGACGAAGATGGCTTCAGCCAGGGGTAACCAGCCAACAACAGTCAGCATGCACCAGCCCCGGGCACTGCCACCACCCAAGACGGCTCTTTTCAAGCCACAATCCCTAATTTTCTGTAGTCCTGGGAATTAGAAACATGAAGACTGATGCATCTGAAGGAAGAGCAGCAATGTCCACCCTGGACAACCTTGTCCTCTGCTGGAGCTCCTCTGCCCAGGTCACATGAGCTTGGAGCAACCTGCTCTAGTGGAAGGTGTCCCTGCCCGTGGCAGGGGGTTGGAACTGGATGAGCTTTAAGGTCCCTTCCAACCCAAACCACTCTGATTTTGTGTTATAGAGATACACAACTGTACATAAATAACTTTTATGTTTGTAATATTATTATATGAACTTCAGGCTTGGGAGCTGAGTGACACATGCTGGGATCAGTATCAGGCATAAGTCAGAACAGAATGAATTTATTTAGAATCTAAAAGGCACTTTAACACCCCTCAGGATCAGGAGCCAATACCATGTTAGTTTTCTCTGCCTGGTGGTTGCAGATTACTGCCTTAAACAAACTAATGAAAAGCAATGAGCATTTAATATGTTAAACAGGCCATGGCAGAACTCACAGGGCACATCAGGGCTGAAAAGGCAGTTGCTCAAGACATTCACTTCACTTAAAACCACCTCTTAGTTCTCGGTTTGGAGGCACAACATGGGGTATTCGTGTGCTTGACAGACCCTGCATCCCGCAGGCTGAGCATCCTGCAAGACGGGAAAGACCCCCACCACTGACCACAGACTCTGGGGCCCACAGGGCAGCCCCACATCACTCACATCTGAGGGCAAGGTTTGGGATTTAGCTTCCTTCTGACTGGCAGGTGAAAGATACTGGTACAACAGAAAGCATCATTTGTCTC
This sequence comes from Strigops habroptila, assembly GCF_004027225.2. NCBI lineage: Eukaryota > Metazoa > Chordata > Aves > Psittaciformes > Psittacidae > Strigops > Strigops habroptila. The sequence continues at coordinate 62,824,317 of NC_044284.2, forward strand.
CCCAAAGACCAAGAGGACTAAACCTTAAGTTCTGTGCATGCCAAAGCCCTGCCTCACAGAATAAGTAGTGATTGCTGCAATTATTCCATGGAATTGATTTAAATGACTTTGTAATCATCAGATGCCATAAAACTCATAGAAACCTTTTTAAATTCATCTAGAGAAGGGGAGATGCAATCTTGCTCGGAAATACCATCCATTCCACCACTCACCAAGCTTCCAAAGACAGGGGCATGGGGCTGTGCCCAGTTAATGCTGGTTTCAGGGCAGCTCTCAGAGATGCTCCCAACTCCCTCCCACCCACTCTAATGCACTGCCTGTTTGTTTTGCCTCCAGCACTTACTTATTACCTGCAGCTTGTAAACTAATACTAAGTGCAGGATGAGATTGCTGAGCCAGGGATTGAGCCATAAAAGCCTTTTGCAGCACATTCCCTTGGAAAAAGCCCCCACACAACCATATACCCCAGGCAGCTCCCAGCTGCATTATGCACCCAGCATGCTGGGGTATTAACCCTTCTCTTCCTCACACAATGGAGACATCTGTGTGCAAGGAGAGTCAACAGGGAGGCTGCCCACCCACTAAAAATGCATTTACAAACAGAGAAATGACTCCTAGGAATGAAAAGTGAGGTGGTTTAGTCATTCAAGTACTTAGAACTCTCATCTGCACGTATTTATTATACTTACATGAAAACAGTCCCCCAGAAAGCTGTAAACTAATGCATAAACACAGAAAGGGAAATTGAAACCCTCCAATTCCTGCACAGTGCTGGGAATTACCCCGGCAGAGACATGAATGGCACATATATCCATAGAAAATACTGAAAGTGGGATAATTCGGTAGGAAAATATATTGTATTTACAAAAAGCAGCCCAAAAGTACATGAAAACATCCAATTGTACAGGCCTTTCTAAAGTCCTCAAAAAAAGTAGGTACCAAAAATCACAAGGATGTGAAGACTGAAGAATTTCGTGTACAATTTTAAAGAGACACCACTCTGCTCAGGGCTAGATGAGATGACTTCAGGCCTGTTTTCTGTGTTTATTATGTAAAGCTAAGGCAATCCAGTACAATTCTCTCATTACCATGAAGAGAAACATAGAAGACCTGACCCATTCTTGGTCAAGGACTCAGTTTGCCAATGAAGGAGTTGCACACAATCCCTCATCAAGTAGCAAACTTCCATATTCATAATAATCAATAACTTTAAGCCTATAGAGGGTTGCGATACTCAGTCCAGCTTCACCATTACATTTCACTATTGCTCTTTATTGTAGTGTCCCAGCCAAGGATCAGAGCCCATTCAAAACAAAGTCTTTATTCTGAGAACTCCATGATACAGCTAAGAATGTAGTTTGGAAATAAATATAAGTGGGCTGGCCTGCAACATCCATGTTTTCCACACCTTTTTAGGGGGGGAATGGCTTTAACCTGCCAGAGGTGAGACTGAGATGAGATTTTAGGCAGAAGTTCTTCCCTGTGAGGGTGCTGAGGTGCTTTAAGGTCCCTTCCAACAGGGTATTACAGGTAAAACACTCCACATGGGAACTGTCTGTATCCGAACCGATGGCAGCTCCCCTAGTCAAGAGTTACTCTGCAGCACCACCCCCTTTCCCCTGGATGTTGTTCAATATTGAAGATACTTGCAAAGGCACAACTGGTTCATGTGCTGGATTCCCCCGTAGTTTAAAAAACAATTCACTGGATGGGGAGAAAATCATCTTTATATCAAAGAATAAAAATCTCATGATGACAGGAAGAGCCTGCCTCAACTTCACAGTTACAACCATGTGTAAGCAGGAGAACAAAACACAGTTAACCAGGAGCTCAGCTTGAGCCAGTTACCTACTAACATCAAGGTTTCACACCTTTCTTCCCAAAGCCATTCTTTAAAGGGGCTTTATGATGACTGTTCATGCAGCAGTGAATTACACTAAACCAAACCATGCATCTCACCCAGCACCCAGATTTGTGTTACTGACTGCAACCATAAATCTTTACATATTTTTCCTTAGGCTGAAGTACCACGAAATCATTTCCTTAGCCAAAGAGATGACTTAGAAGATCTACATTTTATATAAACCATGTACGAGGAAGAGCTCTTCCTGTGACACATTCTCATTTGTTAACATGATTTTGACACTCTTATTCCCAAGTGCAACAGCCTGAAGACGGAGATGCTAAGCAGTGCTATAATTAGCATGTAATTTGCTCCAAACTTCCCCTTCCAAAAGGATGAGATACACAGATGGGAAAACTGCTGGACTGACAGGAAAGAGCTCTGGAACTACCTGGGCCAGGCTGCTGGCTGGAGAGCAGGGCTCCTCCAGCACTCGTGCACCAGGAATGCTGGAAGGTGGTGTGAGCTGGTGGTGTCACAGCAGGGTTTCCCACCCCAGTGCCTGACACAGCACAGCTTCAGCCCATCACGCTTGCACAAGGCCAGGGTCCCACAGCAGACCCTGAGCACCTGAAACCTGCAGTGAGCTCGACTGTGCTGTTACTCCAGCAATGCCTTTGCAACAGCACAGGGATGCAGGAGTTTGGGATTAATAACTCCGAACCACCCAGAGCCAGCCCAGCCCATCGACCTTTTCACCTTGCCATTCTATTTAACTAAATAACAGGCTTTTCACCCTACCCCTCTTCAGTCAGCTCTGCAATGCAGGAGGCCTCCTGGGAGAGAGCTAATGCAATCTCTTGGTGGGCTGTTTAAAATAAAAGGCATCCTTAAACATAACAGCACCTTATAGTTGTTTTGTCATGAGGAGCAACCTAGTCCAGTCGAAGCAGTCTCTGCCCATGGCAGGGGGCTAGAACTGGATGAGCTTTAAGGTCTCTTCCAACCCAAACCAGTCTGGGATTCTATACATTTCACATTAATTATCCTCATTAAATAAAGTAGCCCATAAGTCTACGAGGTGACAGCCTGATGATCAAAGGACACAGTCTTTTTTGGGAAGCTGCACTGTGCTTTTCCCCATGGAAGTGCACACAGTCCGAGGCAGATCAGTTTGGTCATTTTGGGGACTGCTGCGAAGCTTTTAGCAGCTCAGTCAGTGTAAAAACCTTCGCTGTGCTGTATAATGGGCTGTTGAAATCCCCAGGCTTCGCCTCGACCAGTTGTTTACACCTAAATCACTTTTCTTCATTAAGCTCCAACTTTAATTCCCACTATATTAAATTTGGCTTGTTCAAAACAATAAGTAGTTCCTTTTTATTGGTTTTGTTCCCACAATTATTAGATTAAGGATGTCATTAAAAAGTTGTCAAGGCTTTTTGTAGCTGTAGTTTGGTAGTTCTAAACTGAGCAAGTTTCACACATCAATCTAGCAAGGAAAAAAATAAATCACACTGCATTTGATGGCCCCATGTCCAATGTGTCTTATTGGAAATACTACTTCTGGAATGGACGGAGCAGAGCAGTGGGAGAGCAAGGTGGCGGCTGTGACACCTCATCCACTCCTTGGATGCCTCAGACCCTGGACACCAAGTCAGGGCTCTGCACTCCCGCCCCATTTTCATGTGGTGCACAGGGGTAAATCTGCTGGTAGAAACCTCACTATTCTCCTTGCCCAGGAGCCAGCTCACCTTTGCTTTTGCTTGTGTTGAGTATCAAGGCAAACACAGGGGCTGTCTGCCATAAAATCAGCCAGCCAGCCTTTTCCAAAAGAGGTTTCCTTATATTCAAAGTAATGCTCAACAGCTCATATAAGAGATCAGCACATGTGAGGGTGGAATGCGGCAGGAATCATCTGTGGTTTGGTTTACCTTCAAGGGGAGAAATACTTGCCAAATATTTATATTGAAATTCTCAAGTGTTTGAAAAGCTTTGGGGCCATAACTAATACGCACAACACACATATCATGTACACACACTGACTTCTCTAAGCCAAGTGCCTGCACGTGATTGTTTGCTGCAGAGTTCATAAGGCTTTAAAAAGAAATCCTTCATGTGATGGTCTATGGCAAGACACTAAGCATAAGTTCTTCCCTGTGAGGGTGCTGAGGCACTGGCACAGGCTGCCCAGAGAAGCTGTGGCTGCCCCATCCCTGGCAGTGTTCAAGGCCAGGTTGGACACAGGGGCTTGGAGCAACCTGCTCTAGTGGAAGGTGTCCCTGCCCGTGGCAGGGCTTGGAACTGGATGAGCTTTAAGGTCCCTTCCAACACAAACCAAGCTGAGATTCTATGATACATTAGACCTAACACAGGCACAAGAGATGCCAGCAACCCAAGGAATAACCACAAATACAGAAGGGACAACACACTCGCTAAATCCAGGGGCAAAAAAGAAGTTTCCTTCCTCTCAATGCACACTTGATCTTCTAACATCTCCCAGGCATCATAAACTACACGGCATGGACTTGCCAACAAATGGAAGTTTATGGAGAAAGTCATCTAATAGCAACAAGTTTGGCCAACAATTCTTGCTCCCCCTCTTCTCGTGGCAGAGACTAACGGCGCCAGGACACAAAGCACTGGGCTGGCAGCCTCGCAGGGCCCCAGCCGCCTCGGCTAGATACAGATATTTATAGCGATATAACACAACCAACCTGCTCAGCACCCCAACCCCAGCCTTCATCCAGCCAGCCCCAGGCCAAGCCAAGATGAAACCCTTTTCCCCCCCAAAGCACCCTCTCCCCAGCTGTGGACAGTAGATAACACAGAGAATTAACTCATAGCAAATGAGTTGTCAAAGCATGCCTCTCCCACCCCAAACGGGAGCACTTTAGGGAAAAGAAGGGGCTAGTTTGATACTAGGTTATTGTGAGCCCTGGTTACTGTAGATCCCATCTCACAGGCTGCTGGAGCAGTTGCTGAAGAGCAGGATTAGAGCTTTCTGCTGTTATTTTTATGCCTGCACTCAGGAGGCCCGTGTTGACGGCAGAGCGGTTTGTGCGGCCGGGGTGCGCTGCAGCCCCCCGCGGTGCATTTAGGGGCACACGCAGCACCGGGCACCAGCGCTGCGCACCCCAACCCCAGCCCAATCCCGCGGAGTCGCGCCCGTGGCGGCCACACGGCTCCGGTACGCGAGCCCCGAAGGGAGGATCCGGGATCTGCCTCCCCCGAGCCCCGCACCCCCGGGACAGCAGCGGGTAACGGGAACCCCCCCACGAAGGCGCCTCGGGAGGGCCGGTGGACGGCGCCTGGACCAACGGACAGAGGGGAAAAAAACGAAAAAGCAAGCAGCAAAACCACACCCTAAAAGTCAAACAAAAAAGCGCCAAAACAAGAACCACCCCAAAAAGCCACCTAAAAACAAACAAAAGAAAAACCCCCACCAAAAAAAAACCCCAACAAAAAAAAAAAAAAAAAACCACCAAAACAACCAAAAAACCAAAAAAAAAAAAACCAAAAAGCCACCCATGAAAAGGTGAAAAGCCTCTAAAACAAACAACGCAAAAAGCCGCCAAGAAAAAAACCAAAAGTCATGAAAAAACCAGAAACCCCCAAAATAACCCCCCCAAAAAACCTAAAACCCAAACAAGCAAACAAAAAAAAAAAATGGGGGGAACAAAAAACCCAACAAAAAAAAAAACACACCAAAATTGGGGGGGGGAAAACGCAAAAAACAAACCACCAAACCCAAACCGCAAAACCAACTGAAAAGAAAACCCACCAAAGGGGAAAAAAAACCCAAAAACAAACCAAATAACAAAACCACAAACAAGGAAAAAACGAAAAAGCCACAAAAGAAGAAAGAAACCCACCCCCCCCAAGCCCCCGGCAACCCACCCAGCTACAGCTCCCGCCGCCCCGCTCCAGCCCCGCTGCTTCGCTCCTGCGCCCGCTCCCGGCGGGGCCGCCCCTGTCCCCCCTGCCCCCGGCCCCACCAGGCACGGCCGAGCCCGGCCCTGTGTGTGCTGCGGGGTGCCCAGCCCCAGGCCCCCGACGGGCACCGGTTCCACCCGCTCCGCAGCCACCGACACACGCGGCCCTCGGTGCCTCTAAGAACAGAGCTCTGGGCCAGAGTATATGCAATAAGGGTTCATATGAAACACAGCTCTACTCCATACAGCAGCCTCCAAATGCCTCTGGGTTTGCTTTGCTTTAATAAGAGGTGACCACTCGCATTTCACGCTCATCCCTCATCCACGCCTACTGGCAAAAGTTCTCTTTTAGCCAGGAAAAGGCCGTCTGGACACTAGTCATTAGCCAGAGCCCTGCAGAGCCCCCACACTGAGGTAAATAGCCGCAGAAGCACAGTGAACACCCACCTTCAGGAGCTCCCAGCTCCAGCGCTTGGCCCCCACCGGTCCCACCGTTGCGTTTTGCTTCGGCACAACAAAAACATCCTAATTCAAGGCAGTTTCTGGCAGATTCGGTGTGCGGCAGCTGCTGCCCACCTCGTGCCGCAGGAGGGGTCCTGGCCACGGGGGGATGCCGAGGCTGGAGGAGGAGAAGGATGGCCAGAAAGAGGAAGGGCAAAGACCCGTCCGGCAGCAGCCATCCTGTCCGTGGAGCAGAGGAGATAAAGGGAAGGGGAGGGCGGGGGCCAATGTAACGTGTGCACAAGTAAAACCGTTAATTAGCAGCTGCTGGTAATTACCCCCATCTGCACCCGCCCAACTTGCCCCTTATTTGGCAGTGAAGGGGGACAAGGCCACATAAAGTGGCTGATTCTTTCCATAGCTGCTGGGAATGATGCACAGCTGTAATGCTGGGGCTGGCTGGAATGATCCAGAACCTCTACCAGGCTGGATGGGGCTTGGAGCAACCTGCTCTAGTGGAAGGTGTTCCTGCCCATGGCAGGGGGTTGGAGCTGGACAAGCTTTAAGCTCCCTCCCAACACAAACCAGTGTGTGAATCTATGAATGGGGTGACCACCCAGGCCAGCACACTGCCCCACTCAACTGAGGAACATCTGATGTTCAGGAAGGCAGTGCACAGCCAAGGTCCCATCTCTGTCCAGGAGCAGCCCCAGCTCTGGGTGCACAGGACAGGAGGAGCCGGTGCTGGGCACAGCCTCCCGCTCCTGTTGATGATGCAGATCTTCCTCCCGAGCGCTTCCCAGCCAAATCAAGAGATTGCTCTCCAAAGACAGGCAGCTGGGTAAATGTCAAGAGCTCAAAAAGTAAATTATAGTGCAAACAGGTTTGATATTTCTATGAAATGAAAGTTAAGCACATTTCTTTTTTAAAAAATACAGAATTTTATTTAAAGCAAGTGAAACCCTTCCATGGTGACCTTTCTGAGATTCCAGTGACAAATTTGGTCATTACAAATAACCTTTTCCTAGCAAGAGCCTCACCAACAGGGACTTCCTCGCAGTAATGTATGTAAATTAAGTTTCAACCTCCAAAACAATAAATAAGAATCTTTTAATATCCCTATTCCACAATGAGATATGAATAACAGAAAACCAACAGAAAAGGCTTTAAAATCCCATCATGAAGGTGTTATTTCATACTGGGGTTGTGGGAAGCTGGTGCTGTGAACAAGTATTCCAGGATTTGCCTCGCTGTTTGTCTGTGTGATTAACCTGAAGGTGAGAACGAGATCTTTAACCTGGGATTACTTGCATGTGTGGAGCTCTCCTCGTGCCGTAGTGCCTTGTTAGCCACAGTACAAATACCCTCAATTTCCCATTTTCCTTTTAGCTTCACACCGGCAAACATTATTCTCTCCATGTAAATTAGAAAGAGAAATCGATGGTCACTAAATGAAACCTGAAACTTGGAGTAATTAACTCAGGGAGCACCGAGTTAGAGAGAAAACTGCTCTCCTTGGAATAGGGAAGGAGATCCAGCAACCCAACACCTCGCACTGGCCCTCCTCTGAGCAGCATTCGAGGTCTCCCGACGAGGTCCATGGCTCAGGGAATGGGCAGGAAGATGTCCCAGGCTCTGGGGATGTCGTGTGAGGGTGCAGCTGGGGATGAGCTGCTCGGGGATGCTGGTCCTGGGTGCTCCTGAGCCTTGAGGAGCTCAGGGTCCCACCTCCCATGGGTTTCACAGTAACAGGCTCCGCAGTAGATGGGCAAACATTAACTGTACGTGTAAATTAGAGAGGACAATCAATGGTCACACAATGAAGCCTGAAACTCAGTAATTAGCCCACAGAACACCAAGCTGTATCTCACGATGCTGGGCTTTGGCTATGGGGAACCCCAGGCCCTCCAGCATCCTTTTGGCTGAATGGTTCTTTGGGCTCCTCCTGTCAGAGCAACATTCCCCAAACACAGCACTGGGACGGTGGCATTCCCCTGCTCCAAGTGGCAGGATCACAAATCCCACTGAGCAACAAAGACATAGAAGGGGTGGATAGGTAAAGGTGGGCTTTTTTCTCTCCAAAGCACTTCTCAGCCGAGCTGCTCCTACTCATCCCTGATGTGTTCCCACACACCATTGCGATGGTGGCTTCATGGTCCATGTCCTTGTTATCCATATCCATGCTCTGTGTCTTGCATCTGCCCAGTTAAAATGTAATGACTGTTGTAGGAGGCAACGAAGACCAGAAGTTGTAGCAGATGACAGAAGAGGGAAGGCAAACTTATTTTTCTTCATTGTGGTCCCTGTAGCTCGGGTATCACAGTGCCTTTTGCTGTACTTTGAAACAGTTTGCATCAGTGTGGATTAAAAGCCTTGGCTACATGAGACAGTACTTCTTTCACCCTGTGTCCTAAGCGTAGCCTCTGCTCTACACTCCCAAACAGGATGTAGCATTTGCTGTTTAATTATATCTGAAATAGGAAATGATATATGGGAAAAAAAAAAAAGAGGATATAGTGAAGACTGACAGGTTATAAAGTTCCTGTAATAATTAAACCCTTCAGCTGGCTTCATTTGATTAAGAAATTTGAAGAGTGCCATTTCAAAAGGGAATCTTGGGTACCTCTGTGAAATCACCAGCTCATTGTCCAAGGAACTCATGCAGATGATGGGACTGCACTGCTGGAGTTGCTCTCCAAACCAAGCTCCTGCTCCTTATGCAGGCTAAGCCCTTTGCAAAGCCTGAAGGGTTCCTCTTTGCAGGAAGAACAGGTTTCTGAACCCACAACAAAGCCAGCAAGTGAGAAGTGCTGAAACAACGGCACCAGGGGCAGGACATGGCCATTGACGCCTGCAACAGGAGGGTATTTTCCAGTCAGGGCAGCTATTAAAGCAGCCTCTATCTGCAGAGCAAAGCAGGGTTAATTCTGTGTTTAGAGACACCATCTCACTGAACAGGGCCAGAAGCTGGTGGGTGATTGATGTGTGGTTCCTACCAATGGAGGTTCCCTAAGTCACAGATGTGCCAGGGGAAGGGAAGGGAAAGGAAGGGAAGGCAAGGCAAGGCAAGGCAAGGCAAAGCAAAGGAAAGGAAGGGAAGCTCTCCAGTTCCACTTCCCAGCGCAGCCATTGGAACGGGAGCCCCTTGGCACTAGGATGATGGCTGTGGAGCTGGTTGCTGGGGTATCTGTTGGAGATTAAAGGCCCTGGAGCACTCGGCATGGTTTGCAGTCAGTGAAGCTCTGTCAGGGCTCTGTAAACAAGAGCTCCTTAAACAAATAAGATGGAAGAAGTAATCAGTGCACAAATCACCTCACTCCAAGACATTAGAGGCAAAATATTTATTTAAGAGTAGTAATACAGTTTTCCAGCTGGAGATGATGCATGGCGTGTGGAAGACATCACTTTGAGCAGTGCAGCAGCATCTGCAGGAGCAGTGTGATGATCATCAGTCTGCACAGCAGCAAGATGAGCAGTGCCTCTACTGGCAGGTGCTCCTGCTGATGAGAAATCCTCCTGTGGAGCATGGGGTTTAAATAACTGCTGGGACATTCCCATCCACGTGTTTCCATCAGGCTCATCAGAATCAGATCAATTGTGTTGTATTGAATCTCCGGTGGGCAGGGAGGGTCGGCAGCAGCAGGCAGTGCCAGCTGAGCCCCTGTGGGAGGAACTGCAGCTTTTGGGGTGGTGGGAATGTTGAAGATGTGAGCTGGACACACAGGACATGGGTTGAGCATGGCAACTCAGTCCCTTTGGGTGCAATTACAGCTTCTCTCCTTTGCTGTTAAACTTCAGGGACTACAAAACTCTCCAACTCAATATAACTTCATGCGCCAACAGTAATGGCACAACAGAAATGGAAACTTTTGGACATTGATGTGAAGTTTACAGACCCCTAAAGTCCAGCAGACCATAGGACAAGCTACACCAGTTTTGGGTACCACGTGCCATCTGCATTTTGAACCCCCTCCAAAAGATAGCTTTGCAGTAGCTGCTCCCTTTCTACACCTGCTGTTGCAAGTCTGCCAAGGCTGAAGCTTATTGCAGTGTATTTTCACAACTGGACTTCAGAGAAATGTTCCAAAATCTACGTAAGAGTCCCTAGTTTTCCTTTGGGGTCTAACTATCCAGTGAGAAAAAGTTCAGAACAGAGAAGGCTGAGAACAAAAAGTAATTGAAGTCACGTTCAGGGGACAAAACCAAACATAAATTCTTTGAAAATCTCCTAATTCCTGCCTCTTGGGGTTGAGAAATGGATCTGCCTCTCTCCAATTGCTGCTTTGACCATGGCAGCCCACTGCTCAGCACCATCTTCCTCGGGGCTTTCTGCTTTAGCCAAGCTTGATAGAGGCTGGAAGATCACTCTGTAGATACAGCTCCTGGGTTTGGTGTCCTTGAAGCGGTTCCAAACCATCAGAGGAAATCGCCACCATGAACTCTGCCACCTGATAAAGGGGAACACAAAGATGTTCATTAATTTAGGTGAGCCAGAGGATTAAAGAATTGTTTTAGCTTGTGCATCCCACTGTTACTGTTCTCTTATCTGTTCCAGTTGGCGTGGAGATTAAGGGAAAGCGTTGCATGGAAGAAAGGGCTGGGAGCAGGAGGAATTCCCCACTTGTCTGCCTTAGTTCAACGGTCACTTGGTTTCCTTTGTCTTCATCGCTCTCCCAAAATATTTTTATCACCCACCTAATAACTGTTGGAGACACGTCTCCTCTGCCCTTCCGTCTTTGCCATCCTGTCTTCTGGTTTCCCCTTAACACTTTCTTCCTCTCTTCATCATTGTCATTGTGACGAATTGAGTTTTACAGATTAAATTGCTTTTCTTGTTTTAATGCTGGTACCAGAAGAATGTTAATTAGGGTTACTTGTGTTTCAGAAGCTGTCTCGAATGTACTCTGAAATCATACCCTATTCTTCACTGTAAGATTGTACCCTGTTCTTCACTGTAAGATCATACCCTATTCTTCACCTTGGGATGCACCTGCCACTGTTGCTGATAGAAAAATAATACTTCCTAAGATTTGAAAACTGTATTTTTTTTAACTTTTTTTGGTGGGTTTTTTTTTTTTTTTTTTTTTGCTGTGGGTAATATATAAAGAAAACAAAGTTGAGCTTTCAAACTTCAGGTCTGTCAAAGTGCCTCTGAAAGTCACATACACAAAAAAACTCCACTCTTCCTGCAGCTCTGCTGGAAATTTCTATCCCTGTCTTCTCCACGGGGGCTCATTGTCACCAAAGGTTTTGTGGGATAAAGGCAGCAGATACTTTGCAGCGTGCCGAAACCTGGGTATTTTCTCTAAAGGAAGGGAAATATTCTCACTCTGTGAAAACGTCCCACACCAAAATAAGACCTGTGATTGCATTTGAGGGAAAGGGAATGTCTTGTGGGTTTTTTAGGGGTGTGGGGGTTATAAATGTGTTTTTCACAGGATAGAGAGCATCTCTCTCTGGGAGATGGGGCATCAGGGACAGTCCTGCTACCACTGGTGTGATCAGCTCTTTGCTGCTCACACAGATTGATGTCCCCACCTTGCAGTGGTAGAAGATAAACAGCTACCACTGACCCTGCTGCAGGGGCTTAGCATGGCACTGAGAACCTGGGTGTTGGCAGAGCGAGAAATCACTGCTAAAGTGGATGGGGGTCTCCCATTGCTGGACCACATGGGCTCCTGAGGGCTGGCACTGTGCTGCGGGCACGGGATGGGGGCAGAGAGGTAGGGAATTATAAACAATCCAGCAAAAGAGCTATAATGGCAGAAAATGAATTGAAATTACACCTGGCTGCTCCCATGAAATGGAGCAGGATGCTGTGTGTGATACAGCTCCGTGCTTGAAAGCTGGAGTGCATTTGCTGTCATTATTCTCGTAAGCTAAGCAGCATAAAACAAGAAACACTAATGGCAATGCCTCTGACAGCAGCTGAAGTTGCCCCCAGCATCTCTCATCACTTCTCCTGGTAGTGTTACGTCGAATTAAAAGACTGGCTTGAGGAAATCTGCTGGGGATTGTTCCAATGAGTATGAGAGAGAAAAGAAATATTCACCTAGTTTCCTTCTTTTTTTTCCTTCTTTTTTCTTTGATAAGGGAATTCAGAGTATTGTTATGTGGGAAGGATGTTACTATGACACTGCTGAGATGCGCTGAAAAAAAGGACAGAGTCATATAAATTATTTATGATTAATGTATTATACTCCACCAGGACAATTTAAATATAGGGATTTCAGTATTTCTTAACATTATTATGGAGATGTAAAAAAAGCATTAGAAGCACATACCTGCTGCTAATAACCACAGGGAGCATGTAGGGGAGTCTATTTGGGTGAGAAAAGGAGGAGACTAGAAAACATCAGGGGCATGTTTGTGGTGCCCCGCTTGTGGCACATCAAGGGTGATGGGCTCTGCCATCCAGCGCTGCTGTCAGCTCCCAACATCCCAGCTGCATTCCTGGTGTGAAGCTGTTCCTATACCCTACGTGTCTTTCACAGCAACTGAAAAGGTTAATAGGGTTAACCATGACATTGACTGATGTTTTGAAGAGAATCATAGAATCACAGAATCCCAGCCTAGTTTGGGTTGAAGGGACCTTAAAGCTCGTCCAGTTCCAGCCCCCTGCCACGGGCAGGGACACCTTCCACTAGAGCAGGTTGCTCCAAGCCCCTGTGTCCAACCTGGCCTTGAACACTGCCAGGGATGGGGCAGCCACAGCTTCTCTGGGAAAAGTCTGTGCCAGCGCCTCAGCACCCTCACAGGGAAGAACTTCTGCCTAAGACCTCATCTCAATCTCCTCTCTGGCAGCTTCCAGGATACCTTTACAATAAATAGTTCATGCATACGTTATCACACACATTTGAAAACAGGAAACCCTTCAGTATTTGAGACATTTTCTCTTTTGTTTAGAAACACAGGGTGCTGCAGCAGACAGGGATCACATCCTGCTTGCTGGTATCATTTCTTCCTCTCTCCCAGATTTGTTGCACATATATATACCTGCATGGGCAGGAGAAACAAGGTGTCAGGATACGGTTCGTAGGAAGCTCCAGCGAATGCCTGGAGGTCTCCGGAGCCTGGAGGGACACTGAAAAAAAGATAATAAAGCAAATAAACACCCCAAACTTTGTGTTAAATCCACTTTGGAAGCCTGTGACCCACTTTGAAGCAACTCACATCACCAGCTGGCACCAACCACATTTTTAATATTTACTGTCCACGTGCATTGTCAGAATCTGCCTTTCAATTCTAATTGCTAAAATTCATCTTTGAAGAATTTTTTTCAGCATCAAGAATGTAAATAGAAATGGGGCTGAACTGGAATAATATGAATAATTCAACCTTCCGATATGCAAGTTTTGTACTTGGAGATGAGTGATTCACTCGCACTGTACATGCAGTCATCACAAATGCAGACATTAAAATATGGGAAAAAATGTGAGTAAGCCATAATTATTTAATGGATTCATAAGATCAGAATGTTTTAGATTGTGTTTTAATTATGACATATGTTACAGTGCGAATACTGTGTCCTGCCTTTATAAAGGGGCCGGCTCACTGCACGACAAGAGCGTGCCCAGTGCCAGCTCACCACCAGCCATGTGCTGCCGCTGTGCCCTGCGTGGCCACAGCTCTCCTCATGGATGGCACAGGGACCCCCGGCTGCCAGGCAGAAGATGTGACCCTGCATGCGGTGGTGGTGCTTCCCGGTGGGATCAGGCTGGGATCTGCTCATCCCAGTGTGAGGGTCATGGGCAGGCTGCCCGTGCCCGCTCGGCAGGTGGAGCAGAGTCGTGTTGGTCTGTGCTGGAGGTGGGTGCCCAGCTCTGCTGCTGCTCGGGGGGGACGGGGATCTCTTATCTTTACTTACAACATTTACTTGGATATTGGAAACTATTAGGAAAAAATCTGTCACTACAAGGGTGCCCAGAGAAGCTGTGGCTGCCCCATCCCTGGCAGTGTTCAAGGCCAGGTTGGACACAGGGGCTTGGAGCAACCTGTTCTAGTGGAAGGTGTCCCTGCCCATGGCAGGGGGTTAGAACTGGGTGAGCTTTAAGGTCCCTTCCAACACAAACCATTCTCTCTCCGAGTCCTGCCAGCGTGCCTTGCTCTAGCTTCTTCTCTCAAAGAAGAATAAAACCGTTCAGAAGTCACATATCTTTAAAATAACAATTCCAATGGTTCACCACAGACTGTGGCCTCTAAATCCACTTGGATGAGGGGAAACCTGGGACCTTGACACCCTCAGGTGCTTTCTCATGGGCTTTCCAAAGGCTTGCTAGAGGCAAGGCAAGTTCCTCCACAGCTGGAGATTATCCCTGCTCCCAGAGAAAGGCTGGGCAAGAAACAGCAGTAATGCAGCAGTTACTACCAGCCAGAGAGGGAGGGAGGCTGCATTTTATGTAGATTTAATCAAAACCTCCTCAGGAATAATTGGCTAAAGTGATTGGGAAAATTGATGGTGCATAATAACCCTGGAGCCTCTCTGCCCATGCTATGACCCTGCTGGGTGCTGTGCCATGGGTCACGCTGCCCACCAGCACCCCACAGTGCCCCTTGTGTGTGGCCGTGCTGAGGAAGGGCTGTGGGATTCACCCGTTTCCAGTTGAGCTGCATGTTCCCCTGGCTCCTTCCTGCTGTGTCACCACACAGGAGAACAGGTTATGTCACGAGGTGTTGCAGGTTGTAACCCAGAGCTGTTCTCCTGTAGCAGGTCCATGGGCACGGTCTGTGCAGTTGTTTATGCACGTGGTTGTTTATGGGCACCTTTAACCCCTCTGGTTTGGAGACAACCCCAGGAACATGGGTGGTAACAGTGCCTGGATCTGTCTTGTGGCTGAACGTGGGACCCAGGTAGGAATGGGTCTGAAAACAGATCAATGTTCCATTTCCTGTGTTTAATCACCTGTGGAGCTGAGTGAACTCCACAAGTGAACTACACTGATGTGTTAATGCTGAGTTAACCCATAGCTGATTTGCTGCACAGACAATCCCACAGGCATGGACCCAGCAGTGGTGCTTTGCAGCGCCCAGCTCCCCACTAACACCCTCCCCAGTGCTGCAAAGGCATCTGAGCCCAAGGACCGTGCTCTGGGTGCTGGTGGCTGTCGGGGCTCCACTCTCTGCTGAAGACTCTTCCTGTGCTGTTGTCGCCTTACAAAAAGCAAAGGAAGGGATCTGGAAGCACATAAGTGTGTGGCAGTGGGTGCTCCACCACCCCACAGATGATGCTGCTTCAGGCACCTGCTGGATCCCAGTCTGATCCCAGCACCGCCGCAGGTATTGGATGAATCATGGAATCATATCATAGAATCACAGAATCACGGAATCACAGATCGGTTTCGGCTGGAAGGGACCTCAAATTCATCGAGTCCCAACGCCCTGCCACGGGCAGGGACACCTTCCACTAGAGCAGGTTGCTCCAAGCCCCTGTGTCCAACCTGGCCTTGAACACTGCCAGGGATGGGGCAGCCACAGCTTCTCTGGGCACCCTGTGCCAGCGCCTCAGCACCCTTACAGGGAAGAACTTCTGCCTGAGATCTAACCTAAATCTCCCCTTTTAAAGTTTTAACCCATTCCCCCTTGTCCTACCACCACATCATAGAATCGTATCATAGAATCATATAAAAAGCTGGTGGCAAAAGCTAATCAAAAGACTATCAGAAATTAATTGCTCACCTCTTTTCTAAACACGAAGCTAGCGGCTGCTGTGGCTCCCACCCTGTTTCGCAGCACATGCGAGTGAACAGGCACCCTGACAGGCAGGTGTCTGATGGCAGGTTTCAATAAATATTCATATACATAGTTAATACTAAAACATTTTCTTCTCTGCTACTTCCACTTTACTTATTTCTAGCTGCTGGAGGAGCAGACATATTAGAATATTAATTTTCCGCTTTACTGGAATGATTTCAGAGTCAAGTGCCGCCGGAGCACCGAATGCAAATGTGAGCAGAGAGGGTGGGACTCCACTAATCCCTTCACTGCCTGTACAAAAAAGGTTTATTTATTTGCATTTTTTTTTTCGGAGACTTCCTCAGATTTCTTGAAAAGGCTTTAGAGGAGGCTAAAGCCAGATGTGTATCGAGACTGTGTCCTGAGCAAGCTGAGCCTGTAGAAGGGTGCCCAGAGGAGCTGTGGCTGCCTCATCCCTGGCAGTGTTCAAGGCCAGGTTGGACACAGGGGCTTGGAGCAACCTGCTCTAGTGGAAGGTGTCCCTGCCTGTGTCAGGGGTTGGAATTGGATGAGCTTTAAGGTCCCTCCCAACCCAAACCAGGCTGGGATTCTATGATTCTATGATAGCTGCTTGCAAATGGCCAACTTTGTGCTTTCATTGAAATACGTGTGTTCTACTTATGTGTTTATTTCAATTCCTCTCCTTGGGATGAGGTATTGGAGGAATAGCAGTATGTGGCTCTCAAGACATTGCACCACACTGAGGAAATAGCCCTGTCCTTGCTGCGGTCATGATGCAACAGCCAAAGCAGCAACACCCTTGAGCAGGTTCAGCAGTCCTGCAGTGACCTGACACCAAATAGTGAACCTGGGGGTTTTCTTTCTCTGGAAGATATGAACAGGGAGGAGAACATCCCCAAAGACTGTTTGCTGTGCAGGCAGCAGAGCTATGTGGGTAGCAATAATGTTTAATTTTAATTAGGTGATAATTCTTCAGGAGGGCAGTTTGGGCTTTGTACGTAGCTATTGGCAGTTTGCTCATTTTGTGGAATTTATTATCAGATCAGTTGGTTCAGGCAGCAGGGGAGAAGGGTCTTCTGTACTGCTAAAGATAAAAATGCTGGCTTTCTTCAATAAATCCAATCCAATCATTATTAAATCTGTCGGTAAATATCTTGAAGGAATTAGGTCTCCAAGTGTTTGTGCTCGTGGATCAAGGAGAGAAAGATGGAGTCAGCTGATTTTCAGGTAAGCAAACAGGCAGAGCTCGTTATTTCAGGTAAAGGATGGAGTAGCTCCAAAAGTCAAATACAATACTAGAAACAAAACCACATACACACAGGTACCACGGTAAGTGAGAATTGCTCCCGGTGCTCCTGGAGCTGTGCAGGGACCAGCAGAAACACCTTGTGCATAGTGTGAAAACACAGACCCAGCCATTCATCATCACCCTGCACGAAAACGCCGGATCAGAGCGGGGAGGGAGCATGGAGCCGGGACAGACACCCCCATCACTGGGGCATGGGGGGGACAGCACCGCCACACCCTCACTGGGGCATGGGGGGACAGCACCATCACCCCGTTGCTGGGGCTTGGGGGACAGCAGCACCACATCGGTGCTCACGCAGGATAGGGCTGCGTGCCATGGCTGCAGTGCCCAGCCCTTGAGGACAACTTTCTGCTGCCACTGCGAAGCCCAGTTTTATGGGGACAGCATGCAGCAGCCCTGGCACAAGGGGCTGTATGGGATAGACAGGGAGCTGTTTCCCTGCCAGCCATGAGCAGGACACCCCTTGGGAGCCGTGTGTAAATCTGAGATGCTCTGCTCTGCAGCCAATCTTCAGGAATGATGGTTGAAGATGATGCAGAAGATCGTACAGCAAATACTGCAATCCTACATGGATTTCTGCTGGATAGGGACATGTCTACCTCAGGTTACCTGTACAGCACCTGAAACACAGTGAGATGTTCAGGGATCAGGGAATATGTGTTGGGAAGGGACACTACGTGTGCTTGGGGACAGTAAGTGTGCAGGAGCATGTTAGGGCACAGCCAGGTTGGCAGCATCATGCAGGCTCCCGACTGTGAAGTCAGGCAGTAGTCCTGTGAGCAATTCCCTTAAGTAACAGGATCCCCAAGGATCATGTTTAACAGGGTGCCCATGGATGGGGGTCCTCAGTGATCTCCTGACCACTTCTCCAATCATATCTGCTGCTGCTGCTGTTTTCTCCAAGGGGAGAAGCATATGCATGTAGGTTGTAATTTGTAGTTTCAAGTGATTTGCTGCCTGCACCTTTAAAGGTCTGGAGAAAGACATTCATTGCTCCTCTTTAGGAATTGTCTTTAGCTCCTCAAGTGTGCTCCTCATTGTCTTCCTCGAGCCAGCGCTGCCATCACTGCTCAGGCCAAGAAGCAGAACCAATGTTTCTAACATTAATCCAGTAGTGTCCAAACAGTCTGCAGCTCCCCAGATCTGCCAGAGGTGGCTTCAGAAGAAACCTGCTGCTATTATAAGATCCCATTTAAAATTTGGATATCTGCTTTAAAAGGGCAAACCTTGCCAGCTGACAAATCAGAAGTGTCCCTTTTGTATTCCGTTCCATTCTTATCCATTTTTCATGCTTTAGCAAGGTGAAGCTTTCTAATCAAGGAAAAGTAGCATGGGCAAGTGTAGATAATACATTTTGATGGAGGCTTGTAATGAATATGGTATTTATTAAGACACCAGTCATTAAGAGAAGCCTTGCATGGTTGTTGCACATTATCTTATTGATTTTTTGAAATGTGTGGATCAAGGCGAGGATTATACTTTACACAAAACATTCCTGTTTCTAATCTGGAATTTGATAATGAATTTGCTGATTTGTGCCATTTGAGGTTTTGTGGGTTTATTGTGTGTACACATGCTGTGAGTTCTGAATTCAGGGTAAGCTTTGAGAGAAGAGGACTTGAACTGCAGAGAGTGATGGTGGAAGTTTGGGGAATAGATTGAGGTCATTGCTTCTCTTTTCGATCCTTTATTCGCGTGTGTGGATATAGGGTGATCTGACTTCCTCTGAAGTCAATTATAAAGCTGCTCTTTATTGCAGCACTGAAGGAAGAAGTTCCCTGTAGACATAATAGATGTCAAATGGATAGTCTTGGGGGATGACGAATCATCTTTATCAGCGTAATAAATGCAGCCTGGGCATCAGCAATGAGAATTCCCTCCAACCTCTTGCCAATGTGTATTAATCGTGGCTGGAGCTAATACACTGTGAGGGAGGTTTGATGGGCTGTGGGGATGGTGGAGCAGCCCCTGGATGCTTTGCTGGGCTGGTCTCCAGCACGGCAAACCCGCTGCCTTTGGAAACTTGGACATGTGGAGATTGGCCTCATTTGTCAAGGAGTCGGATGATGCTGGTACTTGCCACCATCAATCACTGCACGTCGGAAAAGCATTTAACTTAGTGTTTGCGTTTACTTGACATCTGCAGCACAGCCCTGCAATTTTTTGTCTTCCTTTGTAGAAGAAATACATGTGTGCTGATTAGAATCAGAGAATCCCAGAATCCCAGGCTGGTTTGTGTTGGAAGGGACCTTAAAGCTGATCCAGTTCCCACCCCCTGCCACGGGCAGGGACACCTTCCACTAGAGCAGGTTGCTCCAAGCCCCTGTGTCCAACCTGGCCTTGAACACTGCTGTGGAAGGGGCACGAATGAATGAAGTCTCTCATCTAGTAATATATACCGTTATTTTTTCATTTAAAAAGTAGAAAGAAGAAATTAAGGTTAAGATTAGACCTTCCAGTATTAGCTGAGGTGACCAGTGACCCTCTGCTAGGTGACACAGCACTGGGAGCACATGGTTGGAGAAAGCAGGGACACCAGCAGTGACACTGACTGTCGTGGTTTAAGCTGAACCCAGGACACTGACCTGGCGACCAAGCCCACACCACCCTGTCCTGCTGCTTCCCCAGCCCTAGGAGCTTCCCCTTTCCCTAGCAGCTGGGGAAGGAGCTGCATTGATCACCAGTGGTCACCAGTGGTCACCAGTGGCATTGTGTGATGGGAATGCTGCCTGCTTAAATATGCAGGTGGTGTTTGGATTTCTTTTAAGGTAGGCAGAAAGCAGAATGTTGCAAATCCAGTTTTAAATGAATTGGTTAAAAATAGATGATTGTTTTCTCTATCTGATCAGCAAAGTCTGCCGTAAACAAGTCTTTTGTGAAGAAATGCAGGAAAAAAGAAAAGGAAAGAAGTGTTACTTTAGTTCGTTATCTCAGCTCAGGATGAACTCTGTCAGGGTAGGGATGAATTGCAGTTTAATGCATGTCTGCGGGTTTTGTCTGGGGCTCCTTCCTGGAAAGAAAAGGAAGCTTTTCACCTCTGCTAGACCAGCAGCGCTCAGAGAGGGCTGGGATAAAAGCAGATGGGGAGTGATTTGAAAGGACGCTGACCCCAACTGTACTTTCAGCAAGACCTTCGCGCCGGGAGGGTTTTCCTTTCTCTCCGGTAAGAGCGGTGGGTCCAAGTGATGGATGTGGCCTCTGTGCACACCCAGGAGCTGCAGCAGGGCCTGGAGCATGTGGGGCTGAGGGAGGACTGGCAGTGTGTGGGTCAAAGCAAGCAGGGAGGGGAAGCAGAGCATGGTGAGCCAGCAACCCTGAGCATGGGAGGGAGGGCTGCGGGCTCCAGGCTCCGGAGCTCCCGAACAGGCTCCTACCTTCCCTTTTGTTTCCTGAAAATACAGAAATTCAAACACTATGGGCATTTAAAAATTCAGTATTGATGGTCTATTAAATTAGTTGAGCATATACAAGCTGTTTTTCCAATACTGATAAATTTATATTGATTATCAGCTTCCCAAAGCTTTCTATTGTCACCCCATGCCAATAATTGCAAACCCCTGCAATGCATTGGTGCAGGTGCTTGTTGGGGTCGTGCTGGTAAAGGCACTCAGACTACATCATGTATGGATTAGGATACTGCTTATTGAAGCTAACACTAGCAGGAAGAGCAGGTAGTACTGTAATCTGACGTCCTTCAGGATGCTGGGACCCATGTGCTGGACAGGCATCCCACCCAGGCACAGCATCCTGCAAGGTCCCATCCATGGAGAAGTGCCTCAGCATTTCAATCCTTAGAGCTCCTGTAAGATTTTTCTAGGAGGAAACAACCCTATCCATCATTTAGATTAGACATTAGGCAGAAGCTCTTCCCTGTGAGGGTGCTGAGGCGCTGGCACAGACTTTTCCCAGAGAAGCTGTGGCTGCCCCATCCCTGGCAGTGTTCAAGGCCAGGTTGGACACAGGGGCTTGGAGCAACCTGCTCTAGTGGAAGGTGTCCCTGCCCGTGGCAGGGGGTTGGTGCTGGATGAGCTTTAAGGTCCTTCCCAACCCAAACCAGTCTGGGATTTATGATCATCTTTTCTGTCAAACAAAGGGATGTTCACACAAGAACATGATGCTTTACTGTAAGATGAAGCCACAGCCTGGCGGGCTGGGGAAGCACCTGTGCCATGGAGCTGCTGCAGGCTCCTCCATCAGGATTAGCTGCGGAAGTCCATCCCACAGCCACTGGTTTTCTCAGCACCACTCTTGCACATGCATAACTGCTGTGTGGGTCACCAGCTCCTCCATGTTCCGTGGTCTTTTGGTTAGGATCATTAGTATAGACCAAGACTTTAGTAAGTGGGATATATATCTCCACTCTTGATAGATGCTGTTGCCTTCCCAGGAGAACTAATGTAATTTCCAATGAATTTTCATGAGACAGAAACCTTTCCCACTCCCTGTCACACTCTATCTAAATTCCTTTGGGTCTGGATTAAACCCCAGGTGGCTGCCTAGCTCTCGAGAGTATTTTATCATAAAAAAGGACCCACCTCATTTTGTCTAAGCCGTTATCCTCATGAGGCCTAAGAAGTTCCTGTTACTTGTTTGGTTTATGCTACTGACATCCTGCTTTCCAAGAACAATGTGGATTATTATCGCTAATTGGAGGAATCATAATGCTTTATGGAAACCCAGATGTCTTACCAAATTTTTCCCAAACCTGTAGCTTCCAGATCTTCATCCCAGTAGCGTGGCATCTGACACTGGTTTTCTAAAGCAGCTCCCACTTCCCAGCTGGGCTCTGGAACTTGAACACCTTCATTCGGTAGCTTTTATTTCCTCACTCCAAACAAATACTACCTTTTTTTGGTTTACCGTTTATTTAATAGCTGTTCCTTTGTGTGCTCACTTCATTGTTCATGGCACACTCTGTTGGACACTCGTCACTAACAAGCAGCCTTCTTATCTAGCAAGGGGTCGATTTGTGTTAGGCACCAGATGTAAAGGGAAACACCAAAGCAGGTATGTGCAACTGTGTAAGATGACAGGGATAACAGAGGACAGAAGTAAGAGGGATCCTGTGTGCTTGCTCTCATTTGGATGTCTCTGTTACTGGGAGAAACCCTCAACTAGGTGACCTTTGAGGATCCCTTCCAACCCAAACTATTCCATGATTCTATCATTCTTCTTGGGAAAACTTCTACCCACTGGACAAAACCCAGTGGGCAAAGGCTGAGGACCTGGAGAAGCCCCCCAGTTACAGCTAGAGGAGCAGGGCAGGCTCGGGGGGGCACATCCCCCCCCCCATTTTAATGGTTCCACTGTGCAAGAAAGCATGAGAGGAGTATGTCCAAACTATCTGAGTCCTCCAGCTGGGCTAAGGAAGGAAGTATTAAGGGCACACTTGGAAACAGCCCCTGTTATGGTGTGCTATATGCCATCCTGAGCCCAGGATGAATTAAATGGCGTTTGTGGTCAAACAGTGAGAAATTATATTGTCAAGGTAGCAAATGCATCAGTGGGATTTTCAATTTTACCTGATGGAATTGCATACATTGCTGGGAGAGAACAAATGCTTCTAGGAGGGAGGCTGGTGGAACTGAAGCATGGAAGTTCCCACATTCAAAAGCAATTCTTTGGCTTTGTCCTGGTCTTTGCTCTGAGTATATAGCCAATAAAACCTTAATGAGTGTTTCTGAGCTTGGGCCTGACCTTTCCAAATTAGTTGGTCAAGGATATTACTATTACCGAAGTCTCAATGACACCACAAGGAGTAAGGTTAATAACAGAAATACCCCAAAGCACTGAACAAGTGCTGCTCCCTGCACCAGTTAAACCAGGCTCTGAAAGGTGGGAGTCTGCAACAGAGCGAAAGCCAGCAAGGAAACTGTTGGGGGGATTGGGGACTTATATGTTCCTTCTTTCTTGCTTTTCCTTTTCCAGGAGCACTGGGAAGATGCCTCAGCCCAGCAGCACCAGCGCTGCACTGCTTTCATTGAAATCTCAGCACCCATTCAGCGGCGCCGTGACCTCTACCTGACAGCAGTGACAGGAAGAAAAGGACCTTTATATTTGCTCTTTTTTGCTGCAAATGTCTTGACCTTTATAATGAGTTTGACCACGTGCCAAAGTTCTGCTGGAAGTTGGAGCGCAGCATCAAAAGGTGGCATAAATGCCTGCTGGAAAAGCAGAAACACATCAGAAGGAGAGCGGGGCTGGCTGAAGGGCAGCACCACACTGCTGCTGTCTGCCCACCAAAGCCACGGCAGATGTGGTGTCCCCAGGGGCTCTGGGAACAGAGGCTGGAGCTTCCCACAGAGAATCACTGGGTAAAGAAGCGTTGTAAAAAGTCGTGTTGCTTAAATGTCTGTTTCTTATTCCAACTCTATTGTTACACCCACATTTTCCCAAGGCTTCAAAGTGTCATTGTTTGCTACAGCACAATTCCTGAGCTCAACACCACAGAGGAGTGTTTGGGACCTGACCACATCTGGAAGGATTTATGCTGAAGTTATTGGGCAAGCAGACAGCAGCGGGAAGCAGTGAAGCACCAGGACTGGCCAGGGTTTGGGGCTGTGAGCGGCGAGACCCTTCATGTTAGCTCCTGAGCTGGGAAAGTTGGACATTCTTCTCCCCAGACCCAACAAATAGAATCATAGAATGGCTGGGGTTGGATATCAATCACCTTCAGCCTGACAGTGCCTTCTAGGAACTTGTAAATAACTGAGAGGAAAACAAAGCAATCCAGTTTAGATTTAAAACCCCCAAAAGACCAGGCTAATTCACTCCATGACAGGGAGCTGCCTCACTGCTCTGTGCTCCTTATCTATTTATTATTTTATTAGTACTAATTTCTCTTCTTTGCTTTCTTTGCACTGTGACATCGACCTTCACCCATCAACTTGGAGGTGTCTTTTCCTCCTTCTGCTGCTCCTCCTCCTCTTCTTCCTCTTCCCAACTTTCAGGGAGCATTCCAGGGAGTGCATGTTCCCATCCATGCAGGGATGAGGAAGGGCATCTTGTTGCAGCAAGCCCTGACCGCAGATTGGTCTTGTTTTTCCTCTGCTTATGTCATGTGTAGCAAGATAGGTGTTATAAATCTTGAAAGAAACTGTTAGAACTAGTTTTATTATGCTGTATGACTTAGAAAGCTATGCCACTGCATTGTAAGGAGGTTATAAAGTGGGAGAAGTAGCCTAGAGGCAGAATAGTAATCTCGTCAAGGTACACAATAGAAAAGTTAATTAAGAAGGCCACTTGGACATAGGCACCCTCTCTGATGGAGTGGCTACATCAGTGGGCAAAGGAAGAGTTATGGATGTCGTGTGTCTGGACTTCTGCAAGGCCTTTGACATAGTCCCCCTCAACATCATTCTCTCTGAATTGGAGATACAGATTGATGGGTGGACTGTTTGGTGATGAGGAGTTGATTGGATGGTTGCATCCAGAGGGTAGTAGTTGATGGGTCAATGTCCAGATGGAAATCAGTGCTGAGTGGTGTTCCCCAGGGATCTGTCCTGGGACCAGTACTGTTCAATATCTTTGTCAATGACACAATCTGTGGGATCGAGTGCGCCCACAGCAGGTTTGCAGATGACACCAAGCCAAGTAGTGTGGCAGGGATTGGAACTAGATGAGCTTCAAGGTCTCTTCCAACCCAAACTATTTGTCCTGGGTTCAGCTGTAGCAGTTATTTTCCTTCCCACTACCTGGTGCAGGGCTGCGTTTGGGCTTTAGACTGAGAATAGCACTGGTAACAAACCAATGTCTTAGTTGTTGCCCAGTAGTGCTTATGATGAAGGGCTTCTCAGTCTCATGCTCTGCAGTGAGGAGGAGCACAAGAAGCCGGGAGGGAGCAGAGACAGGACACCTGACCCAAACTAGCCAAAGGGGTATTCCATCCCACAGCACGTCATGCCCAGGGTAGAAACTGGGGGGGGAGAGTTACCCAGAAGGGGCAGATTGCTGCTCGGGTCAGGCTGGGTATCAGTCAGCAGATGCTGAGCAATTGTACTGGGCATCACTTAGGCTTTCAGAGCTTTCTTTTCTTGTTTTTTCCTATTATTACCAGTATTGTTATTGTTGGTATTCTTTATATTATCACTATATTGTACTTTATTTTAGTTATTAAACTGCTCTCATCTCAGCCTGTGGGATTTACAGTCTTCTGATTCCCCTCTCCCACTTGTGGGTACTGCACAGGGTGGGCCCCAGCCCCACTGGGTGGCTGCTGGCAGTAGCTCCAGGGTGGCTGGAAGGGCCTCAGAACTGCCAAAGGAAGGAGAAAGGGTCCTTATGGCTCAACATTCCCTAATCACACATTCTGCTGCTGTTTGACCTCACTCTGTGACTGACCCCCGATGCAGGAGCATTGCATTTCCCCCGCTGTAATCCCTCAGGGGCCTCCCCTCTGCTCCCCCAGCTTGGGCTGCTCTTCATTCAGCTAAGCCAAATCTGGCAAAATAATGGTGCAAAGCTACAAACTGGTTTCTCTTTGATCCGATTTGGACAATTCACTCCTCTGCTGCTTTATTTTTTTTAGCAGACGCCCTTGAAGCTGCCTCACCATAGCAACACGCTTCGGTAAAGCACACTGTAAATCACCTCATCTGGCAAGAGTGAGTACATAGTGCTGGTCCTTAAACTGGCAGAGGGATTCGCTTGGGTTCATCCCTCAAAACCACAGTGAAACCATCAGGATTTGAGAGATGCTTGTCAAGTGAACATGGTGAGGAAGGAATGCAGATGCTGCTGCTGCTGCCTGGGTGCTGGTCCAGGCTGTGCAGTGCATGGAGAGGAGGAGCAGGGACAGGGCAGTGGTGTGGGTACCCCCTGTCCCCTCTTACTCAACCCATCCTTTCCTCCCTCATAGAATATCTCAGTTGGAAGGGACCCAAAAGGATCACCCCCCAGAGCCAACCACTTCTCACCACGAGGGAAAGTTTTAGTGATCCCATGGGACTAAAAGGCATGAAACCCACTGAGCAGCTCTCCGTCCCATGGCCAGAGCAGCTAATTCACACCAGACATCCCTCCTTTCTCCCTTCAGTCTCCCATCCAGGCCTAGAGCCCATGACTGAGTGCTAAGAGGATGTGAGCTTCCATAAGAACCTGAGAAATTCAGTTTTTTGCATTATTTCGGGTTCATCCTGGGTAATTAGATGTTTGCCTACAAGATCCTCTTATAAGTAGCAACAAACCTTCCTGCATTTGAATGTGACATTTTGGAGAATTCTTTGTGAGTTATTCAGAAAGCAGAAGCAGACAGATGCCATAAAAGTCAGAGAACCATGCACAAGGATGAAAAGACTCATCATTGTGTAAGCCAAACAGTTCAGAATGCAGGAGGTGCAAGAGAGGAGTCAAACAGCAGCTACGTACGGTGTGTAGTCATCTGGCCAAACACCGCAGTGCCCCAGAGGGCTTCTACCTCCAGAGCTACAGAGGGCACCTGGCTGTGCCCCCGCCCCGACCTGGCTCTGGCCAAAGTGTTCCATCTCCGATGGTTTATAAGTTTCTATTTCCCAAATCACAGTTCCGAAATCATTCCCAAGCCCATATAATGAGACTAACACATATAGATTATTCTATTTTCTTGGTGAATTTCCTCTAATACGTTCTGGTATTTCCCTGCTCATTTTACGGGCATTTTCACAGTTCAGTTTATATTTTTCTTCACAAGTCTTTACTTTGACCAACAAATAAAACATGTTTATTTTGAATTCATATGGATCCAATATCTCCATCTGAATGCAAAGCCAAGGGTCACATGCTGCTTGACATCTGCCTTTTCCCCTTCCAACCCTCTTCCATGAGTGTGATGATACCACGCCACACTGCTGCAAACCACCACGCTTGTTTGCTATTAGTTGATAAAACCTCTTTTGCTGTTAGTTGGTAAAACAGACTGGACAATAAACATGCTGCACCTAAACACAGCAAATAATGATCGTGGCACATCATACCTCAGGGGAATTAATGAGAGCTGAGTGGTGGAAAAGGTCATGAGGAGAAGAAAGACATTTCCCAGGAAGAATGTACATTGTGCTTGTCTTCAGCACTATGGAAGCAGCTGCTTCAGGAGCAAAATTCAGAGTGTGAGCTGTCAGCACCCGGGAAAGGGACACAGCCTGGTGCAGCAGGATGCTCTGTCCTGGGGGCTCTGCCTCTGCCTAGGGTGCTCTTAAAGTCTGGTCCATAAAGAAATGCACGGAAAACTTAGCCCAAGATATCTCCTAACCCAAGCAGCTGCTAGTTCAATTATGCCCTAAGTCTCGTTCAGCACACAAGTGGCCCATGTCTAGTTTAGCTCCATTTCCTCTCCCACAGTAAGTTATATTTTATTGTGCCATTTTATGAAGCTGACGAGCTTTAGGATTTGTACTTGAAGGGCTGGAAATTGCATTTTGTTGCTTTGGCCTTTTCTTCTGTCTTTCTGGGAGAAGAAAGTTGACATGATTAATCTTTAACTGAAAATTGAACTTTTACTCCAGAATCCTCAAAATAAAGTGTGAAATCAACATATTTTAGGTTTCTGAGGGAATACCTACCCATGCAAGTGTGATAATATAATAGAAAATGATAATAACAGAAAAGCTTTGGCATCTTTCATTTGCATGCACTTAAGAATTGGATTTCTTTTCTTTCTGTTTTTACTTTTTACATTATTCACTATTGGGCAAAAGCCTCATTCCTGAATCTAGTTTTGCTAAAACTGGATTTTTGGGGCCTCATGCTGTCATATTTTATAACTGAGACTTGGGGGAGTTTTTCACATTTGTGTTTTGGGCTCAGGGCTATTTTTTATGAACTTTATCTTTCTCCTGCATTATTCTTGAGATTTTGGCATATCATAGCAGGACACCTCCTTCAAAAGATATTCTGTCCAAACTAATGGAAGCATTTAAAAGCAGTTCTGTTGTCATAGGGATGAATGCTCTAAACAGGGACTCCTCAAAAGCAGTTGGATCAAATTGTTATGTTAATAGGATTTTTTAAAGCAATTAGATCACAAAAGCTGCTTTTGTCTGTGCTCATGCAGAGCAGAGTGTGCACCACTAAACAAATTATTGGGCAAATAAGAACTTGTTTATTTTAATCAGCTATTGTCATTGCAATACTTCCTCACTTATCTTACCATTTCCAGTCATGTTCACACTGCAGAATTGTCTCGCTTGATTCGTATCAACTCTGATTAATCTCATTTTCTGGGCATTTCACCTGAAGCTTCTTTCCTGCTTTTCTGATTCCCTCTGTGGAAATCGTGCATTTGCTTTGATACCACAGCTCAAGAGAACTCCAAGCTTTGAGGGCTCCTCTCTTGGATTAAAATGCAGATTTCTCGGAAAGTCCCATCTGAACCTGCTACAAAGAAACCCAACTTCTTCTCGACAGTTGTCTTTTCTTCCCGTGTCTCTTTTATGTATCCAAAAGATTTCCTGTTGCTGTGAAGACCTCTGGTGCTTCTGCTGGTGAAGAGCTTGTGCCTCTGCCAGGGCCCCTTGTGCCGCAGGTCTGTTTGCATGGGGATATGGGGTCACCTGGAGATTCCCCATGGCTGGGTTGGTGGGGAGGCCCTGGCTGAGCAAACATGCCAAATGCTGAGTGTGGGATGGAAACTTGGAAGAAGAAAAGAAGTTGCTTACTTGAGAACTAGTGCAAATGTGTATTGGGGAAGGAAGGTTCTCTCTCCATATTTCCTTTAGGATGGTTGGGTTGCCTGGGAGATACGTGGGGTGCTTCAGAGGCCATCTGCAACAGAGGTGGAGAACAGAAATAGATTGAAAATAGTTTTGGGCAGACAGTAGTCTTTTCAGCTCTGTAGTCAAACGAGAAAACCTGGTTCAAGTTTACAGGAGATAAATCTGCTTCACTTTGGATGGATTCGGAAGACTTTGTATGATTTACTGTTGGATTAAATCATTTTCTCCTGCTTCAATTCACTGCAAAAAGTCAGCAAAAATCTTTTGCAATGAAAAAGAAAGATTCACTTGTAACATAAACCTGATTGATCACCTGATTACAGGCATATCCCACTGCATTCCAGAGCTCCTTGAGGGGAGGTGGCTTTGTACCCAAGGTTTCCATCATGCTCTTCTGCCAGAGTGGAGGGATTGCAAAATTGCAAGGACTGTGGAGAGAAATTGGCATGTTCTATATTGGTTGTCCTAAAATGACCAGGTCCTGCCCAAAGGAATCAGGCAATGTCCCATGTCTGTGCACTGCCCAGTGCTTGCTGGAGCAGAAGTCCCAGAAAAGAAGCCAAATTCTGCCTTTCTGTTAATGTAATTTAGCATTTGCTTTTGCAAGAGGGAAGAGAACGGGTTAAAAAGGAAAGATTAAAAAAAGACTGAAGTAAACTAAGTTACTCCAGCTGATTGCATTCACAATTGCCTTTAGTCTTGTGCCATTTGGAACGAGTTAGGCAGTGAAAGTCATATATGACTTTTAAAAATCAGTTAAGGGAAACACATCATAGCACACAGCCCCTTCAAAAACCTGACTGGAGCCAGCAGGGAAGAAATATGATGTGGGATGCCAGAAAGATACAAATATCTGAGTGGAAAAGTAAGCTCATGTAAGGAAACAAAGATACGCAAGACAGCAGGAGCCTTTGGACACTGAAATCTCCATGGCCCCTTGGTGCAAGGGCAGGTGTCAGGGTACGACTGGGTGTCTCCCAAGTCCTCTGCACTTCTCTGCGCTGTAGCACAGTGCTAAGACCATGGTGGAGGTGCTGGCTTTGGAGGAGAGGTGCACACTTTGCCTGAACCTGGTCTCTGCTCCTCAAAGCAGTGACAGCCCCTTAGGTCAGCAAATTAGTGCAGTTCAAAGGTCACAGAATCCCAGCCTGGTTTGTGTTGGAAGGGACCTTAAAGCTCCTCCAGCTCCAACCCCTGCCACGGGCAGGGACACCTTCCACTAGAGCAGGTTGCTCCAAGCCCCTGTGTCCAACCTGGCCTTGAACACTGCCAGGGATGGGGCAGCCACAGCTTCTCTGGGAAAAGTCTGTGCCAGCGCCTCAGCACCCTCACAGGGAAGAGCTTCTGCCTCAGAGCTCATCTCAATCTCCCCTCTGGCAGGTTAAAGCCATTCCCCTTGTCCTGTCCCTACACGCCCTTGTCCAAAGCCCCTCTCCAGGTTTCCTGGAGCCCCATTAGGCACTGGAGCTGCTCTAAGGCTCTAAGGAGCCTTCTCTTCTCCACGCTGAACAAGCCCAGCTCTCCCAGCCTAGTTAATATTTCCTATGAGCAAGAGGGGGGCAAAGAGTACCTGCACTTGCCAGGGAAGCCCATGAGACCAAGAGAAGAAAGCTCACACATTCTGCCTTCCCTGGCAGATGGCTGACCTCCCGGGCAGCTCGTCATCGCCTTGTCTGCACTTAGAGTAGCTTGATCAGATTTGCAAAACTATCAGATTAATCCCTGGAAACTGGGCTCAGCAAAACTTGGATGAACACTCACAGCCTTCTCCATCAGTGCTTTGAATCTCTGCAACCTTGCAAGGTTGGAAGGGTGCCCATCCCTCAGCAGTGCCTCAGAACGAGTTTTCTCACCACTGGAATTTGTCATTTTGAAGGAATTCTTGTTATGGCATGGACAAGCCTGATCTTCTCACTTCAAGCTTGGTTATTTGGGAACCTTACTGCTTTTATAATGAATTTCTTCATATTCAAAGGTTCTCTATTTATTTATTTTGTTATCTGTGTAGAAATCCATGTGCTCCACTCACTTTTTGCTTACCCGAAGATGGAATCACCTGCATACTAGTTACAGCTTTATAAAGCTGCTACACTGAGTATTTCCAGCACAAGGGAATTTTGTACTAGAAGATATTGGGAGACTGGAATGTGCTAGCAGGAAGTTACATCAGCATTTAAACCCAGGAAAATAAGGTTTACTTTGGACTTACTAAGAAAAACATCAATGTTGAAGCTGAAAATGTGCCTTTGAAGGGCGATCAGCCCCACTGTGCTGGGTGAGCATCCTGGGGGCCACAGTGATGGCCTCACTGTCCCAGACTGGTCAGTCAAAAGCCAAGTGCTTGTTGTAGAAACCATCCATTCATCCCAGGGCTGGGAGGTGGTGGACAGTGCCTGGTGTCCAGGATAAGCACCTTTTCCTTGTGAATAACACAGCCAACAGAGCTGGGACATGGATAAATCACTAAGTGGCCACCTGTGGGGTACAGCAAGTCATCAGCATGCAGTGTTTGCTTTGGGTGATAAAAGACAAGTTAACAACTGTTGGAGGCTGTTTTAGAAGACATAAATCAGGTGTCTGGAAGGGGGTGCCTGGTGCCATGTGGTGTCAGAGCCTCCTTGCAGCTGCTCTATGGAGACATCTGCTGCTCCCTCCCACCCCTGCCACATGAGCTATGGGCATAGCCTTGACCCACTGCCCACCATGCAGGCTGCTCACAACATCTGGAGCTGGAGGTAACAGTGATTTTGTGGGATTTTGCCTCCATGACCATGTAACTCCTCCTTAAATGCCCAGGGGCTGCAGGTGCTCAGTGCAGGTAGTGGTTTGATGCAGATGGGACCCACACACCCTTGGCCAGCCCCAGCAGTTACATCATGGGTCTGAATGCTTGAGGACCTCTAGAAAGTTCTATTATTTTTATTAAAATGTGAAGGCTCCTGATGTCTCGTGCAATGGTGCAGTGTGTATCTGGGTAACTTGTCAGCACAATGTGCCTACAGCAATTGCACATCAAAACATGCAGATGAACCCATAACGAGAGGAGGAGGAGAAGGATGGTCTTACACGTCCCCAGGTAGTCTGAACACGGGTCCTTGCTATTTCATGTGCACAGCATGGATAATAAAAAAGCCCTTACCAGTTCCAAGGCAGGTTTGGAATTGCTGCCTATGTGGTATGTTTTCAGTTTTGCTCTATTAGCCACACGAGATTTATGGAGAGCCTGAACACGCCATTATTGTCTGTGATGTTCTAACGGTGTAAACTGCAGATTGTTATCACACAATCACCATAAATCTGCTCATTTTGCAAACTGGTTTAAAGAGCTGGTGATTTCCTGTTACACTGGAGAAAGCCTGTTTCCTGTTGGAGTATCTCTCCGGCAGATCTGTTCAGTGTCTCTCAAGTACAAACAGCTCCATTAATCTGCTCGGGGGGGAGGGGTTGGATTTTTGTTTCTCTGCTTTTATTTGCCTGCTGAAGGTAAAGGTTTCTAGGGTGGGGTGGACCGGCTGCTGGCTCGGTGAGCAGAGAGCCAGGCTGGGACTAGTGGCCACGAGGGACCAGCCTTGTCCTCCTGGCCACGCTGGTCTGCTCCTGAAGGGCAGCCAGAGCAATTAGTTCCCATTGTTGAAACGAGCGCATGGAATGAGATGGAGAAGGCTCGGGGGGACCTTATCACTGTCTGTAACTACCTGACAGGAGGATGGATCCAGGAGGGGGCTGGTCTCTGCTCCCAAGGAACAAGGGACAGGACAAGAGGAAACAGCCTCAAGCTGCACCAGGGGAGGTTTGGATGGAGCTGAGGAACAATTCCTTCCCCAGAGGGTGCTCAGGCATTGGAACAGGCTGCCCAGGGCAGTGCTGGAGTCACCGGCCCTGCAAGTGTTCACACCCCGTGTAGCCGAGGCCTCAGTGCCATGGGTTAGTGGTGGCCTTGGCAGTGCTGGCTAATGGTTGGACTTGATAATCATAGAATCATAAGGGTTGGAAAGGACCTTAAGATCATCTAGTTCCAACCCCCCTGCCATGGGCAGGGACACCTCGCACTAAACCATATGGCCCAAGGCTCTGTCCAACCTGGCCTTGAACACCGCCAGGGATGGAGCATCCACAACCTCCCTGGGCAACCCATTCCAGTGCTTCACCACCCTCACTGTAAAGAACTTCTTCCTTATATCTCATCTAAACTTCCCCTGTTTCAGTTTGAACCCATTACCCCTTGTCCTACCACTACAGTCCCTAAGGAAGAGTCCCTCCCCAGCATCCTTGTAGACCCCCTTCAGATACTGGAAGGCTGCTCTGAGGTCTCCACGCAGCTTCTCTTCTCCAGGCTGAACAGCCCCAACTCTCTCAGCCTGTCTTCACACGGAAGGTGCTCCAGCCCTCTTATCATCCTCGTGGCCCTCCTCTGGACTCGCTCCAACAGCTCCATGTCCTTTTTATGTTGAGGACACCAGAACTGTACGCAGTACTCCAAGTGAGGTCTCACAAGAGCAGAGTAGAGGGGCAGGATCACCTCCTTCGACCTGCTGGTCACGCTTCTTTTGATGCAGCCCAGGATACGGTTGGCTTTCTGGGCTGCAAGCGCACACTGAAGCCGGCTCATGTTAAGCTTCTCGTCAACCAACACCCCCAAGTCCTTCTCTGCAGGGCTGCTCTGAATCTCTTCTCTGCCCAGCCTGTAGCAGTGCCTGGGGTTGCCCTGACCCTGGTGTAGGACCTTGCACTTGGCTTGGTTAAACTTCATAAGTTTAACCAATCTTACAGGTCTTTTCCAACCTGTTGATCCTATGATTCTAAGATGGCTAATGGGCAGAGAAGTCGTCTGCGGAGCAGGAGGGAAAAGGATGGGGAAAGATGCAGCCTGACCTTCAGCCTTTCCTCAGAGCACACACTCCCATCGGTGGCTACCACACACCACGCTCTGGCTTGCTCCGAGCAATCTCTTGCCTGGAGCATTGTGGAGATGCTGCTGGCACTGGGAGGAGGAAGCTGCAAGCAGTGACGGTCTGTGGGGGCCAGCGGAGAGAGGCAATGGGGATGGATGAAGGATGGAGCCCCTGCTCCATGCCCTTGTCCTGGGACAGCCATAGAGGGGCTCAGAGCACGGTGCTGGGAGAGCCGCTGCCCGCTAAGCAGTGTGCTGCGGCACGGGAGCTTAAATCAGTGCTAACGAGAGCTGGGAAATTACTAGTTTTTAGATGACAAGACCCATACTTTATGTCATTTTCACTTGGCTGCAGAAGAAAGACAGATGGTCACATTGTCTGTCTTATCAATAGTGAGGCGCCTGTTTATGCAAACCTTTAAAGATTCAGCAATCTGTAAATCCCATGGCTGGGGTGGCACCAATCCGCATTTGTGCAAAAGGCTCTGGGAAATGAAACAAACTAGTACAAGCTGTGTGCATTAACTGTCAACATTGAAACAAACCCCAGCCCCTGGCACATATGCTCTGTATTTTCGAGGACAGGGTGAGTGAGATTCTAAAGAACAAACCGCAGCCACCCAAAGATCCCCCCAGCCTGCCCAATTAGTATTCGTTCTGATTAGAAATGCCATTAACCTGGTTGTTACATTACCATGTTTATTAATAAAAATACTAAAACACAGACATACCCTCTAATGACAGTGCATCAAATGAGAGAAAAAACTAAATGCTAATTTCAAGGGAAAGAGATAAGAGTATTTTATCCTGTTATTACTGCCTCCTCCATATGGTTGTATTTTCCATTTTGTTTCTTCTGTGACAAGAGGTGAGGACCCAGGAATGCATGAACAGGCTTAATTATTTGCTGAAAAAAACTTCTCCAAGTTGGAGATTTTAAATGGAATGGGGAAAACCCTCCTGTTTCAGCCTTGGAGAGTGGGCAGGGAAAGGAAAGAGGCACAAATGCACATTATGGGAATACTGTGTTTTATTCTTACCTTGGTGACAGTAAGAAAGAAAAAGCTGAGAAAAAGCTGCACCTCCAGGACAAAGCTTAACAGGATTGGTCTCCAAAGAGAAAATGTTCAGATTGCCCAGTCTACCCCAACTCCATGTGCAGAAGATGTTACTTGCATTACATCCTCCCATTGCATAGGTATGTACTAGCTCCTAGTACTTGCATTCATGCTACTCTTCTTCAGCTGCTTTTCAGTGGTTTAGGTGTTATTCTGGGTACAGCTCAAATCTGTTTTTCTTTGTTAAGACTTTTCCCATTACAGCCCAAATCCCAGAGGTGTAGTTTTCATCTCACCACCCAAGCTGCAAATTCCAGCTCTGTGGGGAAAATGTTCTTTCCCCAAAGGTATGAAACTGGATGGATTACAAGGCATGAACCCAGGTTGGATGGGGCTTGGAGCAATCTGGTCTAGTGGAAGGTGCCCCTGCCTGTGGCAGGGAGTTGGAACTGAATGAACTTTAAGGTCCCTTCCAACCCAAACCACTCTGTGAGTCTATAATTCTATGAAACTCAGCCCGTCCATGGTGCGCTTCTTTCAGTGCAGACCTCCAAGGTGCTGGTTGCAGTGGCTGGACCACATGTGGGGCTGCACATA
Source organism: Strigops habroptila (assembly GCF_004027225.2). Taxonomy (NCBI): domain Eukaryota; kingdom Metazoa; phylum Chordata; class Aves; order Psittaciformes; family Psittacidae; genus Strigops; species Strigops habroptila. The sequence goes on from NC_044284.2 coordinate 62,859,768, forward strand.
GCTCAGGGGCAATATCAGTAGAGACAGAACACAAGTGCATCTACTACTGACATGGAAGATATTAATAATTTAATTAGATCTATTCACTGCCATCAGCTCCTTTGGCAGCTGGGAAAGGCCACTGCTGTGATTGCAAGGTATTAATCACGAAGATTGGTGACGATCTCCCTGAATACAGACACGAGCTTTGCTGAATGTGAGTGGGATACATTAGTCAAGGAAAACAATCCTTGCTTGTAGAGGATCCTTTCTTCCTGAATGCTGCACAGCCCAGCGCAAGGATCTGCGGCGATAGCAGATTGGCCTGGCTGCAAGGAATGGGCTGGGACTATCAAGATGGGAGCAGCATCACCTGCAAAGCCACAGAGGGGAATGGCTGTTGCAAGGCAGGTGGAGGAGCATCCCACCAGTTTTCACCTGGTTAGAAACACCCAGAAGGACTTTCCTTGCCCCCAGGCCAACACCTTCCCAGCTGTGCAAGTGATGCTCATCCCCGTGGGGACACACAGGCTACTGGCCACCCATCTACTGATGCTCCATTGCCACACAGACACTTGATCCTCTCCGGTATCAGCTGGATGTGGCAGCATCTCAAGGGGACATCTGCGGTGACCCCCACCAGTGGTGATGGCTGGCTGGTTCCAGGAGCCCACCAGGACCCCACGGCACAGCTCAGGACACTTCTTTGCCCATAGACATGAGGAATAGAATAAATCCCACCTATCACACCTTTGTTTCTTGTCTTTCTGCAGCCTTATGGACCCCAAAAGCACATCACAGTGAGAATGTCCTCTACCTTCAGAAATTTTACAATCAGTTTATAATTGCTATCAGCTGCAGTAGATTTATTTCCATAGGAAAACATATCCACTCACACTGGAGGAGGTTTTAGTGCACTTTAGTTTAACTCACATAGTTTTTCAGCAAGACACCTAAACGGGCTGTCATAAGGAACTAGAATATAACAATACAAAAGTCTTTTCTTCTTTTCAACATTGCATAGTGCACATAAAGCAGCACACATTTATGTGTAACAATTTCGCATTTATTATCTAAAAGTCAGAACCCTCATGCACATCAGAGCTTAAACACGCTGCATTTCCTGGAAGAATCCAATCCAGTTCACCTCAGTCAAAATTTCTGTCACATTTTAACGATATTTAATAACAATACTGAGAATCAAAGCCTGGTTCCATGCGCTGAGTGGTTGCTAACAGAGATGTAGAAACCTTTAGGGAATGCAGCCTAGAACGTGGAGCCTCCCTGGGAAGAATGTCAGTGGGAGAAGGAATACCAGTGTGTTTGTGCAAAAAAGTTCTCTTTTGCTGTATAAATGAGGAACAATAACCACATATCGTAAATCCTGTTATTTCAGTTGATAATGAGGTTAAATAAGTACTTGGTGGTCAGTTCTCAAAGGCATTTGTGTACAGGAGAGATACTTATCACAGTGCCTGATGATTATGTATGGTAATAGAATTAAAATGAATTAAAACTCAGCTGTTATCTGTATGCAGGGGAAAAAGCCCAAGATATTAAAGCAAAGAGGATCAATTTATGCCTTGCCTAATTGGAAATTCTTAGTATGAGTGAAATTATGCAAAATTCACTATCCTTTAATTTTCTTTGGTTTTCAGCACTGCGAAGATCCAAGAGGCTCCAGTCAAATGTAATTTCCACTGCCAGACTTAGCAAGGAAATTATTACATGTGAAAAAGAACTAAACTAACCCCAACAAACAAGCCCATCTCTGGGTGAGCATTTGCAATCCCTGTTCAAGGCTGCAGGCAAACAAATTCTCCTGCTTCATGATTAATTCCCAGCGACGGTCAGAAAGGAGCGCTTTCTCTCCCCTCCTCTCAGCCCTTGTGTCTCCTGCTGACAAGGAAGGGAAGGCACTATGATTAATCCCCAAACCCTTCCTTCATTACAGAGAACACGAGATGGCCCAAAACCTCCTTGGTGTCAATGTGAGTGTTTCTGACCACCCTGAGGAACTCTGAATCCAGACTTCAGCCAGAGACTTGATGTGAGAGGAGAAGCACGAGCTGTCCTCTGAACCTGGAGGAAATCCAGCCACCTCACTGAGGCAGGTGAGGTGTGACTCAGACCTGCACCGGCTTCAGAGGAACTTCTCCTTAGGTGCTTTGAAGGAGATTTCTCTCTTGTGTAATACATTAGCACAGTGCTGAACACTCACGAGGTTATTGTGTTCCTGCCCCCCTACATGTACAGAACTCCATGTTGGCAGGAGCAAAAGAAAGAGGAACAATCCCTAGGTAAGGTAAGTTTGATTTCAAGCACTGAGTTAAGACTGATAAGATGTATGTGCCATTAAAGGTGGGTCATATCAAAGCAACCCAGGAACAATGTATTTTTAAAAGGTTCTCCTTACACTGATTACAATCCACACTTGTCTTCCCAGTTTGTCTTCCTTGAGGTAGGCTCGTGTTTAGCTGGTGTTGCTCAACACTCCCAGATCCTTTTCCATGAGCAGCTTTCCAGCCATTCTTCCCCAAGCCTGGAGTATTGCATGGGGTTGCATGGGGTTGCATGGATGGCCCGGATGCAGGACCCATCACTCAGCCTTGGTGAACCTCATTGCAGTTGTCTTTGGCCCATTGATCCAGCCTGTCCAGATCTGATTGTAAGATTGATTCCTTTTGCAGGCAGTGAGTACTATTAGGCTGTGAGGTTACTATAGTAATTATGCTTGTTCTTAAATAGTAAATTAGAAGCTTGAATCAGAGTCTATTTAAAGTGAAAATCAGATCCACCTCCTGCCTGGCAGAGTTGAATTAAGAACTCTTCATCCTGATTTTATCATATTCTTTACCATTCTTTCTCTCTCCCCAGAGTTTTCGTTTCCCCTCAGATATGTGATTTATTTATTCTGAGGGGGCTGGGCACAACAGTTTTAACTGGGCAGAGGAGCACTGGCCAGCCAGGGCCTGCTTTTGCAGGACAGCAATCAGAGAACACAACGCTTATGAGACATAGAATTTACTGTTCTGCTAGGTGGTGCCACTAGACACAAACATGTACCTGTGCACACAGGCAGCAGGGAGACAAAAAGAGTCTGCACCAGACTATTGCTGTGCAGTGATCCCAACCTCAGGAGAAAAACACAGAGTGAACATATCAATTATGAGCATATTAATGTCATAGGGAGACACTCTCTGTTGTTCGTGGTCATTCTTAATCCAATAAAATCGTCTGGGGTTTTATCTGTGAATTTAGAGTATGATAAAAACCAACTTGAGGAAATGAAGATGAAAGGATTCTTTTTTTAGACCCTCTCTGAGCTGCATATCAAATTGTTGGGAGTAGAAATCAGAGGATGTTTACTTCTGCCCGTCTTGCAGATTCAGGTCAAGCTGAGAAAGACCAACTTACCTTTTACTGGTTTTATGATGAAAGGTAAGATAAAAGCATAGCAGGAACTGAGCTGAAGGCTGCCCTGCATATGCAGCAGAACATCGCTCTGCCACAGACTGGTTTGTGTTGGAAGGGACCTTAAAGCTCCTCCAGTTCCAACCCCTGCCACGGGCAGGGACACCTTCCACTAGAGCAGGTTGCTCCAAGCCCCTGTGTCCAACCTGGCCTTGAACACTGCCAGGGATGGGGCAGCCACAGCTTCTCTGGGCACCCTGTGCCAGCGCCTCAGCACCCTCACAGGGAAGAGCTTCTGCCTCAGAGCTCATCTCAATCTCCCCTCTGGCAGGTTAAAGCCATTCCCCCTTATCTTATCAATACATGCCCTTGTAGCATGCCCTATCACTACCTGCCTTTATCACTACATGCTCTTTTCACTACATGCCCTTATCACTACATGCCCCATCCTCAGTTGTGGGCTGTGTGGCTGGAGCGATGGCAGCAGGACCTGTGTGCTGGCCCAGACCCTGCACTCCTCGGAGGGCTTGGTTGCTGCTGGTTTTCACCTGTCTTGGCCGAGAATTGTGCCTTAGGTGTAAGAAGCTTTCCTATTGTTATGAGCCTAGCTCTTGAACTGGTCCCTGTCTGTCTGGAGCAGTATCCTGCTGCTGGTATTGGACGCTCTCAGTGTTTTCTCACAGCAAGGAGCAGCACAACTTGCAAAGAAACATTTTCTTTTAGAATTTTAATCTACTGTCTCTCACCCTCACTGAGTCTATATTTATCCCTGTACGTGAGAAAAAGGAAACAGCGAGATCTCCTATGCTGCTGTTTATGTTGTTCCAGATACTTAGGAGGAGGTTTCTGATTGCAATACATGCAGGATCAAAGGACAAGTTCTGAAGGCTGGTGGAGCCTTCCCTAGGACCCTCCCTGAAGATCACAGGTCTGTCATCTCCAGCATCTCTCTTCAACTATTGGTACAAAAGAAGAAGCTGTGACTGCCCCATCCCTGGCAGTGTTCAAGGCCAGGTTGGACACAGGGGCTTGGAGCAACCTGCTCTAGTGGAAGGTGTCCCTGCCCAGAGCAGGGGTTTGGAGCTGGATGAGCTTTAATGAGCTTCCAACACAAACCAGGCTCTGATTCTATAAAATTAGGACCAGCCTCACTGACCTATCTGCAGCTCTTCCTCTGCAGGCTCCCCCAGCTCAGACACAAGCCTGACAACAACCACTGCTCCACTGTCCCTCTTAGTGCAGAGAGCTCATTGTGATCTCCATCTTCCATGACATAAATACTTGATTTTTTAATTTACATTTGTTCTTTACAGAGGGGTAAAACCAAAACCATTTCTGTTTATGTTCTGTTTATCTTTTTGGCATTTTTATCAGAAGAAAAGCAATGAGAAATGGGCATTCTCTAAAAGGACTCGGAAGTGGGATTCACTCTCCAGCAGCTGACTGAAACAGCCTGTGAAATGGTACTATCTTCTCAGCTCCTCCAGAACGCTGAAATTCAATGAAACTTCCCACCTTTTTAATTTCTTAAATTAAAATAAAAGAAGAAAAGAAGAATCAGTATAATTTATGTTTCCTTTGTACCTATAGAATACAATATGTAAAACAAGAATTGCAGTACAGACCAGGAGCAGTTAGGGATTTACATTTGATCACTACTGCTTTTCCCAGCACTGCTAGTCAAGCCAATCACTGCTAATGAAGCCCTACACTGCAGACAACATGCCTGAAGCCTTTCCTCTTCCAGTCAAAACAATTTATTCCCATCCCTAATCTTGCAGGAGAAGCGAGCTCCTGGTGCCTGGGGCCAATGCAAGGCATGGGTAATGCTGGTCCTCAAGGGTGATGCTGGTCCTCGAGGGTGATGTTGGTCCTTGAGGGTGATGTTGGTCCTCGAGAGTGATTCTGGTCCTCAAGGATGACGCTGGTTCTTGAGGGTGATGCTGGTCCTTGAGGTGATGCTGGTTCTCGAGGGTGATGCTGGTTCTCGAGGGTGATGCTGGTCCTGAAGGGTGATAATGGTCCTCACACTGGCTAGTGTGCTCTCGCCCAGCTCCTCCTGCTGCTGGCAGCTCCAGTGCTTGCAGTCAGACCCGAGCTGCACATTCCAGCATTTGGTATTAGCAAACTTCATCCCAGTTACGTTACTCTAGTGCTTATGGTCATCTTGTTAATCCCGTGCAACAGTCCAGCCCCCTCCTGTATTGACAGCACCTCCCCACTTTGCACCCTCAGCAGATTTCCTCAGTGTGCTCCTTCTTTCTATGTCAAAGTCATTAATCAACGTTTTGAAGAAACCTCATTAAAGAGTCCTGAAGAAGGTTCCTGGTAGCTTCCCACAGCCAGGCATGTGTCCTCCCCAAACTGCCAATGCCCGTCGACAAGAGCAGTCCCAGCCCCATTCTCTCCATCCTCTGCTGTGATTTCCCCCGTGGCAGTGTACCCATGAACAGGCAAACGCTGCGCTCCTTAGGGGCACTAAAATGCCATAAAGCATAGAGATAGTCACAAAGACACAGAGCAGTGGGTTTATTCTCTCTTGCTCCCTCCTGCTGTCCGGTGGTGGGGGAAACCTCACAGAAACACAGAAGATGTAAATCAGAATCCTTTTGCTGCCTGGTGTGACATGGTGTAATGCCTTCTAGAAATAATTCATTAAACTTCCTGTGTTAAACCTATTTTATTACAGCAAAGAAGCTCAAATCTTTTTAATTTTTAGAGACTTGCATGTCCCACTATTTGATTATTATGATCACAAAGGGCAGAAACTTGCTGCAGTCACCTCCTTTGCACCAGCAAAAGCAGCACGACTGTGCATCTTACACCAGTGAAATAAACCGGGACTCTCCCATGATTTGCTCTATTATTAATTGTGCTGCCAAGCTCATTATAATCTAATTTAAAGACAGATCTAGCACAGAGATGTATGAAGGATGATCTGAGTTCAGGCCCTACAGCAAATTGCTTGAATCTGGATCTAATTACCCCAGAACAGCCCGTGTTACCAGCAGCTCGTATCTGGCAGGGAGCTTTAGAAAACTGGCCTGGTCAGGGTCAGGAGCGGGAGGAGATGTTTCAGTGTTTGCACTTTAACAACTGCCTGTGAATGGTGGATGAATGGAGTGGCCCAGGACCCCCCGAGGTGCCTCCGTTGTTCATCCCTAGCCCAGTGTTTGGGTGACTAGGTGCTGGGATGTGGTGGTGGGAGCAAGGATGGTTCCCTGTGCCTTGGCAGCGATTAGAGCCACTGAGATGACTCCCGGCCTCTGAGGGCTGGAGGCTGAGCGGCAGATCAATAATTATTCATGCCTAAAGTTCAACTACATTTAAAGCAGCAATTGAACTGCTTGACCTCTGCCAAATGCTTTGCCTGGCTGAAAACTGTGAGCCAGAAGATAAATCCATGCGGGTTAGTAGGCATTTGAGTCATAATCACTCTAGGACCTAATACATAACTGGATATTTCTCTTCATTAATGAGACAATTAGACTTTGATTATGGCACTACAGTACCCATTATCATTTTTATCTATCATGACCCTCTTGTACAAAGCATCCACGTTTCCTTATAGGCTGCTGTATTTCTGTCTGGGATAATATTGGACGATAATTTATATAATGGCATGGACTGGACAAGTGTTCAAGTTATTGGTGCTATGATCCTATCAGTGGGATAACGACCAGCCCAAATGGCCCAGAACTGAGTTATGGACTCAGTGGTTGCAAGGGATTGATGCCCAGCCAGGAACAAAGATCCGTTTAGCATTTCCAGTGTGTTATATGTAGTGCAAGGAGGTCACTGTGCTCTGCAATGTGGCTCCCCACCACCTTAGGCCTTCCTTCCATGCTCCACTGCACGCTCTGGATGCACTTTCCATCTTCTTCTTTCACTTGAGTTTTCCATACAAGCTTCTCAACCCAATGTCACCTTGGCCTTGGCCAACCTCCATGGTTGGGTTGTGGCTCCAGGGCCAGTGCAGGTCTCCAGGACCCCACTGCAGCTCCTCCAGAGCCATCCCTTTGCCTTTTTACCTAAGTCAAGATCAAGACACTATGTAAAGGCTGTTACAAACCTTAGTACCAAGGGAAACACATATAAATAAATTACAGTGTATATTGCCTAATGCCACATCATTCTAAATGACTTCAAAGAGTGTCACGTAGTGATGTGTAAAACATGTGAAATGCTCTACCTACAGCTCTGGGGAAGAAAGGGGGGTTTCCTCTAACATGTAGGTTTATTATTCCTCAGTGAACTCAAACATTTGCTATTTAAATCTTTTGCCTCTGCATCCAGAGAAAACAAAACAGACAATTCAAAGTGATTCTAGATTAATGCTTCTTGGGTTTCTAAATGCTTATATGAGATCAAACCCACTAACACTGTGCCAGCTCTCCTTTCATATGAGGTTTCCCGTCAAGGCTGATTTTTGTTCACTAAGTGAAGGGAAGAGCACTCAGTGGCGTGCCCAGAGACACTGGAATCAATCAGTGGGAATGGGAAGGTAAAACCTAGCAGTTCGGAGCATCCATCCTCCAGTTGTCCCTCCAGATGTGCAGATATTACCTATAGAGCTATCTGTGATAGTGCATGATATCTAGAATATTACACACCCTACCAAAATACTTACCATGTCTGACATACTGCTGTGCTGGATCACAGCTCTGGAAACAAATACGTGGTCCTGTTGAAGAGGAAAGTTCTTCAGGTGTTCAACCAGCTCAAGAAAAGTCTCTTGGTTTGTCACCAAGGCTTTGCTTTTCAGATGCTGGTTAACAAAAACCAGAATCCTGGACAATTGTACTTCAACTGGCAGCAAGAAGAACCACCCCCCTCCACTGGTGGCTGTATCTGATGCCACACCATGAGCATTGCAGCTGGCAGCAGTGCCAGCCAGCACTGCAGAGAAATAACCACATTTTCACAGGGTTTATTTAGGGTGGGTTCTGACTGTTCATGCCTTTAGAAAGCTATTCACAAAGAGACATAAAAGTAACCTAGTAAGAATAAAATCCTTTCATACATTATGAAAACTTTCAGAGAAGAACTCAAGAATGAGCTATTCACTGCAACAGACAAATTACAGGCAATGCCTTTGATGGGCAGCTGTCAATCAGCTGTTTCTGACAGTTCTGTGAGCACTTCTGTTGATGGGTGAAAGTACAAAGGAATTGGACCTGGCAGTGTTCAAGGCCAGGTTGGATGGGACTTGGAGCAACCTGCTCTAGTGGAAGGTGTCCTTGCCCATGGCAGGGAGTTGGAACTGGATGAGCTTTAAGGTCTCTTCCAGCCCAAACCAGGCTGGGATTCTATCTGCAACCCAAATCTAAGGAATGAATATAAGCTTCATATATGGATTATGTGACATGCATATTCCAGATATTATATGGATAGGGATATTATATGGATATGGATATAGATACAGATATGGATATTCCAGATATAGTATTCAAATAATGTACAAGAATTTAGCAGCAGGTAATCAATGGACAGTTGAAAAATATGAATTACCAGGCGATGGAGGCTGGACACCCCAGTGACCACGGACAGCTGCCTGTTGGCCCTGCACAGGTGGGTTCGAGTCTTGATCTCGATTGCCAGTGGGTATTCATCTAGTGGCCTCATCCTCCTCTGCTTGCTCAGATTAAACACCCATCCATGGGCAGTGCTTGGTGCTGCCAGTTCTGCACCGTGGCAGCCAGATCCTAGGCAGAAGTGATGGGAGCCCTCCTGGCCCTGCCCACTGTGTCCCCCACAAGCTGAGCTCAGGGGTCTCTGCTGCTAGTGCTAAATTCATCCACTGCATAAAACTGCAGGAGCTGAAGAGTTGCCAGGAAATTGAAATTCAGATTTGAGGGAATGAATAGATGAAATGCGATGTATCACATCACAACGTGTGTCACTGGTCCCACCCGCAGCCTTATGGACAGGCCTGGTGCATGGGCTGGTGGTGGGTGTATGAAAGCTGTGAGGACACCCATCTGTGGTGCCAAGACAGGTATGACAGCTTGAGGACATCTCATGGCACTGTGTGGGCCTCGTGAGCTGGAGAGGAACTCTGCATTCACACAAAGCCCTGCCCTGAGGAAGATCCTGAAATGAGAGCAGCTGGATGAGGGGCTGCTGGTGGGATGCTGCTTCTGCTGGAGGTATGCTGCTGCTGCTGGAGGGATGCTGCTGCTGGTGGTGGGATGCTGCTGCTGGTGGTGGGATGCTGCTGCTGGAGGGATGCTGCTGCTGGTGGTGGGATGCTGCTGCTGGTGGTGGGATGCTGCTGCCGGTGGTGGGATGCTGCCGCTGGAGGGATGATGTTGCTGGTGGCGGGATGGTGCTGCTGGAGGTGAGATGCTGCTGCTGAATGGATGCTGCTGCTGGTGGTGGGATGTTGCTGGTGGTGGGATGCTGCTATGGGGCAGGGACTGTGATGTGGACCAAAATGGATGGGGACATGGCACCTCCATGCTGTTTGTGCAGCTCTGTCGAAGTATAGCATGGTGCCATGTAACTGCTGTTCTTTAATTGGGCTGCAGGCATGAAACCTCAGCTGCACTCTGTCCTGGAGACATGATGCCAAAACTGATATGCTGGCCTGTGGTCCACAGGGGTGCCTTGGGATCTGGGCTGGCGTAAGCAAACCTGGAGGTCAAAAGAAAAAGGTGGATAACAACATTCTGAGAGCTGCATTATTCCCACAATGATGAATATTCCATAAAACAATTTGGGAAGCAGTTTACCAGGGCATTAGCAGCAGCACTTCATAGCTCTGTGCACTGCACTGTCTTTCTGTAAGTGTTATTAGAGCTGTACCTGAAAATTGTGGTGTTAATATGCTCGTCGTAGTGCTGGGATTTGATCTACTAATGATGATCGTTTGGGACTTGCAGGTTCTGCACGTGGCAGGGCTGTCTTCTGCTAGAAGTAATAATAACCAAGCCAAATACATGTCCACTCACATTCCCAGTGTAACTAACAAAACTGTGCGGAGCAATTTGCAGATATGAGCTACAAAGCAATAGGCAAATTGCACTCCTCCCATTTTCTCATTTCCTTTCTTTTACATTTCATTATGATTTGGGCTAAGAAGTGTTTGGATCAGGACCGTGGCAGCAGTTTCCCATGGCATTTTGTGAGTTTAGGCAAACAAATACTTTCCAAATTCTTATTCAAGCCACCTTCCAAGATGCCAGCCTGTACCTTTCACACCTTAGGGAGGTATCGCGTCTCTGATCTCATGCAACAGGAATCTCAAGCCTGGGCCTGCAGATTTGAGAGGGTTTTGATGAAACAGGGGGCTGGGCACTTCAGCAGGCAGCCCCACAGCAGCGTGTACCCCAGACCACATTTCAGGGGAGGCTGCAAGACCCACCTGAACCGCAGATAGACCATGCCTCTGTGTGTGCATCCAGAGTCGGATTTTAGGATGCTTGCTAAGATCTGACAAGCTTGCTTTGTTTATAACATGGATCCTTCTCATGCTTGTGTTAGTTAAGTCAAACTATGCAGACGCTGACAAGCAGATATTGCTGGTATGGTAGGCTACACTCCTGTCAGCAAAGGCACATCCTGCTGGCTCCTGCAGCGCTGCTGCTGTGTGAACAAGTGTTTACCCTTTACATTTCACAGTCTGAACACATGCACATGCTTTAAACCTGTGAAATAACATCCTACCTAGGGCCAGAGGTCACATTTCCTCTCTATTTCTTCATAAGGTCTGAAAGGCAGAGCAGGAGCATCACTCCTCTTGTCATTTTCAGGCTGTTGGAGATACAGGAGATGGAGCCGCAGATTCTGGCTTCCCACCCTGTGTCCTTAGCTAATAAGGACATAACCCATCTTTCTTTTTGACCTTTTTCCCACCTAACCTGTAACGGAAGCAGGGCCCCATGGCAGTAAGATGAACAGAGATGGACAAAGCCCAGGGATGGGAAGTTGTTGGGACCATTCAAATCAAGGTGGATGGAGAGCCCCAGCTCGGCTGCTGCCCAGACCCCAGATCCTACTGCCCTGGGCAGCCTCACAGACTGTCTTCCCTGGTGTTGGTCCTGCTGGGACATGATGATGGGCCTTTTACCTCTGCCTTTGGGTTTTTAGTCTTGCCAAGGTTTGTGTGGCCAAGGTTTGCTCTGCTTCAGTGCACAACAGAAGGATCAGAACTCCTCCCCATTGCCATGCCTGGCTACTAAAGACATCTCTGCCCGTGCCTCATCCCTCTCCAGGAACAGCACACACCCAATCCTGCCAAAATCACCTCTGTATTGATATGAGAAGGAGAAAAGTGTATGTTAATATATTCAAAGTATCAATTGCCGGTGACCTTGCAGTTGTGAGAAGCAATGCTATTTTTCATTTGTCAGACAGTGCAGCTCTACTAAGTGCTGTGGTGAGATATAGCTGAAATCTCTGCTTAAAAGTTCCCCAATTATAGTCCATATGTCCAACCATTTCCAATGAAAATGGGAGCTTCATTTCATCCATCATAGCATAAATATCATCCTTCCTGTGCTGTGCTTTTGTACCTGTTTCCTTCTCGCTCTTATGTATTTTTTAATATTAAATTGGCTTTGGGATTTGCAAGCATTTGCAGTCTCATGGAAGATTAGTGATCAGGGAGTGAGGTAATGTCAGCAGAGGAGTGGTGAGAAGTGATTTTGGTTCGTTAATCACCAGAGCACTCCCCAGTGCTGTGCAGTGCTTTGGGCAGCAGATCCCGCAGGGATGGAGGCAGTGGCCAGCCAGATTCCCCAGGGAAAGAGATGCTCACGCCCGTGGTCAGTCCCCATCCCTCAGTGCCAAGGTGGGGATGTCTGACTTAAGGGGTAAATTGAGCTTTGCAATTCCCACTGGCATCCACACCTGACTTACTTACAAAGTTCTTGTGCCTTGTGGATAAATCACATACACAACGTCCGATTTGGTTTCCCAGCACTTAACTATGAAAAACCCATTTAAAGTCACTGCAGGATTCTGGCCTTGTTACAGGATTTGTCCAGAAAGTGAGTGAGCAAATTCAAGGAAGGAAATTGCATGGGGAAGCACAGTGCAGGATGGAGCTTCCTCCTGAGCAAGCAGGGCTCTGGTCCGGAGCAGTTCCATGCTGCCCTTGCACTGCTGTCTGCTGGGAACAAACCTTACCAGCAGCTAGAGAAAGATGGAAATGCCATGTAAAGGTCCCAAAAAATCAGATTTTCACAAGTCTCCATCAGTATCTTAATAGAGACTTGTGAAAACCTGAACATTCACAGTCAATGTGAACGTTTTTCCCAGTGAGAGTGGAGCTGAGCTAATTCCCAATGCTGCAGAAGATCCCATCTCCTCCCTGCGATCCCTGATTGATGTCAGGATAGAGATGAGCATTAGAGCATCCCAGGGCCTGCCAAGAGTTCTTCTAAAGCAAACATAAATTTAAAAATGTATAAGTGACAATTTATTTCTGTGACATTTTTAACACCTCTGTCAAGAGCACATTGAAATTAAAAATGAACAAGAAACTGAAGAGACGGGGGTGAATTAGAATGGATCAAAGAGAAACACTCAATCCTTAAACCACTGCTCCAGCTCCAACTCCCTGTCTGTGACAGGCACTCTAGTGCTGAGCAAAAGCCTTTGAGATCTCTTGATATTTCCGAGAAGAACAAGTTACCAGTCTCAGATGTAGAATTTCCTATTTGCAGTTTTGGCCAAAGTTTTTCATAACTTTTTAGGGTATTTTTGTGATATTCATGAAAGAAAAATCACAATCATTATGCAACAGGATTCTGGGATTTATTTGCCTGTAGTGGGGTAACTTTGCTGTAGGAAGCAATAGCACAGTAATGAAGGTGCTGCTCATTGTCTTTGACTACACCATAAGTACCATCATTACATGTTGAATGTGAAGAACTCCGTCTTTACTATTGGCCTTTTCATTTTCCCTCTCCCTCACTTTACAAGAGTGTTACTGAGCTAAATTGGCCCTTCCTGAAAGCCAGAGGCAGAAGAGTCAGAAAAAGATTAGAGGAAACAAGAGGAGAGGATGGGTATGGGGAAAATGAGAGATGTTTAACACACAAGAACATGTCCTTGATTGAACCGTGTCTTCCCAAGAGCTGCGTAACACATGCGCACACACACAGGACAGAGAGCCTGAACTTTAAAAATCATTTAGTGGAGCTTCTCTTAGAGTAGTGGAAGTCTGTGCAGGTCATTTATTGTATAAACTGGCAAAGGTACCGCATGAAACAGCATCGTGATGATGGCAAGGTAATTTTAAACTCAGAATCCACTTTTTTGCTTCATCAGCTTACTTGATGTTTAGCAATTAAAGGCATATCAGCCTCTTCAGTGAAGCTAGGGTGAAGTTAAACTACAGTCTTCAGTTGAACACTGCAGCTGTGCTGTTGTCCACATGGACATTTTCTATTATGATTCCTAAATATCAATATCTTATATAGTGATACATCAGAGTGGTCTAGAACAGCACCTTCTACCCATCCTGTAAACATTACCCAGTGCCATTAATAATTTTCCCTTGATTTCATATCTAATAGCTTCTTGCATTTAAGAAATATTTATGAGTTTACTCAGTGTAGTAAATATATGTTTATGTATGTACACAGAGTCAGAACTCACAGTTGCATGGAAGAAAATAAGTAAGTATAGTTCAATTGATCTCCACTGTGCAGCTCTGCCTGGTTCTGATTCTTTCAGTATGTCTGGCAGTAAACCCCATTTGCTCTGTTCAACATCAGTTTGCTGCTGAGCAGGGACTGAGGCTGGTTGGGTTCCCCTGATCAGCCTCCATGGCTGATGCCACGTGTTGTCTCCCCACATTTTAAATGTTGAACTGCTACAGCTTTAGGAGAGTGAGTCATCTGCCGGAATTGATTTCTGTGTTGCTGATGTGTAATGTTGTGGTAACCTGCCTGGAGGGGCTCCATCCAGATGTACGCATGCTGCTGGACCCCAGCTCAGGTGGGATTTCACTCTTCTGCTTCCAACTACATGTATTGATTAAACCAACAGCAGTTTCAAACTAAAACCTTGTGGCATTTCATGGTGGCGTGTTCTAGGGATCTCAGAGGACATGGACAAGTGCTCGTGGTGATTTCCGTCTCAGGGCTGACCATGGTAACGCTGATGAATGGGCAGCATGGACAGTTGTTCCTACCTGAACTCTGTGGGAGGAGGGTTTTGTGCTCAGTCACAAGGTCCCACACAAACGCAACCCCATAAACCCCCTGACCCCAAGGCTGAAAACCAGCACAATTTCTTCCTGTGTTCTGGCATATAAATATGTATTCACATGTCAAAAATTAAGATGCATTTTGTTGTTTAAATAAGATATGAGGACATTCCAGGTGCCAAATTGCATTTCAGTTCCTAGAGAGACTCCTTGGGATGCTGGAACACTCCATGGAAAACTGGGACTATCTGAAACAAGCCAGGAATAAATGACTACATTTACATGAGATCCCTCAATTCATGTATATTGAAAGAAAACCACATCCCTTGATTCACAGCTTCGGAACAGGGTTGTTATCAGAAACACAGTCAGTTCCCTGCCTCAGAGCACCCGGGTGCTTCCCCTCAACAGCCAGAAAGATCATCAGCAAGAGGAGTCTGTTACAGCCTTTAACACCCCAGCGCCGTTTGGACTTGCGTATGTGCTGCAGTGTGAAACAACATTTCTTCTTTTAATTGGCTCATATCTTAAGGAAAATAAAGCTTCTTACTCAGTCTAAGTCGATGTAGGAGATTGCAGCTGGAAAAGGGGGAGGATAAACATCAACAGACTTTTAGCACACTGCGTGGTGCACCCTCAGACAGCATCCAACCCATAAGGATGTGAATGACCCTCTTTGGCTGAGAGGTGGCACAGGAGCTTGGGTGAGTTCCAGTGTTAAGGATCCATGGCACCTTCCCTGCGGTGCAGTGGGACGTTAATCTCGCTGTCCTGGCCAGCCTCACGCTTGGATAATTAACCTCTGGCTCTGTCTGTGTCTCCCTGCATCCTTCACTGTCTCCTGAAAAGCTTGCTGTGAATGATGTTTTCCGAGCAGAGTGGAAGCGAATCCCCTCTCAGAGGGGAGGTGACTGAGCCTTTCCCTGCGTTAAGCACTTTGAGATCGTCCGATATAAAAATCACTGGAAACATTCGACATTCTTACAGCAGCAGAGTCGGTGCTGGCTGCCTGGGAACCCATCCCAGGAGAAAAGGGCAAGGATCAGGGAAAGTGTTCAACAGGATAATTAAATATTTCATGAAAGCCATTAAATGTTGTGGGCAAGGATTAGAGACGGCATAAATCAAGATGACTCTGCGATGCTTTACCTTGCTAAAGAACCTGCTCTGAGGTGACTTTCTGAAAGCTGTTTACATTTGCTTGTGATATAAAGATGTCTCCATAGCTCGGAGAGTTACTGTATTTCAGAAGACATAATGAGGAAAACAGTGTAAAAATATATTATTAGTAGTAAAATATTTTTTGTGCAGAAAATCTGTTTAAAACATAAGTAGCGTGGCCTGTATGCTGTGTATCTGCTGCTGCTAAGAGACACTGCACTTAATCATGGGGTTTTGGTAGGCAGAGACTGAAACTCTTTAAGATCTTTAAATCCCTTGAAATATTCTGATTTATTTGGATGTTTTGGCTTTTAAAGACCAGGCTCAGCAGCATCTTTCTAATGTCCTGAGTTAATACTGGAATGAGAACTGTTGCCACATGTTGTAGACATGAAATACACTGAAGCAGCACAGCCCCAGAGAGCTCATAATAACATGCGCTGCTGGGTTTGGTGCTGCTTTGAACAAGCACATGGGGTACGTGCCCACCCAGCGCAGATCGGCTCCTGCAACCAAGTGAAGACGTGAGGCTTGGCAGATGTTTACCACCATGATGAATGTTCTGACTTTGTCTCTGAGCCCACATTTGAGTTTGCAGCAGTCGCTCCCTCATTGAAAGTCAGAGCAGCACGCCTGGGCTCTGTCACTTGGCACAGGAACGGTGCTTAGCGCTGGAGAGAGGTTTTCCAGATTCCTCATCTCTGGCCCTTATCCTCCAAACACCTTCCACCAGGCCATATGTCATCTTTAATCCATCAGCACACACCGAACATAATTGGAATTATTCTTTATAATCTTTCATCTTGCATTGTAAAACAAAGAGCCAAATGCAAAGGTGAAGTGGGTTTAATTGAGGTCAAATTGATGTTACATGTCTCAGAGCTAAATGAAGTTGTAAGTTAAAGGAGAAGATGCCTTAGGTTAACTCACACACCCCTTGATGGTGGTTTTCATATTAGTCCCTTTTTGTTCACCCCTTAATTTTGCCAAATTAGTCTGATTTAGATTCAGCAGGTTAAAGTTAAAACTAATATATAGGGAGTGAATATATACCTTGGAAAATGAGTTTGTGACCAAATGCTGCTGCTTGCGATGTGAACGCATAACCAGAACATGCATTGAACAAAATCTGAGGTTCGCCTCTCTCTGTGGTCCGCTTTTAATGCCTATCACTGAGCAGCCCATTTTTTGTTCATGTAAAATATGAGAATTGAGAAAGTTTTGGTGTTTAAGCTGTCATGTTTGGACACTGCAAGGGCAAATAAATGTAATGTCTTTCTTTAATATCCCCCTGCATCAGCCTGTATCAGTGGGGAAAAAGAAAGAACTAAAAATGGCACAAAAAGTAGAGTGTGTGCATGTGACACAGCTTGGTGGGTGGATATTGATCCCGCAGAAAGCAGGGCCACTGCTCCGTGCATCCATAACATCACTGCACCCTGAGAGGGCAGCCACCTCCCAGCCCATCTCCGGTTCATCACTCACCAGCTGCCTTTGAAGCCCACGATTTAATGTAACCCTTGGCAAAGCAGGAGCATTACCTGTTTGTGTAATGGCTTTGAGCATGAAATATGAGGGACCAAAGGCAAAAGCTGTGATGATGCACTAGCAGCAGGCTCTGGAGAGGCCACTACAAACAGCCATTTAGCACTGAGTGTCCTGTAAGGCGCTCAGTTTGGTGACAAATCTGTTGGTTGCCTGGAGTTTGTATGAGGCAGCAGCTTCTGTCGCACTGGTAATTCTGGAAGCAACCAGAGTCACAGCTTCTAATGAACATCAAGTCCTGCTGGGTGGAAGTGACCGCTAACAGCAGTCCCAAGGCCACTCTCCTAGACAGGGGGTACTCGGGCAGCGCAGGACCCCTGGGAATGGGTCATGGGCAGGGATGCGCAGGGCAAACCACAAAGAGAGCTTGTGGGAATATGGGAACTTGAGGTATCTTGAGAAAAAAGTGTTATGAGTGGGAAGTTTCTTCCTTGAGGCGATCTAAATTGGTTTAGAGTAAAGAAGTTTGTACTGATGGATTGAAAATGGCTTGATTGCCACGAGCAGCATTCCTGCAGTCACCTTCTCCAGAGCCTGGCAATGCTCCTGTCAGTGATGGCTCCTGTCGGCAAAGAGGCGAGACAGGAGAGGGATGATGTCCGGGATCAAGGCTTCAGCCAGGGCAGGAGAATAAAACCCAGTACCCCAACAGCAGGCAGCCACTGTCAGTGCTGGTGTCCAGTTTCCTGGCACACAGATATAATTACAGATGTTATACTCACACCTTTGTCAGCTTGTGGATGTCTCTTGTTGCACTGAAATGCTGGATAATGACGGAAGGCAAACACCAGAAATGTACCTGCAGGAAGACTGAGATTCCATCAGAGGTCTTGGCCAAAGGCAAGGGAGGTGCCCCGAGTGTACTACTGTGTCTGTGTTGTTGAGAAGCCTTGGCGCTGAAACTAAGCAAGATTGTCTGTCTTGTTCTTCACAGTCATATATAAGTTCATGGAATCACAGAATCCCAGACTGGTTTGGGTTGGAGGGACCTTAAAGCTCACCCAGTTCCAACCCCCTGCCACAGGCAGGGACACCTTCCACTAGAGCAGGTTGCTCCAAGCCCCTGTGTCCAACCTGGCCTTGAACACTGCCAGGGATGGGGCAGCCACAGCTTCTCTGGGAAAAGTCTGTGCCAGCGCCTCAGCACCCTCACAGGGAAGAGCTTCTGCCTCAGAGCTCAACTCAATCTCCCCTCTGGCAAGTTAAAGCCATTCCCTTGTCCTGTCCCTACAGGCCACTACATACAAAAATCAATTGTTCAGCCAGGAAACAGAGAAAAAACTGAAACCTGAATCTGTGATATGGGACAGAAATGGGATTTCTCAGTATACAGAAAAATAAAAATTGAGAAAATGTCTGCATTTCTGAAACACACCAGTACCACTACATACAGTTCCCATTTGCTGGAATCATGTATGTTGAATGTATGCACTTCAACAGCTAACACGCAAACAACTTTTTACTGTTTTCATTTGTGACACATTCACATCATGGCATTGAGACCCAATTGCAAATTCATGTATCTTTACTACATCTAACTTGAAATCACACCTAAAGGAATGACTGTGAAAGATGAATGGCACAAGCACTTGTGGTAAGAATATGAAAAGTGATATCCCTGTATCCCATGTGCATATTTCTATGGAGGATGCCATAAATAACCTTTGGAGATGTTGCCTTGTTGGCACAGGCTGTGGTTCCTGCAGCACACAAAATAGATTTACCTTAAATCCTGGCTGCTCCCTATCCCCCTGTCCATGCAACAAAAGCCGACAAGACGGGTTCCTTTGTGGCTGCCCCCTCATCCCAGAGATTAAATCTCCCAGAGAGGGGAGACTGAGATGAGCTCTGAGGCAGAAGCTCTTCCCTGTGAGGGTGCTGAGGCGCTGGCACAGACTTTTCCCAGAGAAGCTGTGGCTGCCCCATCCCTGGCAGTGTTCAAGGCCAGGTTGGACACAGGGGCTTGGAGCAACCTGCTCTAGTGGAAGGTGTCCCTGCCCGTGGCAGGGGGCTGGAACTGGATGAGCTTTAAGGTCCCTTCCAACACAAACCATTCTGGGATTCTGTGATTCCATGATTTAAGGTAATACTTAGTGTCCACTGAAGTGAATGACACTTAAGTATATGAAAAATAAGTTTGCTGAATTAGGATAAAACTAGAATTACATTGGCCAGCCCTGAAGCCATGAGTGAACCAGCTGGTAGAGAATGAGTTCATTTCATGTGTACACGAAATAAAAACTGACCTTGAAATCACTGATTTCTGGAGGAAAAAAGAAGTGTAAAGCTATTGATGCTCGAAAGGTTTGCCATCTATTTATAGCAATGTGTATAATTTTTGTAAAATGCACAGAGTTATTTTAAAGTCAATGGAAACGTGTTGGCTGTTCTGATGGAGCACAGTTTCTTGGAGGCGAGGTCCATCATATAACATCTCTGACCTGAAAGATATGAACTAACCCCTGCAGTTAGCAGAAGCTGGGTATGTAATCACTAAATCTCCACAATTGGAGCACCACTTGTTTTTCCAAATCTGTTTTTTTTCCCTCTCTCATTTTTCAGTGCAGCAGCCGTTGCATGTCAAGAAGCTGGCTACCAGCCCCTCATTTTTAACGTGTCCAAAGGAGGTAAAATCCCATCTATGGAGCCACCCTGAGGAGCAGCAGGCGTGGGGCTCCTCTCACGTGTAAAATGATGCCACATTTTGGTAACTCTGAATCTGAAACTGTTTAAAATGAAAACACTTTCCTTCAAATCACGCTGTGCTTTCATGTGTGAAGATGGTGCTGTGGGGCGGGCTGGCGCTAAATATAGCGCTGCAGCTTCTCCTAAGGCTTTTGATGAGGAGCAGAGGACAGAGGTCCGCCTAAATAACTGCTGAGGGGAAGCCTGCCTGGGTAGGGCATAATAGTGCTCTGTAATAGGAGATTGATAGATCACTGAGCATCGTGCTGCTGTGGCAGGAAGAAATGAATAGTGTGTTATTTGGGAACTCCTCCTGCCTCCTCGAGCACAGCAGGAAACCAAGAGGCAGTGAAAGCTTCAGCTGAGCCTGGGAATGTGGCCGCTCTAAACCAACAGCTCCTTCATAAGCCATTTATGGGGGTGATACGTGAGGCTTAGCCCCCTTTGGCCTCTCTCCGAGGCGTTATCCCTGTCCCTGGGATGTATGGGATTTGCCATTTAGCTCAAAATCATATTTTCTCTCATGTAGGCAATTGACATTAAGCGGCCACTGTGTTTGCCCAGGAGTAAGAAGTACTGCTCAGCTACACATCACAAAACTTTCTCCTTTCCGCGCAAGCACCTCCCTCCCTCCCCTTTTTATTTGTTTGTTTTCTAAATATAGGTTCCCCATCTGTTCATTTTTATATGACAATCTGCCTCTTTCCACTTTATCCTTCACTGCGCAGTCATAGTTGACACCAGCAGAGATGCACTAGCATGGGAAGAAGAGGTTTGAAAGGTCAGCCTGGACCCCACAAGACGGGACACACCAGAGGGGCTAGGCACCAACCCGGGTGTCCTCATCCCACCAGCTGGGCAAGAGGACCTTCTGTGAGGAGCCCTGGGGACCTCACCCCACATCCAGCTCCCTCTGCAGCAGGGGCCATGAGGTTCCAGTCAGTTCCAAATGCACAGAGTGTGCTTTATCTCAACATTCTGTCATGATCAAGCCCTTACTGGATAGGTCAAACCCCACTTCTGGTTGTGGCCACCTTCTGCCTGTGATGGAGAGGTGGTGGGTGGACGCGGCCAGAGCCGACCACATCACTGACACTTTAAGGGATTCCGAGCTTTGCTGTCAGTCCTTTCTTTAATTACTTTCAGTATTTCAAGCAGAAGCCCTTACACATTCTTTTTCCTAAAAATCAGTTGTTTCAACTTTTTTCTCATTGCCTATTTCCCCAGGAAGAATCTGCTGGAGTCCCTTTTCTGCAAGTGTGTGGCAGGAGCCATGGTTCACCCTGCCTCTGGTTCAGCCTCACCATCCTGCCCCACACACTTGTACCTGGAAATGGGAATTCTGGGGGATTTGGAAGAGAAAAAACTATTGGTGGCAATGAAATGGTCAGAAACTTGCTCCAGTTTTTTTTCTGAATTTTTGCATTAGGAGATAACAAAGACCAAAACCTCAAAACTCAATCTTCAGTCACCAATGACATGTGTGTGTTCTCTGGCTTTAAATAACTTCAGCTGATGGTTTCATTATTTTGGTTAAGAAATGCCTTTCAATGCATCTGCTGATTTCAGAAGTAAATGCTTAAGGAATGCTTAAAACTGCAGCAAAATATACAAAAGGGTATCAAAAGGGTTAAATGAACTGTTTCTTTTGACCTGAAATGACTTTGGGATTTCTTGGAACTGCCAGAACATTGAAAAGTCACTTATTTGCACAGCTTTAATTAAGTAACTGCCTCCAGTTATGATTTATGCTGTCACTCAGAAAATGAGACCTTCACACTGTGCTTCAGTTTTGCCACAGTCCCTCAGGACAGCATTTACGCGGAGAAGCTGCTGTTTGGGGTATTCCAGCTTTTAGATGCTGAGCTTGAAATGACTTCAGCCTTCCAGAAATGCCTCTGCAAAACAGCAGGAGAACCAAGCTGGACACTCAAGCACCGAGGTAGAATTACTGTTAATCTTTTAGAAATCCCAGGCTGATTGTTCTTATTGCAGCCTAATACTGTAGGTGGTTTTGGGTGAAAAGTGGCAGGTATTTAATGCCTTTTATAGCGATGCACTTCCTGGTTTCACGACCACTTTTGGAAGCACGATGTTAAGTGACAGCACTTTTATTTTACTGCAGTCTCATGTCCTGTAGTTGTAATCAAGGCTTCCTACATAGTCAGACGACTTCCCATATATCCTTATGTGACGTATCACATCAGATGGGGACAGAAGAGTTACTTCTGCCATGAACTTTACTGTTTGTACATTTCTCTTGAAGACTGTAGGGCTGCTCAGGTACTGAGCATTGACATCAGTATTGGTGTGCAAAGCTATATGTGTATTTTATATATATTTGTGTATATATCTTAAAGAAAGCATTCAGAAATGGAGAAGCAAAAGGCTGGGGCATGTCTAATGGATTGCCATAATAATAGATTCAGATTCATACCCATCATCTGAAAACATCCAGCCAGAAGAAGAAATAACTTCACATCAATCAAGTTCTAAATGAATATGTTATTAAAGATACTGTACAATATCAAAACAACTGTGTAAGAGTTGCCTGCATTCAATACCTTTCATGGTAGTGTAATGTTGTACGATACGGGTCACTGCCTAAAACAAAACAGAAGAAAACAGAAATCAGCCTTGCCGTCGTGCCTTACACATTCCTCTCTGCTGTTTGCTTATTATATTCCAGGCTGGGTTTTTCTCTCAAGGAAAAGAAAACAACAACTTTTGCCTGCAGTTCTCAGCAACCAGCAGAGCCTGTGCTCTGTTCAGCACTCATTTCGATCTCTCACCTTTGAAGCATGTTGAATGCTGCAGCTATTGCTACAGCCAACCTGGGGCATGTGAGGTTCTCAGGAACGTGTTCCCGTGCCCAGCAGTGACCCCAGAGCTGTGCTGGGAGCAGCTACCCATTCCAAAACTCCAGCACCAGTACCTGAACCAACACCAGCACTCCCACCATCATTCTGATGTCCCCATCGACGGCGCTGTGGGATGGCACAAGAAGAAGGGAATTCTTGGCTTCTGACCAAAGAGCAAATCAAAAATATCCATGAGAGGACTGAGATGCTGAATGCTGAAGACTCCAGACTGCAGGAGTCTGGACAAAAATGGTGCTTGTTGGTGCCAAGATGGGTGGTAGATCACTGAGATGGAAGAAAACATGGAGAAATCATGCTGGAGGCAGGAGAAGATCCTAGAGCACAGTGCTCGCATCCTCTGGTCTATCTTCCAGGGTCCCATTTCTACTTCCCCAACAGCATCTCATGGTCCAGTTTGTGTGACTGTGACACAGAATGACCTGAAGAGCAAAAACTGGAAGCATGAAAAAGTAGATCCTCTGCTGTTAAAATCAACAGTAGCACACATCACCAACCCCACTGGACTGGGGATAATGCAGTTTAAACAACAAGAAGTGAAGGACACACACTTTGAGAAAAGAGAAAGAAATAATATGATATGACAATAATATTGTCATATTAAGTACAATAATGTCACATTGAGTACAACAATGATATCTGAGATGGAAAGAGCACAGTCCTCTCTAAATCATTTCCCCAGCTATCTGAAGTTTGAAAACATTTGCCAAGCACTGTGCCACAGAGATCAGCAGGCCAGGGAGGACCATCCGCAGCAGCTGATGTGCCCTGTTGTACCAACCAAGGCACAGCATGTGGAATTAGAGCCCCTCATTTGGAAAGCACACAGTTACACACAGAGAGCAGCCAGGGAGCTCCTTATTAATGCACTGCCTGTTTATTATGTGCACTTCATAGTGTTCTGCTTTCTTAATTAAAACGTGAGGTGGTACCAATCCAGATGCTGTACGGACATCCATTACAGCAGCACTATTACCTTTATCAACCAAGCTCATAATCTCATTAAAAGGAGACGTCAATCTGTCTTGACAGGATCTATTACCAGCCCCCTCCCCTTGACTGACATTATTTATATTACCCTTCCTCCATTTATTAACTGAGCCCCTTATCAGCTTTATTCTTCCATTATTCTTCCCAGCCCAGCAGCCCTTTGCACACCAGCACAACCTGAGCCGTGCTCATCCCAAGGGAGCACCGGAGACCCTCATGGCCAGATCTCTTATAATATTCTGACTTATTTCGAGGTTTTGGCTTCTAAAGACCAGGCTCAGCATCATCTTTCTAATGTGTGTCCTCAGTTAATACTGGAATGAGAAGCGCTTTATCTTCCTATGGTACGGCTTTCTCCCAGGTGTAGCCCTGCCACAGTTATTGGGTTATCCTGCCTTTTACACTTGAGAAGGTTTCCATTTCCATCTCCAAATACACTAATCCCATAACTGGAATTATTTTTATTCATAGTATTCATTAGAAAAGCCATTTTTACTGCCCTGACTCCTGCTGGGGACTGACTTCTCCTCTGTCCTTCACTTCCCTTCTTAATATTACTCTGAATTTCTACCCCTCATGCATATTCATTACTGTTCACTTTCCCTTGATTCCATTTCCTT
Source organism: Strigops habroptila (assembly GCF_004027225.2). Lineage (NCBI taxonomy): Eukaryota > Metazoa > Chordata > Aves > Psittaciformes > Psittacidae > Strigops > Strigops habroptila. Next base: position 62,884,202 of record NC_044284.2, read on the forward strand.
TTCACACAACTGTCTGCAGCTTCCCTGTCCGTCAGCTGAAGTTTCTTTGGCTCATGTATTTCTAGACACTGTAACCTGCCTTCTGGATCACACTAAACAGTGTGCATAACCCTTTGGAGGAGTTCGAGCTGGTTTTAGCAAACGGATCATAACTGCTTTCAAATTTTTAATGACACGTTTACCTGATGCAACCCAAACTTCATTTTAATAACATTTGTTATTGCAGGCAGGCTCTGATCACTTGAGTCTAATCTCACACCTTTTTCTGATGGGGTTATATATGTCTCCTTAACTGATAAAGAAGGCCTGATCCAAGCATTCCCTGTGTTACTTGGAAAACTGCCACTTGTGCTCAGGGCTATTAGAATTGCCCAGAGCTGCACCAGCACCAAGAGGTTTCCAGATGATGTCCCTCAGACCGAAGTTCCTCTTGATACCGCGATGTCCTTGGCAGAAGACATTTGTAATTTGGTATCTGTGGTCTCTTGGGCCATAATTTCTTTCAGAGCCATTAGTGACTTCAGAAAATAACTACACCAGGCTCTTCTTTTGCCTCCATTCAAACATCTCAGATACTCCCAATTCAGCCACCTTCTTCAGTATTTCCTCCATCTCTGAATCACCTCTTACCAGCAAACAGATCAAACCCACCACAGATCACGGAGCGTTCGTTCTTTATGACCCACCTCATTCTAGGGGGATATTTTGTCACTACTCCAATGAAGTCTGCACACCTTTGAAACCCGTCTTCTCCTTGAGCACTGTAAAATCCCCCTCGGGGAGCCTGGGAACCTCCTGGGTCCTCCACAGTTGCCTGGCTTTGACCTGGCGCCCGTGTGGGGTGGGAGCAGTTTGCATCGTCCTGCACAGATGGGCTTGAAATAGCACAGAAATAGGAATTGGAAGTAAAAGAAATGCTACATTTTTGTTATTAAAAAAATAGGGTTGTGCATTAATTTCTCAGATTTCAGACTGGGTCACATTTTATTGCATTTTTGGTTTCCTCCAAACATAAGGTTCAATATGACAAATTCTGAGTAGTGATAACAATAGGTTAAGTGGGAAATAAACAAAAAAAACCATGTTGCCATCCTGCTTATCCTTTAGTTACCATCCGAAGTAATAAAACATTTGACAGAAAACTTTGAGGCATTTTTCTGCCTCCCCCTCAAAGGATTGGGACAGTTTCACCTTGGATATGTGGCCTTTCTCCTTTGTTTTAAAGAGTGACGTTTCATTAAAGCTGCCTTTGCTGGAGTAATTGTTGTTGGGGATAAAGACAACGGCAAACTGAGGTACTGAATTGGTAAGAGCCATACAAATTCCTCGGTGTCAGTATGTATCATGTTCAAAATGGGATATGGGGTCTAACTTTGTATCATTTAGGAGCATGTAAAGGGGTTTGCTGGCTGGATTAACACACAAAGTAGTATAAGAAGCATTTCAAGTAAACTCATTTTCTCATCAAGAAAACTCTACCTGTACTTGCAATGCGGTGCATAAAATTATTCAAGCATCACACTGAAGAAGGAGAATTCAGTGAGTATGAAATCGGCCCAAAGTTTCCTCCATGAATTGATGTCTCTTCTTCCTCATAGCGTGCAGTGGTTTAACAGTGACTTTTAATAATGCATGTGAATAATTGCAGGAGTTTACTGCTCATTACTTCTTTAAAAACCAGGAAAAACAGTAATAGCTCTTTGAGTCTTTTTAATAAGAAAATAATTTTCACTATAAAGGTCGAAACAAAATATGTGATCTTTACTTATAATTTGATAATGTCGTGCTGTTTCTCTGCTGTAGTTAAATTCCCAACATCACCATTTCAATTGCATTTGTGCAGACTCTAAAAAGACGACCTAAAAGGCGAGTTACAGTGTTTTAAAACAGTTCCTTCTGATCCATAGTGCAGTAGCTGCAGAGCTGCTAAGGCAGTGTCCACCCCACACTTCAGCCACACAAGGTGGGAACGGTTTGGGAGGGTCACCACCAGAGCCAAGACACTGTTTTCAGCCTTTTGGGTGTTTGCTGGGGCTTAGTCCCTCATGCTGGTGAGATGGGGCTGAGGCAGAGCCTAAGAAGATCATCCGAGCACAAATCCATCACCTATGTGTGAAGCAGCTTCTTCTTCAAATCCTATCTCAAATAATGAGACACTATGAGTAGCTGTGTAGACTCCTTTACCAGCAGGTTCTTATGAGGACTCTCCCTCTCAGCATGACAAATAATCATTATTAATTATTTCTATTCTGAGGGTTACCTCTGCTACAAAGCAACAAGCAGTAGCGTTGCATTGGCTTCGGATGGATTTACCCTGCACAGACTTCCGCTCTACCCTCTTTGCAATGCACAGCCATGAAGCAGCGAAGCTCAAGGTCATGAATGATGAGCTCTATAGGAATACAAAGATTTTTCACCAAATTAAGGACAAGGAACAAATATGCATCTTATTATTAAAAGCAGCTGGTAGTCTACATCCTGCGTTGGCAACCAGGGGGATAACACAAGACTTCTCCGGGGGAAAGTCCTCCCCTGGACGCCTGGATAACACTTACTGACAGTGTTATCACCAGTCGAACATGTTTTTAGAAAGTCAGATTCACACACATGCGATCTCCTGACTTGTCACCTGATGGAAAGTGGTGTTTTTCTCTGTAGTAAAATACACTTTACTGATTTGTCTCCTCTGGAGAGGAGATTATTGTGCTCATCTATCATTAATTAAAATAGCAAATAGCCCTCTCTGCAGCACGCAGAGCTGGATCCTCATCTTTTCAAATGGGCTTGTGACAATTTAACTCCAATGTTATCTGGAGAAACAGAAAAGACAACAGGATCTTGTTCCAAAATCATCATTCTTTTTAAATACACACTTTAAAAGAGCTGCACAGGCAACGTACAGATGCACAAGTACTGTTAGTTTGATATAGACAACATAGGATGGATCTACAGGATCATAATAGGGTGTCAAAAATATACCTCCAGAAGGTGCCTCGTGCTCCCTGTAATATATATCAAACCATTAAATCTGCATTAACTGAAGCGTGGTGAAGGAAGGCACCCTGGGAACGTGTTCCGACACTCACCATCTGCAGACCCCTGGACACCCTCTCAGCACTTACTGGGGGCAGTTTGAAAATGTGATGAGCACAAAGAGAAGCAAGTAACATAGTGATGAAAGATGAGATTTGAATGAGCAGTTCTATCATTGATTTCTCTTGGTAATTGTTTGATTCTGCCTGTAAGGAGCATCCCTCCCAAAGGTAAGAAGGCTGCAACAGCATGGAGCCTGCCTTGCATCTCATACCAGGGCTTTAGTGGGACATTAAATAGGCTCCTCTATAATGCAAAATGGTTAAGATACTGATAACAAGTTAAACCAATGTATTTTCACAGATATTCCTCATTAGGAAATTTACTTTACCCTAGAGAGGAACACTTCTCCCTTGGTCCCCAGCACAAACAGGGAGCCAGAGCTCTTCTCCAGCAACGGAGATGGTCGTCCTCCACTCCAGGTGACAGCTCTCATCTCCACCTTTCTCCCCAGGGATGGAACCACCACAAGGCCCATCTCCTGCAATGCTTTTTAATGTATTTCTTTCTTTATTCATCTTCTTTCCACTGAAGTCCTTTCAAACAGGGAGATGTTGTCTGGTGGGTTTGCAAACAGAAGAGTCCTAATGGGCAGATTGATGGAAAACACTGTGCTTAGTTCTGGAGAGCAGATCCCTGCTTTCATTCCTTGAAAAGCAATCACAGAGGAGACAGTGCTCTGGCTGTGTGTAAGAGCAGGTTTGTCTTTCATACATCTATTCACTTGTGTGTAGGAAAGAGTCTCTCAACATGAATATAATTCACTTGTAACTTCTTTTTAAGCTTAAAGTTGTTCAGTAATGAAAGGAGAGAGCAATCTAATCAGAGGGGTACTGGCGATGCTGCTACGAGAGAACAACCTCACAATTCACAGGCTCAATCATTTTCCAATCACAATTAACGTCATGTTAGCTAAAGAATCACAAGGGAAAAATAAAGGGATGGGTGCTCTAAATGATAGAAATATGGTGAAGGCTCAAATACTGCTCATTTCCAAACTCTCCTGCACTCAGATTATACATAATCAAAGTCTTTCTCTTGGAAAATTGAAGAAACCAGATAGATACCCTTAATGTCTGCAGGCTTCTCCTAACTAGAAATGGAGACAGCAGCTTGCTATAAGAGAGCAGAAACCACCAATGCTTCAATCTGGGGAAATATCTTAGTGGCTGCACCAAACTTTCAAACAAAACAAACAAGACCAGACCAACCCTTTCCACAGCAGCATCGGTTGAGAAAGGCAACTTTCACAGGCTTGTGGCTGTCACATCCTTGTGGAAAGGTCCCAGGGGTCAGAGATCTTCCCTCACCCTGCCTGGTGGCTGCAGGCAGGGAGGGACAGGCAGGACCTTTGGAAAATAGGAAGCAGGCAACGCGCCATGCTCCTGCTGTCCTCCGCTTCTGCCTAATGTCTCATCTCAGTCTCCCCTCTGGCAGGTTAAAGCCATTCCCCTTGTCCTGTCCCTCCAGGCCCTTGTCCAAAGCCCCTCTCCAGGTTTCCTGGAGCCCCTTTAGGCACTGGAGCTGCTCTAAGGTCTCCCCTTCAGGAGCCTTCTCTTCTCCAGGCTGCCCCAGCCCAGCTCTCTCAGCCTGGCTCCAGAGCAGAGCTGCTCCAGCCCTCGCAGCAGCTCCGGGGCCTCCTCTGGCCTCGCTCCAGCAGCTCCACATTGGACCACATCTGAATGAGACATCATAAAAAACTACTTTATTAAGCTTTGGAAACTAGAGGATTCCTGGTGAGGTTGACGAGCCTGATGCACTTTTATCCTTCTGACAATTCAAACCTCCCCATACTCTGGCTGTATTTGACAACAGAGGGAATCCGGATGTCAGGTGCAATCATGCTGACCCATCGTCTCAGAGATTAGATCAAGCCAGTGAATTACAGTTTGCAGACAGCAGTGTCAGCTGGTGACCCCCTGTACTTGCTGCTCTGCAAAGCAAAAACATTGGGAGCACCTCTTCCCAGGAAGTTTAAAGATCCAACCTGAAACATGCCTCCAAAAGTGTATGTGACATTAAAGGAAAGAAAGGCAAAGAGTTAGTTAATGGGAAGCAGACATGAAGTGATGTGGTCGTGTTTGTCAGCTGCTGTTATAACCCTATCGCTCATGGTTTTCCCACATAAAATCATTTCAAATTGAAATGAAACCTTCTAAGGCCTCCAGTTATCCCAGCTGACAGCCTGCAGCCAGCGCTGGTTGGCTCAAAGTGTCATTCCATCAGCAGCTGTCACTTTCTGTAGGTAGAAGGATTTAAAGGATAAGGGAAGAATTATCTCTTGACATAAGCCTCAGGTGTGTGACGGAAACAAGCAGTTTATAGATCCATCAGGACACGGAGGAGCAGTGGTACCCTAACCTGAGCCTTTGAGATCACGAACCCTGCACGCCTGCCTTGTGCTCTGCCACAGCCGTGAGGGCACCACCTTAGATGTCTCGAAAGGATCTTCTGAATAATGTAAAAAGGCAGAATGATATCAGAAAAAATTAAGCCCAGCCTACCAATGGGTGCAAATTACATCAGATACTTGCTGACCTAAGAAAGGCTTGGTCTGACCACATTATTTCAACTACTGGTTATACTGAAAACCAGGTAATTGCTTGTCAGCCTCATTATTTGTCAAGGAAAAGCATTTACAGAGTGGAGGTGTTTGTCACATAAGCCTGGAGTATGTCTGTTGGTAAAGATAAGTGTTGGCCACTCAAGGCTCACCCTCTCAGGGAATAGTTGCTCTGATCCTCTTGCCACCAGGACCCCATAATCTGCCATTGGGGTGCTCATTCCCCCCAAAGTGAGCAGGGACTGTGGGAGGAACAGGAGCACAGCACATCCCTTTATACCCACCCAGCTGCTGCAGAGACCCCCATCAGTGACTGGGGATCTATGGAGCAAAGGAAACCCCAAATCCCACATTTGTGTGAACAACATCTTGCCAAAACTTGGGAAACTGCTCAATGGAACAAACCCATTTTGTCCTCAAACCCACAGATGATTCAGCCTAAATTAAAAACTATACATTTAAGCTATGACAATTTAAACTATAGGATGCTGAAAGGGTCATGATACCATGCTATAAATAAGGCACTGCAGACATTTCACAAGGTCAGAGCTCTTTCTGCTTATGCAAGGCAGCAGTGTCCCGGGCAGAAGTCTCCGAGGGGGAAAATGCAGATGGAGGACTGAAAGCCAGTAAATACTAATGATAATAACAAAGCCAAGAGGCACTACACAAGGCATTTAAGAAACTATTTTTCTTGGCAGCTGCCCAGTAAAAACAAAAGACAAGGTAAGGATCAGCAGCAGCATGCTGGCAGAGCTGGGGCTGAGGAGCAGACACCATGGTGCTGCCTTTGGCCCAAGTCCCACCTGAAGCCAGAGCATCCCCCTGAAGCCAGAACATCCCACCTGAAGCCACAGCATTCCCCCAGTGTGACACCTCCTGCCTGGGATCGGTCGCTGGGTGCTGCCACGTTACCTGGAGAGGTGGCAGCGTGTGTGCACTGGGTGGGGGAAACTGAAGAACCACGAGGCCAAGGCAGGATGCAGCGTGGTGGCATCTCCAGTCCCTTTGCATACAGCTCCCTGAGTCAGTATTTGACAAGAGGAGGAAATTCCTGCTGGTGCAGGAAGGGGCCTGGGGTGGTGGGAGCTGGGGCTGCCTTCTCCAGCCCCATGGACTTGGTCCTCTGCACAAACACATACGTTTCAGTGTAAAACATCGCTTTGTATTGGAGCAGGAACTGGGGCTCTTTTTCTCTTTGCAGGTGCAAGGCCCCGGGGTGAGAGGCGGGCAGGTTGGAGATCCTGTCTTTAAGGGAAGATGTGATGGGGGAAACTCGCACCTGCAGGTAGAGCGGATGCTGGAGATAACAGGAGCTGTAGCAAGAAAAACACCTTGTTAGAGGAAGAGAAATGTATCGCGGGAGAAAAATTTTTTTCTGAAGTATTTTCAGGATACTTTATTCCTTTTTGTGTTTTATTATAATTATTATTTCCAAAACAGCTGGGCATGGGAAGCAGCAAACTGCATTGGCAGGGAGGTCTGGTCCTGCAACATCTCCAGCCCTGCTCGCTGCAGGAGGCACAGACCTGTCCAAACGCAGCAGTGAGAAAGGTCAGACTCCACTTCTGCAGGCCAAGGCCCTGCTCTTTTCCACTCTCTAAGGCCACATGTGTTCATGTCACTCCCCTTCCTTACACAGCACAAGGCAGGCTCCCAGGCTGCAGAACGCTAACACACAGCACTGCTGGGTGTGATTTGTATTCTGTAAACAGAGAGGGCACATTTCCCCGAATCAATGAGGTTCTGAGCACTCAAAGTTCAAGCCATTAATTAAGTTAGGAAGGTACATAATGGCACCAGTGCCTTACAGAAAGCTGGGATCAATTCCCAGTGTCAGTCCAACACCAAGGAGCTGGAACCAGCACTGGCACAGCTCCCCACAGACCATGGGGAGCCGCAGCCTCCATGGTGCCATTACCCTCCATCACCCTCCATCACCCTCCAAGGCACATCTTCGACCCCTGCCCCATGTTGTGCATCTTCCTTCAGCACCCATTGTACAGATGTGTTACTGGTTGGACTGGGCATGCCTGGATGTGCATTAAAATATGGAAAAGCAAGGTTTAAAGTTGCCAGTTCTAGTCCTTGGGAAACTATAGCATTGCCTTTATTATAGCACAACGACACACAGCAATGCAGAGGAGTGTTTTCACGTGCAGGCAGCATTCCTAAACTGTATTTAACAGAACACAGCTTACATTTTAAAAGACGACATTCCCCCTGCAGGCAAAGTGGGGGAGAAAGAAGAAAAAAGGAAAAATTATCAACATTTCCAATAGAAAAAAGAAAATCCTGGAGAAACTGTTTATTGTCATTTCAAACAAGAACTGGTTTAAAAGCATTGCACATGAACAAACACTGTCTGCTGTTTCATTTAGAAGAGTCAGTCCCTTAGTAAACAAACTCTTGATAGAGATTTTATAACTCATCTTTATAATAAGGCTCATATACCAGCAAACCCCACAGGCCAATACTCTTGCTTGCACCAATAACCTCTACTTAAGGATATTAGGAATAATAGTTTTAAGTAATTCTTTATTATTTGAGCAGCTGCAAGGTTCTGAAGATGAAATGAAAGTGACAGTGTGTTACCAGGCTGCTGGAATGATTTCCCTGGTTGTACCTGGCCCCCTCAGAATGACTTGTGTTCTGGGCTGTCATTGCTGTGCTGCCAGACAGGCTCTCCTGAGGTGGACACAGGACTTTGCTCACAGTATGAGGCTTGGTGAGAGCCTCCTCGCCTGGGCAGAGCGGGGGAAGCTGCTGAGTGGGGCCGGCCCCAGCTCTGCGCGGTGTTTGCCTGCACAAGGGACAGGATTTACAGTGGTTCAGCAAAGACCCAGAGCAACATCTGACTGATTTCAGGCACTGCCAATGCAATCACTTCAGCACAAGGAATGTCCCTTCCTGCTATGAAAGTTCTTGAAACCACTCGTTTAGATCATGCTGGTGGCTGCGGTGCAGGGACCTTTGCACTGGGAGCCTGAATTCCCTTTCCCTGGCACAGCGGGGAGCCAGGAGGGTGCAAGCAACAGGGAGGATGGGTTGTCTTATGGATCAATGCACACAGACTGAGCAAAGGACTTCATCCATCCCGCACTGCCTCATAGTCCTTTTCAGTTCCAGCAGTGAGTAGTGGAAGGTGCCCCTGACTGTGGCAGGGGGTTGGAACTGGATGAGCTTTAAGGTTCCTTCAACCCAAACCAGTCTGGGATTCCATGAGTCAAAATGGGAAAAGTCTACAAGCATTTATTTAAATCTAAAGAACATGGTTTCCCTGCTCTCGCCTGCATCCCCATTGGCATTTATCGTCAGCATAATGATTTTAGTAATACTGTAACTTAAAGTAAATTATTTGAGCATAACTTGTTTGGAATCAGCCATGTTTGGCTCTAATTAAGGCTGATGTTTTGAGTCATCACCGATTTTACAGCAAAATTTGTTTGGGACTTCAATGACAATTCCCATCATAACTGCAGGATGCATATTTGCTGTTTCAAGAATAGAATTTTCCATCTTCAAATCTGAATTAAATGAAATAAAAATTTCTGATATTTTAAAGCCATTTTGCATGAATAAGAATATTTTGCTGTAATGAAATTGAAATCCTGTCATGATGTTCATCTTCAAAAGTCTTAATATCTTTAAGTGTGCGCACTAATGACTTCACTTGGACAAGCTCTGCAGAAACTGAAGATCAAAAACGTTCCCTTACAACTGTTGCCATGAAATGTGTCAACTCCACCAAAATACTTGATTTCAGTGTTTGAAAAACAAAATTTCATTGAACTTTATTTGATGTTTTCAAACGAATCCTATTTCAACGACAACAGAATTTTTCTCTGAAAAGATCATTCGACTTTCAAATGTAACTTACACACAGAAAATAATCAACTGAAAGCTTTGAAATATCCAAATCCTTGGAATTAGCTGAGACATAAACAGCACCTCGCATCCACCAGCACTTCAGAGGACTCGGGGGCTGCAAAGGGAAATATAAGTGGCATGTGTCTAAGGAACGGGGCTTTTCCGAATGGTCCAAGCGAATGAGAATCGCAGTGCCGATTAAACTCTTGTGCTTGCCATTAGCGCAGGAGCTTAATCAATCCTCTTTGGAAGGGCTACACTCACCCCATCAGGGTTTTCCTTCTTCCCAGCCCCAGTGGAAGGGATTTCTGAAGGAGTCACCCTTGAGTATGGGGATCTGTGAAAGGGAAGAATATTCCCTAAAAACTCATGTGCACACTTAAAGATGGTCTTCTGAAGTGTTTGAATAGATTTTTCTATCCAAAATCTCTTAATTAGCCCCATTCTACAGTAGCAGCACTCTCTGGAAAGAGTTCAGTCATCCCTAAAATTGTTTGCTGAAATAAATGAGAATGAGAAATGACATTATTTGTTGGGATTCTATCTAAAATAGTGCCTTGGCATGCGGAGAGCTGAGATAGTGCTTTCCCCACATCAGCAGCTCTTGGCACACAGCAGCCGTGTGTGAACAGCAAAACCTCCCAGACAGCACATGCATGTGCGTGCGTGTGTGTGTGTGTGTGTGTGTTAAACACTTGTACTTGTGGCTCTTTAAAAAATCAAGGGAAGAGGTTATTTGCTGAGGACCTCCCATATACTATCGTTTCCACTTGGGATGAAGCAGCTTCATTCACTTCTGCATTCTCAAATGTTCTCTCACTGGTGGCGTGTGTAAAAATAATTCTTGTGTTTTTCAAACGCCATCTCAGTGCGTTGCCAAGTGTTTGAAGTTCAGATGACAGGTATAATGAAAGGCTTTGTAAGAAAGCCATCAGGCAGTCCTGAGGAGCTCAGCAGAATTGGTGGCTGCAGTACTTAAAACATGCTACAGAACTGCTGAACAAAAGGTAATAGAGAAATAAGTGCATTGCGGTGCCAGGGAGGGGGAGGATTCATTGCTGGTTCTGTGTGGGCAGAATGGGAGTATTAACTGAAGTACCCAACTCGCCTCGGCACAAACCCACAAGTTCACTTGATGAGAGAGGAGAAAAGATGTTATTTGAGTGCCCACATGGCCACTCTCGCTGTCTGTGGGTGAGCACCCACTGGGTGCACATCCAAAGCACAGCCTAGCACCCATGCCAGCTCCATACAAACACCATTGCAGGTGTTTCAATCCAGACAGGCACACAGTGGGCTGGGTTTGGTCCATGGTACTGCAGGTGAGGTGATCCTCAGCCAGAGGAAGTCCCCGTGGTGGTAACTGTCCCAGGGGTCTGGTCACTGCCACTCGGCTGGGGACAGGGTTTCCTCCCGCATTGGGATGGGAAGATCACCCCTCAAGCCAAAACTCCACCATGTCTGGGAGGTGGTGCATGCTGCAGGAGTGCCCCCTTGGGGAGCAAATCCCAGGGTCATCATCCAGTCCTCATGTAAGCTTAATTCACATAAGGGCTGCCTCGGGGCCATCTCCTCTGTGCTGCTGGCAGAGGTTTGTTTTCTGCAGCCGCATCGCCTGTTTGTGAAGCCACAGAACCTTGACAAAAAGTAAAGGAGAAACTTATCTGCGATATTTTGCTTTCGGACAGCTCTGCCCAGGCCCAGGGGCACCAGTTTTAATTGATTATACTGCAATTTGCCTCAACTTCTCCAGCAAATATGACGCAGGGTCACACCTCAACCACCTCAGCGGGAACGCGCTCCAGAGACCTTATCATTCCAATTTGTCACCCGTTCTGTGTTTGTGTGTGTGTCTTTGGTATTTCACTCTTATCTCATCTCGCAGCCCGCTGCAATAAACCGGTATTCTTAACAAGAGCCAGTCTCAGCCTCAGACCTAATAAAAAGGAGAAGTCTGCATCACACAAGCCGGCTGCTGGCCTTTCCTTTTTCATGATTAAAGTTTTTTATTGTTTCACAGATAAAGTGGACAGAAAGGAAGTGGTTTTGGCCATGTTTTAGTCCAAGACAGTCTGCCACTAATGAGAGACTTGTGCCAGCACAGACAAGCAGCACATCAAAGCATACACAACGAAAATAATTGTTTTCTCCTCATTTAAAAGTCAACCTTGAATGGCGGGTCGCAGCAATGCAGATTGTTAACTCACCACCAGTACACAGCTCAGCTTCAAAGGCTGCTTTGGCCACTCCTGCAGCTGGGAAGGAGCATCTGGCTCCACTTACCTACAGAATGACAGTATTTGTAGGGAATCAGGATAAGTGCACATTGCCCATTGCAATGTGCTGTAACTCACAGGCATGACACAGGGGTCAATACCAAGCTCCGTGTTGATAACTACCCAACAGTAGCTGTGACTTTGGCATTATTCCATTCCTCTTTCCCTCTGGGTTAAGCAAACTAAGGATTACGGATGACCCTACCTTGTTCTGATCACAACAGCAACATTGCCTCTTGCTTTAAAGCCAGCCCCTTCCTGCATTCCCATGGGGATTGAAGACCCTCTGCCACACAGCAGATAGCCAAGACATCTGGGATGTACCTGCTCCTTCACTGATAACTCATCCACAGATAAACTGATGGGAAGGGGATCATAAAGATAAAATGAAAGAAAAAAGGAAGGGGATAAAAATACTCACAAGTTCTTTAATCAAACATGTAGAGAGGAAAAAAACACTAAACACTAAAAAAGCCAACAATATTAACAGTGTTCACATAGGGACCACTCAGTGCTGCTATTACAGAAATACAGCTGACATTTCTGTTATGATGGTCAGGATTGAAGTTCAATACCAGGAGAAGCTGCTGTAGACTTAGATTCTCCCTTGATGCATTTATTGGCCTATTTTATCTAAAGCTCTCAAAGTTTCCATCTTATTCCTTTATCTTTTCTTGGCAATAGCGCTGAATATTGATAAGTACCTAAATGGAGACAGTTTCCCAGGTAACTTCTCCTCATGCTGAAAACCGAAATTTGCACTTTTTTGGGTGCCATATGGGTCCAATTACCCGTTAACTCACAGGGAAAGTGATTGGATCCAATGTTGCATTAAGGTGTGCAATATGTGAGCTAAGATTTTTTTCCTCCTGGCATTTGCTTGGTATCATTTAAATGTCCTGCCAATCATGAGACAAGCAAGTTATTTTCACTGTGCCATTGAGACCAAACTGTCATGAAGAAAACTTCACAAAAGGCACGAAAACTGCACCTTTTTGATGGTACAACATGATTATCCTGATCTTCTGTTTTGTTGTGCTTCCTATTGATTCTTTTTCTGCCTTTTTATTCCAGAACAAAGTTCTCGCTTTGATGCTTGTCTTTGATAAAGTTATGAAGCTGTGCCAAAGATTTGAAATCTGTCAGGAGGCTTCTTTCTTCACAAGAACAAGTCCCAAATGATGGCCCCCATATTCTTTAAAAAAAGCCACATGCCTCTCAATCAGCAAATATTATTCCATGAGACTCTGAGTTTGTCATGTTTTTCATCTCTTGCTGCTGTCTGAGTCTTGCTGAAATATTAACTGGGTTCCTTGTAGATGACACGAGATCCAGCGCCTGCTTGCTCGTCGCTATTAATATTTATTCCAAGGGGACTCGAGAAGAGCTGATGCCACCCAGGCTCCTGTGCCCGCCTGGTTGAGCCATTCCTGAGCATTCAAAGGCTTTCCCAAACAGACATCCCTGCCTCATTCAGCTTTAATTACCGCTGTACCGGGAGGAAGTATCGCGGAGGTTTGGCTCTTATGAGTCAAGAGATTCGTGATGTTGAACTACTACTAATATAAAAAGAACTCAGACAGGGAATAGCACCATGACCTGAGCCTTTGCTTTGAGGCTGTTTCCTACTGATCCTCTTCTCAACAGTTGTTCCCCAGTTCACAAAATCTGCTTTGTCTCTGCCCAAGGGGAGAGGACCTGACAGCGTGCAAGCCCTCTACCCGGACTCTGTGTGCTGAAGCAGAATCATGTCCTCCTTGGCCAGATCTCCACATCTTTTAAGTACCACAGCCACCCAGCTTTATGCAATGATGATCTGCAAAGATTTCATTCAAAAGTATTTGATTGAAACATTCTCAAAGCAGCAAAAACCTAAAACCATCTCTTCAGATGTATCGCTGCCTCTTCTGGTGCTGTAACGAAGCTGAAGCTGAAGACTGTAACTTAATTGTAGTTGAAAAAAGCCTGAATTAGATCAGAACTGGTTTAAAATATATTTATTTATTTATTTATTTATTAAAAATACATTTATTATCTATTTCCCTGAGATGCTGGCACAGGGTGCCCAGAGAAGCTGTGACTGCCCCATCCCTGGCAGTGTTCAAGGCCAGGTTGGACACAGGGGCTTGGAGCAACCTGCTCTAGTGGAAGGTGTCCCTGCCTGTGGCAGGGGTTGGAACTGGATGAGCTTGAAGGTCCCTTCCAACACAAAGCAGTCTGGGATTCTATGATTCAATGATTTCTGTTTCACTTGAATACCAACAGGAGGGAGTGCAATGTGATCAGAGGCAAAGAGTAGAACTCGAAGCCACAGAGCATGGTGGATGCCAGCAGGCTGTGGGATCGCCAAGAGCAATTAAACCGTTTAGAGAAAAGAAATTAGATGTGTTTGATAAGAAGACACAAGCTGGGGTTTAGAGGACCTCAAAGCCGCAGGCTGCTGGTGCATGGGGAGTTTATGCCAGGGCAGCACAGCCAGCTCTGCCCTGATGCTCCTCTGCAGGTCCCAAGCCAGAGGGACTCGGTGGGAGCTGGTGTGGGTATTCCTGTGCTAATGGTTTGCATCTGCTTTGTGCCTGCTTTGATCTTCAAAATGTCACTGAGGATCAAAATAAATCTTAGAAAATATTTGAAAAAGAGGAAGGACCTCCTGAAGAGCCATGAAAATCCAAGACTCCTGTTTCCACCTGGTATCCAGCGTCCAAGTGAAGTGGTAAATGAGGGAACAGGCTGCAAAACGTCCCACAGACTGCTAAACAATGAGCCCTCTCAGGCCAAAGCTGAGAGCCTTGCCTTTGTGTCCGCTGGGAATAAAAATTGATACTGAAGTCAGGTATATTTTAATGTGATTTTTGTTTCCATGAACACAGGAGAAACCAAATTATAGGAGAACATTTATTTGCTTGCAGCTCCAGGCCTCTTTCAGCCAGCACTCAGCTCAGAAAGCACAGAGCCCTCCAAGTCTGTCATAACAGCCTCACTCCCAAGGGTTGTTCATTTTCTATGTTTTGCCATTTTTCTGTCTTATGCTCCGCAGGCTTTGTCTTTTCTCAGCTTCCTTCCAATACCCGGGATTTATTTCACATGCTCAGCCATGACTTGGCTTCCATTTCAGCTTGCAATGGGTGGTGCTGTGTTTTTCCAGCTCTAGCCTCACAATTTCTTTAACCTACTAAACGTCTCTTGCGTACTAAAGGCCAAATATCTTGTTCAGAGGAGACTGTTGCTGAGGAAAGCCCAGCCCCTCCACAGTTCTCATGTCTCAAGTGCTGCTAAGAGCAGTTTGAGCCACAACTTTACCCCCACAGTGCCTAAAACCACAACACTGTTATCATGGGCTAGTCTTCTGAAGCAGGATGACCTGGTGTCTGTGCAGTCAACAGCAAGGTGCAAGTGAAATAATAGCTCTGGAGCACTCATCTGAAAGAGAAAGAAAACAAAACCTCACTTGGACTTTGATCTCCAGCCCAAATGTTAAAGGCAAATGCAATACTGCTTGTCTACCAGAAGCTGTGTCCGCTGTATGAGTATTTGTGCTCCATATATCAATCTTTGGTGCAGGGAAGTATTATTCATGTTCCAAGTGCTTTTAACCATATGCATGTCCCTCTTAAAAAAAAAGTGAACCTTGAAGGTGCTGTCTGAAGTCTGCATTTATCATCCTCAGCACAGCACCGCTAAAATCCACAGGTTCTCCAGCTCTCATCTGTCATATGTGGGATCCAGTGGGAGCAGCCAGCTCAGTGATACATGATTTGCATAGAACCTGTCACCCATCCAGCTAAACTTTCACATTCCAATGTAAGGCAGCAAGCCTCCTTACTGTACTGACCATGTATATTTCCCAGAGCACTAAATCCCTTGGGAATGCCCTTTCAGCAGGGGTGCCATCACAGATGGCAACCCCTGGGCACTATCACAGCCAGGACTCCCCTTTGCTGTCCCACATCCATCCTGGGTCCATGCACCACTATCCCAGCACACCCCAGCGGAAAGCCTTGGCAGAGGTTTCCCAGGCAGGGGCTGCACAAATCCCATCCCATCCCTGGCAGTGTTCAAGGCCACGTTGGACACAGGGGCTTGGAGCAACCTGCTCTAGTGGAAGGTGTCCCTGCCTGTGGCAGGGGGCTGGAACTGGATGAGCTTCCAAACCAAACCAAGCCATTCCATGGTTCTATGCTTCCACCCGGTTTAGGCTGCCTCCCCCAGCTGCTGCCTTGGGGATGGTGTGCTCTGCATGGGCAGCCCCGGGACCCAATGGTCAGGGATGCTCTTGACCACAGGCAGGTGAAGAAGGAGCATCCAAGCAGCTGTGGTGCTCCCAGATCTTGGTACAGTGCCTCCCAGCGCAGATTTTATTCTCTTCTGGCTCCCCATCTCCAGTGTGATCAAACCACTTCTGCTCCCACAAGTGATGCACACGAATTGCCAATGCTGAACATTTTAAACTGGATCTCACACTTCTCCATGAATTCTATTAACATTTCTGTGCTTCCTCCCTGGCAGGTGCTGAGGAGCTCGTGTGAAATCCCTGCAGAGGCAGTGGGGAACCAAAACAGGGAGTTGTAATAATTCAGTTGTAAACGTCTGCACTGTGCACGTGGATGCTGGACCCTCTCTTACACATTATTCAGGCACACTAATGCAGCCCCACAAACCCAGCATCTGCCTTACACAGGGAAATAACCCTGCGGTGCTGCCAAAGCCACCTGATTCATTATTAGCCTGTTAAACTTCCTCCAACTACTGACAACAGCTTATGAGATTATCATTGTCTCACCCAAATGCTTTACAGCTTTTTTTAACTTTTTTTTTTTTTACTAAGGTCTTAAAAATACGCTTTTGTTCAGCTCCAGGTCAAAAATAAGTTGTAACTTAATCAGTTTTGCCAATCTGCACAACCAAATCTGCTGACAAAAGCATCACTCCTGCTTTGGAGATCGCAGCCGGGAATGGTTATTTACCGGATGCAGAGGTGCACACAACACCCATTGAACGCAGCAAATGATAAAGCAGCAATGATTGAGCCATCCCATGTGCTCCCATTCAGGTATCAATAAGACTGTTATCGCCCTTTGGGGACACTGATTCGTTGTGGTGTGGAGTACGTATGAAAAAACCATATTCTTGATGGAAGCTGTTAATGTGAATTCCCTCCGTGTTCCGCGTATTAAAGGAATTTCAACCCATCAGGAACTAATCACGTTTCATTTTCCCTTATTTTTTTTCCCTCCTGGTCAACACACGCCAGCACAGCTGAGGTGTGTGATAATCAAAGCCTTCTTCATGGTTGAATAAATTTAATACTCTTGCTTCATCAGTGCAGTGTATTAAAAAGTCCCTTGACATATTTAGCTTGATTGTTTAAGGCATTACTCTAGAGCCATGGTATTACAGATTTCACCTACAATATGGGGGGCCTTTGCTTTCATTTATCTGTAACATGACATAAGAAATTGGATTGAAATAAGCTTCTTGGAGAAAAAAAAGCCAATTGATAGAGTCATAATGCAATCTCCACAACATAAGTAGAGAAATAAATGAACATTAATTTGGTATTTGTAATAGCAGCAAGGACAAATAACACAGGTATTTGGGGCTGTAAATAAATAATTCAACAATGTAATGTGATATGAAGGAGACACTTGTTTTCTAAACAAACGAGTTAAAAACAGTTCCACTGTGTTTGAGATGTTAACTTGCTTTGCTATGGCATAATTTGTTTATTAAAAATGCAGTCGACTCCTATGACCAGTGTGCGTTCAGTTTGCACCAAGCCTTTCTCCTGCTTTGGTTTGAGTTCAGTTTGCACCATGCCTTTCTCCTCTAGTTTGTTAGGACGTGGAATGTTCCTGTTGACTTGCCATAGAGGAGCCCAGGAATGGGGCTGAGTGGAAGCTGGTGCCGATGCACGGTGAGGATTCATCCCAGCTCCGGAAGCTGGGTACCACTGCCCAGAGGGAGGGATGCTCCTGCTCTAACTCTCAGTTAATAAACAGGTCTGTGGCATGTGGGATGCTGACTGGACTTGTACAGAGGCATTATCGTGTCTTTACTATTGTTTTCTTTGATTTGTTTTCCCCAGTAACGTGGTCAGGGAGCACAGCTCATGGACTGGCACCAGAACATCACTTCTGCTTAATGTCCAACAGCCAATTTACCCACCTTTGTGTGAGACAATGTGAACAACTTCAGGCAAGAAATGTCAGACATTTGGTCCCTGCTGGGCACTGTTACATCTGAATTAGGAGACACCAAAGCAAATCATGTTCATTTTCTAGTTACAGGTTCTGCCTTCAATGGGGCAAAATGTCTTCAGCAGCTTTGGAGACTAAATCCAAGAGCCTAAAGCAAATGCCTGGGTCTGTGATGAATTAAAATGAAGCCTCTCTGTTAAAGGCCAGGTTGCAACTTACATGGAATTCAATTAAAGTTAAAATATCTTTTTTCCAGGTCTTGCTAATAGAGTTGATGGTAATGACCCTGCCTCAATAACGTCAAACCTGCTTTGGGATATATTCAAGGTGCAGATTTCCCTGTCATTAATAAAGCATTTTGTAATCCACTGCACCACCAGATTTGCCTTGGTACACCTGTGACTGGAAATAAAAGGATATAGCACTGAAATGTCTCTTAATATTGGTTTTCCAAGAGCAGATGCTCTCTGGGATTGGGAAAGAGGTTTGGATCCAGAGGTCTGCTCTTCAATGCTCCCAGCAGCCAGAGGGTGTCCCACTCCCCTGGACACAAGTTGGGAGCCCTGGTGATGGACTAGCAGCAGAGCTTTTTACCACATCAGACGCTTCTAACTGCTATTTTCAGGTGACTCAGGTAGTGGTGAGGTTCAATATCACAGAATCCCAGCCTGGTTTGTGTTAGAAGGGACCTTAAAGCTCATCCAGTTCCAATCCCCTACCCCTCTCCAGGTTTCCTGTAGCCCTTTTAGGCACTGGAGCTGCTCTATGGCCTCCCCTTAAGGAGCCTTCTCTTCTCCAGGCTGCCCCAGCCCAGCTCTCTCAGCCTGGCTCCAGGGCAGAGAGCTTTCCCATAGACAGGCTTAAAAATGTGTGCTCTGGCAACCAGCTCCATAGCTGTGCAGTGCCCTAAGCTGGCTCAGGGCACAGATTTTAGCCCAGCCTTTGATATCATTGTGTTGTCTGTGTCTGAGGCAGCACCTCTCCTAAGATGATTTATCCGAAGGGCTCGTGCCACCCCTGTATATGAATGCAGTTGTGCTGATAGTAAGAAGTCAAAAGAAAATGAAAGAAGAAAAAGAAAGTTCCTGCTCTTGGGAGCTTGTTCCCATAAGCCTTGGGTAGCCCAGGGTGGTGCTGGGGAGATGCTGTGCCTCCCTCTAGGAACAACTCTTGATTGATGAGCTGCTTTGGCAAGTTGTTGTGTTCACACCATGGGCACTGCACCCTCCAGGTCTTGATGTACATCCTCTTGAGTAGGAATAAACTTCAGGGTAGGTCAGAAGCACAGAGACACCAAACTGTGCTGTTGTGGCTACAGGAGTCCTGACTCATCCATCTCAGCACCTTCAGGTGAAGGACCAAGGCTTCACAGCACTGCTCTGGCCAGCGGTGACCAACAGTTTCAAGACAGACCAGCTGCAAATGGGATGCCAAGGGCTGATCAACCAACAACGCTCTGGGTTTCCAAGGGAGATCTAATATCTTTATGAAGAAATTTATTGGCTAAGTCTTGTTCCTGCAGATACTGAAGCGAAGGCTGGACAGGGTTTCTCCCTACCAATATGTGCCTATCTGAGCAGGTCCTTGTGTCTCAAGCTGACAGCAGGATGGGGGACAGGACACCAGGAAGGCAGCCCCCCAGCCAGGTTTGTGCCGCTTTATCTCACGAAGCACACACCACTGGCCAAAACCTTGCAATGGCCAAATCCCCACCACGTGGCCTGTCACCAATGGATATCCCTTGAGCACGGTGCTTCACAGCAGAGAATGTGCTCTAGGAGTTGCACTAGGAGCTCCCAATGGGAGTGTACGTGAGCCAGGGGTGCCACCAGCCTCCACCTTCAAGGGAAAAGGGCTATTAAGTAGATCACGGAGCTTATAAAAAGATATTTGTTGTTCGTATCGAGTCTATTACTTTATCATTAGTAATAATAACACACAGATAATGAATTGCACTGTTCTCCTAATGACTCAGGGTGTGGAATCATTCTTTCTAACTTCTGTTCTTCAGGAGACCACACACCAGGCAATTAATATTGTCACTGGCATACCAAAGATCCCAACCCCACTGTGATTAGAGCAAATGAATAATTTGCCATTGCTCTATACTGAGAATAGAAGGAGGATATGGCTGAGACAGAAATCCTGAGTTGCAAGCTCTAATAATTAACATCCTGCAGAGAAGCAGGGGAACAGTTTAGAAACTCTTGATCTAACATCTTCTCAAGGGGCTAGGAGGCCTCTCCTCTCTCATTTTGGTTTCTGGTTATGGATCAGACCCACCCTATACAAAATTTATGGTCATCAGTCTGCATTTTGAAAGCAGAGCAACAAATTGTTTCTGCAAAATATTGTGGCCACTGCCTCAGGCAACTGTTTGGGAACCACCCAGAGCGTGAGGAGAGTGCATTAGCTCAGCAGAAGTTGAATATAGAATCACAGAATCCCAGACTGGTTTGGGTTGAAGGGACCTTAAAGCTGATGCAGTTCCAACCCCCTGCCACGGGCAGGGACACCTTCCACTAGAGCAGGTTGCTCCAAGCCCCTGTGTCCAACCTGGCCTTGAACACTGCCAGGGATGGGGCATTTACCACTTCTCTGCACAACCTGTGCCAGTGCAGAGGAGGACAAAGAAGAGGAGCCATCCAGCACCGCCAGTGCCAGGCACGGCTGTGGTGCTGCCAGCTCACGTCCCAAGTGCCTCGGTGTCACTGCTAACAGCAACCCTCGACTTCACAAGACAGCACTAGAGTGCAGCATTTAAAGGAGTTCTTGTTGATAATTAAAGATAAGAGGCAGCACTACAGCTCAGATGACCCTTTCCTAAACCTGAGTTCCTGCAGTTGCATTCGTTACCTTTATCCTTACCTAAAGGGGCTGACAAGAAAGCTGGAGCGGGGCTTTGGACAAGGACCTGTAGGGACAGGCCAAGGGGAATGGCTTTAACCTGCCAGAGGGGAGACTGAGATGAGCTCTGAGGCAGAAGCTCTTTCCTGTGAGGGTGCTGAGGCGCTGGCACAGACTTTTCTCAGAGAAGCTGTGGCTGCCCCATCGCTGGCAGTGTTCAAGGCCAGGTTGGACACAGGGGCTTGGAGCAACCTGCTCTAGTGGAAGGTGTCCCTGCCCGTGGCAGGGGGTTATGAATTGGATGAGCTTTAAGGTCCTTTCAGCCCAAACCACTCTGGGATTCATTCTGCGATTCAGAGATGATGAGCACCTCCCATTACCACTGCACTTATAGGGAATTTTACTTTAAAATGAAGTGAGTTGGGAAGAGCTTGGCCCAATATCCTGTAGTTACTCATCAGAAGGTCAGGGAGATGGTTCCCCTGGGACAGCCAGTGCCCCTTGTGCCAGGGGCTGTGTGGGATGGGGAGCCTCAGCTCTGCCTACCACCCAGCTCACTCCTCCCAAACATCATCCCTCCCAGGGGATACCTATGACACTTATCGCCCTCCAGTTGCTCAAAGCTACTTGAACTGTAGCATGTTCACAGGGGAGCTGAGTGGTAGCTGATGACAGGGGAGTTTTAAAGTTAAAAAATAAAAGAGCAACCAGAAATGCCTTATTTGAGAAGGGAGAGAAGAACCAAACCTGCCACAAAACATTTAGAGTGGAGAAAAGGCCTATTAAAAATTATTATGGCAGGAAATGAAGGATGAGTCATTTAGTACAATTGTGGTTCTAAAATAAGAGCACTTGTTTAATGCTAGCCCTGAGTCTGGAAAATGGGATTGAAAATGGATCGAGGAGCACCTGGGACAGTAGAGGATCTATAAGAAATAAATGGATATATTACCCTGAGAACACAACACGTGTGATACGCTCTGCCATCAAACAGAGGGAAGCAGCAGGTTGTACTGCACAGAATGAGGACAGGGGTGGTAACTCATATATATACAAATATATATATACAGGAATACATATATATATATGTGTGTGTATTTCTGTACCTGCACATGCACCGGAAGCGGGTGCAGCTTGCTCAAGCAGAGGTGCCAAAGCAGACAAACAGGTTTGGTTTTGCTTTTTGCAGCGATCTTCATTAACACGATACCTTTGCCTTTATGTGTCTGGATCTAATCAGAGATTCAGTTGCCTTTTTTTCTGGGTGTAAACCTCTGTTTTGAATTCTCAAGACCATGTTTCAGAAGGGCCTGTGCCATTACCCTTACAGGCTGGGTCTGGCTCTGAAGCCCAGGAGACATTTGGGACATGCATTTTCTGACCATTAGTTTGCAAAAGAACCCTGAAGTGTTGGTTATGTCCCATAAAACCCTCAACAGACCAAAGAGATTTAGGTGGGGAGCATGTCCCTGCTCAGCCCCTCAGGGAGGGCAGGAAGGGTTCCTCCTGCATGCCTCTGGAGAGAGGGACGTCAGGAGGTGATGAGCCAAGTTCAATTTTCAGTCATTATTTGAATGCTTTGGGGATTTTACATCAGTTATCGGTGCTGTGTTGGAGAACCAATAGGCCCTTGTAAGTGTGTTTAATCTAAAAGCACCTGAACTGCTCTAATGTGGGTTGGCATAGCAAGAAGGATGAGCATTACTGCACTTACCAGCACTTACTGGGAATATTATTCCTAAAACACCACCACCCTTACCCTGCAGCACTGCTCACACCGGCCTCTCTCCCCTTCTCCCATGGCATTCCATATCCGAAGCAGGCTGGACAAGTGTCCCATACAAGATGTTTTCACATGAGTGATGGCAGCGCACGGGCTGTTTCAGGTCTGATTTGGGCTTTCTCAAACCGCCGCAGTGGAGTTTTACTAGCTTAAAGCCAGGACCAGGAGTACTTCACATCCAATTTTCATGACATCCGAACAGAGAAGAAGATTAGAGGCTCGAGCACAATCGTTGCTAATGATGATGCAGGACACCATTTAGCTGTACTCTGGAGTACAATTGCTGCTCTCTATTTCCAGCTGCATTGACCCAGAATCACTCATCATTACCCACTCCCACTCGAGGACACTCCCACTCTCCCCTGCAGCTCCAGCTCTTCAGAAGCACAGCACTAAACTGGAGCCTGCTCCCAGCCCTTCACTCAGCAGGAAGTTTGATGTGTACAAATAGGTATTTTAGCATTATTGCGCCTTCTCTGAACACTTTATATTCAAAATATCAATAAAACTACTTCATTCCCAGTTCCCAACACAATGTCCCCTTGCTTTTCCTCTATGAAATCACTTTCTGTGCTCCATCCTGATGCCTGGATCAAACTTCTCAGGCTTTGCATTGCCATCAGCCCACTGGACTCCACGTCACGGTGTCAAATAAGAGTGACTTGGAAAGCTGAGATGCTTTTAGAGGCTCTCCTGGTGATTTTGATCTTGCCCTTTGCAAAGCCAGCCTGTAAGAGCAGAGCAGATCAGCCAAATGATGCTGCTGCCTCCCCTCTCGGGCTGCCCTTGGCTCCCGCACTGGGTGCAGGTTTGCTTCCTGGCTGGAAGCAGAGCAGCATCCTCGGTTGCTGGGCTTTTTGGGTGGTTTTTAAGAGGCTGCTGCATATGGCACTTGATCAGAAGCATGAACTGAGCTACCCAGTGTGCCTAGTAGTCAGGCCAAATTTGGGGCTTTATGTTCCATCCATTTTACTCAGACCTTCCCAACAAGAAGCTGTGCATGCAAAGGGTGGCAGGACACGATCTCCATCAAGGATGATTGCCAGCTGTAATGGCCAGGGCAAAAATCTGAGCAGCCAAGCTTCAAGTGCTCTGAAAGGAGCTCTGGGTCTGTCCCAGCCTGGCAGTGCAATCCCATTAGGCTGTAATAAACCCACACAGCCGGGATATCTGCTTTTAACTCCTCTATAATGCCAGTTCTTTCTCTGAGGCTGCAAAAGAAAAGCACTTTTACTGCCAGATAGAATTCCTGCGAGTTAATTCTTCCTGCCTCAGGTGGGAAGAAATCCCATTTTCAGTTGAAGCTTATTTATGTTAATTCTGGGGTTTGGATCTTTTGAAATAGCAATTCCTTGTAGCCATAGGCAAGTGATTGCAAAGTAGGTGCCTCAAGTCAGGTACCTCAGATCTCTGTTTATCATACACTGACTTATCATTTTGAGGCAAAATAAATACTTACCAAAGTACTTCTTTATGACACTGGAAGCGCATGAAATGGCATTTGTGCAGTTACAATCAGCCCAACCAATTTTACAAGCGAATTTTTATAAATATCATTTGGGTTCTCAAAGGCTTTAACTGGGAATGACAAGCTGTTGAATACTGAGAAAGGAAAACAGAAAGCACGCCAAGAAAGGTGCTGGGTTGAGGAGTCCTGCCTGCACAGGCTTTGGGCAGTGAGGAGCTGCCTCCAGCTCTGCCCAAGCAACACACTGTATGATGTGGGGCAGGCGGCTCCAGCGCCTCTGCCAGCCCCCGAAAGTTGATGTTTTATTTGCAGTGAAAATGTCCTGATTTACAACCATTCAAATCTGTTCTTTCCCCCCTAAAACTACATTTAAAAACAGAATTCTTTTCTGCTTATTATGGCTGAAAAACAGGACAAGGACAAGCTGTTAAACTCATCTGCCTCTGTTCTTTGGGAAAGAGGTTCCCAGGATAGCACAACACATGGAGAAAAGGAAGTACAGGCTAACACAGAATTTGCACATTTGCCATGTTTTTGTGGCCATTTAACAGCACAATTTACACAAACATAACTGGATTGTAGGGAATAACTTTGACTATTACCCGCACAATGTCCTCCTGCCCCAGGCTGCGTGCAAGCAGCAGGAACACAGCCTCAGCTTCCACAACGACAGCTTCATTCCACGCCACGCTCCCATCCCTCCCTGGAAATGGATTCATGTTGTGACATTTTCTCTCCTTGCTACAATTTTTGTCACTGCAATGAGGTATCTGGGGTTGTGTTGTCTCATTTTCACATTGCCATTGCCACGCTCCACTGACCTTTTTAATATTCAGCATTTGGAGTGGTTGACCACTGCACTCCTCTCCCCTTTAAAAGGAGCCCAACCTCTTGCAGGGGACTGGGGTGAGCAGGCAATTGAAATGAGAACTCCTGAAAAGGTCAGATTAGTGCAGCACTCCATAGATCTCACAGAGTACACGGGCCCTGGAATCCGAGTGCCTCCTCTTTGTGGCAGAGGCTGTTCCAGCAGCAAAAATAAAAATAGGTACAACATCAATCTCGTGTTATGCTAACAGCAGTGCTGCAGAAATGGTGGGGCTGGATAATTTATCCCATTGTTATTATGGTTTTTAGCTTCTGCTTCTCTTTGGATGGATTATTACAGAAATGTAGCAGAAAACTTCATTTACATTTGATTCAGGAATCTATTTCTGGTGCTGTTCAGGCTCCTGGCATTTTGAGAGACTCTTCAGCTCTACGCTGTCTCTAGATAAAAAGGTGAAACTAATTCAAATAAGAAACATACATTATTTTTCTGCTGCTTCAGCAACTTTAGAAACATTTTGAATACAGTGCATGCATCAACATTACCATTGTCAATGAGCATCTGCTACTCGTTTTCCCCTGCATCAACAGCACATTGCAGCCCAGTTTAGAATATTCAGCCCTGCTGCAGTGTGGGCACAGAGAGCAAAGGCAGGTAGGTTTGTCCAGCCTGGAGAAGAGAAGGCTCCTTAGGGGGAGACCTTAGAGCAGCTTCCAGTGTCTAAAGGGGCTACAGGAAACCTGGAGAGGGGCTTTGGACAAGGGCCTGTAGGGACAGGACAAGGGGAATGGCTTTAACCTGCCAGAGGGGAGATTGAGATGAGCTCTGAGGCAGAAGCTCTTCCCTGTGAGGGTGCTGAGGCGCTGGCACAGACTTTTCCCAGAGAAGCTGTGGCTGCCCCATCCCTGGCAGTGTTCAAGGCCAGGTTGGACACAGGGGCTTGGAGCAACCTGCTCTAGTGGAAGGTGTCCCTGCCCGTGGCAGGGGGTGGAACTGGATGAGCTTTAAGTTCGCTTCCAACACAAACCAGTCTGGGATTCTATGATGATTCTATAGCAACAAGTGCATGGTTTGAATCAAACCTGACCTGATGCCATTTCAGAGCTGAGAAGGTGCTGAGTCAGCACATCATGTGGCTGGAGCATGTGGCTTCTGCAAACCACACCCCCACTTACCCCAGCGTGGTGCCTTTGGGTCGCAGCAAGGCACGGAGCTGCGTCTGGACATGCCTCTTGGTGAGGAGAAGGGCCTGGCTCATCACTCCGTTACTGCAGCGCTGAGTCAGAGGCAAGAATTTGTACTTCATGGACATTTTCAACATTCCCAAGAGTGTTTTAAAGGTTCCACTAAAAACAAATTCTAGAAATGCCACTTGGAATTTGATTTTTAAAACATTCTTTCCATTGCCCCCATGATCAAACATCAGTCTCCATCTCTTGCTTGGATTTTGGTTTCAGTTTTTACATCTATCATTACTTAATGACATACCAAGACTCTAGCTATTCTGCTTTTGGTAATTTAAAAGTAAATTATGCATCAAAAGCTAATTGCAAGTGTGCTTTCCCATGTTCTGAACATGGCCTGTTAGGCACAGGGAGCTTCTGGTAGTTGGTTGAACCAGATCCCATCAGTTCTGCAGATCTGTCTGAAGAACAGCAATGAGGTTTCCTTGTTCCTTGAACATATCCCCGGCAGCAGACACAGCACCACTGACTGCCCAAGTGGTTTAATGTGCTCTGCCAAGGACAAGTCAGGGTTAAACCCTGGTTCTGGCAGGCTTAGAAATAAACCTACAATGAATAAATACTATGACCGTTTAAATTTGCCAGTTTGTCAATATTATTGTGTTTTACTCATAACAACAGCCAGGTCAAGTTTCACAGGTTTTTTTCCCCTTCTTCACAGAGCTAATTTACACACCCCTGCACACATTGCCCTCAGAGGTTACACGCAAAAGGCAAAACTGGTGGTAAGGGGTCAGTTTTTCCAGCATCTTAAACAGGAATTATGGGCCTGAATCAATCTGAACCTATTTCAGAAAAAGCAAAGGAATTATTCATTGATAGGAATTGTGTTTGGTGTTATAGCATTTGTGTTTGCTGTGCCTAGAGTGAAGATCCCTGCGTGTCAAAGCTGCTGCCAGCCCAGTGACCACAGTGTGTGCTTCATCTCTCACTCAGATCCACACTGTAAAGGTTTACCTTATTTCCATTTGTGTTATCCTCATGAAACACACCTCAGCCAGATTTCCAGTGGAAATAGACTTCAGTAAAATCTTTAAGCCCAGAGCGTGGTGCAGTGTCTGTCAGACACGGATGGGGATGATGTCCATGGGGGCCGTGCCAGGGATGTGGGTGCAACAGGGAGCTGTGCCCCATGCCGGAGTGGGAGAGCAATGTCAGTACTTACAGCATGTGTAGGGGAGCACCACACTGCTCACCACAACCATCAAACACACCAGGGTGCAGGAAGCACCACATGCCATGCAGCCAAAACCTGCTGCATGATCCACCTGCTGCTTCACAGTTTGATGGAACCAGGCAACAGAGTTTAGCAGGTTGTGATGGGTTCTGAAAGAGTTGCCCTGGTTTTCAAAGGTTTATTGCTTTAATCCCAGACACATGTACCCCTGCTTGATTTGGGTTAAAAAGTACAACATTAAAGGAAGCATGAAACTCCGGAGAGCTCCTATACAATAAAGTTCCTATGAAATAATTTCATAGCACACATAGACATGGCTACAGCTCATAGAATCCCAGAGTGGTTTGGGTTGAAAGGGACCTTAAAGCTCATCCAGCCCCAATCCCCTGTCACAGACAGGGACACCTTCCACTAGAGCAGATTGCTCCAAGCCCCATCCAACCTGGCCTTGAACACTTCATTTAACATTATGCCTGTACTTCAGAGGAAAAGAACCAAGAATAAATCCAAACCTTATGAAATATTTTATTTTATGCTAAAGGCCTAATTTCTCTTTTGCAGAATTATATTTATAACCATCAGTAAGAAGCTTTACTCAGCTTCTCCAAAGCTGGAGAAGGATCAGTGTGAACGTTCAGACCTTTGATGGTTACGTGGATGGCACTGGAGGTAACAGTGGGCACAAGAGGAGCCCAAAGGCCGCCTCTGTCATGGACGACCAGCGCAATTCCCAATCCTGCTGGGAATGAGGCACCGGAGTTTGTGTCCAGAGGAACTGCTGCTGCAAACAGGTGCCCATTAAAGCCCTCTCTGAATCACTCTGCAATCTTCCACTCTAGCCCAGCACCTTCTACAACAACACTGTCTGTAAGAACGTGCATATTTATTTCCTCTTTTCTGTCAGATCACAGAACTGGCCCAAGCTAAAGAACAACGGGTTTAAGCAAGTCACTGGAGCATGTTAATCAGTGAAAATGCTTTTGTGCTGCAAGAAGCCACGCACACTGCATGCACCTGAGTCATTCAGTACACAATTCGCCAAGACACGTTTCTTAACCTTCATTTTCATTTTATTATTTAAGTGCCTTCAGCATTTCCATTTAGTCACTCTTTACTGTGCCTCCTTGTTACAAGAAAGTGATTTTTCTCTCACCCTTTCAAGTGAATAAATGCAGGGTCTCTGTTTGCAGTGGAGGTGATCTTGGAAGTGGTTTTATCTGCAGCTCCCAGAGTTTAAGTTGAAGAGGAGCTTTGCCAGACAGCACAGGCATTGCAGGCTCTGCCTGTTTGGACAACAAACTCTTTGGCTGATTTCTGCAGCGCAACCTCAGTCAATGTTATGATTTCTGAAGCTACCTGAAGCCTCAGGTCTGAATATTTATAACAAAGGAAGCAGAGCCCCACACCAAAGGCATGCAGATGGTGCATTGTTCCCCGGTGGCAGTGTCCCCAGCCCCATCCCACACAGCCCCAAGGAGAGGTGCTGCTCCCTGCCCTGGCAAGACTGGACCCCGCACATAGCAGTGCCTGTTCACAGTTGTTTCTGTCGGCAAAGGACACAGTGAATTCTCTTTCCATAATCATATCTCACATCACACGAGCCTGATTAGCATAAGGAAATGCAGCAGAAATCAGAACGCAGAGAGGAATTTTCTAAGAAACAGGTTTTCTCTTCCCTTAGGAATTAAAGAACAATAAACACCCCCCCCAACACCAATTCAACATCACCCCTGCGCACAGCTGAGTGTTCAGTCATCATGCTTACAGTCAGTGATACAGCCCATCTTTCTCTCTGGCACAGGGAAGTTTCCTAATGGAATGTGAGCTCCAGTCCCACCAACAGCTATAACACACTTACCAGTTTCTTCCCTTTGACACCCTTTCCAATTGTATTTTAAAATCTTCTTTGCGTTCATTATACTCTGTAATCCTGCCAATCTGTATCACTCCCTTTGGAAGCACCAATCCCTTACACATCCACCACTGGCATATTTACCCAACGTGGAAATGTTCAGGTAATCTTCTTTGGTGGTCCGTTTGATTTTTCTTGTCCTCAATGGACAGCGATCAGGAAGAAACAGCAATAAAACACCATTGCACAAAAGCATCTAAAAGAGGTTGCAATTATTTACTCTCTGGGCTTCATTGTGCTCACACCCTGCCCCGGTTATGGGAAATTCCCCCCTTCTTGGATGTACACACTTCCACAGATGCAGAGCAGTAAAGAACAGTGCCGGCTGCACGTCGCAGGCCCCTTAATGAAGATCACTCAGTTCTAATTGCAGACGACTTCATGCTGCTTCATAACCCATTGCTCCAGAGATGCTACCTGGGAGACGTAGCATCGCAATCCTGTTTTGTTGAGCTACAGCTACAGTTCAGCCATAGCAATTAGTGCCTTGCAAAACAGCAATATTAATTTAGCGTTGATGGCTGCCACCAACCCCAACTCTTTTAAGGTTAAAATGAAATTAAACACCTTAATAGATTGGAAAGAAACATTTAAAATGCTATTGACAACCTGCAGGTTCCCTAACGCCAAGGACAAATTATGTTCATGACCTCTTTCTCTTTTTATTAACTGAATGCTGAGCTTAAAGCACATCCTAGTAAATGTTTCAGAGTCACTTTGATGCAAATACTGAATGGGCTCAACGTGGTTTCACATTTGGTGTTTTAATTGTACTTCAGTCATGTTTCATCCATTTTCTTACTGTACCTGCTCAACTGCTGGAGTGTGCCAGACAACCGCAGCCTGGATGAAACAGGTACAGTTTGCTTTAGGGACTGGAGATGGGGAAGAAAATGCTTTATTCCACTCATCCCACCCTTAAGTGCCATGATATAAGAACAGGCCAAACCCCCCAGAAATCACAATGTGTTTCTGGATGGTACTTCAAGCACAGGAGAGATTGCTACCCTGTGCACAAGGCAACACCACCTCTGTCTCCAGGGCTGGCCAAGCCTCTGGGTTTTGAGGAACAGCTTTCAAGGAAACGGGAATTCCCTCCCCAAAAAATTTGCTAGAACAAGGGGCTTGTAGAAGCAAAAAGTTAGATGAAATTCAAATTGCTTCAGATGTCATTAAATAATTGCAACACGTGCTTTTGCTTGTAGTCTTTGCTCTTTGATTGCTTTCTGCCTTGTCAGACAATGAAACCTGACAGTTTTAAAAGAGTATTCATAAATAAGTTAAGGTGATGCATCATGGCATCACAAAAGCTGAATTTTATACTTATAAAACACGATACAGTGACAGCAGCTACCTATAAACAACAAAAGTACATTTAGAATCAGACCAGTTTGGGTTGGAGGGACCTTAAAGCTGATCCAGTTCCAATCCCCTGCCATGGGCAGGGACACCTTCCACTAGAGCAGGTTGCTCCAAGCCCCATCCAACCCAGCCTTGAACACCTCCTGGGCCCATCCCCAGTGTCTCAGCTGCGTACTCCACACTGAGATGGAAAAACAGCCCATAAACCCCCTAGAACAGGGTCAGAGCACACATTGGGTACAGAAGGGGGGGGAACCAGCAGGCAACAAAAGAGATTTTCACAGTTCATGTAGTCAGCAGCAGCCGGTCATGAAACACTCCACACTGGAAAATAGCCCTGGCAGTGCTGCCTTGGGGACACCTGACTTTGGCTTCACCCGAGCTCCTTCTGCTTTTGCCTTTCCCAGCCATACCTGACTCCAGCAGTCGGGCACTTCTCCTCGCATTTTGGGAAGCTCTTGCTTCCAGCAGGCACCAGCCCCGTTCCCCCCATCACCCCCGAGCAGGTAACTGGAAATGTAGATAATTATAGGAAAAGGTTTTCAAACACACACATTTCCTAACTGACACATGCTCAGCTCTTGATGTGTTCTGTGCCTGTTCTCATTAAATTTTATACACAGCAAACCTGAACAAAAAGCTTGTGCAGTGTTAGGGAACAATGATTCCTTTTTGCAAGTAAAGAGAAGATTTATGGAGAAAATCACTTGAATCTGACAGTCACTGACATCAGTTCTTAGTTCATGAAAAGTGAGTGGGACCTGATGGATCCTCAGCTTTTCATCAGAAAGCTGCTGTTTTTCCTGTCTTGGCTTAGAGTGGGAAGTGAATAATGAGCATGTTGATGATTAAAAAACCCTTACCTTTTACTTCAGCCAAAATTCTTTGCACTTTTTATATGAATCATTATAAAATCCTGATTACACACCCCAAAGCGTTCCATTAAGGATTATTTTTTCAAGCACCTTTTCTGGAGAGAAAAGAAAAACCCATAAATTAGTCTGTTCTGCAGGAGAGCTGCAGGAGAACACGTGGCGGGGAGCACAAGAGAGGCTGATTTTGAAAAGGTGACCTCCTCCTGTGCGAGGTGGAGCCTCCATCCACACCGGCATGAGCATCACACCGGCACGAGCATCCCACCGCATGGTGCGTAGCACGAGCACCCTGCCTGAGCACCCAGCTGCTCATCTCCTTCAGAACAGAGCACCTGAAGCTGACACCTCAAATGCCACCTGGGTGAGCAACATTGCTCAATTTTCTGGGTTTATTTCACCTTCTACTGAAGCACCCATTGGAGCCCTGACAGGAGCAGGCAGCCGCATCAGTGGACTCTAGTTGGACCCTATGGACAAGCCCCTGCCCACAGATAGATGGTGGAACAGCCGCAGGATCCTAATGCTCCCCAGTGATCCTTCCAGTCCTGCCCCAATTAAATAAAGGTCAGCCCCAGAAGCCAGGCAGGTAGAGGGTGAAGGGAAGACAGGTCAGAGCATGCTGATGCCTCCCCATTTATTTCTGTCGGGTTTCTGTGCAGTTTAGTCAGTGCACAGACAGAAAAACAGCCGCGTCAAAAGGGAGCTGTTAGAGCAGCATCAGGAGAGGCTGACGCTGCTGGGTTGTGCTTTCTGACTTCATGCCTAGAAATAGCTTTTTGCAGGGGGAGCTTAATTTTTTTCCTATTACACAGACAAAATGTGCATGCCTGATTTGGACTTTTGTAAAATGACTGTAGCAAGAATACGTTGCTTCAGTATCTTCCTGCATAGATTTGATTGGAGCTCAAAACACTGCCTCAGCTCTGATGTGGAAAGGTTCTGTTCAGGGTGAAGGGACCAAGCTGGGCAACCCAGATCTCTAGGACCATATGGAGCATGAGCTCTTCTCTTACCCATAGAGAAGAGAGCAAGGAGGAAGGCTCAAGGCTGTAAGTGACTCCTTCCATTTCCCTGAAGACCTCTCTATTTCCAGAAATGAATTCTCAAAGTTTCTGACCCCCATTCACTCATGAGAACCAGGATTTCACCTCTTTTCTACCCCAGCCACTCCCAGACTCCACACACAACATCACACTAGTGGCCATAGGTTCTTGGACCAACTTCTCCTGTAATATTTGGGGACCTTTCCGAGTGTAAAGAGATTCTGGGATGTCCTTGGGAAGACTTTGATCCTGGCAGGAGCCACGTATTGGACTAATTACAGACAGCAGTCCCCAGGAGCACCTGCTGGTTGACACCCAAGGGATGGGTTGGTGGTGCAGCCTGCCTCACACATCCAGCAACATGCCAACAGGACCTGCAGGGAACAGAGCACCTGCAGGCTTATGCATGTTTTATGTTTTAGATAGCTGTGTATTTCTGCAGTAGGAAAAGAGAACAAAAGGACTGACATCAGAGACGATTGCAACATCTCCATTACATCATCCAGGTTTGACACCTGGATTTCAGAGCCACCAGGATTATTAAGATTCAAATGGAGGTAATCAGGCCTTTTTGTCACAGTATACCCAAGTGGTATTGCCTTTAAATCACTGCTGGGAGCAAATATGTATTTTGACAATTTGCAGTGTGCAAAGAGTATATGTAACTATATGCACACATACATTGAGGTCCACGTGCTTATGTGTAGTGATCCTTCTACAGAGCACCTTAATGTGCATGTAGTCTGTGAAGGAATGCTGTGAATTGGAAACAGAAGAGATTTCAGGGTCATTAACAGCATTCTGCACTTGAGCAGCCGTTGGAGGTGCTACAATATGGTACCACCATGGGACCGCTGCTTGGCCAGGACCACGTCACTGCCCAGGAGCCAGGCGGGAGGACAGTGCCCTGAGGCTTCTTCCCATTCATGGCTGTGCTCAAGGGGATGAACATCACAGACCTGGGTGTACAGCACCCCCTGAGCTGCAAAGAACTGCTCCTGTCCCTGCCTCACACCAGCCCCGTCTGCCAAGGAATCATCAGCCTCTGTCCCATTACCTCGAGAATGAAGCCCTCAACCAGCCCCACTCCATCGCAGGCAGAGGCTGGGGGGTTCATTGGTGCTTTCCTTCAGTTTTACACAAGAAGCTTTCAATGATTCTGTGAAAATCAGATTTCAATGATTCAGCTCACCCAGCAGAGAGGATGTATAATTTATTCTGTTACTTGATGGCATTAGCTGTTCCTGCCTTGCCTTGGTGGTGTAAACCTGGACTGCAATGTTTGCTAAAGTGTCCTTTTTCCATGAGATCTGTAAATTCAATTGGGAATCCTGGATTCACAAGCAGTGCCCTGGCTGAAGGCTGCACTTGACAAAGGTTATTACATTTTTTACATTATAAAGATGTTTAATAACTGCAGAGAAAAGACTTTTATGAAAATGGAAGTAGGCAGATTAAAGAATGAGTTTAAAAAGCACATCAAGTTACTTTTCCTATCAGCACTTAAAGGGCCAAGGTCTTGTTCTCCGGATCGAAATTCTCATTTGGAGCAGGATTTAACTGAAGCCACAATTATGTTCCACAAACTGATTCCAAATGCAGGTACAAAACAGAGGTTATTGATGGTCAGCTATTTTCAAGCAGTTTCACATATTCTTTTCCTTGTCACTAACATTAAAATTTAAGCTGGGTTCAAACATGGGTCATGTTGTTCCGTCTCATGTTTAAACCAAAAATTCAGATTCTCAGAGCTAAGTTCTGACTTAATGTTGAGAGAGCAACGTGGAAAGGGCCAGAAGCCAGCTCCCCACTGGGAATTTCCAACCTGATTATGTGATTTTCAAACAAGTGGAAGTGTTTTGCAAGTATGAATTGGAGCAGGACTGAGTCTGGGGAGGTTTCTGTACATGGAATAGAGTCCACCCACATGTCCATGGGCTTCTGCTGCTCCTGAAAAGAATACATCCAGGTAGAAGCTTATGTCTTCTGCTCAAGTTGGCAGGTGTGACCGAGAACACAAAGGACTTGGGTGTGGTGCAGAAGGCGACTTGCAGGTTTTCACCTCATTTTCAAAACACTTCCCCTTGCATTTGAGAATAAACATGACAGGGAATAAACAGTGAGAGAAACTCAGCTTCCCACATGTAGGAAGTAAAACACATGTTTTGGTGCTCACCTCCTGGCTGGCATGTGGACTCCAGAGCCCTTCCATCAGGTCTGCGACCACCACAGACCTCCCCATTATCTGCGCTCTCAGAGGACTTTCTTCTTTGTCACCACCAGTCTGCAGTCTGCCCCCCACATTATATATGGCATCAACTTCTAGCCCTCAAGAGAAGAAACGTGCACTTCTGAGATATCTTGGGCCAGTGCATGTCAGGTATCCTGCGTATTAGAAACTTCTCTGCTTTCTGATAAGGCTGATGATAGTGTTTAATTGTGCAAGTGACTCAGAGAGCTGTGCGCTTTGCAGCACATTAGTGACCTCAGCATCACGTGCAATACCCACCTTTCTTCCTGGTCACTGTGCGTTCACAAAGCATTCCAGTCAGAGTGTTTCCCTCTTCTTGGGAAAATAGTGGGAGAAATGGAAGGTTTCAGTCAAATCACAAGCAATTATTTTTTACCCTCCTAAAACTGTAAAAGCTATTTTGTAAGTGGGTGGTATCCAAAGGAAAGCACTTGTTCAGGCTGGAAAGTCAACCTGGTGAGCTGAAGCTAAAGGAGAGCCACAAACGTGCATCCCATGTATCCTGGAACCTTACAAATTGTATATTGGAATTTACATAAATTACCATTTTCTTGGTCAACTTTATAGCACATGTTAAGACTAAATTACAGTTTCTCTTCCGGCATTGTCTAAGCCAAATGCTGTTATCAATAGATTCAGATAATTACCCCTTTCTTCTCTAATTATTTGTGGGAGTCAGCTACTGCAGGTAGGATACTTCTAACTGATAATGCAAAACATTTTCTACTTGTCTGCTCCTAACTCATAAAAAGGTCAAATGAAGGGTTTACAACTATTCTCTATTAAGGAATAAAATTCACACAAATAGCTCCTTCCACTGATGCCATCATCTTTAACATCTAGAAATTAGTTAGCACCAGGGCTGGAGGCAGCTCTGCTGCCTTGGGGTGAAGGAGAGGGTGTCCTCTTGCTCTCAGTCTTGAAATGGCCAATGCCAACATCTTACCTTCCTCATAGGAACCACTCCTCTGCAGTGTAGGGAGGCATCATACAATGGTTTGGGTTGGAAGGGACCTTAAAGCTGATCCAGTTCCAACCCCCTGCCACGGGCAGGGACACCTTCCACTAGAGCAGGTTGCTCCAAGCCCCTGTGTCCAACCTGGCCTTGAACACTGCCAGGGATGGGGCAGCCACAGCTTCTCTGGGAAAAGTCTGTGCCAGCGCCTCAGCACCCTCACAGGAAAGAACTGCCTAAGATCTCATTTCAATCTCCCCTCCGGCAAGTTAAAGTCATTCCCCTTGTCCTGTCCCTACAGGTCCTTGTCCAAAGTCCCTTTGCAGGTTTCTTGTCACCCCTTTAGGCACTGGAAGCTGTTATGAAGATGCAACAAGCCCTCTTGCCAGGAGTGCGAAAAGACAACTACAGAAATAGCTTGAGAGGCAGAAAAAATGCACAGCACAGTCAAGGACCTGAAGAGCTCAGGAGTCTCTGGGGGTTATCTTCAATTAGACAAATAACTAAATTGCAGCATCCAAATGCTTTCAAGAGAAAGGAGTGGGTACTAAAGTGCCTTTTAGTCTACCTGTGGAAATCATGGCAAAAGAAATTGCTGGAGACAAATGCCTGGGAAAACAAACAGTTTTTCCCTATCCGGTAGTGGGAAATGACTCACCACTGGAGCAAAGCCCCCGAGAAAGCACCAAGTCCTCTCGGCCTCCTGAAATCAACATGGAGCGATGCAAGGATGAGCCCTAGTGTGGGTACATGAGGAAGGGGCTGGGAGAAGCTCCAGGATCCTGGGTGTGTCAAATACCAGAGATGATTTGGTCTTGTCCGGCCTTACAGAGCCTAACTCTGAAATTCAGACAATATGTCCTTGTCCCATTGGACAGAAGGAAGTTGGAATCAGAATGGTTTCAGTTGGAAATGACCTTAAAGATCACCTAGTTTCTAACCCCACTGCCGCAGGCAGGTACACCTTCCACTAGATCAGGTTAAACAGCTTGCTCAATATGCTGAGAAGTCAAACCAGTGCAATGCAGGCTGCTGTTGTCTGCAACAGCATTAGACACGGACCACTTTCACCACAGCCTTTTCCCAAAAGCATGTTCTTTGTTGTGAGAAGAGTATTTCTCCCCCTCCCAGTCTCAGAGCACACAATTACTGAGAACAGTAGAAGAAACAAACAAACCCAAGACCATTCCCTACAGGCAGATCCAGCACAGAAGATTGCAGCCCAAGAGGGGCATGTTCTCAGATGCTAACCTCAGATCACTGGGGGTATTTGGGCTGCCTTGCACCCCATGGGGATGAGGGATGGTCTCCATTCTCCAGGCCTGCAGACTACTGTGCAGTTTCACCACACTTCCTGCAGCCCATTTTCCATTGGTGGTACATGAGCAGCTCATAACTGTGCTTGTGTTGTCCCCTGACTACAGTTGTTACTTGACTCCTGTGACTCACTTGCTTTCTGCGTTAGCCAACCAAGGATAGGCACCGTGGAGAGGGAAAAGTACTGTCTTTTGCTATCATATACTTGGATCATCTCTAAAAGTCGAAGCAAAAATAACCCCATGACCTTGGATTCAAATTCACATTTATCCTTCTCATTTTTTAATATGAATGTTTTCATCTGGGGTATTTCAAAAGCTTCCTTACACATATTTCACAGTACCCAAAGTGCCTGATTCTGTGCATCCTGAACAAGTTCTGACTTGCTTTAATCTTTGAAAATAAAACAGAATTTAGAGATAGTCTTAAAAGCTTAGCCAAGTTTACTGATAAGTAGCACCATGGTTCTGTAGGACCTCATGAGAGAATTAACACAGGGATGGCAAAGGTGTTTGTTAGAATGCTGACTCTCCCTTAAGCGTACCAATGGGCTCATGAGTTAGTTAATCAGTAAAATCTATCCAATATTGCACATTCTCTTTGGTCTGTCTACTGACAAAGAGAGGCTTTTAGCCAAGTAGCCAGTCCCCCTTAGCACTGAGAGGTTATTTCCATCAGTTCTTCTGCTTCTCAACTCCCATAAAGCCAGAAAATCCTGGCCCCTTTTTATTTCCAGTAGTCTGAAGCCCTGATGTTAGTGAGTATTTGGCTGGTGTTTCACCTCCACACACATCCTGAGCAGGCTGGTTATTAAGGACTGTGGGTTGCGGGTCTGCAGAGCTCACCAGGCTGCGCAGGTCAGCTCCTCTGCCTGTCATTAACTTCATGGAGGTCAACCTTCTGCAAACCTGGGCTGACCATTCCTGATCACCCCCTGCATGCCTCATCTTCTGCTAATCAGCAGGAGGAGACAGCGGTCACAGCCTGCCCACACTTGTTCTGTGCAGTGTTCCTCAGGTGAGAAATCATTGCTGAGCAAATACTCAAGGCATCCAAGCCTCAAAATGTAGATTCAGCCATCATCTCTCTATTAATGGAGCAGCTTGTTCAATACAGGACTCGTTGTGTGCAGTTTCTCACAGCAATATTTTACCAGGTATCAGCTTTTCATTTCCTTCAGAAGCTCTCCTGGCCAGTCTAATCCAGG
Source organism: Strigops habroptila (assembly GCF_004027225.2). Lineage (NCBI taxonomy): Eukaryota > Metazoa > Chordata > Aves > Psittaciformes > Psittacidae > Strigops > Strigops habroptila. The sequence continues at coordinate 62,922,471 of NC_044284.2, forward strand.
CCCAGGAAGCACAAGAAGTGTGCAATTAAATTCTCATCCATGGCCTTGCTCCAAATCTTCCCTTTAATTTATTGCCACCCCAGAGTCCTGCATGGACCTGGCTCTCCAGACACCCACCTTCTGCTTGTCTCTCCGGTCGGCAGGGGAGCAGCAGCTGCCCAAAGCCTCTCCTATTGCTCTGCCATCTGGTCAGAGAGTTCAGTCTGCATCCAAGGGAATAGCACTCCATGCCTTTGCTCCAGATTGCAGGAAAACAATCACCTTCTTTCAAAGCCTCATAAACGGATTTGGTTTTAGGTCTGCTGAAAGTACAGGATTAGCCAGCCCTCATGGAGGAGGATTGAAGCTGCTCTACCCCACTGCAGAAGGGTTTTCCCTCCAGAAACCCCTGAGGCAAAGCCTCTAACCACAGCTCATGGCAATGGAGACAGGATGAGACCCTGGTAATATGCACCAGAATGGGATGAGCAAGGACATGGCTGAGCACCCTGTGAGAAATAGACAAACCAAGTGTCTCCTTGCTCATGCAGAACCATGTATGGGTGTTGCCCTCTTAGGGAAGAATAACGTCAGTCCCACCTGAAAGCAATCCCCAAAAGGGGGCTCCGAAAGGGTTCTGCAGCCATGAAACCACAAGATCACAGCAATGGGCTTTAGCAGCTATGACAAGAGTGAGCAAAATGAACAGTTAGAGCCTCTACTCATGAGTGTCAGAAATGGAGCAAGACAACAGGAGATGGATCATGAGACGGTAGCCACAGAGCAGCACAGCAGACACAGCAACTGTGCACGCAGCGATGCTCCCTGGAGCTACCCGAGATGTTTGTGCCCCAGCACAGCAGGTGATCTGCTTGCTGCTAGGTCAGATCATTCCAGGGAACACAGGACAGCCTGGATCCTGGTAGGGTGGCTTTATATGATCCAGCCCAGCCATATCCTAAGTAAGCAAGCCACTTGAAATTGTAGCTCAGTTATACATGGCATAGCATACCAGATCAGGAAATAGTAAACTTAGTTTAAAACTCTTTTCCAAACAAACTCAAAAGATACCAACTTCATAAGCTGGCTACATGTTCCTTCCTTCCCATCGTTTCCCAGCTGTGGATAGCATCAAGCTGATTCTGTATCAGCTGTTCTCAAGCAACTGCAGCAGCAGAAGCTCCACTAGTGGACACCCCCCATCCCATCAGCTCTGGCTCAGAGATGAAGAAGAAGGTCAACACGTACCCATGCTCGTTCAACCCTCACTATGCACCAAAGGCATACAAGTTGCAATGCTGGAACTTCAAATCACCACTAGCAAAATGCTACTAGCCTTTGTGCATGCCAGCTAAAGGACTGACTCCTGCCAAAGCCTAAACAGCATCGGTTTTAATAACATAAACCCCACCCAACTCCTCCAGTATCACATTAACCTCAAATCAGTTCTACATCTCAGATTGTCCTGGACGCATAGGAACATTTTCCCCATCATCCCATTTTGCTGGCCTCCCCATTATTCCTGTAACACTCAGCACCAAACACTCTTCTCCAGCATTATACAGGTGAATGCTCACTGCATGCCATGAAATATTAAAGGAGAATACCAAGATGATTTCAGGCCTTTGGAAAGCCCCAGAAGTGATGATGCTGCCACATCAGAGCCGTTTTCTCAGCCCGAGACCCTGCAGAGCTCCATCTTGGCTCTTACGGAGACGTGTTAAAGAGTGAGTCAGCTTTTCCTGGTAATCACTGCGAGGTTTTGTGTTCCTGTAACAGCGCTGGGCTTTGAGAACACACACAGCCTTTAACGCTGAAATACAGTTGGAAACTATTAGCGTTGTTCCACCAAACAATAGATCCCTTGAGAAGCAAAACAATGTTTTCTATTTACACATCTGTACAAACTGTTGTTTAGAGAGGAGAAGGCTGATTTGCTTGATACACAGGAGAGGCAGTTAGCGCTCTTACTAACCCGAACTGTGCATCATTAGAGATTTATTTGTGTTACAGGGGAAAAGCAGCATTTTGCCCTTTATCAGAACAAGGACTAGAGCCAATCTATATCTTTATTCTTGATATAGACCTGGATATAGCCCCACTGGCCCTCTCCAGACCTTTGTGCTCTTGCTCTCTATTACAACATCTCAGAAGCACAGGAGCTGCACATTCCAGCAAACAAAGTAGGAAGGGACCAGAAGAGCAGATGAGGGATGAGAGTGTGGCATGGACCCCACCACTGGGAACACTGCTGCCAGACCCCCACACCAGCAGCTAGGAGGAGGCTGCAGAGGGTACTGCGAGGTTCTTCCACTAAAGGTCATTCACAGGCCAGCCTTGCTGCTAAACCATCCCTGTGCCCCTGCAGACCAAGCAAGTGGTCAAAATGGTGCAGTTCACAATAACCCGTTGCTCCCTGCAGGGTCCTGCTCTTCCTCCTTCCCATGGGAACATCTCCAGCTCTACCAGTATAGAGCCTTGTGGAAGCAAAGCCTGCTAAGCTCTAAGCAGCAAGAGTATAGGAAGAAATACAGCAAGAGGCTTACAGCGTGAATTTAAAATGCCTTCACCATATCTCAAGCACATTTTTAAGGCTGAATAAAGACTAGCTTTAAATCAAGTTGAACTAAAGTTGTGCACCTACCTGAGTTTCATGTGCTACCCACATTGATGTTAGCATACCCACATCTCAGGTCACCCTGCCCACTCCCACTGCACCCACTACCAGCTCCTCCTGCCCACACTCCTTTTGTATCTTCCTGGAGGAAACCAGTTAATGCTCCACAGCTGGTGCAAGTCAGGCTGCTCCATTGATTCCTGCTCTCCAGAGGGGCTCCATCTCCTGCTAGGAGCTATCACCTTCCTTGGTGGCAGGCTGCAGTGTTGCTACTCTCCCTTGCCAGGTTACATCTGCCCATGCCATGGGAGGTGTTCAAACACGTTGCTCGCAAGTCACCTATGAGTAAGTGCAGCATCTGCATCTTCACAGTGCAGGTAGCCTTTCTGTTTGGAGAAAGCATCCTTGGCTTGAAGGGCTTGCCTATCTGCTGCAAGAAACAAGCTCATAGTCAAAGTGTTCTGCCTCTGTGCTGCAGTTCAATTCCATTTTAATTAGGTTTTTATAAAAGCACTATTTAGACATGAGTTGCATTACTTATTCTGGAGATGATAGCAAGTCATGGTTCTGGAGCACTTTCTTCAGCCCTTTCTCCAAAGGGAACTCACGCAAACTCCAGGGTTTCTGTGTTGCTGCATGGGTGGAAGAGGCAGTGTTGCTTTGGGGGTGCTCCTCTGGCAGCTCTGAGCTCCTGCTCCAGGCTTCAGTCTTCTCCAGCTGTGCTCTTCCTAAAGGTGCGTATTTTACATCATACAAAAATTCACTGTGTAACTGAATAGTAGCAGAGCACTGTAAATAAAGGGATATACTTGACTTTCAAAGCAAGTTTCTGATGCACTGTATTCCTATATATCCTATCTTTTTCATATTTATGTCTTTTCTTTCACATTTCCAGTTTGAATTATTATTGCATCTGAGACATGATTTACATTTAGTATAGCTCAGAACAACAAAACGTAACATTACATTATACAGTGTTAATCTTTCCTTATACAAATCTAATTCCGAGGAGTAGTTTGTATTCACTGATCAAATATGATCCCAGAAGGCAGATTGTTATATTTAAACAAGTCCCAGGTAGGGATTTGTTATAGGTGACAATTCCTAAGCTGTTACACATACACTTGAAAGACATTGTTAATGACAGCATTATGATCATGAAAGGATGGTTAAAGAGAAGATGACATTCTGTTGACTGTGCTTTATGTTCTCTAGAATAGTGGGACTTTAATGATAGTAAAAAAACATAAAGAATTTCCCCTACTTATCTGTTCTGTGCTCCCACATGCTGAAAAAATAGATACCTAAAAAGATGATGCTTGAAAGCACCCTCCTCTGATCAAATCAGCTTTTGAAATAGGTTTTAGAAATACGAAATATTTTCTTTAAATATGCTTTTTGAAATCCATTAGGGAAATCCTATTGACTTGGGAATATTGTATAAATGAAGTTAAGTTGGGGAAAGGCAGGAACCATACATCGGGGCAGTAGGATCATAGTGAAATGCACTTCTGAGGAGAATGCCAAGAGCAAATGAGGGAGATGGGAATGGGCAGAGGAGGGAACTTGCCTTCATTTACAATAAGATCCAGTTCCTCAGTCTGGTGGGTTTCTCAGCATGATCCAGGTTGTTTGGGCTTCATCTGGCAGCAGGTCCAGCTCCTGGTGCTCTGGCAGCCCACCAGCTCTGAGATCGGCACAGGCCCACAGCTCCAGTGGATGGACAAGCTGGGGTCCTGCTTCTCCTCTGGGTTGGCAGTGGTGGAAAGTCCTCCAGGTCTCGCTGCCTGCCCGAGCTACCCAACACCAATGTGTGCGGGCAGGGACAGGTTTGGTGGAGAGGATCTGAGGGACCACTCCATGCTGCTCTGCGTGGCCTAGGCAGCGTCACCCTGATCTGAAAATGGTGAATTGTCCTGAATTAGGTAACCTGGCAACAGTCAAAACTGGAACGTAAATTTGGGTGTATAAAACTTGAGTGGTGGTGGTTGGGGTCTAAATGTTGACACTTCAGCCTATCTTCAAATACCCTGAAATAGAAATGGACAGATTCCTTCCCTAGAGGAGCTGTAAGCAGAATTGACAAAGAGCTTGAAGCAGGGATGGATGTGTGCTTTAGAAACAGCTTCCTTTGAAATTAACTGCACACACCAGAATATCTGTCGGTATTGCTGCCCTGCCACAGTGCAGGGAAGCAGGGATGCCCTGGACCTTCGCTCCAGACCCTGTGAGCTTCCTGTCATCAAAATCTCACCCAGGATCTGGCACTGGTATGATTTTCCATCATATATTCTGAAATTGCAGCATTGGAATGACAAAGCACTGAGATCTTGAAGTCAGGCTGTGGCCAGCTACCCGTCAACATTAAAATGGATGACATGGAAGTCAATTTTTCAGCTTCCAAAACGCCTGTGCTGGGGGAAAAACATCTCCACTCCAGTTGACTCTTCTTATCTCCTTTTTCATTCCTAGCATGGCTGGAGGATTTAACATGTTTCTGGCTATCGCTGAGTGCTCTGCGGGAAGGCAGCCGGTGTTGCAGCATGAGATGGGTGCGTGGCACAGCACGTGGCATGATGGGGAGCATCCTCCAGCCCCGGCACCAGCATCCTGTGCTGCTCCACCCTTGGGGCTGCTCTCTGCAATGATTCTGACTACACCACGGTCACTGCACGGTGATCAGGGCCCCCATGGCCACAACACAGTGGTTTTGCTGTTGGTGATGTTTGCTGGAGAGGCCACAGTGGCTGCTGAGGAGGTCAGGGCAGTGCTGCACAAGTATTTGGCAGGATTCATCCTCTGTCTCGAGGGGTTAATAGCTTATAAGATAATACAAACCAAAATTTGTTACTGGCAATGCAACCAAGAGGTAACCAAGAGAGCTCCACAAGACAGTTGCCTGCTTTCGGTTGGTTGTGGGGCAGAACTAGTCCAAACTAGTGCAAATCCCAGATTGTGCCTTTACCACAGCACCACCCACTGCTGATAACGGGGGTAAAATACTTGGTTTTCATTCTTGGACACACGACTGTGTGATGATATTGATACTTGCTTTTCTGTTCTCCCACTGGTGTGATAAAAAGGAAAATGAGTCCAAACCTGTGTGAGTGTTTGTAGTATGTCCCACTGTTTATTACTTCTTTCATTAAGAAAATGAGCAGGGTCTTGAACCCAGAATCCTTCACTTGTTTCTGGTTACAGCACAGATATATATGTATTTAGGAATGTTTCTTTTGCCATCCACTTCACAGATAGGCTGGACATCATCTGATGTAAATGGCCAGAAAGACATTTTTTCATTAATTGAGTTAAAACTACATAGACAACAATTTGGTTTCCTTCACCAGCCACTCCTGTATCTGCTCATCTGCAGAGTTAGAAGCTATCCGTGACTCCCCTGTAGCACCTAATGCCTCATCACAAAACACCCATACTGAAAATCACCACATCCTTGGATAAGTGTCTGCGGGTTACTGTTAACTCCATCACCAGCTTCTCGTTTAGAGATACGGGGGGTTGGGAGAGAGAAAGCAATGCATCTAAAAGTGCAAACCTAGTGTGTGACTGTGGAAGAAATGGTAAAGGATATATAAAAGTGAGAAATAATTTGGAGGAGGGATGTGATAAACAGAGGGGCAATGAACCCGGTGGCTCCTGCTGCAGCAGAGCATTCTCACGCAGTGACATCCCTCTTTCCAGGTGGAGATGGATGGTTTGTGGTGGATTTGTTTGAAGCAATTCTGGTTGGCTGGGAAAATATTGCACGAAAAGGAAGAACTTCGCGCCTGAAGGCAGCTTCAGCAATGTATGAAATAGAAAATACATATTTTAAAGCATGAGGAAGGAAACAATAATGTGGTTCCCCACAGAAGCAGGGCACAAGTGTTGCTGTAAGCAAAGTGAGGAATAAAGCAGGCAGTGCTTGGGACACAGAATGGGCTGCCCCAGGTGCCAGACCAGCACATCACCTTTGCTGCCAAAGACCTTCCTCATCTGCAATACTGACAGAAACCTTCTGTTCTGAACAAGCCTTTTTCTCACTAAGGAGCTTGGGCCCTAAATCCCAACATACATGGACTGCTTTGCAGCCACAATTCAGACTTCAACACACTTCGAAATGCTGAAGAATTCAGCATACCAGGGCAGAGGAGACAGGCACTGACCTGGTATGGCTGAGTGCAGGGAGACATTGGAAATGGAGAAGAATGGTGATGAAAGAGGAAGCTTTTGGTAAACTGCAGAATCACAGAATCCCAGACTGGTTTGGGCTGGGGCAGGGATAGCTTCCACTAGAGCAAGTTGCTTCAAGCCCCATCTGATCTGACTGATGCCCTGCTGTACCAACATCCCAGCTCCTTCACACGCATCCCCATCATCACTTGCCCTGAAATATTAGGGAGGAAGTAACAAGCACCTGAAAACCCTTTGAAATATGGTAGAACTATCTAAAATACATGACTGGTGAGTATGTGCTCGCTTCGTGTGATATCCATGACCTGTGGGCACCAAGAAACTCAGCCGTGGCTTCCCAGGCAGGTGCCCCTCATGTAGCTGACCCGCACTCAGCCTGGAACTGCTGCTTTTGATTTGCATTATCCTTGTTGATGTGAGTGGCACATAGCAATGACATGGAAAATGTGGGATAAATGACATCTCTTGTTAAAAATGGACGGGAGACTGGTGTGTGCTGAGCTGCCCATTAATGAGCTTGTGCCTGTCATGACAGGAGCACCAACGGCAAGGTGCACTGGTGACGTGACATCAGTGCACAATAGCTGCGCGTGTCCTCATTGTGTTCCAAACCAGGAGATGGCACCTCCATTGTCTCTTTTTCCGTTGTTTCTGGAGCCATTCCTTTGGTTTTGTTCTATTGTCAGACCTGCTTGTTTTGGTTAATAGTATCGTTCTGTGATACTATAAAACTGGAAATGTTTTAGCATCAACCCATCATTTTTCAAGGGCTTTCTTCTATTGAAGATCAGTTCATTAACTTTGGGGAGCAGCCCAGGACATGCACGTTTGAAGGCAGAAGAGAGAAGCTCTGCTAAAGTTATGATTAACCCATTGCATTTGTGCATGTGCAGTCTTGGAGGGGCAGCTCCCAGCAAGGGGGTCCCAAACTGAAGACTTGGAGTTAACAGCCAATATCCAGGCAGCTTCCCCAGAACAGGAATGGGAGTTGTGGTAGACAACCCCAGCTGTGGGTCTCCCTCAGTTGTGATTCCTTTGAAAGGTGTCACCAAAACCTTACCGTGCTCAAACCCAATGTTTGTGTTCCAAAAGAAACCTTTACTTACTGAGGCAGTTATAACTCACTTGTATTTTCTATATTTCTATTATTGCTAATACATTTCTAATGAACACTTCTAAAGAAGCAGCAGCAACCTGAAATGTTTCCACTGCAGTGACTGGGGTTTTAATTGAAGATACTTTTTGCTTGTGCAGTTAATAAAATTTGGTGGCAAATTGATACACTTTAGCAAAACCAAATGTTTCAGATTATACATTTTCCTATCAAAAGCTCATTGTTCGCTGCAGAAGCACTTAATGGCAATATTTTAATCAGAGCTTTACAATATCAGATGTGTTCAATGAAAGGTCAGGCCTCCAGAGCAAAGCAGGGAGCAAACAGCTCAGGAGGGTTAATTAGCAACGAAAGACTAAACAAAAGGCCTGAGTTTGAAAGAGTGTCTGAAGGAGAAAGGCACTTCAGATGCATTAAAGGGGGTTGGAAAACAGGATGGACTTTTCTGTAATAAAATCCCAGATGCACCGAGATGAAGTTCCAGCTCCTGCTGCACTGCACATTATTTAATGTCAGTGTGGGTTTGTGCTGATCCACCTGCTTGTGGTGTTCTGGCTTTTATCAGGCTCCTTGGAGGACCTGAACCATCCTGGGATGACTTGGCAAGGTGGTCACCCTGCGACCTGTCCCGTTGTGCTGGGAAGTGGTGTCAGGTGGTGGGATGCAGGGCCTGGTGGTGGGAAGTGATGCCAATTCATAGGAAGCAATTATGGGTGGTGGGATGCTCTGCCAGATGGTGGGATGCTGTGCTGGGTGGTGAGATGCAGCACCAGGTGGTGGGAAGCAGTACCGGGTGGTGAGAATGCTGTGACGGGTGGTGGGAAGTGGTGCCAAGCAGTGGGAAGTGGTGCCGGGTGGTGGGTTGTGGTGCCTGTTGGTGGGATGCTGTGCCATGTGGTGGGATGCAGTGCCGGGTGGTGGGAAGTGATGCCAGGTGGTGGGAAGTGATGGTGGGTGGTGGGGTATGGTGCCAGGTGGAGGGATGAGATGTTACGCCAGGTGGTGAGAAGTGGTTCCAGGCAGTGGGATACGGTGCCAGGTGGTGGGATATGGTGCCAGGCGGTGGGATATGGAGCTGGGTGGTGGGAAGCAGTGCCAGGTGGTAGGATGCTGTGCCGGGTGGTAGGAAGCAGTGCTAGGCAATGGGATATGGCACCAGGTGGTAGGATATGGTGCCGGCTGGTAGGACATGGTGCCAGGTGGTGGGAAGCAGTGCCAGGCAGTGGGGTATGGTGCTGGTTGGTGGAAAGCAGTGCCAGCTGGGGGCATGCTGTGCCAGGTGGTGGGAAGGAGTGCTAGGCAATGGGATATGGTACGTGGAAGTAGGATATGGTTCCGGGTGGTGGGAAGTCGTGCCAGGCAGTGGGATATGGTGCCAGGTGATGGGATATGGTGCCAGGCAGCGGGATATGGTGCTGGGTGGTGGGGAGCGGTGCTGGACAGCACAGCAGCAGCTGGGTGAGAAGCATCTCACAGCCCTGGGACAGGGGCTGCCCTGCCATGGAGCACTTCCACAGCCATGGGGGCTCCCATGCCAGGAGTCCAGAGGAGGAGGAGGTCCCAGGAAGCTGCATGGCTGCACACATGAGGCACGCACAGAGGAGGGGTGTGCTCTGTCCCCTCCACCAATGGGAAGGGATACTGTCACCCACTGAGGTACCGGCCCCTATAACAATGTTCTTGTAGAGGCCTTGTGGGGAAATCACTGACAATGAGTATCTCTTCAGATCCTGCCCTCTGTAGAAATCCACAGGTCACAGGAGTGCTGAATCCGTTACATATTTTGTCTGTGAACTTTCTAAACCATCCCAAGCACGTGAAGGATGCACTCATACAGCGGACCCATAATCACAGGCACAGGAGCCGCAGCACAGCCTGAGCAGTGTGCAGGGGAGCTGGGATGTAACATCAGACTTGCAAGTAAGAACAAACCTGCCATAGATATGTCTTGCGTTGCCGAGCCTTTCATACTGTACATCCAATTAACCTTTACTTACTGAGGAGTGATGACACTCTAATTTGATTGGCAGAGCTTGTCCTGGAGCCAGTGGCTGCAGTTCAGAAGCTCTGCTGGAAAATCATGCCTTATTAATACATCATTAAGCACTTTAAATGGATTCCAATGGTGTATGTCTAAAGAAGGAGATAATTCAGCATTTGTTAGTTTCTGACAGAATACAGAATTGGAATTTATAGTGCAAGTCTTAATGTCAAAAAACCTAATGTGCCAGCAATTGAATTACAGGATCGCTTTGTAGCCTGCACGTCGGCTGCTCCTGTAGCAGGAGGAGCAGTGAAAGCTAAGGACAATGCTCCTCTCCTAGATGTAGGAATACTGGGATGCAGTTACACCCCCGAGCACAGAAGCAGTGATTTGATGGGTCTGTGATGTGTGCATGAGGAGTGCTCAACCTGCACAAGCACTAGCTGCATGGCATCCTTCAGAGGAAAAGCAGATTGTTAGCACTGTTTTCTCTTTAATGAGTGTTCAGGCTTTTCCAGCCTGAATCAGCATCTCCAGCTTACAGTGAATTTTATCTATATATCTATATCCATGCATAATTTAAGCAGCAAATATGGGTGTACTCCATATGATGCAACTTATGCTTATAGCATATCAATGACTAGAAGATGCAGAACAACTTCCTGCCCAGAGATGCTCTACATTTTCATCTTTCCCTTTTTATGAACTCTGCAGAGACTTCTCTTCCACATCTTTTCTACTCTTTAATCTCCATCCAGAAAGCATACAGGGCAAATAAAATGAGATTATTCTGCCTTAAGATAAAGAACACTATATGACTGTTTGTTTGTGAAGCAGGAAATCAAAAGAAATCTCTGTCTAGAACTGGTGGGCATCAGCTATGGCTGATGTGGTGATAGAATCAGCAGGGAAATAAGTGCAAACTGCAGTAGGAAAGAGGAGGGAAAAGCAGATGCAAAAAGCACAGGGGGACAAGCAGGACCTGGGGCAGAGCTGCTGCTTTAGCCAGGCAAGGCTTTACTGATCCATGCTTCTGCCAGGCTGGTGCTGGAAAGCCAGGGTGCAGCGTGTGAACAGACATTCCTGAGTAATTAAGAACAAGAACAAGAGCTGACACCACGAGGGAATCGGGTGCTATGATTGAACGATCCTGTGACCGATCTCTCATTTATAAAGACAAAACAGCCCATGCAGGACACTTGGAGTGAAACCTCTTCAGTAGCACAGGGTGGGGTGAGACACAGGAGCCTGGAACAGACACTTCAGCCACCCTGCGCCATGCAGGGCACTGGAGCTGCAGAAGCAGCAGGCAGGCTGCAAATGTCCCAGCATCCCTGTCCACACCATCATCCCTGCTCACACCAGCATCCCCATCCACACCAGCATCCCCACTCACACCGGCATCCCCACCCGCTCCAACACCCTGGCTCATCCTTGTGTGTGGGGCTCAGGGGCACAAGGATCATGCCAACAGCTGGTGTGCGGCTGGTGAGGAGCCAGCGCGCGGCTGTGAAAGGGGTCAGATGTGGGAAATCCTGCCTCCAATGAACGGTGACAGCTTCTGTGAGCGCCCGGGTTTTCCCTCCCTTCCCACATGCTGATACTGTTGAGAGCCTCCTGCTGGGCTGGAGCACTGCTCTCCCCATCCTGCAGACACAGTGCATGGGGAGGGCAGCAGGTGTGCATTTCCCTCCCTGTGGCTTTGCTGCTGCTGTCAGCAGCATTGCCTGTTGCTGCCTGGCTCTGGCAGGAGCGGTGCATGGGATGCTCCTGAGCAGAGCTTCCCCCAACCCGACCACCTCCAACATGGATGCACACAGTCCCAAAGCCATGGTTCTTATTTGGACCCTGGGCTAGTGGCCCTTCCCTGCTCCAGATGGTGCCTCTCGGCACTGGCAGACAGGTTCTGCTGGGCACCCCTGTTCCAGCTGACCTCACCTCCCTGCACAGGGCCAGAGTCATCCACTGCAGCCGGAGCTTACCGCTGGCTTTGGGATTTTGCAGAACAGGCTCATTTCCTCTCAAACTGCATCACTCCACTGCCCTCCCGTTACTGCCCGGGAAAACTGGATGCAGACAAGCTCAGGGTGACACTGAAGACCTGACTCGGTGCAGTCAGATGCAGAGATAATACACTGCTGTGGGTCCTTCAGAGGAGAAGCACTCCAAAGGAGATATCTTTTCTGTGGCAAAAAATCGACTCTGTTCCATTGAAATGCAGCTATGAGCAAGTGGCACATTCTTCTCCATAATGTGTGCTCGAAATCAGCTGCAAGAGAACAGGGCTGAGCATGTGTTTTGCTTCTAAATAGTTGCATAGTTTCAGTCCTGAGTGTAACAGCAATTACAGTTTCCTGTAACTCTAAGTCCCTCTCACTATTTTATTACTCAGGTCTTCAGTAGCTCATTTTAGGAGAGCCCTGGCAGCTTCTTTGTACAATGGGGCTTGTGCCCCTGCTCACTTACTTCTGGCTTTCCAAAGGCATCTGCGTGGTCTTTTGGTCCAAAAGACATCTAATGGTCTTTTGGTGGCAGCCACCTGCAGCCCTGCTCTCCTGGGTGGTACTTGGCTGTATGAGGAGACAGATGGACAGTGGGTGTATGCCCACCTCTTTAGGTGTGAACCTGCTTCCTCATCTCTCTTGTCTCTGGGAACTTTCAAACCAACAACAGAGCTTCGAAAAGGCCAAAGTGCTGCTCAGCAGATGCAGAGGACCCGTCGCCTTGCCTCCCACTCGCTGACCTGGCACAGCCACTTTGCTCACTGCGTTCATCCCTTTGAAATGGCAACTCCATGTGAGCATCTTATCAGCTGCATACACTTCTACTCCCACAAATGAAGCCTGAATCTGAAAGCAATGGAGACAGCAGTGCAGTAACCCTGGCAAGCAACATGGCTTTTAGACTGCCACAGACTCTGGGGGCAGTGAATCATTTGATAAGGACTGATAGAGCTTGGTACGGAATGTGGGAGAGAAACCACAGCTCAGGGACAGCAGCCATCCGTCAGGGAGAGCACTGCGGGCCTGGCAGCCCTTTATCCCTATGGGCATCCTCCGCTTTCCAGCTGGTCCAACTTTTGCCAGTGAATGTCTCCAGGATGGGCAGAGCCCATGAGAGGGGCTGAGGAAAGGGGAGTCTGGATGCACGGAGGGTGGTGCAACAGGAACCCACAGCAGCAGCACAGCACCGGCACCAGCAGTGCCCGCTCGGCTGCGGTATGGCCCCTGCATGGACATAGGAGGTGAAACACGACCGTGTCCATCTCGGATGAGCCACCTTCCTCCTCCTCCTCCCTAGGTGAGAGTGACGTGTGCGCTGCTTGTGCGTTGAGGAGAACTAGACTGCTATCAATATTCATGTTCTGGTTTAATTTTAAACCCCAGGAAGGCTACAGCAAGTGCTGTAATGTAATTCCAGGTAGGAAATGGGGATGAGTAAGAACACTTGCTCCCTTGGGACTCTTCTAATCTTCTCAAGCAAATAAACAAATGAGCTCCACATGCAGAAAATAAAGTAAATCCTGCATTAAAAATAAAAACCTGGAGGTGTAGCGGGTGGAGCTGTACCTGTGAGGTGTAGCGAGTGGAGCTGTACTTGTGAGGTGTAGCAAGTGAAACTATACTTGTGAGGTGTAGCTAGTGGTGCTGTACTTGAGAGGTGCAGCTACCTGCCTGTAGCGTGTCCCTGTACCAGCCCCAGGGAGCCGCAGCATGGTGCCTGTCTGCAGGAAGTCCTGTGCAGGGGCTTGTGCTGAGCATCCCATAGCAGGAGCAGCCCCAGCGGTGTTGTGACCAGCACCAAGGAGCATTGCACTGCTGTGGGGATGGAGCTACAAACCAGCCCCATTGCCTGCTGCCTTTCCAAGGGGGAACTAGCAGCAGAGGTGCTGCCGGAGCGGCAGCTGTCACAAGCGCTCTGCCATCCGCGGCATCCCTGATGTGTAGTGCGGAAGCAGCACATGCAATTAGGTGCTCTGAGCCTTGCAGCAGTGTGCGATCAACGTGACGTGCAGAGGACAGCGTGGGTCAGCGCACGGGCTCCGAAGATGACACGGCGGCAGTGAAAGGCAGCTAATTCCTTTGATCCGGCTGCTCCTAACTAGCTTTTCCCTTCACAGTCTCTCTCATTACGGCACTGATGAGACTGAGCACGTAAGGGGGGACACTGAGGAGCACACAGCAATCTTAACACTTAGCAGGATTGTAACAGGGAGGTTTTTTTCTGCTTTGGGCTGGAAGGTCTTTCTGTATCTGTCTTTGCCCAGTATCAAATCAAGGTACCAAAGTGGGCTCCCCCCAAGCAATGACCAAGAGAATTCCCTCCTGTCTGCAGCTCTTCCTCCTTCACACTCCTCTCTTCCTAGTGACACACAAACTTGTTCCAACTGTGTGGGCCCAAATGTGCCAAACCCCGTCCTTTGTCTCCTGCTCCCTCATCATTCATTAGCACTCTCTGCAGATTTGCCTTTTGAGTCCTCTACTCCTCTTTTATTCTTCATATTTAATGAGGCACAAAGAACAGTGCAATAAAGGCTCATCAAAGCTGTCATTTATCTATGTTTTACTGTCTTGGTTATATATTAGTAATAAATATCCTAAAGATTTCTGTGTATGGATACATTCCTCCTCATTATTTCATGTTGTTTTCTCCAGAAATTCATTCACATCCTCTTTTTTCCAGTCTTCCTTCTCCAGTTTTTGACTAGGGGAGCTGCTGTGTGAGCTGTCCTGAGATGGGACCCACAGTTTCCCTTCCTTGAGCATGTAGCATGGACATGGAGCTGCCCTTTCCCCTGTGCCCAGTCTTTACACAAACCTTACATGCTTTTTGCCAACCAGTCTTGCCCAAGGAGTGAATCACAGCATCCGCTCTCATGCCCCAGCCAGCGTCAGCCCCCTGCTCCTGTGCCCAGGTATCGCAGTGATAAGTGCTGCTGGAATAGCACCAGCAGGGATGCAGATAAGGAATAAAGCTGGAGAGCCAGTTTTTCTCTGTGTATCTTCTTTATCAAGGCAATGCTCAGCTTTCTGCCATTGAAGGAGGGAGGAAAAAAGCCTTTACAACACGCATGAAACAGATAATGCCAGTGAGACTTTTCTGCAGCACGCTCCATGAGGAAACATCCCCAGTGCTGGATGGGGAAGGTGCCCAGTGGAAGAGCTGTGGGGTTGGCTTGTCTCTGGAGACAAGAGAGCCAGGATCCACTGTGGGATGCTGTGGATGGCTGCTACAAGGCGTCAGCATGGCTGCGTTTGTGCCACCAGCAATGACTCAAGGCTGCTCCTGCTTCCACAGCTGGCACCAAGAAGAGCCCTGTATTCGGGCCTGGGCCTCCTCCTGCCCCACCACTGCTTACCATTGCCTTGCAAGAGTGTGTGTCCCTGCCAGAGGGAGGGAGCAGCCCAGGGCTGGCTGGAGGCAGGGAAATTAGAGTCTTCACCACCCCAAGCTAAGGCTGTGAATTAGTTTCACACTGCCCCAAGTTCTCACTGCCTTTCCTGCATTAATTGTAATTATATCAGTTATATTTACTCATTAATTAAAACCACCTTTCAAGGCTTATTTTTAGCCCAGACAAACGAGGCACCGCATAATTTTGTGCAGTCATCACAATGATGACAGCCTGGGAGCAGAGCTCATCCTTCCCGTGGCACCAGCACAAAGCTGTGCTGCCGGAGCAGGACCAGGATGCTCCTGGAGCAGGACTGGGATGCTGCAGAGCCCAGCACCATCCTGTGGCCATGCCAAGTCTCCCATGGCAGGACAGGACTCTGTCGCAAAAGGAGAAAGCAAGCAGCCCCTCCACATGGAAACACAGGCACTTTGGAAGAGTTTCTCCTCAAGTTTAGGAGAACAGTAAAAAGGCAGAAGTAAGCAGAAACCCAAAACAGAGCAAATAATTAGCTAATTACAACCTGCTTTAGCAGAACATTTTTAATTATTAAAATAATTAGGGAGATAAAATTCAGAATGAAAACTCTCTAAACTCAACCTGAACTTGTTCTCGAAGCTTTCAAGTGTCTCAGTTTGCCTGGTGGTACTTCCATTAGCACAACAGAAATCATAGATACTTTTTTTATTACCTTTCCATTTATTTCAGTTGACATTCCTGACTATCTTTATCATTTCTGCTGTGGACTGGGTGCTTACAACACCTCTGTACGCTGCTGAACTAAAATTGGTTTCATCCACTTTTTTCTTGGTAACCTCTTCTATCTGTTTACTGTATTTTGCATAGAAATGACTTCTGCCCAAGCACACGATTTATCTCTAGCTTCCCAAATTCTAGGACATGGAGTTTCTTCAGCAAGATTTATAAGACAAATTCCATCAGTATGGGTCATTCATCTTGATCAGCACTACAACCTCTGCTAGTGTTCCAAATCTCTTGGAATTCCTATTCTCCACTGCTGTGCTGGCAATGTCTTTTTGATATTAAGATGTAGGGCACTGTCAATAATCTACTTGGCTGCTTTCTGAGCACTTGCTGCTTTTGCAGCCCCAGCAGCTGTATCCACCCTCTGTGGGTGCAGGCGGACCCATGTGCATGGATGTGAGAGGAGCCATCACAGGCAGAGGCGGGAGGCAGCCGTTGCATGGTGCTGGGGTGGGTGCTGCTCACCCTAGCTGTAGTTACACAGATATGCCCATGGTCTGCAGCACAAAGTGGACTTTTGCTATATTCAGCTGTTTGTCAGTGCTCAGTGGCTTCTTGCTGCAGCTTTTTCCACCAGAGAATGAAATATCAACTCATATTCCCTGCCAGCTCTCCAGTGTAGGAGGTAAAGCTATCTCCCAAGAGCAGACTGCGTGGCAGTGGCAGGGGTTGGAAGTGGATGAGCTTTAAGGTCCCTTCCAACCCAAACTTGTCTGTGATTCTATGGTTCTATACATTTGATCACCAGAGCCTCAGTCAAGACAGACTGACACGGGCAGAGGAAGTACATGTCTGATAGGAGAGGGTAGAAGCATTCCAAAGAGAAACTTAAATAGACGGCTTGTCTTCTGGCTGTGCCACCATCAGCCTTCTTCCTTTTCACCGTTCTTACTCTGAAGGTCTTTGTCCATCAGCCTCTCCATACATTGTGTTAGAATGAATTCTGTTTAATTAATCCTGTTAATTAATTAATTAATTAATACATTTACAGCTCAGGTGAAGGTTGGTCTCGTGCTCAGGTGACGGGTACAGGTAAGTTTGGGGAAGCTTTTCCACAGGGGACATGGGGCAGCCATGGTGAGCCACAGCACCCAGTGCCTGTCCCCAGGGTGGGTGCTGCCACCTCCCGCCTCCTCTCCTACCCAGCGTGGCCTCCTGCTGCTGGGCCTGGTTAATTGCGTACATAATGAGTCTGATCTTGTTCTTAATGGAGTCAATAGCAGGTCTTGGACCAACATGTCATGCTTCTTTTCCTGTTTTAATTTACATTGATACTTTGCTTCATTTAAAGACAGCCCCTTACTTCAAATGACTCTTGATCAAAGAGTGACTCAGCTGTGCTGGTGTAGCTGCATACATAAACAGGCACATATTTCTTCATTATCTACTTTGGGAAGCTCCTTGCATAAACCTCTCTTTCTTTGTTTGTGAACTGAACCGAGCTTTTCTCATCTCTGCCCAAAGAATTCCATCTCGGTCGGACTGAAACCTGGAGCTGCCTGGTGAGGAAGAGAAGCTGCAATATTAAAAAATGTCACTATTGTAAATTTAGCAAAGATGAATAAGAAGTTCCAATATTAAAAAGTGTCACTGCTGTAAATATAGCCAAGATGAATAATTGAAACGATTTATAGTCCCATTACAGAAACTATACATTACACGCGCATATGCAGCTAATGGTTGTGCTAGCCATAAATAACTCCTCTGTGCGTTGCCTTATCTGGGATGTCTGTGAAGGCAGAAGAGAAAATATGAGATGATGAATGTGTTCACAATGCTCTTACAGTCTTATCAGTGTAAAAAACCTTGAGATGGAAAGTTCCCGATTACAGGTCAGACCCTGCAAGGTGACAGCTCTTTATTAGGGGCAGATGCTTGAATTCCCTCAGGATCGTAGTTTCTGTTCCAATTCTCTTTGCATGTCCATGGAGGTTTTCGTCTTCCTCATGCATCAACAACCATCTTGTATCCTGGAGGGAGAACATCGGTGTAACGGAAAAATCACATACTGTAATCTGGAGTCAATGATTAAATCACATCAATACCTGCATGGGTGTGTGCAAGGCACAGAGAGATATGGAAAGAGGCAGGGAAAAGGAAAACCTCTGAAAATTCGGTGACAGATTGGATTTCAGTGAAACTTTAGAGAGAGTTTGTATCATCCTAGGGAAGTAAGGAGTGAGTCTCCATCTCTGGTGTCTGCATCTAAACTGGGAGAAAGATGGCAGAGCTGCCTGGTATGAAAAACAAGGATTTCCTGGCAGGTAAAAAAATGGAGGGGGAAAAAACAAAACCAAGAACAGGAAGAGAAAGAAAAGCTCAGGATATTGGAGCTATGTTTTAAAAACATCACTTGTCTGTCAGGGTTCTCTCCCTTCTGCATGAAACTCTTCACATGGCACCATCCAGCACATTACCGAGTGTGAAGCGTAGTCAGGGCAGCCCTGCACCAACCTCAGATGGGCACTGCGCACCCTCCCCGCAGACCCACGTGTTGTCTGAACCCTGTTTGCCTGCTGGAGCAGGCTGAAAGAGGGCCCCAGACTGGCTGAAAGAGCCTTCAAAAGCCCTGGAGAAGCTAAATGAGGAGCAGAGACGTGAGATCACTGATACAACTGACCGGACCACATGTGAGGATGAATAAACTGCCCCCAGGCTTCCACTGCTTCAATGCTGCGAAGATTCCCCCATGGGGCAGGATGACTCAGGGCTGCCAGCACACCTTCCCCTAAGGATGAGTAACAACAATGGCTTTGGGGCACACAGCTCAGCACAGCAGGTGTCCCTCCATGCACAATGCAGCATTCCCGTCAACCTGGGCTCCCTACAACCCTCATGCCTCTTCTAAAGCAAGAAAAGTATGAGTCAGAAATCATTGCAGAGCGGTTTATTACCCAAGAAATTAGATCTGTTGACTCACACAACTAAACCCTCAATTTAGCAAACACAACATGATTTCCATACTACCAGATAAGTTGTACCACATCCTAAATCATTAGATAATAGCGTAACTGGAGTGTACAGATGCTCCTCAGAGTTCTTTCAAAGCTTTTAGTGCAAAAAAATAAAGCAAACAAACAAACAAATCCCATCAAAACTGGTTGTGTTAGAGCAGCAGAGGTAGGATGTCAGGAGAAAAGCAAGATCTTTGGTCTGCAGCTGGATAGGTGGTGAGTTGACTCTAGATGACACGAGAGTTACCTGCTATCTAAAAGCATAAACTCTGGATGCACACTCCTATTTCTCATTGTGTTGTATAAAAAGAATCTTTCCCCTATGCATGTAGGCATCTTTTCAAAGATAAACTTCTACCTGTCAGAAAAGCAAAGCCCATGACGGTGCCTGAGCAGATGTTATAGTCTTCCCCAGTACCAGCTCATTTCTGAAGAGACATGCCCGAATGCACTTTGTAGAATGCCCATAGCTGCTTGCTAGTTGGAAGCTTTTGGCTCTTGGGAACAGGGGAATACTAGCTATAAATTGAACTCCAACACCCAAATGCAGCCCCACCGCTCCAGCTGTGGGGTGCTCTTGGTTCTGCACTGGGCATAGGGTGCCTGTGGGGCCACCGCACAATAGACACCAAGCAGCAGCCAGCACAGGTCTTCTGGTCTCCTCAACTATGACTGGATGCAGGATTAAGGCGGATTGCATGAATAGACACAGGAGGGAGAAAATCCTCCAGCCTCATCCAGAAAATCCTCCAGCTCCTGACTCTGCAGCGAGCAGGAGCTGTTTGTGGGCTGCAGGACAGGCCAGTGGAAAAAAGCTTTCCCAGAAAACCCGTTTTCAGCCCCATACAGGAGGACTATGGGGAGGAATTCCTTTTCTCCCCCCATTCATTCGTCACAAACTGAGTCAGTCAGAAGCTCATTGCTCAGTCCTGCAAACCCATTTCCATTCCTGTCATGTGTGTGAAATGAAGACATGAAGAGGAGGCTGCAGCACTGAGCCTTCACCTGGAAGCCAAATGGAAATCCATAGCCCAGACCACGTGTGATACCCAGTGACTGGTTTGCTTTATGCTAATACAGATACCCCACAGGAAAAATCAAAATACAGTTTATAAATATAACTATATAAACAACACAATAAAATGGTGTTAACCTTGCATCCACGGTGCTTATCACACCCATCCAGGAACAGGCTCTTGTGTGTACTGCGTCACAGTGTAGGAAACGTGTGGGCAGCACAGGCGCCGTCTGAACTTTTCCATCAGAGCCCCGCTATTCCCCATGGGAACTGGATATATGCCCTCAGAATGCTGTTTGCAGCCAGTGTTCTGCTCCTGTCTCAGCGTGGGGCTGGGAATTGGGGCTGCTGCTGCCGCCAGGATGAGAGCCAGGACCCCGCACAGCTTGGGGGGAATGCTGGGAACTCTTCTATTAGTGTGAGCTGTTCGCTGAGGGCTGGTTGGAAATGATCTCCTGAGGTGAACAAGTTGTCACTCCCCACACAGACTTCTGTAGAATCATAGAGTCGTTTAGGTTGGAAAATACCTTCAAGATCACTGAGTCCACCAGAACATGCCATTTAGCTCAGAGTCAAGGGTCACGGGTCCTGTTTGGCTTCTGCTTTACCTGTTCAACTGTCTTCATCTCCAGCCACACATTTTCTCACTTTCAGCCTTCCAAAGCTCTCCCCGACACCGTGGGGGAAGGAAGCAAGTGGCTGGGTGGGCCTCAGCTGCTGGCTGAGGTTCCACCACCACAGCAGGAGAACTCTGCAAGCTGCAGACCTTCAGATAATCACCTGGGATAAGTCTTTGACTGCAATACTGGATTGAGATGTTTAATCCAGTTTGAAATCCGCTCTCCTGGACTGAAGCTGGCAGCATGGCACGCAGGGGAGCTCCTTGGCTCCTGCCTGAGCTGCCCACCAGGTTCTTACTTGGCTTGAAGGTGATGTTGATGTGTCTGTTGCCTCCCAGCCCCAGCAAACTGGCTGCTTGCAGGACATAGGACAGCTACATCAAAATCCTTTCTGCAGAACCTCAAAGCGCATCCACACCCTAAGTCATACTGTGGGGTGAAAGCCAATGCCAAGGAAGTCAAGGGAAAAAGTCATGAGGCTTACTATGGGACTTCAGAGCTAGAAATGCCCTGAGAACCCCATCTACATGAATATAAACAGATATATGAGCCACTGTGTGTGGAGGGAGAAACTAACACCATGGCTGGTAGATATTCTTGGGGTCTCACTTCACAGACTCCCTTTGGTTTTTTTGGTCTAGTCTGCCCCTGAAGGTGTATTTCTGGTGTGTAGCAGAGAGCAGCCTAGAAAAATGCTTGTCTTCAGCATGTATTCTGCTGCCTGGCATAAGAGTCAAAGATTAAGATCAAGAGACTATCATATCATGAATAATTTAATCACTAAATTTAGCATCTTACTCTGTGGAGGCTATTGGAAAGGAAATATGAGTTCCCTGGTATTTATCCTTTGCACAAATGTATTTGAAAATGTTCTCAAACTATTCAGTCATTGGCTTAATCATGAATAGTGCAAATTACTGCTGGTCACACAGCTCACCCATCTCTTCATGAGGCCTGGAGGCGTTTCGCATACACACGTTTTGGAAAGAAAATGTAGGGATTGACTGTCATTAGTTTTAACCTTAATGAGGGGTGATGTAAAATGAGCTGTCTTTGCAGCAGCTCCGTGAGGGAAGCTTGGATTTGTAATTCTCCCACCTACGTTCCTTTGCCTGTACCCACGGGAGCGTCACTAGGCAGAGCACCGGAGCAGGTGTGCTGATTTCCACACCTGGGTTCACGTGAGGGTAAGAAGAATGTGGGAGCATCTGGTGCACGTCAGTTAGCAGGGAATGGTGCTGAACAGGGGAGGTGATGAAGCACAGGCACAAACTGGTAAATGTTTGACAATGGAGGCAGCAGAGGAGCCCAGCACTCTTCTTGTGTAGAGACTAGCTGGGGACCGTGCCCATGTGTGTCCATGCACACGTGTGTGCACGTGTGTGCATGAGGTGGAGGGAAGATTGAGATGAGCGCTTAGGAAGAAGATGGTAGGAGGGTGTGAGCAAGCGTGGAAGTGATTATGAGCATGGTTTGATGAGCAATATGGTGGTGAGAGAGGGTGCGCCTGATGCCAGACCTGGGGCCGAAGGGGCAGGAGGAAACGGGCACTTTTGTTAGTGTATTTATAGTAACACAGGAGAAATAGTTACGTTTGTTGATACATTTGCAGACTTTTGTTGATGCGTTTGCAGAAAGTTACTTTTGTTAATGCATTTGCAGAAATGGTTGTTTTTGTGAATGTAGCTGCAGAAGCGGTTACTTTTGCTGATGTATTTGTACAAACGGTTACTTTTGTTGGTGTAGTTGCAGAAACGGTTACTTTTGTGTCTGTGTTCGCAGTCGCACAGGGGCAGATGGTCACTTGTGTCTGTATGAACCTGTTTCTCCCAGGGGCCAGGCAGTGACCGCCCCGCTCTGCCCAGGCCAGCCCCGGCTTCCCCGCGTTTAAAGCTGAGCTCCTGGTGCTGGGTGCTCTGAGCACAGGCAGGGGCTGGGTGGCTCTAGCTCCAGCTCTCTGCCAGGCCTCATCCAGGCAAACCGGGGCAGTTTAGCCACAACCCTTTGCAAAGGCATCTTTGCAACCCGATGTTCCACAGATCCCGAGCTGAGGGTGGCAGCGGATGCTGCTGCAAAGCATTCCACATATTTCAGTGCACTGGATCCCTGCTGCATCACTCCTGGTGCCAGCCCATGGCTCCACACCAGTGGAAGATGGCAAACACATGGATCCGTGCCAGTTAAGAAGCACCAAAATCCTCTGTGCCTAATTTGAGGAACATCTGCTCTGGGAGCACTGATACATGGAGGCGGCACAGCAGCTTTCCTGGCTGCCACCAGTCTGTGGTCAACTGGAAAGCGTGAAGGGAAGAAGAATGCTTTACACAAACATACTTTCCATCCTCTTATAACAGCTATTTTTTAAAGATGAGGTTTTAACACCTGTATTTTCTGTGCCTTTAGGGCCAGGTCATGGGCTTTACACCTTGACCATGGTCCCCATTGCAGAGGAATATGGGAAAGGACTCACCACCACGTCCATCTGAGACCTGAATAGGAAGAAACATCTGCTGGAGCATGGAGCCATGTGCTCCATGACAGCCACTTGTGAACTGCCTGCAGAGGAACAGGCTCCTCTGTCTATGGGGGACAAAGATGTGACACTGACCTACAGCAGCGTGTGCCCAGACCCCACTAACCCCTGCTAGCCCCCAGTAATGTGCACTCAGCCCCTGGTAATGCCTGCATGGACCCCATTAACGCCTGCTTAGACTCCAGTAAAACGTGCCCAGACCCCAGCTGAAGGACACCACAGGTGTTCTGGGGACAGGGGTGCAGGGTAGAGACCATTCCATGTATTTCCAGTGTGTTCTGATGCCCCACGGCTGTGTAGCAGCACATAAATATGGGGATAAAGCACTGATAGGAACCCAAAAGGGCTTTTACAGGAAATCCACATAGGAGGTGTCTGCTCAAGTTATGGACTTGGCTGATGGCTCCTTCTGGGCCCAGCTGGGCTTCTCTGTGATCCTGCATCCACAATAACCTTTGGAAACCACAATCTGCTTATTTGTTTAAAAACAACAATACACTGGCACAGATTCACAAATTCATCATGGAATCGATTAAACGGTGCAGTAACATGGTGGGTTAGGGTGTTACAGAAATATTAGGAAGAAAATGAAAGCGTTTCAGGATTAAGACTTATCTGTTTGACTCCAATTCACTGTAATTCAATGAAAATTAACAGTTTCACACTGATCAGTGACAGTGTTATTCCTCTTCCCAGGCTTTTGTTTCCCTAAGTGGAGTGCCACACTGCTCACAAGGAGGTTGGGCTTTTTGATGGGGATGCTGACAAAGCTTTCAGCTTTATATCTCAGGAAGGCACCCTCTGTTTGTGAGGGTGCTGCTTCTTCATCCTCATCCTGCCCATGGCAGGGGCTTAGAACTAGGTGATCTTTAAGGTCCCTTCCAACCCAAACCAGTCTGGGATTCTATGATCTAACATGTCTCTGAGCAGCTTTTCTCCCAGTCTTCATCTTCATGACTCTTTGGATCCCTCACCATCATGAACTTTCTTCCCATTGAAGCCTAGGAGTCTCTGTTTCACTTTCCTGATGATGAAGTGTTCTCTGTTCGTTTTTACTATTGTTCTGTATTGATATTTTGTTTTCATGGAAAATCCAATCCATGTCAGTAAAATTATATTAGGGATGTATGGAATATTGAATCACAATGTTGAGTGCAAGGGGAACGGCAACCCTGGGATTCTTGTTTTAAGGACAGGTTGGTCTGTATTTGCACAACTAACAGTTTGTGCACTCATGCACTGCCTGTCCACGGAGAGCATTAAACATCCCTGTTAATCCTGGTGCTTATCCTGGGTCTTAATCCCAGCATGGCCTCTGCCCCCTCTGCGACAGTGGCTGCTCAAATAAACTGAAACAAACCAGGTAAGTGTATTAATGGTGGCACTTACCAGCACTCCAGAAGCTGGTAAATCAAAGCCAGACACCATGGGAATGGATCCTGTAGCTATTACGCAGCATTCAGCAGCAATGGACCACTGGGAATTCATGGGGAAAAGAAATGTAATAATTTCCAGGGCTATCTGAGTCTGACTATTACCTGACCTAAGTAAATCCCCGCAAGTTTTAATACTTACAAAAATGTAGTTCTGCAAAAATTAAAAATACAGCTGGTATTCCCATCATTTCCTCATCCTTCTGAAGCCCTATTCCCACACATTTTTCCAGTGCATATTAATAAATTAGAAAAGGTTAATCTTGAATGGGCAGAAGTTCTGCGTTGTCTGGTCAGTGTGCACAGGTCTGCTGGGGGACAGGCACAGGGACCTGCTGCACAGGCCACCCCGATGTCCTGGGGTGCAGCACCTCGACAGCACCCACAGCACCGCACTGGGGTTACATATACATACACATACCTACATATGTACATATATATGTGTATGAATATACAAGTATGTATATGAACAGGGTGCCCAGAGAAGCTGTGGCTGCCCCATCCCTGGCAGTGTTCAAGGCCAGGTTGGACACAGGGGCTTGGAGCAACCTGCTCTAGTGGAAGGTGTCCCTGCCCGTGGCAGGGGTTGGAACGTGGAGGAGCTTTAAGGTCCCTTCAACACAAACCAGCCTGGGATTTCTATAAATTCTATGATATATAACACCCCCTTTAATCTGTTTTTTTGTTTCATAAGGACCAGGCATAGTTCACCTTGTTTTAACAGGCTACAGGAAGGCAACCATAACATTTAATTAATATGTTCCATCTGCTTTTTAGCACTGTTTTAATTATAAATGGTTAATTTAGTCATGGGGTATGTTGATCACAGACCAAGAAGCCAGTCAGAGCTCTGCACACCCTAAAAGCATTTCAGGGTGTGCAATCCTTTGCAGGGTTTGGGGCAGGATGTGATACATGGAAACCTGGAAAAGCAGTGAAGCCACCTTGGTGTGGAGGCCATCTGAGGTAAAATAAGCTTCCCCAAGCCCTTGGGAAACTCTCTGGGAAACTCAAGCTGGCTTCCATCGCTCTTGCTGGATACTTGTGCCCTGAAAGCTGCTGCGTCCCGCAGTGCTGGGATGCTCCAGGCTGAGTGGCTCCAGCTCGCCTGCAGGCAAATTGGCTGTAGAAGTGGCTTAAGCTAAACCGAAATTCCAAAGCTGTTTACAGCTTCAGCACCCTCATTTTTTGCTTCCTTCCCACTCCCTCTGAAATATTTCCTTTTGATATTTTAATTTCTCTTGGGCTGACTTTAAGGAAGAAAGTTAGGTTGGAACAGATGGTTGTCAGCAAACCAATGCCTGCAAAGCACAATTGAGAATTAATGCACAAAAAACTAAAACTTGGCACCATCGAATCCTCTTGATATAATTGTCAAAAGAAATCTGGCTTGGAAAAATTTTTTTGAATAATATTTTCAAAATCCAAACGACTGAAACTTTAAACAAACAAAATAGACTTTCTTCGAGCATATGTAAGTGGTAATGAGAACCTCCAAAGGTCATTCCTGAAAGGCTGTGGCGTGACCTACAAAACTACTGCTCAGGGCTCTTTGCCACAGGCACTCTGGAGTAGCTGGGTCAGCGCTCGATAGCAGCATGCGTCATCCAAGGAGCTGCTTTCAGCATGAGAATATGAAACAAGTAACCTGCAGCTTCCAATTGTGGAAGGGCCCCAGCATCAAGGTCTGACTGACAGGAGCAGGCAGGGAACAATGGAATCCCAGCCTGGTTTGGGTTGGAAGGGACCTTAAAGCTCATCCAGTTCCAACCCCTGCCACGGGCAGGGACACCTTCCACTAGAGCAGGTTGCTCCAAGCCCCTGTGTCCAACCTGGCCTTGAACACTGCCAGGGATGGGGCAGCCACAGCTTCTCTGGGCATCCTGTGCCAGCGCCTCAGCACCCTCACAGGGAAGAGCTTCTGCCTAACACCTAACCTCAATCCACAGCAAGCCGAAGCACACTGCGGCTGTCTTTCCACACTACAATGTTCACTGCTAGGCTTTTATTAAAAGTTTCTTCTGTGGTTTCTCTTTACAGAGAGAATTTGATTACTTTGGCACAGATTTCCTGTGTGGCCCTATTAGGCATTTTTGTTGAGAAGACAAAAACCTCTGTAAATGGCTGCTTACCCTGGGAAGGGAGCGCTGGGTTTTCTCACAGCAGAAGTGTGTCCCAGGTTGAACCTTTTGCTCTTTTGATCTTCAGCCATTATCACGTTTTATGGATGAGGAGGTGGTTTCGCATGAATCCAGTGTGAGTTTATTCCAGGCTGTGGAAATAATTACAGATGAAAAGCATGAGCACAGGCAGGAAAAAGAAAAATAAAAGAAAGGGATGGGGGTGCGGGAAGACTCTTATTATGGTTTCAATTTTCTATTTAAAAATGATATTTTTTTTTCCTTAATAGATGAAAATAATGTCAAAACCTGTCAGACAGAAAAGCCATTGATCCAGCAGAGCTGTAAGTGCCTCCCCACGGCCCCCTGCCAGGCAGTGGGTGTCTGTCCCCGCAAGGCCCCCGCCACTGGAGGGACACCCAAGGGTCAGCCCCCACACTGTCCATGAGGAACATCCCAGCCTTGCTGGTCCAGGTCTGCGAATGGTTTATAACAATGGGGTTTACAATAACTCTCAAGTAAGCAAATGCCACATGGGTTTCTGAAGTGAGAACTGATGTACAACGAGGCCGTGCCTGGTTCCTGCGAGTGTATCCTGGAGTAAAAGCTAGCACTCACCTTTCAGGAGGAATGAATCATAGAGTCATGAAATGGTTTGGGTGCTGGTTGCACCCTTCTGCAACCAGCACGTGATAAACTGACATGTCAAACGCAATGGGTGGCACCAGTCCCTGCTCTCTCCCCTAAGAATGGGCACCACGACAAAAGCTGGCTTGAAAGGACACCAAGGTCTGAGCCTTGTAGGAGAGGGAGGTGCTGGGAGCAGGAAACAAGGGCACAGCTCCTGCTCCCTCGGCGCTCCACAGTGTTGCACACTGCTATCAGAAGGGATGCTGTGTGACCGGGGATGAACCACACTCAGCAGATGAGATGTGGGTGATGTCTTGAAAGGATGTATCTGTGATGCCTCCACTAACATCAGTGCCGGGTAAATAACTCAACATGCGCCACCTAATTGTTAAACGTGTCGTTTTGCTTGACAGCTTTCCTAATTTGATACTCACAGGAAAACTAATACCCTGTGTTGTCCCCTTTGCCTAATTACAGCCTAAAGGCCATTCATCACACAGTGACAGGCGGCGTGTGATGAGGTCGAGGTAATCCATCACTGCTCATACTCCTTGACAGCGACTTCCACCACCGCAGACAGACTTGCACAGATGACACCCCTGGGATGGTGCTGGCTGTTGGTGCTTGTGGGGTGGTGAGGACCGACCCAGGCTTGCACAGGAATGGTGGGCACTGGCCAGGGTTCCTCTGCTCTCGGCTGTGCCATGGTACCAAGGCAGCTGGACCACTGCATGGGGCACCTCCAGCCTTGGCTCTCGCCGTGGTGGCCGTTGCATCCTCAAGCTGCTGTGTGAGCACCAGCTCTTGCCAACCTGCCGTTTACAGATACATGCCCGAAACATGGCCAGTGCTCACTGCCCTTTAGCTTTTCCTCTCCAGTCCTGCATATATCATACTGTTCATTTCAGTGAATTTTCCCAGATTGTACTATCTAACCATTGTCTATATAACCGTGGAATTAAATGTAACCTTCAGAGTACTGCTTACCATTTCCATCAGTAATGATCATCAATCCATAGGTTTGGGGCTGAGCATTTTTAATCATCCAAGGAAAGATAACTTTTCTTGCAACAGGATGCAACCTGTGGAAATAAAAACAGTGTAACAGCCAGAATACGACAGGACAATCTAGTGACAGCAATAGGAACTCAACCCACTTTAGTGTAAATAGAAACTATTGTGCCTAGGTGCTGGTTCTGGTCAGAGCTCAGGGTGCTAAGGAGTGTGGGGCATTTTTCATTTCTTCTGAAACCTCAGAAGCTTGAGGGAGAAGAAATGCAGCTCTAACCCAGCTGTAGCCACAGGATGAGCTAACCCAGGACCTCTGTCTAGAGCTGAAGCTAGCAAAGCTCTGCTCAGATCCTCTACCAAGGAACTGGATGTGGCTCAATCTGTGAGTGAGATGCTGCACTAATGGTGAAAGATAGTGGAAAATCGATCAAATTAGACAAATCTGTTATTTTTAATAAAGGAATAAAAACCAGATAGTCCTTCATTAATTTCATACCCAGAAAGGACCATTAGACTAACCTAATGTCATCTCCTGCAGTTCATCTACTAATTTCTTCGCAGCATGTGACCGCTGGTTCTAGCTTTAGCACTGCTTCCACATCATGCCCCAGGTTTCACTGGCAAGGTTGTTGTGGTGTGCAGCCCCCCGCTGGATCTCCTGGCTGCTAGTTGCTTTGGGCAATCAGAACATGCTTGTTCCTGCCATGAGTTTGCTGCGTTTGGTTTTCAGCTGTTGCAGCCAACAGTGCCCATGCCCGAGGCTCCGCGTGCCTGGTGCTTGCATTGCCCCTTAAACACCCTTCAGCAGCACTCAGTGGGATATTCTCTGGAGTGAGATGAGGCTCACAGCTCTGTCACCTCCAGGGTCTTGCCCTCCTTGTAAAGTCTCACTCCCACTGCATTCCTGGACATTGCCTTCTTCCTACCAGAACATTCCTGACCTTTTCCACACTAAAACCCTGGACTGGGCTCCACAGAGGGGGATGTCCACATGAGCACCCCCAATCCGCGGGGCTGAGCTGTTGCCACCCAAACTATTAGCCCTCACTGATGGATGTCCTCTGCAATGCAGTATTGTGTTAAGGAGAGATCCCTATGGCAACTCACTAGGAACACACTGAAGAGTGATGGCTTCCTGTTTTTGATTACATTTTTAGATCATTTAACTGTTTTTAATCCATTTAATTTCTGAGGCATTACTGGGTCTAAGGCAATTTTTCAAAGTGCCTGGGGCAGTATCAAATTATTTTAGGAAACCTGTTTTGTGACAGGTACCTTCAGTCAGCAAAGTTATCATCTCACTGGCAATTCTCTGTAGTCTTATGCTTCATAAAACCACTTTGTTTGGCATTAATTGTGTTCCAGAACTGAAGAATTCATTAGTGATGGCGCCTTACAAGTTCCATTGTTATTTCTGTGCCTCACAGACGGTCATTGGTTACCAGAACTTTGATATTTACCCTTTTTGAGCACAGATACAATATAATTCCTCCTCCTTAGGGATCGACCCATTGTTCTGAGGTTTGTTAAAAATTATTATCAATAGCTCGGGGTATTCAACTAGTTTAATTCTCCCACGCACAAGCTCCGCTCATGTCAATGGGAAGGTTTCTAGGCATTACCGTCCTGAAGTAGGTAGGACAGGGGGTTGGTTGTTACTGAGATGTGCAGATAATTCCTTTCCCTTGTTCTTCATTTTACCAACCAGCATCTTCAGCATTGTCAGCTCTCCCACCCATCTCCATTCCCTAAGGACCCATACACATCCATTGCTGTTCCTGTTGCACACCAGAGGAGCATGTGAAGCCTTTTCCTCCTCATTTCTTGTGGCTCCAAGGCACACAGTGCCCAGTGCCCCTCCTGCCTTGCACTTTGTTTCCACTCTTTTCTCTTTTTCCACGTTTCAATGAGAAAGAAGCCACATTTGGGGGGTTGGGGGGTGGTTTCAGTGTGATTGCTAAAGCTTTCTTGTCATTTTCAAAGAGTACAGTGTTGTCATCTGTGTACTGAGGAGCTCTCTGTTCTGATGTGTCTGGAAGCCTTAATTCTCCGTGTTCAGCTGTGTTGTGTCTCAGTCCTGTCTGAGCATATGCATCGTGTTTCCCCCCTCTGCAACTTTGTTTTTCCTTGCAGGAGACGGGATGGAACAGCACCACAATGTACCT
Organism: Strigops habroptila; assembly: GCF_004027225.2. NCBI lineage: Eukaryota > Metazoa > Chordata > Aves > Psittaciformes > Psittacidae > Strigops > Strigops habroptila. Next base: position 62,953,000 of record NC_044284.2, read on the forward strand.
CCTTGTCAATAGGTTTTGTTGGAAAGTTGATTAAGTTTATCTGTATATGATAGCTCAGAAAGGAAACAGAAACTCTGAAAAAATAAAACAATTTTCTGTAAAAAATAATATGAATTCCTCATTAAAAGTTGCGCCCAGGCTGCCTGCTGAGTGCCGCCAAGTTATCCTAGTGGAAAAGCTGCTGCCCATGAATCTCTTCTGTCTCCTTTGACATTGACAACTTAAAACCTTTGTTCTTTTCCAGCAGTTTTTCTTCAGCATCACCTTTTCTGACAGCTGGACCAGAGACCAGGTAATGAGGTGGAACCTTTCCAGGTCTAATCCCCATCAGTCCTGCTCTGCCAGTCTCCTGTGAGGACATGGACCAATGTCCTGGGCAATCTCATGCCCCAGCCTCACCATGATTCTCTCCATGGGGGTCTACATGGGTTGAGTTACACCTTACTTACCAGTCATTGCAAAGGGACTTACCAATGGATCGAGCTGGCAAAATGGAAGAGGAAGAAGCAGGGTCATGGCTCTGACTTGTCACTCCCATGGCAGGCACGTTGGCTCCAGCCAAGCAGCATGACAGGTCCCCTTGCAAAGAATCCCAGACTGGTTTGTGTTAGAAGAGACCTTAAAGCTCAGCCAGTTGCAACCCCCTGCAGGGGCAGGGACACCTTCCACTTTTTCCCCCTTCTTCCACTAAAGAACAGGGAGAAAAAACGGTCAACAAAGGAAAATCATATGGGATTTATGCACCCAGCAGTGCACAACCTTCCAATTAACACCCTATTCTACACATAGAGTGGTCATTAGTGGTCAGACTGCATATCAAAAATTCAGAAATTGCCATGGCTGTTTTGGCTCAATTTTCTAGGTACCAGCTGATCCACAGAGAAGTATTTGCCTACTTAGTACAAACATACTCTGGGACCAAACTGCCAAACAGCAGACTGAAATATTAGCAACAGTATCATGCAAACGTTCTTTATCTTCTGCCATGAATTCAGAATCCTCTAAATTATTCATTAAGGTCCATAAAACCTCTTGGAAAATTAGGTGTTATTATTGTTGAAAGAAACCAATGCGATTTAGTGAAGAAAACATATGAAAAGGGCAGCCTGAGAAACAGCTGCTGACAGAGGTGCCTCAACTGACTGATCCTGATTGAATCTGCCTTTGAGACAGTGACTGAGCTCAGCCCCAAGCCTCGCCACAGCCCTCGAAGGGTGCAGGCTGAGGTGGATCAAAAGGCAGAGAAAATCTTACGACCAGCCTCTGTGAAGTGAAACCAATGAGTTTTACACAGCTCTGCTTAAGGGCTTTTATGTGTGCAACATCTCAGCCGTAACATATCACTGATGTCTTCTTCTTCTTCGTTTAGTTTTCATGGGTCTCTTTTAAAGATATAAATGAAATAAAAACAGAAACCTACACAAAAAATAGTTAAATATGGAATAGGAGGCCAGAAATCACACACACATAAAAAATGAGCCAGGATTTCCTTCTGCACCGGTAAAGGACACAAAGAAGAAGTTTCTGCTGGTCCCTCCCGTCCAGTCTCTGGCTCTGCCTTTCCCCAGTGTATTATGGTATATAACCCCCTTTTCTAGCCCTGATTTTGTTTTAATCTCTTCCTTATTCTGTGAGGAACACCTGAAAACAGTGATAACAACCCACCCACAGCTAAGAAATGCTGTATGTATTTTAAGTGGTCAACCCTTCCAGTTTGAAGTTCGATGGCCAATGAGGTGGCTCTGTGTGGGCACAGTTTGATGGTGGAAACCAGAAATGGAGCTGATGCACTTGAGTTCCGTTGCCTCTATCAAACACATTCATGGTTTGCTGCAGCTGAACCACCTCTTTATATCATGTATGTTTTAGCTCTGGATGGCAAAAAGGCAGTTGAAGTGGTGTTTTGATTGAAAAAGCTCTTGATTAACCACTGTGATGTTGATGGATGCAACTTTCTGTGCTGCCAAAGCCTTAATACCTGATGGTGCAGACTGTGTGGATCTGTAGTGTACCCTCAACAACACAAAGGTTCTGATTTGGTCAACATTTTAGTTTCACTATTAAACTAACCTAACAGTTTCTTTTCCAAAGTACAGCTTTTGGTTAGGGTGTTTGCTACATGCAAGATGCTCTGCTTTTCTTCCCCTGAACCGAAAATAAAGCAGTGACTAAGCTACAGCTCCCAGCCTGCAGGGCTGTGTGGAGCTCAGTGTTTGCCAGAGAACAGAAGGTCGGAGTTGGGAAGGAGGGGACTGATCCTCCAGCACTCGGTCCCCACAGAACATCAGTCCATCAGTCTGGCTGCCCTTGCCTCCAAGGCCCATGAGTGCTGCTGGGAGCAAGGCTTTCAGACTGACCCTTCTTCCAGTGGTCCCTCCCCCCTCCAAATTTAGTGACAGATTGCAAACACTTTGGTTTGAGCTGCTCTAAATGCAGTGCTATAAACTGAAAGATAATGGCAAAGCACAGATTTCATTCTCTTTCCTGCAGACTTTGCTCAGGGACAGGGCATAACCTGCAAATTCCATTCCCTGTTCTGTGTGTCTGTTCCCCTCTCACAAACAGCTCACCAACATGCCCTGCTGATGTTGGTCTTCACCTCAGCTGAGGGTAGGAGCAGCCCTGGACCCTCCGGGGGAAGGCAGAGCCCATAGCCATGTCCAGCTCAGCATCAAGTGTGGGGACCCTGATCAAGGCACTGACATCCCTGCCACAGGTACCCATGGGAGAAGGTGCCTAACGGGACCAGCTCAGGAACACTGATGTGAGCTGCAAGTGAGGTCAGAAATCACTTAGGGGTGCTGAGATGGACAGAAGGTTGGCAGGAGAGACCCGGGAGGCAGGGGCACATCTAACTCACTGCCCCATGGCCTGTGCAGTGGTTTCACCTCCACATCTCCCTAACCCCCATCCACGGTCACAGCACTTGTGCTAAAACATCAATATTGGTCTGTTAATACCCAACAAATCAATATTCAGATGTCTGTACCATCAGATTGATAACCCAGCGATGTTTGGGTTTGGTTTTAAAAGCCAAATTGCATACTCTGCATTCACTTGGCAACTGAGGAGCAGGCAGAGAAACCCCTTTTCATTTTAACAACTTCAAATGTGTTGACACGCATCAAATCCAGATCGGGGGTAGGTTTAAGTGACACATGACATCTGACTGGAAGGTTTATGTGTTTGCAGTGCGAACACAAAAAGGCTTAGTGTGCCTGGGAAGAAACAGAAATAAGATCTGTGACAACAAAACTTGCTTGCAGATAATTAATCCCATTTGGAAATAAGTATGGGCATATTTCCATCCCTTTTGTTTCCTCCTCTTACGATCTACAGGTCAACTCTTGCTGTGAAAATATTAGCAGTGAGCAGCTTTCCCAGCCCCACACCCAGCACATACTGAGGGTGGGTGTTCAGCTCCCAGACGTGTTTGTAACAGGAGGTTCCTGAGCCTGTGGCGCAGGGACAAGGTTCACCCACAAGGGTCAGAGCCATAAATAACCAGAGCAGGCTGCTTCTACTCCAGAGAAGGAACCAAACTCTGCATAAATAATGAGGAGATGAATGAAACCTTCACACACACCTAGTGTTTGTCTGTATTATTCCAGCTAGCACATTACATGTTCCCAGCAGTGCTTGCCTTACTTCCAGGTCCAGGACATCATCACTGCAACTATCACAGAGGTACAGGGCAGCAAACGCTGATCTGAAACATTTGCACCTGGGAATTGATGTGCCCAAGCATGAGGATGATGCTGCACAACTCTGGTGTATCCAGCCTGCATTGTAGAATGTGTCCATGCATGTGAGGAGACCCATCACTAAGTTCTGGAAAGATTCTGTCTCAGAGAGAGACGGGATTCTGCAGCTTCTCTGTGCAGGTGCTTTATACTGGGAGTACAACCTCTTCTTGGGTTCAGCTAATGAACCCTGGGCTCAAAAGCCAATCTGTATTTCCCACAGCACTATTGATTGCAATTCTAATAAGATCCTTCCGCATAACTCTTTGTAAAGAAAGAAAAAAAGTGATCTAAGTTCCTCTCATACTGAAATACCAAAAAAAGAAATCTTGGTTAAGTCTCTTCAGGACTCTTAAATACATTGCACTATTAGCGAGGTAAAAATGACAGGACAGGTAAGAACACTTACATCCAGTCATCTTATGCCTCACACAATGGCTTTTTTTTTTTTTTCCTCACCTAACATCCAGAAATTGTTGGGATTCTATATCTCAGGAATGCTGGGATGCAGACACACAAATACACTCAGTTAACCTTGTTCCCAGTACATCTAATTGAGTTTCAAGAGGGAGCAGCAAACCGCTTTCACACACAAATGAGGGACAAAGAGAAATAAACAGTAAGAGATGCTGGAGTATCAAGCCTCAGCTATTTGCTCGTGCTATACAGAAGATCACAGACTGTGTATGCCCATACTACTGCAGATAATGGCATGGAGGGATAGATGCAATTGATGCAGTTTTTAACCCTCATAACATTTAATTTTCTATAAACCTGTTGAGAGTACACTGATGTTTCATTCCCTCCTTGTTTGGAAACAGATTTGGTACTTGCTACACATCTTCCTACGCCCCTAATCATGCAGAAGACAATCCACAGAAATGAGGCTACAGACGTTTCACTTTGTTTCCAACACAAAGGTTTATGCAACTGATTAATGACATGAATTTTCCTGTGTGTGATGCTTTTACCAGCATTTCACATGGCTGAGTAATTCTCTCCTTTGTAAAGTTGCTGCAAGTGGCAGCAGGAGCTGAGGAGGAGGAAGGAGCTGTGGGGGTCCTTGGAGCTGATCCCGAGGAGCAACCCAGAGCAAGCCCCCTGCAAACAGCTCTCAGAAGCCAGTTCCTAAAGCAGATTCAGAGGCACTGAGGCCACCTGAGCAGCCACAGACTGGTTTAGGGCTCTAGGGACAAGCCACTTGTGCGCCTCAGCCCCATCACACTTCACCCCACAAAGCCTGAGCACGGCACGTTCCTGACACTGTCTGTCTTCAGCAGATCTGGGAATGGCATCTCAGCTTCTGAGGCTTGCTCTGTGGACAAAGCTGTGTCGCAGCCATGGATGCATTCTGAGGCAGACCACGGCTAACAGGAGCAAAAAGCATTCCCAAATTCGATTATTTAGGTTTATCAACTGAAAGCAAGTTGAAAATTTGCAAACAATGTGGATTTGACCCTGGAGTTCCCAGGATTTGCATTAATATCCCTACACACACACTCTCCAAACTGATGCCCCGGCTGCTCAGAGCACCCACTGTCACTGAGCATGGCAGCAGATTTGTCAATTCACTCTTGTGCTGCAGAAACGTGTTTCTGCTGAATTCTGTTCCCAAGCCAAGCGTTGGCAACAACATTCATTTCATTCACATCTCCACTTTTCCAAAGTAAATAATTTTTACTTATTTAATTCTTAATCAAATGTTTCAGAAGAGAACCCACTTGACCTCATCAGATTTTGAGTCTAAGAATGACTGGGAAGCTTTAAGTTACTGAGAATTTTCCTTCCTACTCTACACAACCGTCGGTCTGTAAGAACAGTACATGAGATGCTAAGACACCTTGACTTGTGCAGAGATTTAATTGCCCTCTTGTACTTTGTCCAGGAAAGACAACTTGTACAGACACAAAGAGTTGACAGAAGAGCCATAACCTGCAGAAACTTCATTCCAGTTTCCAGAAAAGTCCTGACACAAATAGTCCAAGCAACTGTGAGTCCTTGCACAGAGACAAAGGGAGAATGAAATATCAGCGTTGATTTGGCAGGAGCACTTCATGTCCATTTTTCCAAGGCTCAGTGGTGGAGCCTGCGGTGAGCAGTAGCTGCGCCTTGAGCAAGGAGCATGCTGTGGTTACCGTGCTGTGTTCCTGGCAGAGAATAACCAAACTCCAGCCTACATGAGGGTGGACAGGAGCTCACAGCTGGAAAGCTTTCCCAGGCAGTGCCCCAAGAGCATCTCATCATTATGTACATCTATTATAAATCACCGCTAGCAGCTGGAGTTGTTAAGCATGAAATTATGTATACATTTAGAGAGTGCAAAGAGCACTGAGACGGAACAGGGGGAAGGTGGAGCTGGTGGAAGTGGTCCAGAATCACCCTTGTAGATGATACAAGGGAGTTAAGGGAATATACCAGCTATACTATGGATATGTAGCAGTCAGAGAAACTCATCTGCAAAATTATCCATATGCCTCTGCACTCCATTCCCACTCCTCCCATGAATACAGTGTGCAACTGTTCACATCTAGCTGAGGCACAAATGTTTAATGAAACCTGTAACCGGTCTGCAGGATGTTTGTGTTAAATAATGAATAAATCATGAAGAGAGGTTCCCATCACTTAGCTTCTCGACTTCTCATCTGATATGAATTTATTTGGAAGGTCATACTCGTGTTTGGAGAACACCAGGAAAAATGCTCCTACTGTCCTGAAAGACCAGGGGAGAGCGCAGAGACCTCAGCGCTTTGGTTTGAGAGGTTACATGAGATGACACGGCCCTGCACAGCACCTCGTCCCACTACAGGTGGTGTGTTATGGGAAGCATTACCCTGTGTGAGGGTGCCTGGAGCTGATCAATCTTTACTGGAACACAAGGAACAGAGGCCTGCACAAAGCAGGGGAAAGGTCTCTAGCAAATTAAAGGGATCAGATTTAACTTCTTTAACTGATTGTAAGCTTTAAAGATTTTTGTTCCAGTAAAAGTATTGATCAGCAGGAGATTTGCATACTCCTCTTCCATTTGATGGGGTATTTATGCCACAACCAGCTATAGAAACATGAAGTAAAACAGGGGAAAAGGTTAAAGGCAACATTTGAACCATGAACATCTTTTGCACACTACCCAAAAAATTTTTTTTCTAGAATGAAATTAAAACTTCTTAATGTACACTTTGTTTTTCGACAGATTCAGGCAGCAATAGATCCTGGCTGTGCTACAACATCCTGTTACCTTTAATGGCTTGCCAGGTTTCCAGCACCAACATGAGAAGGAAAATAATGGAACAGCTTCAGTCTGATTTTTAGATCCTTTTACGTATTTCTCAGTTACAAGAGCTCTACCAGCAATTCCATTTTTAATTACCAGAGTTGTGCTGTATATGAGCTTTAAATCACAGCGCGCTGCTTGGAGGCGGGAGAGCAGGTTTCCTGGTGTCACAGGCGGAAGCTAGAGTCAATATTTAGACATTTCAGATGGCTTTTAGTTTTGAACGCTGATAATTGAACCAGCCTCCCATTGATAATTACCTTTCGCAGGGAGCTAAGGTGCAACATGCTCTCAGCATTGGTAATTAAAAATAAATGCAAAGAAGTTGACATGGGAAAGCTGGGACCCAGGAGCAGAATGGGCCTGGTGCGGAGCCTGGGGACTGGGGAGATGCTCCACAGGAGCCCCAGCCCAACACTGCTTCCCTACAAGCCACCACCGTGTCACCCAGCCACAGCCATGATGCTCCCCACCCTGGTCCTGCCTGAACCCCGCTGCAGGCTTCCAAATCACTGCTTCAACAGCCCATGGAGTTATGTCTGACTGGGATGCTCCCCCCACCCTAAAGTGTGCTTCCCTGGGAGCCTCTTCCAGGATGGGAAAGGCAATGTCACCAGCCAAGTGCACCACAACATAGTTCATCCCCCTCTAGTCCAGCAAACAAATGGACCCATCAACTCTTTCTGATTATTTGGGGGTTGGACTAGATGACCAGTTTTTTGCCTCCCTGGCAGAGCATGAGACTGAGAAAGTCCTTGGTCGGAGTAAACGTCACATAGCAGCAACTAAAACCATTGGTGTTATCAGCGTTGTTCCCAGGCTGAAAGTCAAAAACACAGCACTGCACCAGCTACTAAGAAGGAGAAAAATGACTGCTATAGCTGAACCCAGGACACCTGTAAGGATCCCTTCCAATCCATACTATTCTATGATTCTATTTCTGCCGTGTTATGCCCCAGGGCTGTGGGTCCCCCTGGGGACACTGGTGGGGCCAGGCTGGTCCTACAGCACAGAGGGCATTAAGGGTGACTCCAGAACAGCTGAGGAAACCCCTCCCTGCCCTCCCATAGGCTTATTTCTTACCTATAGACAGCCCCAGTCTGCAGGGGCAGCACCAAATGCGCCATGGGATGCACAGAAAGGGGTGAAGGAGGCAATCAGGTGAAGGCCCATGTCCCTGGTCACACACAGCTCTTCTGGCTGATCACTGGCATTCAACTTGCCAAACCACCCCCCACCCTCCTAGCAGCAGGTACATCAGAGCTGGGATTTCTTTTTCAGGGCAAGATCCAAGCAAAGCTGTGAGATTAAAGGCAGACATTGAGTGCCTGGAATATAAACCGTGTAAGTGATGAGCATTTACCCTTTCTCCCAGATTTCAGATGTGTGTGCAGGAAGAACAAGTGCTTTCATGCTGCCGTAGCAGGGAGCGAAGGCGGCACAATCCCAGGCCCTGAGCAGCAGCACGCACACAATGTCTCGGCACCAGGGAGCTGGCAGCAGGGCTGCTGATGGAGACCAAAGCGGCAGCACATCCTCTCATGCCCGGAGATCAAGCAGAGGAGGTTCACAACAGGATTCTGGGCATGTAGAGTGACGCTCACAGTCACAATAGAGCTGTTCATAACATGTGATGTGGCAGATGGGACAGCTTTTGCTGGGAAATAGAACCTGATCTTTAGACGACATGTTCCTGGTACGAGTCCTCAGGAGCATCGCAGGGACAAGACCGCAGAGGCTCCCCGTGGGTTCACTGCTCTAGAGGAATCCTTCTGAAAACACTCAAATCAAGAATAGTTTCTTTATCTGCCTGTGCAAGCTCTCCAGCAGGACCAGTTCTGTATGTCTGTAAAGAAGAAGAGGACATGCAGAGTCTTCTTCTTTTACAGGAGTTTTTACATTACCCAGGATTTCTCAGCCACGGATTTGGGAACCATAGCAATTCCAGGTACTCACCCAGGAACCGCCAAGGGCATTCTGCTTTGCAGTCTTCCCTTCTCCACAAACATCCTCTCCATGGCCCGCAGCCCCAGGAAACATCCTCACAAAGGGATACAAGTTACACTCACCCTGAATTATTTACCTTAAACTTCTAGGTTTGCTCATCTTCACAAACCTTCCCAAAGAAGCTGTGGCTGCCCCATCCCTGGCAGTGTTCAAGGCCAGGTTGGACACAGGGGCTTGGAGCAACCTCCTCTAGTGGAAAGTGGAAGGATGGGGTTTGGAACTGGATGAGCTTTAAGATCCCTCCCAACCCAAACCAGTCCACGATTCCTCATGCATTAGGCACTTCAGCAACTAATCTGCTCCAGCACTGAGATTTCAGGTTCAGCTCAGGGAAACCCAAGTTCTTCAGAGATTTGTTGTCTTGCTGCTGTTTATGTTTTTATGAAGCAGAGAAAACGCCCCAAGTCTGCAGCAGGCTTGTGACATACAAATGAGAACCTGGCTTTGTTACATGCCTACACTTCAAAGCTGAACTTCAAACGAATTCGTGTGAAACATCTGTACGAGAGGCCCGTTGTGATGTTAGAGCTGCCTGTGCATTACAAAGGTCCAAGCGCACTTTCCAGTGGCGGGTCTGGACAAAGGGGGCAGGACTTCACATCAAGGACCTTAACAAATGCTGAGAGCTGGGCACCAGCACACTGCCCTGCCCCAGGAGGCTGAAAGCAGGACCACGGGGGTTCAAGGTCTCCCATGGCCAGCAGGACCTGGGGCAGTGGCATTTACAACAGGGTCCACCCCAGGTTTGCACTCCTGGAGAGGTGGAGAGCATCACCTTCAGAGTTCCTCCTCACTGGTGCAGCCTCCAGGGTCTCTACACTCCAATTTCTGCCCAACACCACCCCACCAAACCCACCTATAGCCAGATTTTTAGCATCATTATGTGACATCACCTGGAATTTATTTAAAATGGCAAAAAGAGCTGAGGTTTCATCTTTCCCAAGGTGAAAAACTAAAGACAAAATATCCTCTGGACAGATACCATGGTGCTTGTGAGCTGACGGAAATATGCATTGATAATTTTCCTGTGCTAAAAGTTCCTAAAAACCATTTTTGGACAGTTGGTTGGAGTAAACCAGTGGGTTGTGCAGGAGGTGCATAATCAGACAGGGACAAGCTCTGCCCAGGTCAGCTGTGTAAGTGACCTGTGACATATATGCACTCCTGCTTACTCAGGCAGCAGCCTGCATTGCTTTGGGTTGAAGGCAGCTTACTCACCCACTTGCCCTGTGGGCAGGGGGTCAGGGCTTCAGCTGCTTTAAAGAAGATGCTGGTAACAGACAAAAGCCCTTAAACCGAACAACCTTCAACTCCTTCCACCGGGCTCCCTTCCTAAATACACATTCACTTCCTTATTCTTTGAATGCTACCCCCAAAAACTATCAGCCAGGAGGACATTCCCTGCCCTTTGGCAAAGCCATCCTTGAGGATGCAGACACCAGCATGTGGGTTACCTTCCCCAGTCCATCTCCAAGAGCTTTTGAAGACAACAATAAAATAAGAGATGTTATAAGACAAGAGGTGATCCTGCCCCTCTACTCTGCTCTTGTAAGACCCCACTTGGAGTACTGTGTACAGTTCTGGTGTCCTCAACATAAAAAGGACATGGAGCTGTTGGAGCGAGTCCAGAGGAGGGCCACGAGGATGATAAGAGGGCTGGAGCACCTCCCGTATGAAGACAGGCTGAGAGAGCTGGTGCTGTTCAGCCTGGAGAAGAGAAGCTGCGTGGAGACCTCAGAGCAGCCTTCCAGTATCTGAAGGGGGTCTACAAGGATGCTGGGGAGGGACTCTTCATCAGGGACTGTAGTGGTAGGACAAGGGGTAACGGGTTCAAACTTAAACAGGGGAAGTTTAGATTAGATATAAGGAAGAAGTTCTTTACAGTGAGGGTGGTGAAGCACTGGAATGGGTTGCCCAGGGAGGTTGTGGATGCTCCATCCCTGGCGGTGTTCAAGGCCAGGTTGGACAGAGCCTTGGGCCACGTGGTTTAGTGCGAGGTGTCCCTGCCCATGGCAGGGGGGTTGGAACTAGATGATCTTAACACCCTTTCCAACCCTTACTATTCTATGATTCTATGTGAAGTGTTGTTTAGTGATTGACCATTTTAAGACAATAGGCTGCAAAGGACATGTTTGCTTCTGGTTCAGTTTTAAATTCCATTTGCTATTGTAACATAGTAGAGCTCCTGCAATCTGCGAGCACCTGCAATCACAGGCATACCTCCTAAAATCTGAATACTTCATAGCAAACAATTCTTCATGCATATATTTTACTATTCTTTGTAATTCTTGTTTTGAACATGAGTAGTTCATAAGTGCATGTTAAAAACACAAAGTAACTCCATACATTGTCACTTCTTCATTGGTAACTGAATCTCACTGAGCACATGAGGGTTTTTTGTCAGGTAACTATGGTGATACTCAAGGCTGGGATTTTTGTGGGTTTTGTGGTTGGTTTCTCAGGCTGGACGCTCCTTTTTTACCTGTATTGGAGGTTAACAAAAATATAATCTTTTTTTTTGCTAAGATAATATAAACCGAAAGATAAGAATAGTGGTTGGTAAATACGATGTGTCAAAAGCTAAAACAGACTAACAAACAGCTGCAGCACTTTGTCTTCATGTATATGTATTTGTCTTTACCCAGTATTTATGTGCAACACATTGCCACTGAGGTCAAACTTTGGAACCAAAAAACAACATATATGAATATAGAGCAGAAAGAGGTAAGAGTGGATTTGCCAAAGCCACAGCCCTTGAGCCACATCACTTACAGTAAGGTGCTCTGGATTTTGCAGTTTAGCTTTTCACAAGAACACAAATTCCAGCCTGGATGGCTCATTTTGTGCAGCCTTTGGGATTGGTACAGGCCGCACAGATAACACTGAGATACCCCTCTGATAACAGCGATTATCAGCACAAGTGAGGATCACTCAGTGAGCTGCCCCAGCTGCGAGAGCATCCTGAGCATGAGGCTCCTCTCACTGCCTGTGGAAGAGCAAAACAGCACCAAGTTCCCGTAAAATGATTTCCTAAACGTAGATGTGATGTAGTTTAACTTCATTATCGGACACACCAGCGCAAGGAGGTCATCTGAGCAGGCTGAGCCACTTTATTGAACATGTCTGTCATGGTCAGGAACCTGCACTGGGAGTGCTGGCACCCTTCCCTCCAAGCCAGGCAGGCAGGATGAGCCAGCTCCCAGACATCCAGGTGGTTCAACAGAGACAGCTAATGTGCAATCAGCAGAATAAAAAGCAATAATGAAGCTGCTGCAAGGGCTTTGTAATGCAATGATGACTAGCACATAATAGCTACTTACCCAGCACAAATACATGTGCCTTGAAGATGAATACCTTTGCTGAGAGCACACTTAGCTTTTTATTTCCTTCCCTCTACCATCCGGCATCCCTCATCTCTCTGAGGTCCAACAAGTGCATGAGAACACAGTGGCTTGCCCCAGATGAAGGTGCATGCACTTTCAGACCACTGCTCAGCCAGATGCCCACAAAACCAGCAAGTTACATATAGACCAGTAGCTCAGCCAAGCAGAAAGGTCAAGACTGCACTAAGTAAAAGGTTGGGGGTTTTAAATTTACTGAGTATCAAACAAGCACTTACAGATTGTCCTTTCTCCCTAGCACATTGCCCTCAATGCAAAGAACTTGCTTAGTCCTTGCTACTACACTAACACTCACCATTGAGTTGAGACTGAGGGAGGATGTGCACATACCTTGACTCTCCAGCCAGGACTGACCAACCTCTAGGTGACAACAACAGGAGAAGAGAACTGCTGAAAACCACTTTTATAGCCCCAGTCTGAGGAGATTGACTGGCCTGGGCTGGGTTTAACAACCTCCAGCTGGACCAGCCTTAGGCTGGGCTCATCTAGTACAAACGATGGGCTCTTGCTCCCTTCAGAACAAGGTCAGTCTGAGCAGAGCTGCTGCCCAGCGCTGCCCCAGGAGACCGGCAGCTCCTCCAGAGTACGTTGATACAACACCGGTGCTGCCACCCAGGGATGTGCAAGAGCAGGAGCAGGGGCTGGGGATGCTCTGGGAGCAGCAGCTCTGCCTCCTTGAGCCTCTGCAAACAGGGAGAACAGGAAGGTCTATAATCACAGGAATAATTGCTGAGGGATATCAGAAGGGGTTTGTTTGCAGAGTGTTCTCTGAATCTCACAATAAAAGCACATAAAAAGGACAGTAATTGGCCACTTGGGATAAAGTTGATGGTAAATACTCTAATAAAAAAACCCCAAACCCAGACTGTACTTCAAGCAGATCACTTCTCTTAGTATTTCTCCAGTATAAAGGCTTTCCTCCGCACCTCTGCATTTTTATGCATAATTTGCCTGCTACTTCTACAATTACAGCACCTAAAAAACAAACCAAACCAGGACGTTTTGCTGGTCTGAATGAGAACATGTGTCTGTCTGGGCGCAAAGCTGTTGTCATTTCAATCACCTGCTCTGGAACTTGGTGCTTTGGGGCTGGGAGCATGTTGGCCTAGAGATTTTTTGTCCTTTTTTTGATTCAGCTGAACACAGAAGAATGGGAAGAGCAGGGTCTGGGAACAGCACTGTCCATCATGGGCTTAGTGAAATGCAGCAACGCTGTTAAGGGAATTGAGGGGGAAAAAATGATTGTGCTCTTTACCATGGGTGATGCTTTTTTACAGAAAACAGTAATAACAGCAATGGTATATTTAATTATTATTAATAAAACAATAATCAGGTAGAATTCACATTGCAATTCTAAAAGAAACCAAACCTGTTTGTGGCTGCACCTTTTAGCCCTGAGATATTTTGGTCCAGTGTATTTAATGCTTGAGCCCACCCATATGAGTGAGCAGCAGGACTTGCCCTGCTCCTGCTGTTAGTGCCAACATCAGAGGGAATCTTGTCAAGGAAGACTCTGCTGTGGCCTTACAGGCAATAGAGCAATGTTGCTCTTAGGGAATGTTTAAAGGCTTGAGGGATATTTTAAAATGTATTATAATAGTAACTTAAATCCTTTCCTGAGTTTGATTTCATTTTTTCACATGCCAGGCAAGAGAATGAACTACTTCAGGCACTCCAGCCCAACACAGCTTGCTTTCCAGTTGCTGCTGCTTTTGAAGCAGCAAGGATATGATGCAGAAAAGCAAGTCATATGCCAAATCACCGTTGGCCACACTTGAAATTTCACTGTGGAGTACAGCATGTAAGTAAATTTACATTGTTATATTTGGTTGTTTCAAGCAAATCTTAGAAAAATTGCCAGCAGAGATCTATGCTCCTGCTTTCCCTTTTTGACACTATCTGGAGTAACTACATATTCAGCAACTAATGTGTATGAGAAATCCACATGGAAAACAAAATCAGCACAAGGTTTAAATTAATCCAATAAGGACTAGCACAGAAAATAGCCCTCTTGGTTGTACACCGGGAGCACCATCTCCAGTGCCCAGTGTCAGGTAACATGGAAAACGTTGTACATCAAAGGTACAGGAAGTAACCTGGGTGAAGCTCCACAGTCTGTGACAAAGAAATGAGGCTGCAGAGCTGCTACCATCCTTTTTACCTCTTAACTGGGATGAAAGCTGTTATTTTTATTAGCACAGTGTACGTGTGGATAATTTGCAGTGAATCAGTGACTCTCACCTCTGTCTGCTCTGTGTGTTGTCTGGGGTCACTTCTCCCGAGTGCAGCAGCTCCTTTGAAATCATCCTCTGAATTATCTGCTTCATTTGTTCATTTTCCAGAGGAGGTTTAGGAGCACTCCGCCTGCCTGGGAGGCTGATGGTCAGAATCTGCACTTACAGCGCTGGCACTGCATCTTCCTGCCTCTTGACTGGAATGGGAAGAGCTCTTCCAGCCGGATTTCTGGTGCAAACACCGCTGAAGTGTTAGATGTGTCGAGTATTTATCATTTTTCACCTCAGAAGATCCCACTGTATCCTTAATAATAAGTAAGATCTATCACCTATTTACTTTTCAGATACAGGATCATAAATCCAGATTAACTCCAGTGAAAACAACAGAGTTTTGGACATGGGAGATGAGGGTAAGAGTGTAACACCACATTTAGGCAGTGAAAATCCACGCAACAGAGAGCAAATTTGACAGAGGAGATGAAAAATGGTAAGTGCTAATTGCTGCAAATCTCAGTGCAGTGTGATTAGATACTGCTCGTTACTTGCCTTTGTTAGAGTGTGGATAATGGCTTTTTAGGGTTTGATGGTGGTAGTTCTCTTTTCCATATTCATACTATTATGTGTGACCTATTTTCAAATCTATTATCCTTTATGTGTCATGAAGCTAAAGTTGCTGTACAGGCTCCTGGTTTTGTACTGGTCAAATAAGCCAAGAACACACTCCCTAGTTAGAAAGGTGAGGTCTGTTATCCCTCTGGTTTGTCCTCTTGAAGGAAAAGCAGCAAAAGCCCTTTGGTGCTTTAATAATCTCTACCAAAGGTGCAGAAAACCTCACAAGAAATTTACTTCAGTGTTTTATCACCAATACATCACTACGGAGGAAAACACCAAACGTAGTCTCTGCCTCTTGCTGTTGCAGTGTTAAAAGGAGCACTGGAATGGCACAGTGCTCCCACTCCATTTCCAGACAAGACTTGCTCAGGCTCTTGAAGTGTGCACTTTTAAGGTTCTTTTCTTCCTGCCAGCACTCCCACTGACAGCTATTGACATTTATTTCCCTATTTTTGTCTGAACAAATGCAAGTTATTGGAAACAGCTACACTATCAAATCAATAAGACATGTGGTACCCATCTAAACACAATCAAGTTGCGCCTGTAATAGTTCCTACAGGGTTTGAGAGCTGCATCTCTTGAGATGGTAGCTTCAATGGAGGTGTAGTGGTCAGAGTGCTGTAATGAAACAGAAAACTGTGTACATTACCCCCAACTGACACTGGCCAGTCATGTCCACTGGAATTCCTCCTTTGATAATAGCAGCCTCACATGGGGCAAGGAGCAGAGGGGAAAATGCCTGTTCTCACCCTCTTAGAAGAAAACATTTCCTTATACTTCTAATTCTCAGAGAGAGGAACAACAAATGCTTTGTAACAGCTTTGGTCTGAGCTGTGGCCATTTACATTCTCACAGATAGTGTCAGGTTAAAGAAAAATGATCTGGAGACCCAAGGCCCATGACACTGCTCTCACTCGTGCAGCTCTTACGTTAGTGAGTCTTGGTAATTAAACCATCAATGAGTATGAAGCAGAAAGACACAGTGTCACATCCTAACCACACATGGAGTGTTAGGGTACCGCAGTGCTGGATGCTGCTCGTGGATATGGGGTCTGGGTTTCCAAATCCTTCTGTTTGTGAATAGACAGCACCTATTTGTTAAGAGACAGCTCAATACTTAGTGTATTGTAAGTGTCCAGTGAACGTGAAAAGCAATGTGAACTGAATGATGGGAAAGGTTTTCATCCCTTAATGTTTGCTGGCATAAAAGACAGAAAAATCAGATGATTGCAGTAAAACAAATAGATACTAAACCTCCCTGTACAAACTGAAGCAGAATTTGGACATTGAATATGTGTGATAAATTTGACCTTTCATTGTTACCTACCCCTTTCCTTCCACCCAACCCCGCAATGTTCAAACCCTGGAGGAGCTGCACTTCTTAATAAAACTGTCAGAGAACTATTTCCTCCTAACAGCACTGAAAACACAGCCCAGCATCCAAAATACACTGCCTGTTTAGCAACAAAATAATACTGTTCCTTTTTGTTTCCTGATTCAAAGGGTAAGAAAAGACTTAACCAGACCAGCAAATATGGCTTTAAACCTATAAGCACCTACAGCTTTATTCTGTGTGCTGTAACTTAGTGTGTAATGCGAGAGAAAAAAGGTCTGGAAACCTCTTCTGGACGTGAATTCTGCATCAGCCATGGCTGGGATGGCTGAAACTAAATGACAGTCATGGATGAATGTTTGGGAAGTGCTGCCTTAAAGATCATATTTTATATTAATTGAAAAGTTGTTGAAATTAGAAAATATGTTTGCATAATTCAGGGAATTAAAAATGTAACTGAGCTTAAATGAGGTGATATCAGTGACCTTTTTATCTGTCATCAGAAATATAGTAGCACCTCTTTATCAGACAAAAGGTGTCATACAAAAGGTTTGATAACACCCATTTGTCATACTAAAAAGTGAATGTCAGAAATGGTGAGGGGATATCTTCGTGTACATGTGGTTTTACCTGACTTTGACCACATGTTCTGCTGGTGGCCTGTCCCATCTTCACAGGGATGGTAAGAACCCCTGTCAAAGTAGGGAGATAAAAGATCAATGAGTATTTAAACGAATGAGATGTTAATGAAAAGCAGGAAGGCTGGTGACATTTACTCAGGCAAACCTGGGAATGCAGGAAGCAATCACTTATGTTCCTGATTATCTTCAGGAGCTCATGGGTGTCCCAGTGGGCTGGGAAAGGAACCAGAGTATTTAGCTTTAAAGAGAGGGACCAAGGGAATTACAAACCAGTCAATCTACACTCGGTGCCTACCAAGAAGGCGAATCAAAGCCTCAAGCAGGTGATTTGGTAGTAGCCAGCGGTAATAAATAGAGCTGCTGCAGTGATTTTCAGTTTCACACAGATTATGGGGCTTTACTGCTGATGTCAGTCTAAAATATAGCTAGGCTTATCTAGAAGAATAAGAAAGAGATAGAGCAAGATCATAAGTATTGTCCACTGCTGAGCTGGTGCAGCCGGTGCCTTTGTGAGAGTTGCTGAAGCAGTCCCCACAGGCGGAACTTGCCTTTACCTCGGTAGCACTTTCACTAGGTTTACACTTTCAGGTAATTTTGACAATCTTCTGTCTTTGTTCATCTTGGCATGAATATATTCCGTAAGTGCCTTTGGGATAATGGGCTCTTTAAGCATTTTGCATTAAGTACCCCAAAGAATAAATGGGATTTTTCATAAGACTTCTGTGCTGTCACCCAAACTTACCCCGCTCCCTGACAACCAGACCGTAAAAATCCTCTTGAGCCTAAGCTTAATTTGAGACCGTGCTCAAGCTTTCAGCAGCCATGGAACTACTGGAGCTGGGTCAGTTGTTGGTGACCAAGAGCTGCTCTGATGCTCCTTCCCCTCCCGTCAACCCCCGGCTTGGACCCTGGCTCTCAGGAAGCAGGATGCTTTGCTTTCCTGGATAACCAACCTACATTCCTCTGTCCACATTAGATACTCAAGACCACTCAATTAATTCCTCTGATCTACTGTCATCAGATAAAATTTTTTACCATTATGCCTTCATATATACATAAAGACATGTGCATTGCTTTTGGTGTGGAAAGGCAGGAGTAAGCTGCCTTTGGTTTTGACTCCTTAAACACCAGAATTCGTTTTTCTGACAGTGCTGCACTCAGGGGCCTGTTGTCTTTTGTGCGACTCTCTGGAGCTGGCAGTGAAACAAAATGCCCAAGGATGGTGTGGCCAAAACTGTTTCAAAGTGACTTTTGAAATTCTCTTGTTCTGCAAACATCAATGTATCAGTAACTGAGTCAAAGGCTCTGGAAACTGAAACAGGCTGTAAAAATAACAGACGTTATAAACGTCAAACTCCTCAACTAGCGGCTGCTGCTTTCTCAAACCTGAGTTTTCCTCTCCCCTCTTTCTTGCACCGATCACTCTCTCCGCTACAGATTTCCGGGAGAGGAAGGCTGATTTTGTTTTTCATAGTTAAATTATTCAGTGAGAGCGTAAGATCCATCCACTGCTGTCATGTAATTTCACTCTTTGGCATGTCACAACTCCTGCACCAAGCCTTGTGCTGGGGGAGCTGTAAGTAGGTCACAGCAGAACCTCCCCACATTGGTAGGTTCTGCTTTGTGCATCGCTCCATGCCTCCTGCTCCCATCCTGCTGGGGCATAGGGTTTATCTATGAAATGCCTAGAACTCAGCTTCCAAATTTCATTATAGACTGTCCCCAAAAATAACCTTTAAAGGCTTTAATCAGCTTGAAACTCCTAAGCCAGAGGAACTCAGATATTGTTGCCCTGGCAATTTACTCCAACATTGTGCTGTTACACTTCTACTCATCTTTAGGCAAGGGAAGCACAGAGCAAAAGAAGCCAAGAAGAAAAAGTCAAAATAGATTTACAAGTGATATAGAATCCCAGAGTGGTTTGTGTTGGGATGGAACTAAAAATTCATCCATTTCCAACACCAGGGGCAGGGAAACCTTCCACTAGAGCAGGTTGCTGGAAGGGGCATATGGAGGAGGAATGCTCCCCTCTGAAGTGTATCCACATCACACAGAACCAGTCTCCTCATGGTCCTGAGGCAGCTCGGTACCTAATGCAAATATCCAGCCTCTCCACAACTTGCTGAAGCAGGATGTCACTCACTTTTTGTTAAAGTGCAGTTCATTTTTGTTTCTTCTTTCTAAATGATTTCCTGCTCTTCCTCCGAAGTGCTAAATTTTGCTGCGTTCCCAACCAGGATTTCCCTGAATAAAACTGGAGGAAATAAGAATTTACATTTAATTAAGCAAGGTCTGGCTTAACACGCTGAAGTTACTGCACTTGAAAAATGCGGATAAGTAAACCTGGATGTTTGGAGCTGTACTTAGGGCCCATAAAAGCACATTAATTACAAAAGCTGAGTCAGTTCATAGGTGGCAGCTCCTCACAGGATCTGGACAGAAAGAGGTTTTGGGCATGTCCCAGGCCATGGGGAGTCCCACAGAGTGGGGACATCTGGAAGCAATATTGTAAGAAGCAACAGGTTGCATCTTCATCCACCTAATATACACAGGTTGTATAAAACAGGCACTAAAAATTAGCTAACCAGTTAACAACACACATCTATCCAGTGCCTTCCTGTGGAAGATGTCTTGCCATGTGGTTCCAAGTATTTGTTAATAAGCAGAGGTCTCAGCCAGAGAGCAGACAGCTTTTTGCGCACTGCTACAAGTGACTTTGCATAACCAGAGTGTGAATTAATTTTGCAGAGCAGCATGTTTTGGGAGAGGAAAATGGCTGGTGTGTGGGCATCAAGGGATTATCTGAATGTGAACGGTTGTGGATGCTCATTACTGTGGCTGAGAAGCTTCTATTCTATTCTATGATTCTATTGCTGTGGGTGGATGGGCCCAGCTATAGTAGAGGTTATTGATGGGTGCTGTGCAAGCACTGAACACCGCCAGAGCACTGCGAGTACTGAGCTCAGAGTGACAGCGCATCGCTCCTCACACAGTGAGTGTGCAGTCACAGCATCTGTCACCGCGCTAAATGCTTTCCCATGGATCATTCTTTATCCCAATAAATGGGACGGTTCACTACTGCCAGGGACCCTTTCAGCTGTTCTGTAAAGAAGCACACACCCCTCCACAGTAGACATGGCAGGGTGGGACAGCTGATGGCAAAACAAATGCCTTTAACATCACCATGTGTGAGATGAATCATGCAGCTGTATGTAACCAAACTCTCCCTTTAACTCACGCCACAGTTTGAGCCTGGAGCAACAGGGCAGTGGTGGATTCAGATGAGCTCTGAGGCAGAAGCTCTTCCCTGTGAGGGTGCTGAGGCGCTGGCACAGGGTGCCCAGAGAAGCTGTGGCTGCCCCATCCCTGGCAGTGTTCAAGGCCAGGTTGGACACAGGGGCTTGGAGCAACCTGCTCTAGTGGAAGGTGTCCCTGCCCGTGGCAGGGGTTGGAGCTGGAGGAGCTTTAAGCTTCCTTCCAACACAAACCAGTCTGGGATTCTATGGTTCTTCGTCACTGTCTCCACGAGACTGCAGGACTGCAAACAGCCTAGAAGCCCCAGGCGCTCTGGTGTAGTCCAGTAAACCTAGGGACCATAGGAGGTAAAGGCATCCCAAATCCTTCTGCTGCTGTATATTTAATGCTGTCCCTTCACATCACTCCAATATTTATTTTTTATATGGTTATCCAAAAGTATAGCCATGTACTGCCACCCTGAAAGCTCTTTATTTTAAGCAGTCATATAGTTACTGGATGTTTCCAAATTGCACTGCTCTCTAATCTTGTTTTCACAATGAAATTTATTTAAGTCTAATATAGGCATAATGTAGAGTAATGTATCTTCTGCACCTCAGAATGAATGTTGGAAGTGTAAATTCATTATTTCTCCTTCAGTAGATCTCCTTTTTATCTCTGTTCTGTAGACATTAGAGTAATATTTTTCTCCTGAATACACTGATGAGGATTCAAAACTAATTTTCACCAAAATGAGAACTCCTTAAAAACAGGCTCTTATCATATCGTGCAGGCTCCTTCAGCTGGACCAGTGTTCTTCACTTTAATCTCAGCTCCAATTTTTAAGTGAGTCTTCTTCATTTCCAGCCTTTCTCTCTACCAGCAGCACCAAGGGCCAGGTTCTCCCTGCCCTGTGCACACCCCCTGGGAGGTGCATCCTTCTGTTTATTAGCATTTATGAGGGAGTTCATTTGCCCAGGTCTGTCCTGGGGCAAAGGGAAGGACACAAATGCATCAGCCCAGGAGAAACCCAGGAACTCAGCAGCATACCCCAGCTTAAGCTCCCCCCTCTGCTTCTGATCCTGCTTCTGGACAAAGAGAAACCCAGTGTTTCAGGGAAGTTTCTGCTTCCTGGGCAGGCAGATGTGCCATTCACTGTGCACACACTCACTCCTGCACCACTCCAGCCATTCACCTGAGCTGACAAAACCTTTGATGGAAGCTCTGCAGTCAGTAACAGGGCTTCGTCAGCTGCAAAAAACCTTTTCAGTGTGCAGGCAGTTTGTATTCTTCAGGAGAACCACACAAACCTCCAAACCCCAGCCCTAAAATAATTACAATGTAAAAAGAGATCAGTGTAGTTTTGTTCTTGCCATACCTGGCTCTCTTTGCATCACTGTATGGAAAAACCCAGAAAGATGAGTTTCAATAAAGTAGTTATCCTGAGAGCTATTATCACAAGATTGATTAACTTATACCACTGTGTTTGTATAATAGGTGATGGAGAGAGAAAAAAGACATTTTCCCTGAGTCTTAATCCATGAAAAAGTTTTTAGACACTTATTTCTCAATTGGCACGGTAAAAACCAATACATGTTTTCCAGAGAAGCGTGCAATTTGCTTTAAGAATTTGTACTTGGGTGATCTTCAAGTGCTATGAGTGGTTTGGTAATTATTTGTTTCTTAGGCTTTATAGATTCTCCTTTCTTATTCATGATTTTACATGGCTGTAACTTCTGCTGACTTACTGAAGTGACTCCTGATTTACAACAATGGATGGATGGATGGATGGATAAAGGAAAATTAAGATGCCACTCTGCTTGGATTTAATGGAAACACAAGTGATGCTGCATGGTGATAACTCCAGCAGAGATCAGTCCCCAGCCTTGCTAGTGCCTGGCTTGGTTGAAACACATCAGGTTTAGCACACTATGTGCATCCTTCCTGCACATGCCATGCCAGGGTCCAGCACCTCTGCTCACCTTCTGCTGCTGTTCTCATCGGTGCAGGCCCTCAGGAGGGCTGTAGGCTGCACACATGCTGCTGGCATCTCCAACCTCACGCTGAAGATACGGGCATGTGGCTGCCAACCCTTTGCAG
This sequence comes from Strigops habroptila, assembly GCF_004027225.2. Lineage (NCBI taxonomy): Eukaryota > Metazoa > Chordata > Aves > Psittaciformes > Psittacidae > Strigops > Strigops habroptila. Next base: position 62,975,573 of record NC_044284.2, read on the forward strand.
CAAGAAGTGTGTTTCCTGGAGCATCAGCAGAGCAATCAGGAAGGTAAACTGAACAAATCAGCAACTGCGGGGCACAGAAGTTGCATGGGAGTACAGGGCAGACTGAGTGAAATAAAATCCTTGTCTTATGTATGTCTTTTCCCTCCATAAACACCCTTAGGGCTGTTCTGAGAATATTCTGCTTTTGCATTTCTGTCCTAGTTTCTTCTGGGAAGTCCAAAAGTGCCATGAGACCACCTGCTAGATCACATCCGTAACTGATCTGATATCATGAATCATTGAATCCCATAATGTAATAATGAGCAGGTTGGACTGCAGCGTTCATTAGCTGATGCTCTCTTAAGTAAGTTCCTGCTGAAACAGAACCCTTCGGCCAATTTTTTCCACTTACACTGCTGTTCAGGGGCAAATTTGGAAAACTAAGGGAAAAATCAGAGCTGAGAGAGGGCCCGCTGCATGTCTGAAACCTGCTCGGCCATATGAAGAGATATTAAAAGAATACAGATATCTGAGCACATTTTGCTGAAGAAGGCAGCCTTAATTTTAGCTGGCTGGCAGATGGGGTTTCTCATTAGCCTGTCTCTTCATCTTATTTCATGCAATTAAGCAGCTCGGGAGGGACCCTGCGGGATTGGCCATCTTCCAAAGGCTTGCACAGCCCTGGCTGCCCGCTTCCCACTCCGGAGCCCATCGCCCTTTCACATGGAATAGTTTTACCTGACATATGGAGCCGAATGAAGAGGTTTTCTGCATGGATGAGGACTGCAGGACTGTGGTGCTGCTCCGCAATGGCAGGGTCCACTCAGCACCATCCCCTCGACAGGAGCGACAGCATCCCCACATGTTATATGGACAGCACACATGGCAGGGCTGGCAGTGGAGATTGGAGAGGAACTGAATGTGTTACATCCTTTTCCATCTCTTCCTGGAGCATCAGTATCTGCCACAATGAGAGATCTCCATCAGGTTCTTCACAGGAGGGGCAAGAACAGCTTGATCCAATAGACAAATCTCGGTAGATCCAGACTTCCTCTAAGTGCCTGTGGCTTATACAGGATGTGTTCAACATCCTGGGAGAAACCACTCTGACTTCACTGTTAGTGCCCAGGATGATGCTCTGATGGTCCCATCGTGCTGGGCAGGGACACCTTGGACATAGAGGGCATGAGAGAGGGAATGGGCACAACCCATCACAGGGTGTACCCATAGTGGGGCCCCTCAGCTCCCAGCATAGCCCCCATGGGAGTGGGGTGGGGACAGGAGGTCAGCAGCACTCCTGAGTACCAGCATCCCACCATCCCCTTCACCCACCTCATCCCGTGCCCCCTCACCATCTCCTCCCTCTCCAGTGCACGAGCATCACAGCAGCACCCACTCTCCAGCCAGGAAAGCCGTGGAGCCATGCTCTTATGTCAGGGCTGGTCCTGAAAGCTCTTATCTATGGGAGTCATCCCAGTGCTCAGAGGGACTATTGGTATAAATAAACCTGCTTTTCAGGGTTTATAGGGCAGGCCCCGTATTTTGCAGTCCATTGAATCCATATTATTCCTTTGTTCCCATAGAAACGTGGGAGGTTTTAAGGAGTAGTTGGAAGCTAAGACAATGAAAATAAAACAAAATAATGCCCTATCAAGCCTCTGTATATAAATGCATTGAGGGAAGAAAATAAAATCCTCAGCTCCTTTCTGCATCCTGTAAAGCAGAGTAATTTAGTTGGGGGAAAAAGGCACAAACCCTCTCCTGGATGTGCTCCTTCTGAATTATTTGCTTTTTTTCTGAGGCAATTCCAGCAAAATGCTTAGCAACACGTATAGAAGGAAGCTGCTAAATCTTTGTATTAATTCTAAACCCCTCCATTTCTTATTAAGTCACAAGAGATAGCTCTTACTTTGTTTGCAGCAAAAGGTAATTTGGGCTGTGTGTTATTTCAGATGCTGCCCACCGTGCTGGAGAGCAGAGATTTCTTAATTGCTTTGTTGCAAAAACAATTTCTGTGGGTTTTTTTAATGAGTTTAATTTTCTTTAAAGTTTCCCGTGTATAAATGTGGCAGCATTTTGAAATCAAATAAATTACCCTCCACAAGGCTTATTATATGGAAAATATGTGTACGAAGAGGAAGCTTGAGTTGGCAGTTTAACACCCACTACAATAAGCAAGAGGGGAAAGGAGGGAGATGATTACCTGCATGCTAGAAGCTGTGCTCATACTACAGAGCTGGAAGCTGGATCCAAACATGGTGAGTTGCAACGTGGAGATGAGGTTTTGAGAAAATGTCAAAATGTCTGGTGATGCAAAAATCATCCCACCTCAAATCCATCCTTAGAGCAACTCATACAACTGATGCCAGACTAGGATGATGCATGGGTAAAGTGAATCTTGGTGGCCTGTACCTGTGTTTTCTTCCATTGCCATGAGCAAGGTCAATGGCAATCAGTGAGAATCTGGTCAGCTTATGGCAGCAAAAAGAAGAACCCAGCAGAGTGAGGTTCACAACACAGAGGTTGACAGCAGCAAAGAAGGCAGCAGGCTGCAGGCTGGCAAAGCCCACAGCTGCCGTGCCTGTATTACATGTACCAGCTACATTTGACATCCCAGTCTGACCTGGAACCTGCCCTGGGACCTGCCTGGCATCCCAGCACTCAGAACCGCCTGGTCCCAGAGAGGCACCTGCAGCCAAGGGGCTGGACATGTCACAGCTGGATGAGCTCCTGGAGAGGCTCAGGAAGAACAAGTTATCCCAATTGGAACCTCACAAAGTCTCTTCATTTCCTCCCTTGGCTGTCAGCCACCAGCTCTCAAAGGTGTAAGAACTGGCCATGAAATACAGGCCCCTTTCTCCTTTGTAAGCTGCAGCACTGGTAGTTAATTTACATGATATATAAGTTTTAGCAATAAAGAATTCATGAAGCAAGGGTTGAATCCCTCCACTGCTAAGCAAATGGGAATATTTCCCCACCACAGGCTGGTGATTAATTTATACACAGCACTGGGACAGCAGACAAAAGGTCCCGTTTATGGTCTAGATGGGAGCCGGTTCCAGTGCTTTCGCCCTGCAGAGCTTTGCCATTTCTAAAAGCTGAGCAAAAGCCCATCAATAACTTTTCAGGAAGATCATGAAAATTCTCCTGCCAGGTCAGTTATAGGAGACAGGGAGGGAGGGAGTTTAGGTATATGTAATCATACATTTATCATATGACTTGAGGCATAACGTTTGTAATGATGCTATTGCAATCCCCAAACCATCAGATCCTAAAATCTGCCTTTATAAAGAAGAGAGGTTTGTGACAAGAGGGGTTCCTGTCACTTCTCGCTCATCGCCAGCCCCAAGGACTGTGGCATTTTCACTTGTCAGTTGAAATCTGGCACCTGCAAAAACAGCACACGGTGGGAATTCCTGGTCAAACACCAGAGTTTCCAGGTCAACCTGCTTGCTGCCCTCCTGGTGATGGCTCAGGTACTGACTAACTTTGTGTCTGCTTCATCGTGGTATTTGGGAAGTTCACAGCCTGCATTAGAAACACTAAACTCTAACTACATGTTTCATAATTATTTTGAGCTTTGACATTTCTGGTCTCAGGGAAATATGCAGAACTCTGGTTAAAATGTTGTCTGGGTAAAAAGCGAGAAGATTTCATGTTGGGAAGGGCACAGGAAACTGTGTTTGTTAGACCAGGAGCTTCAGCTTCTGCCTACATCTTCCACAGCAGCTCTCCACAGACAAACAAGGAGGATGTCACTGATGCTGCATTGGGTTGTTCACAGCAGTCACCAGCTGCCTGTTAATGGGTGACCAGCATTGCTGTTGTTATCCAGCCATGTGGTCCATAGAGCACATGTGGCCTTCGGACTCAAGACTCACAACAGGATAAAGGACCCTACATGCTGTCCTGTGAAGAAGGAGGTGTTCTGGGGAGGAAGGCAACCAGAAGGGAGCAAGTCACACAGTACCTCATGTCCCCTTCGGTGCAGCCGAACATGTCAATGGTAAAACAGCAGAATCGAGTTGTTCCTCTTGAGCTGGTGCCTTCCCAGTTGGTTCTGCACGCCAGCACCACCCCACCTTGCTCCTGAGAACAAGTGTGTGCTGACTGCTGACACCTCACATCCTCCTGCATGTGCCACCTCGATGAGATGACAGCTCTAAGAGTGATGTGACAGTGACTGCTGATTAGTGCTGAAGGACACTGTACTGGTGTCATTCCTGAAAGTACCATTGTCCAAAATGATGAGTTTAACATTGTGTGGCAAGAGCCTAAACCCTGGCAGCTCAGTGCCCAAGCAGGTCACCCCTGGTAGATGCTCTGGTGCTCGTTGTGTTGAGTGGGACCTCCCTAGTTCAGAAGCCAGGTTCATTTTCTCATTCAGAACAAACTAAGTTCAAAAGCCCTGGAGACCATGGGCCTGCCCAGGACAGCCGTGGGCATTGCCAGGCCTTTTACTTGTGTGGCTGGTACCCTCAGAATGCTTTTTCCATATAACAGTGCTACAGCATTAGAAATGCTGTTTCCTATGTGCCTATTTCCAAATGAGTTTCCTTATTTATATGCCCACAACACATGCCTGGAAATGAAGAGGTAGTCATGAAAGTGAGATCTCTGGTGCCCATCAAGTGCGTGATGCTGCCAGCACATCCTCTTTACATTTGGTTTGCTCTTAGCATGAGCAGTAAGTACAGCTTTGATTCACTTCTTCTGTGGCTTTTGGTGGTTCATCTATTTCCATTCAGTCCCTATAACTGCACGACGTGCTACCTGGACATGCATTGAGCCATCAGCAGGGGCTCTGCCTGACAGTGAGACCTTCTTTTGTCCACATATCAATGCCCCATGGGTTAAAAGTTCATACATTTGTGTACATGAGGGAAATGTCCTGCAGAGAAACTCCTCTGCCTCTGCCACACCACAGCCCCCTGCCACTGCCAGGCACAAGGAAGGCATTTGGAAGCAAACTCCAACTGCAAACAACTTTGTTTTCTTCCCTATGGAGGTGCTGAGGCACTGGCACAGGGTGCCCAGAGAAGCTGTGGCTGCCCCATCCCTGGCAGTGTTCAAGGCCAGGTTGGACACAGGGGCTTGGAGCAACCTGCTCTAGTGGAAGGTGTCCCTGCCCGTGGCAGGGGCTTGGAGCTGGAGGAGCTTTAAGGTCCCTTCCAACACAACCCAGCCTGGGATTCTATTTCCAGCCTGAGTAGGAAGGCAGGAAGCCTGCTGTCAGGCTACAGCTGGCAGCAGCCTCAGTGCCACAGATGCTGCAGTAATGACCAAGAAAACCAGCAAGGACATCCCAGGCTCCTCATGCCATTTCCCCTGCCCAGCTCTCAGCAGGTAGCAGAGCCTTGTCCTCCAGGCTGGGGCAGTGGCCGCTTCCACAGAGCCCGGCTGAGCAGGGAGGGATGCTGGGCATGGCCGGGACACAGAGCCCAGCAGAGCAGGGCAGGATGGTGGGCATGGCTGGGACACGGAGCCTGGATGTGCAGGGCGGGACACTGGGCATGGCTGGGGCACAGCCAGAGCATCCCACACTGAGCCAACTGTGTCTGTGTGAGCACCCAGCACCGTTCCCCCGGCCTCCTGATGAGCACCACCCACACGTGACAGCAGCAGCCCCGTCGCTCTCCTGGGGAGCAAACCCTGTCTTACCTCTTCCTTTGTGAGCTAATACTGTTTTTTTAATTGAAGCATGTTTGGCTTCTCCTTCTTTCTTCTTGTTTCCAGTAAGTTCTGCCTCTGCCAGCAAAATAAGAGCCTGGTTTTTGCTGGTTTTTCTCTTCATAAAACACAAGAGGTTTTTCTTCCTCTTTTTTTGGTAAGATTTCAACTCTTTGACTTTGGAAAAGAAATCATTGTGGGAAAAGTATTTCTTGAAATGATGACAGAAGCAAAATTACATTCCTTTGTAGAAAACAGGGACATTTGAAGACAGGCTTAACATCTTCGTTCTTTGTTCCGGGAAGCGTGAATTCTCAGGCTCCTGGACCATTAATTCTTCCCCATTCTTAGTTTTTGAAGATGAACATTGCAGAGAATGAAGCATTGTGCTTGAAAGCTCTTGTCAGAAAATACCTTTTCCCTCCACAATATGTTCCAGTTCTCTGACAATTTGCAGGATAACTCGGCAATTTGTGCCTTTTCCTCATAAATATTTATTTTCCCAGGACACCCTGGTGTGATCTGACTCCATCCCAGTGCTCCTGCAGAGCAGCAGTGGCCATGGACACCGGCACCACTGGGCTCTTTCCTGAAGGCTTTACCCTACCGGTGGGTGCTCCAGCTGCAGCCATGCTGCCAGGCACCCAGGTGCTGAGGTTCTCCATCTCCATCTCCATCTCCATCTCCATACGTGCCCAGCCTCCTGACAGCAAAACCAGTTCCCCCCTGCTTGGGATTTGTCATCTTTTTCACTGTAAATATTAGTTCCATGTTCATTTGTGCTGGCTCCAACACTTTTCCCTACAAATTCTCAAGATCTGCTATCATGAGGTTCAGAAATGTAATGTACTGATGCCCTCAGCACCTCAGCAGGAATATCAGATAAAATGAAATCATGTTTCCCACGTACCCCTTTTATCAAGTGCTGCTGTTAGGGTAACTTTTTAAATTCTCCAACCACATCTCCTCTAGATCTCAAAGAAGACATTGATATTTGATGACTCTCAAGTCAGCTTTAAATTTCATCTCTCCTGTTCTTTATTTCTGATGGATCCGCTTTGCTTTTCACAGCTATTCAATCCTGGTGTATTTGTCCATGCATTTTAACATACTTACTTCATCTTAAGCATATCACCCATCAATATTTTTAAATGCCATCTCCTTTCTCTGGAAGTGCCACTGAAGTTGTCTGGGTTGGATGTTGCTCCTGGTTAGAAAGATCTGGTTCCCACATCTCAAGCCTGATGTGCACCAGGCACATCCTCTTGGGTCCGACCCGGTGACTGTTTTAGAATCATAGAATCATAGAATCATAGAATCGTAAGGGTTGGAAAGGACCTTAAGATCATCTAGTTCCATCCCCCCTGCCATGGGCAGGGACACCTTGCCCTAAACCATGTGGCTCAAGGCTCTGTCCAACCTGGCCTTGAACACCGCCAGGGATGGAGCATCCACAACCTCCCTGGGCAACCCATTCCAGTGCTTCACCACCCTCACTGTAAAGAACTTCTTCCTTATATCTAATCTAAACTTCCTCTGTTTAAGTTTGAACCCATTACCCCTTGTCCTACCACTACAGTCCCTAAGGAAGAGTCCCTCCCCAGCATCCTTGTAGACCCCCTTCAGATACTGGAAGGCTGCTCTGAGGTCACCACGCAGCCTTCTCTTCTCCAGGCTGAACAGCCCCAACTTTCTCAGCCTGTCTTCATATGGGAGGTGCTCCAGCCCTCTTATCATCCTCGTGGCCCTCCTCTGGACTCGCTCCAACAGCTCCATGTCCTTTTTATGTTGAGGACACCAGAACTGTACGCAGTACTCCAAGTGAGGTCTCACAAGAGCAGAGTAGAGGGGCAGGATCACCTCCTTCGACCTGCTGGTCACGCTTCTTTTGATGCAGCCCAGGATATGGTTGGTTTCTGGGCTGCAAGCGCACACTGCCGGCTCATGTTAAGCTTTTCGTCAACCAACACCCCCAAGTCCTTTTCTGCAGGGCTGCTCTGAATCTCTTCTCTGCCCAGCCTGTAGCAGTGCCTGGGGTTGCCCCGACCCAGGTGTAGGACCTTACACTTGGCTTGGTTAAACTTCATAAGGTTGGCATCGGCCCACCTCACAAGCGTGTCAAGGTCCCTCTGGATGGCATCCCTTCCCTCCAGCGTATCAACCGAACCACACAGCTTGGTGTCATCGGCAAACTTGCTGAGGGCGCACTCAATCCCCCTGTCCATGTCACCGGCAAAGATGTTGAACAGGACCGGTCCCAACACCGATCCCTGAGGGACACCACTCGTTACAGGTTTCCAACTGGACATCGAGCCATTTACCACAACTCTTTGCGTGCGGCCATCGAGCCAGTTTTTTATCCACCGAGTGGTCCATCTATCAAATTGATGTCTCTCCAATTTAGAGACAAGGATGTCATGTGGGACAGTGTCGAATGCTTTGCACAAGTCCAGGTAGATGACATCAACTGCTCTGCCGCTGTCCATCAGTTCCGTGGCTCCATCATCAGGTTTTCCTGCATGGCTTTGCAGGGTGACCTGAAACAATGTCAAGCTATTACTGAAATCAGTTTATCATCTTTCCATTTCTCTTTCCGTTTCTAATTGTGTGTCACATTCTCTCTTCCCTGCATTATTGTGCCTCTTTCTCTTCCCTGCTTGCATAGATATTTTTGGATAAAAGTCATCCTTTGCTCAGTGTTTTTCAGGGCATCCGTGCCTGCAGTGTCCTCGCCATTATTCATCATTATTATTTCATCGTTAAAGTTGTTATGAAACCCTAATAATTACATGAAGATTTTCCCCGTGGCTATTAGAAACTTTCTGATTCCTTCGCTCAAGCTATTCTTGAGGAATCTGGTTGCACCTTTTACCTGTTGCAGTTCCTTCTTTCAAGGGAAAAATTAAAGATGCAATTTCCACTCAGAGAAACTGCAGTGCTCTGTTTTATTAGAGGACATGGCTTATTTTCACAGCTGCCCTTTGCACCTGCCTGTGCTCCACTCGTGTCAAATAATTTTCCCCAATAAAACAAATTTCCAAGTTTTCCACATGGAGTTTACCCAGGGTTACCAGGAATACATTAGGGGATGCATCCAACACAGGCTGATGCTCTGCAAGACTCACAGGTACCTTAAAGCTCATCCAGCTCCAACCCCCTGCCACGGGCAGGGACACCTTCCACTAGAGCAGGTTGCTCCAAGCCCCTGTGTCCAACCTGGCCTTGAACACTGCCAGGGATGGGGCAGCCACAGCTTCTCTGGGAAAAGTCTGTGCCAGCGCCTCAGCACCCTCACAGGGAAGAGCTTCTGCCTCAGAGCTCATCTCAGTCTCCCCTCTGGCAGGTTAAAGCCATTCCCCTTGGCCTGTCCCTACAGGCCCTTGTCCAAAGCCCCTCTCCAGGTTTCCTGGAGCCCCTTTAGGCACTGGAGCTGCTCTAAGGTCTCCCCTTCAGGAGCCTTCTCTTCTCCAGGCTGCCCCAGCCCAGCTCTCTCAGCCTGGCTCCAGAGCAGAGCTGCTCCAGCCCTCGCAGCAGCTCCGGGGCCTCCTCTGGCCTCGCTCCAGCAGCTCCACATCCCTCTTGTGCTGTTGCCCCAGAGCTGGATCAGGACTGCAGGGGGGGTCTCCCCAGAGCTCAGCAGAGGGGCAGGATCCCCTCCCTGACCTGCTGCTCATGCTCTGGGGGTGCAGCTCAGCACACGGGGGGGTTCTGGGCTTAGGTTCAGGTCATGAACTCACTGGGGTGAGGGCACAGCCCCAAGAGCTTTGTGCTCTCTGTTCAAAGCTCTTCCATCCCCACAGGCAGGGCCAGAAGCCCCAAGGCAAGCACAGTGTGGCCAGCACAGGGAAAGTGGCAGCTGCACGCTCACATGTTTGGTGTTATTGCTCAGAGTATATTAACACCAGGCTGTGACACGTGTGGAAGTGTGAACCTGAGGACCACTCAGTGCTGTGAAGTTTCCCACTTCAGCGCTTACAGAAACATCTCTGCCCGCTTTGTGCTGTGACAATTCAGCGCTAACCAGCTTGCGACTTCTCAGCTCTTAAATGGTGTGGAGAGGCCTCGATGGGAGTGAGCTGAACCAGTCCAGCAGGCCCCTCACATGGCATCTGTGTGTGCATGTGTGTGTGTGTATGTGCCTGTGCATGTGCCTGTACATGTGCCCTTGTGCATGTATGTCTGTGTGCATGCATGTGTGTGCACCGCCAGTGAGGACCAGGTTCCCACACACTGGCCACTCAGTGCATCTGCATCTAATGAAGACCCAGCATTGACTCTCTAACGTCCCAGTCCTCCTCCTGGGCCCATGGTCCTGGGCCTCTGCACATGCTTGTCACTCCCAAAGTGCCACTGGTGATACCTCAAGCAAATGCAAAGTGTAGGAACAAGAACAAAACATTGAAAACATAAAAAAAGGCACAAAATCAGCCATGTCCCTCCTACAGAACAGCCTGGGACATCTGTGATGGAAGAGTTTCCACCTAACACATTGCTTTATCAAGCCGGCAGGTTTCCTTGCTCCATAGGCTAGCTGCAAAGTTGGCAAGCAAGCATTCCGTGTCTCCGCTCATTTCAGAGAAGGGTAATGGAGACGTGTGAGCAATTTAAAGCAGCAAAGGATGCTTGCAGAAGCATCCAAACCACTGCATGCCACTTAACTTCGACACCTCACCAAGGTATTAGCAGTGACACACCAGCTTCTCTGGGCCAGAAGGTTGTTGCTTTGGTGGTGAGGAAACTCCTTCAAAAGGAATTCCCCAGCCAGAGGTGCCAGTCACAACACGCTTCATGTATTTTATGCATTTTTCATTCCGAAGTGAAATTACAACAAAGTCCAAAACCTGGAAAGTTTAGCAGAGCACAACTATTATTTCTTGCAGCTTCATTCAGTGCAGATGAAAACAGGTTGAAAGTATCTCTCAGCTCCTAAAGTTTCACAGATTCAACCTCTCAACCTGAACAGTGCATTGATTTCAGGTTTGACATCAGCAAAGAAGAGTTTTCTAGCCTTTCGCCACCTGTTAATGAACTTTCTCAAGGTCCCAAATGCACTGAGAGAATAGGACAACATTTGATATTAAATCCAAGTACAATTTCCCTATGTAATCTTAAATAAAAGGCGCCTGTAACCTGGTTGCATCTCCTGGGCGCCGGGGCAGTCTGCCACAGCAGCCATGATACAGGATGTGCAGTGGTGCTGGGTGCAGCATCCACAGAGCTGGTATCCGGGATGGCGTCTGTGCTCTGGTGTCACCACAGAAACCCCAGACTCAGCTTTCATCTCCTCAAACCGTGGAAAGAGGGAAACAAAGGTGGCTGCCCCTCATTCTCCAGTGGCTGCTGATGAGTAAAGAACTGAAGGTTCTGGAGCGTTCACCAGGCTGTGCTCCAGCAGATGCCTCCTTCACCTTATCACACCTTACTTGAACAAATCAGCAGAGAGCTGCAGTAGCAAAGTTCCCTGCCAGCAGTGGGGGAGCCCAGCAGCCAGGCAGGACAGCACCCATGGAATCCAGATTTCAACATACACAGGGCTGACAGCTCGGTCATTGACATAAATACATAACACCAAGACACAAAGCGTGGGTTTAGCCTGGAAATTCCCCCAGACAAGGATTCATCCTTGTCAGAGAGTAGCTGATACGATAGAAAGTGATTTCTGCTTGGGACTTTGAGACCACCAGCAGCAGAAACTTCAAATGAGAATAGTTCAGAGTGCAAGTAGCTGCATTTGCGCAGGTAATGACTGACAGCACCTCAAGGCATAAAGAAAGGTTCTTATAAGGCACTTCCCATAGAGGAGAGACCTGAGAAACAGGAACCTGGCCTGTGTGAATGGCCCCAGCAGAATATAAACCACATTGTTGTGCTAATCAAACCCAGAAATCATATTGGGTATATGCAAATTCTACAAACCACCTATATGTGCACCTGGAACAAGACCCCACCAACTGCTTACACATTCCCAAACCAGACCTCCCAGATCCAGTATAAGCCTTTCATATACACAGCTTGTCTCTGTGGCAGTAAAAAAATCCATAAAATAAGCCCTGAACCTTAACACAAGGAGGAAGAACCAGGCAAAATCTTCCCTGAGGAAGGGTGTGGATCACACAAACACTGGAAGTACCAGCCATAGACAGTCTTCAAATAGATCTTCCAGTTATGCAGCATATAATGGGGATAACCTGTTTTTTATGAGGGGATGACTCTGACACTGTCTCCCTTCTGCAAAGCTTCTCCAGAAAGTCAACCACCCCCATGACCAAATCTGTGCATTGCTGCCAAGTTTTGTTTGTTTCTCCTCCTGAAAGGAGCCTTTAAACCACAGCTGAGAGGGAAGCAGAGAGAAAGGCACCACACTGACATCTAAAGACACCAATGTACATACTGCAAAGGACTTAAAATCCGAGTGACATGACTCTGTGTGTCAGCATCGAAAACAAAACCCCTCCTGATCCACCAGCGACATCAGCCATGGCTCATCCTGGCAGCAGTTACCCCAGTGCTGCTGTGCCCTGCAGCACCCCAACACGAGCTGCATGGCTGCAGGGAGGCAGCAGGTCCCAGGGTTCCATGGCTGGGATACAATGGGTGCCGCAACTGCCACAGTGAGTTTGGTCATTGCTCCCTGCAAGAAAGTCATCACACCAGTGTGATTGTGAGGCTGCTGGCAATGGATTCACAGTTACCTAACTTATCCCACTTCTCTAGGGGTCAGAGGTCTTGAAATCACAGAATCCCAGGCTGGTTTGTGTTGGAGGGACCTTACAACTCATCCACCCTGCCACAGGCAGGAACATCTTCCACTGGAGCAGGTTGCTCCAAGCCCCTGTGTCCAACCTGGCCTTGAACACTGCCAGGGATGGGGCAGCCACAGCTTCTCTGGGAAAAGTCTGTGCCAGCGCCTCAGCACCCTCACAGGGAAGAGCTTCTGCCTCAGAGCTCACCTCAATCTCCCTTCTGGCAGGTTAAAGCCATTCCCCTTGGCCTGTCCCTACAGGCCCTTGTCCAAAGCCCCTCTCCAGGTTTCCTGGAGCCCCTTTAGGCACTGGAGCTGCTCTAAGGTCTCCCCTCCAGGAGCCTTCTCTTCTCCAGGCTGCCCCAGCCCAGCTCTCTCAGCCTGGCTCCAGAGCAGAGCTGCTCCAGCCCTCGCAGCAGCTCCGTGGCCTCCTCTGGCCTCGCTCCAGCAGCTCCACGTCCCTCTTGTGCTGTTGCCCCAGAGCTGGATCAGGGCTGCAGGGGGGGTCTCCCCAGAGCGCAGCAGAGGGGCAGGATCCCCTCCCTGACCTGCTGCTCACACTCCTTCTGCTGGCATCCTGGTCTCAGTGTCTCACTGTGGTGGCAGCTCAACACCTTTTCATCTCCAGCTTTCAAAAGGAAAATGAATCAACTATTTTCATCAGAACACTTTTTTATCCATTGGATTTTGCACATTGCTCAACTGCAGCTCTTGCCCATGAGGATCCCTGTGAGTGGCACCATGCACCAAGCTGGTGTGGTGAGCAGGGGCCAGAGAAGGTGGTCGCATCATGTGTGCATCAGTCTATATGTGGGGACAGATGCATTCCTGGAGGTGCCCAAGGCTGGGACACACCAAGATGCTGCCAGAGGGCAGGATCCCACCTGAAATCTAAATAAGGAAGGGGCTTGCACTGAGGGGCAGCTTCACCTCAGTGAATGCATAGACAGAGCTCAGTCGGGAAATCCAAACCAAAGGAAGCTCAGATCCTGCCCAAACCCGGCAGGCGAGCTCCAACCAGAAGCAAAAAATACCTCAACTCCACAAGACTTTAAGGGAAAGTGATTACAAACAGACCTAAAGCCCAGATGTTGCAGTGCCATATCCCGCAGGAACTGCTGAGGCAGCTGCATTCTGCATGAAGATGCTTCTATGATACTAGTGCGAGGTCAGGAGCTGAGCGGGACCCAGAGCTCTGCTGAGCTCTGATAAGCACAGGAGCAAAGCTCCCAGTATCCTCCCTGGGCCCACTGTGGATGCTGAGCACTGGGGAGGAGACAACAGGCATGGAATAAGCGGCAACAGAGACAAGCACAGTGCAAAGGGCTCCCTAAAACCAAATTCTCTGGTTTTCCTCCCATCTCCCATTTACAGGGCAGCTGCAGCAGGGACATGAGTGAAGTCACCCCTTGCTGCTGAAAATGTCAGTATTACAACCAGACTTCACATGCTTCTTTTTAATCATCACAGAAGCCCCGCCTGGATTGGGCAGGATCCGCCGCCACCCTCAGCTCGGGATCTGTGGAACATCGGGTTGCAATGGTGCCTTTGCAAAGGGTTGTGGCTAAACTGCCCCGGTTTGCCTGGATGAGGCCTGGCAGAGAGCTGGAGCCACCCAGCCCCTGCCTGTGCTCAGAGCACCCAGCACCAGGAGCTCAGCTTTAAACGCGGGGAAGCCGGGGCTGGCCTGGGCAGAGCGGGGCGGTCACTGCCTGGCCCCTGGGAGAAACAGGTTCATACAGACACAAGTGACCATCTGCTCCTGTGCGACTGCGAACACAGCCACAAAAGTAACCGTTTCTGCAAACACCTCGACAAAAGTAACCGTTTCTGCAACTACACCAACAAAAGTAACCGTTTGTACAAATACATCAGCAAAAGTAACCGCTTCTGCAGCTACATCCACAAAAACAACCATTTCTGCAAATGCATTAACAAAAGTAACCATTTCTACAAAGACATTAGCAAAAACAACCATTTCTGCAACTACACCAACAAAAGTAACCATTTCTACAAAGACATTAGCAAAAACAACCATTTCTGCAACTACACCAACAAAAGTAACCATGTCTGCAAGTATAGCAACAAAAGTAACCGTTTCTGCAAATGCATTAACAAAAGTAACCATTTCTACAAATACAGCAACAAAAGTAACCATATCTACAAAGACATTAGCAAAAGTAGCCATATCTGTAAAAATAGCAACAAAAGTAACCATTTCTGCAACGATATCAACAGAGGTAACCATTTCTCCTGTGCTACTATAAATAGATTGACAAAAGTTTCCTCCTGTGCCTTGGGCCCCAGGTCTGCAATCAAACGCACACTCTCTTATCCCCATATTACTCATCAAACCATGTTCGTAATCACTTTCACACTTGCTCACACCCTCCTATCATTGATAACGTGTGCCCAGTGGACATACAGCAAATATTAAATGCTGGGGGATGATTTAAGCACATTACTCTCCAGGCTGAGCACGTCACATTCAGTGAACTAACACTGACCCCTCAGGGGCATTATTTTGTGTGCGTGTGGCACAAATATGTTTGCACCAAGTAACTTGTGCCATTGGTGTCACGCTCATGTGTGTGTTTGTGCGTGCTTTGTATGAGCTGCAGTTCCAAGTTCCTGACAAAGAGTCTCTGGAACGCGTCTTTCTCTTTTCCTGTGTCCCAGCACAGCTCTGGAAGGACCCACTAAAAGCACAACAGCACTGGAGGAGAAACCCCTCTGCAGAAATAACAACCCATAGCAGTGAGAATGAAGGGACAGGAGCAGCAGCAGAGACTTTGTCGCACCCAGCTGGTGTGGGCCAGGGAGGTTTATAGAACAAGGTTAATAAAACCAGGATGGAAAATACCCAGGGAAAGGGAAGCTGGGCACAAACCAGCATTTATCGTTTATCATCCATTCCTGTTGAGTGCCTCATTCACCAATGACCCACTGAAGAGAAACCCAAAGAGATGCAGAACCACGTGGTGCTTGTCCAGTGAGGACCATGCAGGGATGTGGCCAGAGCTGAATGCTCCTACAGCGGGTGTAAAAGCATCATCTGTCCACACTGTGGAGTCAACTGGTGCTAAATCATCTAAATGCTCACATATCCCAAGCCCTCAAAAATACTCCTCACAAATACTATTCTTATTAAGTCTGGTTCTTACCAAACATGGCTCTTACCATTAATGCCCTTTGCCTGGCAGTTCCTGGTCACTGGTGGGCTGCTCACAATGTTCTCACAGAAACCTTTTTGCTCAGAACATGTTTGAATGCTCTGGTTGTAAACCCCAGGGTAGTTACTGTGGGTTCATGGCTACGGCTACTCTTTCTAAACTCTTTGGCATGGTTCCTTTCAAGGCTACCACACACTAAAAGCTACTCTGGCTCACTCTGCAGAAGTCCAACCACAATGTGCAGTAAACCAACCCATGAAATGTATTTACACAGCAGACAACACATGGACAAATATTCCTCCCACCAACACCCAGCCCAGTGCGTGTCCCCTGGAATGGCCCACCCTGGCCAGGAGCCACCATCCAAACCCCGGCATGCCGGTGCATTGGAGCAGCACCAGCCAAAGGACAGGGAGGAGAGGAAGAGGTTTCCTGTCAGACTCTTCCAGAAACTCATTTTGTGTTAGTTATTCAGCAAAAGCTCCCTAGAACCGAGGGAGGAAATACCTCCCACTCTGCACAACAAAAATAAAGATGACGCTCAAGTGCCTGCAACTCAGGTCAGAAAAAATTACCATTCAGGAGACGCTTTGTACAAGCTGCCGTGGAGAAGGTGTCGATTCAAATGCATTCTATGTGCGCTGACTCCTGCCCTTTCCCCTTGCCATCTCACACAGTCGCTGTGTTCAGCCTGGCAAGTCTTTAAGGTGCGTTCACGCCACGGCTGCAGGAGTCAGAGGAGGAGTAGATGAAGGAAAAGCGAGTTAAAAGGGGTGAAGTTTCTGTAAGTCACCAACTGGGTGACTTCGGGTAGGTGGCAGGAAGCTGCATTGGGATAAGGAGGGATTTACCTGCCTTCACAGAGGCATTTAGTGCTGCTTTGGATGCTTGAGGATCTTTTCCCAGGTCTCCAGGCACTGTGGAGCGAGGGTTTACCTGTCAGCCTCAAACACCCCAGGCTGAGGGGCATGTCCCCAGAGGCTGGTGTTTAGGTAGGTGAGACACATACCGAGCAGCACCAGCAGTGACCTCTCTTGCTAAATAAGATCCCTATGGGTGTTCTGCCTTCCCCTCTTACTACAGACAAGCCATCAGACGCTGCCCTTGCCATTGCTTTAGGAAACCAGTTTGCAGAAAGAGCAGGTGGGGAACCAGTTAAACAGCACATTGTAAAATGAACCAGAGACTCCACCGTGACAGAGTCTCCTCTGCTCATTTTATGTGTCATAACATGATCTATCATCAAACAATGTTTGAGCTCCAGCTCTCATGTATGTGTTAACATGCAATTATGCTCACCGGGGGTAGGGGCACTGTGCAGCACTGACAAGAACTGAAATATCTTCCTAACTCTGCTGAAATATTCACCACTTCCTGCTTGTTTCCTCTGCTTAAACTTGCAGAAATATACATTTCATCTTTAAAATGATGCAAATGCGGTTAAACAAAAATCCGTACAAGGCAGTGAAAAGGTTTTCATTATCAAGTTGACACACAAAGCAACTAACCAGAATTCCTGCTCCTATCAGGTGGTCTCCAAACCTCAGGACCTTCCAGCATCCAAGTAATGAACCTGCAGTATGAGACAATAATTATTTCCTCAAACTCTCTTTTCTAATTCTGCTTCTATTTATCTCAGTGCTCTGCTGAGCAGCCTCAAGCACCCTGAAATCCCCACCACATCCACCACGCTGCTCCACTGCTGGTTTTTAGTTTGAAAGTCAACTCTAATTGTCCTTGTGTTGTCTCCTGAGACTGGGCAGCCTATAGCTGGCCTGGCTGCAGCACCGGCAGCAGAGGAATCACCAGGCAGCAAACCCACACTCAGGCATCTCTTGGCTGCAGCACCGCACCATCACCCTGCTGAACAGCTCTGGCCTGCTCTAATGTGCGAGGCAAATCACTCAGCTGCTGCACTGGTGTCACCGAGGGTCTTTCCATCAGGTTTAATGGGCTCGGGTCAGACCCTCACACAGCGCATGTCCAATCATAAAGACACCTTCTGGTGGCATGTTAGATATTCTCAGGCAGAGGCAGACACTCTGAGCTGTCTCTGACAATGAGCAGTCCCCTCACAGCACTGTGCAGCACCACAGCTCACAACCAAATACAGATACCATGTTGTTCTGCAGAACAGTCCTTGCACGCAGTGCTGCTGCAGTCACTGCAGGAGCTCACACGGATGGGAACAGGTCTACACTGCAAGGGAACCTCAGGCTGCCTTCAGCAACAAACCCAAAACATCACCATAAGTCCATGGATGGCAGCTGGAAACAAGTTGAGAGATCTGGGCTGGTCCAGCTTGGAGAAGAGAAGGGTCCTGAAGGGGAGACCTTAGGGCAGCTCCAGTGCCTAAAGGGGCTCCAGGAAACCTGGAGAGGGGCTTTGGACAAGGGCCTGTAGGGACAGGCCAAGGGGAATGGCTTTAACCTGCCAGAGGGGAGACTGAGATGAGCTCTGAGGCAGAAGCTCTTCCCTGTGAGGGTGCTGAGGCGCTGGCACAGACTTTGCCCAGAGAAGCTGTGGCTGCCCCATCCCTGGCAGTGTTCAAGGCCAGGTTGGACACAGGGGCTTGGAGCAACCTGCTCTAGTGGAAGGTGTCCCTGCCCGTGGCAGGGGGCTGGAACTGGATGAGCTTTAAGGTCCCTCCCAAACCAAACCCATCTGGGATGCCATGAACCACTAATGACAGCTTGGCTGCTGTCCCTCATGCCATGTCTGTGGCTTGAGATGAGAAGATCAAAGCTATTGGTGGATAGAGTACCTGGAGTGACAATACTCTACTGAGACTGGTTAACTCCGTATGAGGTAGTTCTTGTGCATCTCTCCAGGAGCAGCAGCAGTGTGGTCTGTACAAGGCAAACACCATTGGTGGTGCTCCGGGACACAGGGATGGTGCACAGGGATGGGACAGTGCAACCATCCTGTCTGGAAATGCCTCCTGGGACTGAGGTAAGTCCTTTGGGCTGCTCCAGCACTACCCTGGAAGGGAGGTTCCTGCAGAGTGGAGGCTGACAGTAACCCCAGGCCTCCCCTCTGCTGAGGCCAAATGTCAGTCTGGAGCTCAGACACTGAACCCAGGGATTTGCTCTTGGCCTCTTCTTGGTGCACATACATAACTGCTTTTAATGAAGCTCACGCAGCTTCTGAACCATGAAACCCAAGCGTCTCTGGGATCAAGTGTCAGCAGCAGGAGAGGAATTGCTGCAGCAGAACATACAAATGTTACTTCACAAATGAAAGGCTTACATTGTTTTGCTTTTCCCTAGACCATTTGCTAAAACTTTTTGCCTGCTCTTATTCTTCTTCTTTGGAAAGACATCACCAGCACCAGATAAATAGCACCCAAGAGAGAGCTAGAGTCAAGGTCTGAGAGGAAGCAGGCTGCAGACTATATAAATATTATATTAGTCCATTGCAGTAAAAGGTCTTCCCAGTTGCTGGAACAAAGTCACCTCACCAGAAACTCGGGCAGCTGAGGCAGTGCTGGGAGTCTGCAGGCAAACAAGCCACATTCAACACGTTTAATGAACAAAACCAGGAGATCTGGGTTTGTGTGGCTCTCCCAGCTTGTGCAGACCCACACCTTCTCACCGGCAGCAGCAGAGCCACCTCGGAGCACAGGAGGTTCCTCTAATTGGTCTCACATAGACACACAACCTTTACCAAAGGCACCACTCCATTCCAATCACCTAGGAGCTGTTCCTGGAGGGGTGAGGCAGGCCAGGGCGCTGCTACTGAGTGTGCTCCTTAGTGCAGTGACTCCTATCTCACACCTTCTGGCTCAGAGTAAAGCCTTACCCTGTCATCACCGTCGTCCTCCCCCCGCGATGTTCCTGTTCTTTACTCCCCACAGGAATCCTCTCCCCTGCCCACCCGCCACCTCCCTGGTCCTGCCCTGCACTTCTGCAGCATGTGCGTGACCTGGACATCAATGGTCTATGCAGGGAGGCACATGGAGAAGAAACCCATCTGGCATTACCAGATAGGCGCAGGAAGCAACACAGGCCTGGATCCTGGTGCATCCCAGGTGGATCACCTTGAGCCAAGACAAAGAAGCGAAGAGAGACAACAGCTTCCACACAGGACACATGCCTTGGCTAAACTTTTGTACTCTGGCAAAAGCAAAACCAAAACAACACTTCGATGAATGAGGCTTTTTTCCAGAGCTACCAGCTACCTACAATGGCACCAAGCCCAAAACCAGCAACCTACCTTACCACGGAGCTGACACTCTGTTCAAGCAAACACTGCGCTTGTCACTTTTTCTCTCACTAATTACAGACCCCACTCTACTGCAGCCACCAGCTTTGGAGAGATCAGGGCATACTTTTGGCTCCTCCCTTTAACCCTGCTCCCTTCTCCCCCACAATGAGCTCCCCCTCCTATCAGACACCTGCTTAACAAGTGAGTATCAGCTGCCCATCAGGAGGAGCCCAACCCTCAATTAGTGATTTAAGCTCTTCCATCAATTCCTTGCTGCAGCTCAGATCTTTCATCTCCAGCTCTGACCCAGCTCTCACCACCCCAGGCCCATGCTTAGCAATGACCTCAAGTTCACAGACATTTCAGACACTAGAAAGTGCAGAGTTCAATCCACATCTCTTATGCTACTAAAACACCAAACACCACTGCCAGTTCCAGCAGTCACCCTGTTTGCTCCCACTGCAAGCTATGCTCAGAAGTCAGCTGGTGGCTAGTCCAGCCTGATTGCAAGCTCCCTGTGCCTGTGTGTGCTTCCTTAAAGATCCAGCTATTTATCTGTTCCTGCCAAAAGGCTGCAAATGTTTAGTACACGGTAGGTGCTAAGAGCATTTCAAACTGCACAGTCACAGTTTGTCATAACTGCAACAAATTCAACAAGAGGAGTTATAATTATTTGCTCGGTTCAGCTGTGGGATCATTATGTGCATGTGCAGGAGAACCTGATGCCAAGGAAAATTACTGTTTTGCTGTAATTTGGCTTTACTCTGTGCAAAAGTGCCCTGGGAAGTTCTGGGAGGAGGATGTTAACAAGGATCAGCACTTAATTTTCCCCTGAGGACTGACTTGCTGTGGAGCTGGTGCCACACAAACCCAGTGAGACACTCGGGCCGCTTTGAGGTGGCTTTTCCCCAGCAGATGACATCTCCACACCCAGCCTGAGGAGCACAAACAATTGCAGCACTGGCTCCTGATAGCTCTGAGTCCACGTAAATACCTGAATAATTAACAGTTTGAAATATTAATGTGGATGCTGGATGGTTTTTCATGCCCAGCTATTGCTGCTTGTAACATCAGTGTCTATGCTTAAATTTAAAGGAGACACAGTTTGGCATCAGCTTGTTGCTGGTTAGAAAGAGACGGTACCTGGAGGTAATTGCTTCAAGAAGTAGCACTAAGTTTGTTTGCGCATCCTGCCTAAAGACTAAAGACTGATTCTTATTCCTGTGTTTTACAAAGGCAGGAAGTCTAACACTGTAATTCTCATTGGTTTCTGATATGGACCATTAGGATAAACAGAACTTACATGCTGCAAGTGTAATGAACAAGCCCAAACGCATTGTGCTCATCTATGTCTGTTGAAATCATATTTAATTTCTGGAATACAAACAATAAAAAGGACAGAATAAAGGGGGATGGAGAGGAATATGCATACCGTGTGATGTCCTTAGTATTCCAGGGTGAGAAAGTAGCAAACAGATAATTTACCATGTGCCCTTTCATTCAAAAGGCCACCTGCCAACTCATTCCCATTTCCTTTCACAGGGTTATCAGATGCATATAAATGAAAGCATTCCCGGGATGCACAGAAGCTCTCCTCTGTAGGAGAGTCTGGCTGTGGCGGCTCTCCTTTGATACAGAGCCTCTCTTAGAGCAAAAGTTTCAACATAGGTTGTCTGTGTCTCTAAATTGAGCAGCCCATAGATTAAAAAAGTCTTTCTATTCAGAGAATAGCTGCAGCCCAAATATCTCAGCGGCCTTTGATGCAGTTTAACTCCTGAGCGCCCTTTGGCAGTGAGCCCTTCCCTTCCTGCTGCACTACAGAGCCACAGTCAGACTATTAACCATTGGCAGTTCTGGGCAGAACAGGCAGTGGTGTGTCCATGGCACAGAAACAGGGCCCAGAGAAATCCCATAGGAGCTGCTGAGTCCCCCCAACATGCACTTACACACACATACATGTGCACAGGCACATGCACACGCACGCATGCATGTGCAGGTACAGGATGCACACCCATTGATTCAGAAAGGCTTTGCAAGGGTCTCTAGTGTAAGAACCAACCACCCATCTGTCTCTCTTCCTGAGCGCTTTCTTTCTCTGCTGGTGAGAAGCAGACACAATAGATGCATTCCAGGTTTTGGCCGTGTTGAGTTGCTGTACTTGTTTATCTTGGGAAAACATCCTCAGGTCTTCTAAATCTGCTTGCTTTATCCTGCAAGATAAACCTGAAAAACTTCAAGAGGTGTTTGAGGAGGAGAACTCTGAGGTAAACGGTCATTAACTGTGTAATGACTGCCTTCTGTTTGGTGTGAATGTTCTTCCTCTCACTGTTGTTTTCTCTTACTCTCCAATCCCTTCCCTTTCCCAGTGAATGAGTGATTAATTGCATCAGGCAACTGCTGACCCTATCATAAGTGGTATTGAAATGTTGCCTTTATTAAGCATGGTTTTAATATTACCACACTCACTTTGCAGTGTCTGGTGATGGATGATATCACACAGAACAAGAAATGGATCATTTGTAGTTGTTGTCTCAGCCGCTCTCCACACAAACCATGTCATCCCAGGAAGCAGCAGCTCCAGTGGCTGGCACTGCTTTGTGAGCCAAGGGCTCACCTGATGCTGGGTTAGAAATACCAACCAAGGGATCCATGTCTCATGCTTATTTGTTGGTCTTTGCTTCAGCCTGCTGTCCCTCCACTGCCGGCTCCACAGGGCTCTCCTGAATCACCAGAGCACAGGGGCTATGCCTATCACCCGTGGTCGTGTGATAGGCATATCACATATTCAGGGCTCTGAATGAATATGTGATATGTGATAGGCATATCACATATCACATATTCAGGGCTCTCCTGAATCACCAGAGCACAGGGGCTAAGCCTATCATCCCTGAAAGTGTTCAGCAACCATGCAGACAAGACCCTCAGTGCCATGGGTTAGTGGTGGCCTTGGCAGTGCTGGGGAATGGTTGGACTTGATGATATTAAAGGTCTTTTCTAATTTACTTGATTCTTTGAATTTATGGCCAGTGAGTGTTCTCCCTTCCCATTGACCTCACCAGGATCTGAGAGTGCTCAGAGATGTATCATGAAGGTCTTCAAGTTCACACTAGCTATCTGAGAGAGGCTTCTCTGACTAAACACCAAATACAGGGAAAAGACACTAACATGGCTCCAGAGATGAGGCTTCCTTTTGACAAGGAGTCCCATGGAACAGACAAGGGGTGATGGGCACAAGTTACTCCTGGGGAGATTCTGGCTGGGCACAAGAGGAAAATGTTTCCCAGAGAGAACAACCAGCGACTGGAATAATCTCTCCAGGGAAGTGGTGGATTCCCCAAAGTTGGACACTGTTGAGATTGGGCTAGATGGGGTGCTGGACCATCTAGTCTAGGTTATGCTTTGCCTAGAAAAGTTGGACAAGATAATCCTTGAGGTCCCTTCCAACCTGGGATTCTGTGATTCTATAATTGATCTCTGACAGCCTGTCCCCTGAGAAGCCCCAACTTCAATGATCTGGAGAATTAAACACCGTATTGACGTCAGCCTCAGCAGTGCTGACTGGTCCCCAGCAGCACACACATGTCACTGTATGAGCTGCAGCCATGAATAGGACAGCCAGCTTGGGGCCCGGAATGGGAAATGAGGTCTGAGGCACTGACCGTATAAGACACATCTCCAGAGAGCGGTTTGTCACAACTGAGGTGTGCAGCATGGGAGAAAAGGTAAAGCCTGCCTGAAACTGGACATCAGCTTCAAAACTGCATCACCAGAAAGACTGTCTCAGCTGCCTTTGAATTGAAGTGTGAATGCAACGGGGGCTGCCCTTCAGCAGCATTAGTCTGGCTGGGCCATGGTGTGTTATTCTTACCCAGCTGATGGACACCAAAATTACACTGAAGTTGAGCTACTCTAGAAAACAAACAACAAACCTCTCCAAGGCAGATACAAGTTTCCCAAATGACATTCCAAACCCATCTCTATTGCTCCATATTCAGTAATACACTCCTGCTACTGCAGAGTATCAGGCGGGCAGTTAATTGACCACAAAAGCCATTTAAAATACGCAGACACTGAGTAACCAGGAACCATTAAAGATGTCACTGGATGTTTTTCATGCAGAATTCCCCAAAACTCACCAAACTTCCCTGAAGTTTATGTACGTTCAATTCTCCATACAGGAAAACACGAAAGCTTCGTGCTTTAACTCTTGATGAAATGACAATGTGTCACCCATGAAAGGAAGCGTGGCAGACGTCGGAATGCTAAATGGATTCTTGTATCCGTGTTATCAGAGTGATTACCAAATAAATTCATAATTATGAGACACTTAAAGTATTATGAGAAATAAAAGATCAAACATCCCTCATTATCAGGGAATATGAGCTGAAATGACAGCCTGTATCAACATGCCACGCTGAGAAGATAAAGATCATGTTACCACTGAATTTTTCATATCCTTCAAAGGTCAAAATCACTTCGCCATTAAATTTTCAGTGTCACAAAACTCGTGAGTTGTAAATGTGTTTTTGTTCTAGTCTAGTCATGCACACACATTATTGGAACCCTTCAATTGCTAGAACATCAAATAACAAAATCAGGACGTGAGAGTTGTCATCATGACATTAGAGTGAATATTTCTGAAAATCTAATCCATTGGAGATGGTCATAATTACTGTAAAATTGCCTCTGAAGCTAATTTGTTCACGCACACACAAATGAAAGAGAATTACATTTCCCTTTCCCTTTTTCATTTTTTCTTTGTACAAAAGGCAGAGAAGGCACCAGCCTCCTTTAAATATTAGGGGTTTACTCAGGTTTTGATCTCTCTTTGAAACTTGCTAATCAAGGACCTTGTTAAGGAGGCAGACCTCATGCCTGAAACCTGTAGCAGAGATGTTAATCTGAACCACAGGTTTGGAGCAGCCCTGCTTTGTGGTGCTGGCCACAGCAACGCAGCTGCAGATGTGCCCTGTGACACCGGGACGCGTGGGGCAGGGTGGCATCCTGCAACAGCTCCTCTGGGGCATCTTACTTTGGCTCTTCTGAGGTGTCTTGCAATGGCTTTTCTGCTCAGCTGTGGGATGCTGGAGTGGAGGTCATCAGCGTGAAGCGATAAGCTGGTGCTACCATTGCCTACATCATCCCTGATCAGCGTCTTGTCAATGGCTGGAGCTGACACATGCTGTTTTCTAGGAATAACCAGAGGCTTTGCATGTCTCGTTAGTGCCTGCACTGCCTTTGCTGAGCTGACACTTTCACATGTGGCAGCAGACCCCTGGGATAAGGCTCAGAGGAGAACTTCAAGGCACAAGCAAAGATTGATTACTGCCTTTCTTTGCTATTCCCCTGCTTCACGTGCCTGGCCTGGACTTACATATTTTTGCATTTTCATAGCTTGCTTCTGCCAAGAACTGTTAGGAATGGCTGTTATTCCATTCCAAAGTCATGGTGCAAAGTCAAGGCAATCAATTTCTCAGCAAGCCCATGCAATACACTGAGGAAGACCTGGTGGTATCTCTTAATCTGAGCCCCATTCGGCTATACCAGTGAGGTTTGCACACAGGTGAAGCTGTCGGTATTCGTGCTGTGCACCATCACACTCAGTGCTCAACTGAGGACAAAACCTCTCCATTTATTGCCTCCTCTTCCCCTACGGTCTTCCTCAGGAGCCAACCTTTCATTAGCAGGTTTCTTTAGTTGCCTCTAAGACCTTCTGTTTCCCTTTTGTGGGCCATACCTTCACTCAGCTATTTGCAATAGCAAGAAAAACACATGCGGTGTCTAGGCCTGAGGTGTGATTTAAACGCAATTCTGAAACATGTAATGAGTCTCTGTATTAAGGAAATCGTTGTTTTCTCTCAGAGGGATGGGTTTATGCATGCTTATCTCAAATATTTATCCCATGTTTATTTGATGTACCCGTGGCTTCACAAACTGCAGATAAGGGAATCGATTCTATTGCACTTTTGTTCTTTAATCATGACAAATTTTACTTCTTTACTAATAACATTATTATTCCCTTGTCATTATCTCAATGTCTTCTTCCTCTGTTGCTGATAAATAGAACTTAATTGAATTTAATATTGTAAACCATAGGAACAAGCCCATTAGGCAGCCTGAGCTACCTGAATTGCACTCACTGGTGTAAATTAACTAACCAGACAACAAGGGAGTTTATAACTTAGTTGCTGACTCAGTAGGCAGAGACTAAGATCTCCTCCCCTGTTTTTACCAGCTCCAGACCCAGGATATGAAGTCTTCAGCACTGGCATGTTATTTATGAAATTAGCGAAGCCCTGTCACTGTAACACAGGATAGAAATCTGTGCTACTCACTGATAATGACATATTTTGCTTCATGTTGTCATGCACGAAGGTGCCATGAAATTTACTGTGGCATAATGGAGAGGTAATGAAGCAAAAGGGATGAGTTTGCTGCAAATGCTGGGACTTAAACCTTCCACTTCAGGTGCAGGGGTTCACATGAGACATCAGCTTTCCAAGAAGGGGGAGATGGGGGACCTGCAGTGCCTGTAGCTGTAATATTTTCATCGCCTCCACTAAAAGGGTGAAGCAGTCACAATGCACAGGAAATCTGATGGATTTTTTTAGCCTGGGGGTATCTTTTGGAACATTATCTTGAAAGGAATCAGCTCATGCTTGAAAACAAGGCTTTTGATTCCTTCCCTTCTCTGTGGGTTGGAGAGTGGTTAGCACATGACAGGGTCCTTCATAGGAAAATCCTTCCAAAAAAACACAGTTTCTTGCAAGTCATGCTCTGTCTTGACAAGAAGAGCATTTGGGCAGGGTGTTTGGATTTGAAATCTCCAGGGTGAAAAAAAGGAGCTCAACCATGTTCAGTCTTCCAGCATGAATTACACAGTTGCTTAATATTATTTACTAGTGTAAAAAAAGTGCTTATAATGTTCAGGCAAACACAGCAAACATCCAAATGCACATATTTGATAGATCTCTCAAAGAAAACAAGGTATGTACCAGTATCCATGACAACAGAGGCACTGAGATCCATGGGTATGTGAGAAGACACTGGTTAGCATTATGGAAATCCATAAAAGCCTGGTGCTGTCAGGGGCGGAGTGTTTCTCACATACACATGAAGTTTGTTACCTGTCCCCAGCAAGGTGGCCATAGTGCTGGGGTTGTTTGGCAGCGGAGCCCCCGGCTGTGGGGATGCTGGTGGGGCTCTGCATCCCACAGCAGCTCGTGGGAGCGGGATGCACTGTGGGCGTCAGGCTGCCCAGTGACCCGGGGTGCAGGGGGCAATGCACAAGGCTGACCAGTGCCTGCAGCCAGGTCCTGTCCCCAAGGCCCTGCCCTTCCTGTCCTTGTCCCCTGCCACAGCTTCTCTGCCTCATCTGTGGAGGACGCCACAGCTCCCATGGATACTTCCCCCTCTCCATAACCCAGCCCCGCACAGCAGCAGTGATCCCTCCCTAAACCAGCCACAGTTCATGTGCAAGAGGCAGCAGGCACACTCGGGGAGGACAGGTTACGGACAGGGCTTCTGCTAGGCACAGACATGGGCTTGAGAGGTGGTGTTCATGGCAGGAACCAAACCCTGTGATGTGCTAAGAAGGGAATGGTGTCAAGGGAAAATCAAAGGCAAACATCTTTGTCCTGTTCCCCTGCCTTGCTTCAGTGTCATCTGCAGAAACCTGCCATGTAAAGAATCACCAGTTCAGAGCTGCCTTCAACTGATGTTAAGGTAAAAATAAACTTGAAAATTTGGGGTAGCCCCCCACAGCTCTCAAAGCAATGTGGAAAGGAAAGAGGTTACCTGTGAAATCAGTGTCAGCGGGTGTCATGAGCCAGGGCCGGCTTTCCTTGGGTGGTTCTCACCAAACACTCCTTTCTGGCCCATAGGTGCTTGCCAAAAAACAGAACAAGTTGCTCACCTCTGGATTAATGCAGCCACAGCAATCCCACAGGAACCCTTCAGTTTTAGATCCCATAAGCCTGAAAGCTCACATGGGAGTGCAGGAAGCACGTCAGCATGTCTCACCCAGCATCCCAATGGGTTCCTGCACAAGGAGCAGTCACGCTGGTACCTCAGACACCAAAGGGACCAAGCAGAGCTGTTGGCATGGGGTGGCAGCTCTCCTGGTCACCTGCCCCACCACGGGTGGCTTTTCTGGACATGCTGGAAAACAGAAAGTCCCCCACACCACTGTTAGCAAAGGTTGGTCTTGATAGATTGAATAGAGTGAAGGTCAGCCTTAGCCAAAAGCTTGGACGTGCTCTAAGTCAGCGTGAAGTAGTCTCAGTAGGCAGAACACATGCCATCTGTTACCCACACTAGAAACTTTATATACTGCAGTTTATTTTTAGGGTAAATGGTTCATTCTATTGCCTCAGTTTCATAACTCTGTGTTTCTGACATAGCAAATTCTCAAGAGGAAAAGTGAGTAGAAAATGGGGAACTTTGGGAGAGAAATGATTGTGTCCTTTGAAATGAGGGCCACTGGTAATGCACGAGTCCAGGTTCTCTCGGAGAGGTTTTTTAGGTTATCGTGGAGGGTTTTTCTCACAAATGGCTTTTTTATTTCCTGAGGAAAAGGCTGTGTGAACCCCGAGTGCCTGCTGAAAAATCTGTTCTTATGTTTATGAACTGTGCGACTGGGCAGCCCACGTGGCACGAATAGCAATTCAGCACAGGAACAAACACAGATCCATTTGTGCTGGGTGGAAACCACGGACGCAGAATGTCAGCTCGGGCCAACTTTGTACAGACAAAACACAGTAATTACAACTCCTGAGGGCATGATCATAATGGAATCACTGGCACGACCTTAAGAACAGTGATAAGAACAAGATGCTGTTCGGTGTTTGCTACAATGAATTAAGGAACACGGGTCCAAGAGATGAGGGCATTGATGCCAACCACCACCACCAGCAGGGGTGAAGGGCCAGAACTCAGAGCTGGGCTGCTCACGTGCTACAGCCCACCAGGAATGGGGCAACTCCCCACTGCAGCCCCAGCAGCTGGTGACACCATGGAGAAGAGGGGAAAGCAGAGACATAGAATCATAGAACCCTGGAATCCCAGACTGGTTTGGGTTGGAAGGGAGCTCCAAGCTCATCCAGTTCCAACCCCCTGCCACGGGCAGGGACACTTCCACTAGAGCAGGTTGCTCCAAGCCCCTGTGTCCAACCTGGCCTTGAACACTGCCAGGGATGGGGCAGCCACAGCTTCTCTGGGAAAAGTCTGTGCCAGCGCCTCAGCACCCTCACAGGGGGTTGGAACTGGATGAGCTTTAAGGTCCCTCCGAACCCAAACCAGTCTGGGATTCAATGATCACCTCCCTTTTGTGCTGCTACAGGCAAAATCCACTTGTGGGCTGGTGGGATGCCTGTGCCCATCACTCCCTGCCTAGCACAGCACCCTGCTGCCCGCAGCCATGGGGGGACATCAGTGGGTGGAGTCAGCTCCTCTGCCTGCCCCACACACCCTCCCCATTGTTTCTAACGGGGCTGAGAGTTTTCAGTACGGCATCAATCAATTCAGGCTGCAGTAGTCAAGTGCATTACAGAGATGATTACATTCCCATACTAGAGTGTGTGCACCTTAATAAAATCAGCTAAACTGCATGTGGAAAAGGTAATGCTGCAGATTTATCTCTTTTTTTCTTCATTCTTTTATAGCCTCCATTTGTTTTTGTTCTCTTTTTTTTAATCCTTTTTGCTTTTATGTTTGCAAGTGATAAATTTTTCCATGTTTTACATTTTGTACATAGTTTATCTCTTTATTTTGTGCTCATTTTACACTGAAAATGGAATGAGTCTTTAGAATAATACAGCTGATATTGAATTCTTTAAATTGCTGTTGGGTATATACCGCATAAGGTGGTTATCTGATCTCTAACTTAATCATGTGAAAATATTGCTATGGGGAAAGCTGGTTGGGTAACAATGAGACCCCTATGCTTTCATAAAATTTATTTAACTATAAACCTATTATAAAGCATTAATATAGAATTCTCTTACTTTCCATCATATCCAGGTCAGATTTATTGTATAGCATTACTGAATTTGCACCAGAACTGAATTAAACGTGCAGTCTTTGTGCAGGAGGCTATTTAAGCTTATCAAGATACACCATTGCACTCGGGATTTCCAGCTACCAAAGCCAGGAAAAATAAACAAAACGGTCCTTTTGTTGCAGTTCAGAAGCTGAGATTCAGGGGCGAGATAGAACATCATGTGTGTGTCCTGCTAGAGATGACGGTCTCTAAAGCAGAAGGGCAGCCAGGAGATTAAACCCCTAAATATGTCCAGCTCTGTGGACACCCCTTTCCCCAGCACCGGAGTTTACCAGTGTCACCACCAGTCACCCTCATGTCTACCATAGCTGTTAAAACAGCACAGCACTTTCACACAACGATCACCTCCTGCCCATGCACCATCAGCATTGTTTTAATGCTCTGTATAAATATTTGTCTCAGTTCTTTAACAGCAGTTCTGTGGTGTTAACACAAGCCTGTGCACGGTCTTACTTGGCAGTACTGTTGATGAAAACCCTCTGTTCAGTGTCAGTGCAGATAGATCAGCCACTGCACAGGGAAAGTGGAACCATACATCTGCTAAAGGCTCTTCTGCCAGCAGCCCTCATTACTGCCACAGCCCAGCAAATTACTTCTGGTGCTGGATTTGAAAGCCAAGTGCACTGCGGTCATTGTGATGAGGACAAGCCAAAGTCATTGCAGGCAGCAATGTGTCCATCCACACCCACACCAGGGTGACCGGGCACAAAATGCTGCCCTATGGGTGGGCTCATGGTCCCCAAAATCATGTCCCCACAAAGCAAAGCTGGGTCACCTGCTGCAGGAAGAGCAGGTCAGAGGAAGGGTCCTGTGAGCTGGGCCAGGGCCGATGCTCTTCTCCACCCCTGTTGTGTTGGAGCTGTGCTACATAAACACCAACAACCCAGGCAGGAGGCATCACACTGTGCCAGCTGCTTATTCATCAAGATGAGCTGCTGCTGGAGAGGGTTTCCTGCTAGACATGGTCCTGGTTTCCACTGGACTTGGGCTTACCTAGCTAGCATTCAGCTAGCTAGGGCATTTTGATGCAGATGACAGGTCAAGACAAGACATGTCATCTTGGCGTCACATCTGTAGGCATGGGTGTTCCCATGCCTTCCCATGGGAAGCTTGGAAGTGGCAGACTTCTAACATTCCTTGTGTCACAGGGGTTTTTATCACTACTTTGGTCTGTTAAGGGGTTCTAAATGATTTCTTCCAGAATTTTCCCTCAATGCAGTGTTGACTGCAGTGCAGAATGATTGCAGTGTCAGATGGCAATCTCCACCATAACTGATCCTTAGATCATAACATCTGCAGAGGATCCAGCCAAAACTGGGTGGCCTTGGCCACATCTGCTGCCACTGGAAGTGGGAAGAGGTGAGAGCTTCCTCTGGTAAGCACCCTGATGGACAAATACAAATATATATGGACATAGGGGAAAGGAGAGAGTTCCAAAGTGAACTGTTCCTTTTGATGTATTTGTATCATAAAATCATAGAATAATTAGGGTTGGAAAGGACCTTAAGATCATCTAGTTCCAACCCCCCTGCCATGGGCAGGGACACCTCGCACTAAACCATGTGGCCCAAGGCTCTGTCCAACCTGGCCTTGAACACCGCCAGGGATGGAGCATCCACAACCTCCCTGGGCAACCCATTCCAGTGCTTCACCACCCTCACTGTAAAGAACTTCTTCCTTATACCTCATCTAAGCTTCCCCTGTTTAAGTTTGAAGCCATTACCCCTTGTCCTACCACTACAGTCCCTAAGGAAGAGTCCCTCCCCAGCATCCTTCTAGGCCCCCTTCAGATACTGGAAGCTGCTCTGAGGTCTCCACGCAGCTTCTCTTCTCCAGGCTGAACAGCCCCAACTCTCTCAGCCTGTCTTCATATGGGAGGTGCTCCAGCCCTCTTATCATCCTCGTGGCCCTCCTCTGGACTCGCTCCAACAGCTCCATGTCCTTTTTATGTTGAGGACACCAGAACTGTAGGCAGTACTCCAAGTGAGCTCTCACAAGGGCAGAGTAGAGGGGCAGGATCTCCTCCTTCGACCTGCTGGTCACGCTTCTTTTGATGCAGCCCAGGATACGGTTGGTTTCTGGGCTGCAAGCGCACACTGAAGCCGGCTCATGTTAAGCTTCTCGTCAACCAACACCCCCAAGTCCTTCTCTGCAGGGCTGCTCTGAATCTCTTCTCCGCCCAACCTGTAGCAGTGCCTGGGATTGCCCTGACCCGGGTGTAGGACCTTGCACTTGGCTTAACTTCACTTGGTTTAACCTTGCACTTGGTTAAACTTCATCAGGCTGGCACCGGCCCACCTCACAAGCCCTCTGGATGGCATCCCTTCCCTCCAGCGTATCAACCGAACCACACAGCTTGGGGTAACCACATAGCTTGGTGTTTTTTACGTTGATTTCTCTTCACATTGCTAACTGTGAGGTATTTTACCTTTCAGATGCTATATATAAAGTTACAGAATTACATTTAAATAATGTGAAAATATAAAGTGCATTTTCCCATCCTTAACTCCTCCTGAAATGGATTTTGGAGGCATTTCTGTCAGCCTCTAGAAGCAAGGGGGCATTCTTTATTTTCTGTGTAACCTAATCACGCTGGTTTCCATGAGTTCCTCTCTGTATGACCATCAGTTTCCACACTGTGGCATTTTTCCAGGCAAATCCAGTGCATCTGCTCCAGCCCCTGGTTCCTGAAGTGTCCAGTGTCAGAGGGTGCACAGGAACAGCAATAACCCCCCTGCACACATTGGGTGAACACTTGCACGAGTGCAAAGTATAGCAGAAGACTATGAATATTAAATTCCCTTTCTGTGCAATTTTTCTTCCATTATGGAAATGGTTAATACATAAGCATTTCATATTTGTTTTCCAGAGATCTGTGCTCGAGTACCTTGCATATTCCCAGTAGAGAAAAACAATCTGATAGAGCTGATGAAAGCCCTGCTCGAGCCGTGCTCATCCAAGTCTTGGCAGTCATGGTATGCACTGGGATTTTGTGTGTCTCATTTCCCTGAGCAAGGTGGGACCCGCAGGTAATGTTACCTCTTGAATTCCTGGCTGGAAGTGTACTGATTTGAGCAAATTACACTGGTTATAGCTGGTGTAGCCAAACGCATTTGGAATGTATTATATCTTTTGACTTGCACATTCAGCTGTAACCAATGAGGCTCATTTCCCTTCACCACTGTGAAATGAGGATTTGTCCCTTCGTATGAACTCCAACTTGGTCGTTCCCAGCTGAGTCCAAGGATCACCAAGATGTGAAACCCCAAACCTTCCTGATGGGGAAGCTCACCACCCAAGCGGCAGGAAAGCCTGCCCAGCACCTTGCGTACCTGACCTTTAAAGTGACGCATGTTTTGACTGGCTCTCCAATTACCCTGATCTCCAGGGCTTATTGGGATTGCAAGCAATTAGCAGCAGTAACTATCGAATCCAATTACAGGACATTCAGCACAGGTTGGTTTTAATTTCACCCATCAGAAGGAACACAATTCCTCAAAATCGAAACTTTTCCGTCAGGGTTGATGAAGAACAATCCTGAGCAGAGTTTTCATGGAGCTCTGCAGCAATGGATGGGATGTACAACATCTTTCCGCCAGGAGAAGGCTCTGGGCTGTGTTGCCTCTCCCTGCCTGTACCACCCAGCATGCACACAGCTCTTGCAGGAGATCCAGTGTCCTGGGTTCAGCTGTAACAGTTATTTTCCTTCCCAGTATCTGGCGAAGTGCTGCTTTTGGGCTTTAGTCTGAGAATAACTCTGGTAGCGCACCGATGGTTTAGTTGTTGTTCAGTAGCACTCACCCTGATCAAGGACTTTTCAGTCTCATTCTCTGCTAGTGAGGAGGGGCACGGGAAGCCAGGAGGAAGCAGAGACAGGACACCTGACCCAGGCTAGCCAAAGGGGTATTCCATGCCACAGCACGTCATGCCCAGGATAGAAACTGGGGGGAGTCACCCAGAAAGGCAGATCGCTGCTCAGGTTGGGCTGCAAATAGGTCAGTGGATGCTGAGCAATTGTATTGGGCATCACCTGTCTGTCTGGGGGTTTATTCCTCTCTCTACCTCTCCTTTTCATGAATACTACTACTGCTATTAGTAGTAGCATGGTTATATTTTATTTCAATTATTAAACTATTCTCATCTCAAGGCACGGGATTCTCCTCCCCATCCCACTGGGCAGGCAGGGAAGGAGCCAGAAGCTGCCTGGTACTTGGTTGCCAGCTGAAGTTAAACCATGGCAGTCACAAACCAGCAGATTAACTAGAGATCATTAATTTATTATAATTGCAGGCTTATTCTCAGCCATATGCTTTGTCTAATCCTACCCCAGACACTGCCAGTACACTTCACTCCAGGTGATCTTTCCAGTGAGGGGTTTTTTGCCTTTTGTATCTTGAATATCTTAATTGGAGTCTAAGTAAAATACTCAGTTTAAGAAAAGCAGTTAAACCTGTGACCTGGTTTTCCTTGGCAGCTCAGGCCCACAACTCACTGGGAATTGTCTGTTCCTGGAGTGTTTTAAGTTTTTAAAAACCCCCATAAACAAACAAAACCAAAACAGCAAAGTGCTTGTTAGCTGGTGGTGGGGTAGGATGGAAAGAACTTCCCCAGCTTTCAACCAACTTAAAAGTCAATGGAGATGCTGACCTAGAGCCTCTGGCCCTGCTAAGCACAGCGTGGCACTGGCATAGAATTCTCCAAGGACTGCTGCTCCATGGACCAGCCTTAGTTAAAAGAATCTGAGTGCTGCACACACTAATACAAGGGACTTCTCATTAGGAGAAGAGGCTTCTGCCTTCAGGCAGCCTCCCCAGGAGCAGAATCAGACACGAGACCAAAAGCTTTTCAAGCGTTCTGTTCCCTTCATGAAGTCTGGATGTTTTGAGTCACTTTCTGTCCAACGTTAGATCCCATCAGGCTGTATGTCAGTAAAGTCCTTCCCCGCACACCCCTCCTGACTGTGGCGGGGGCTGGGACTCCATTGACATCTGTCAGCCCACGGTGTGATGGCATTAACAGCCGTTCATGTGCTGTAGGAAGGGATATCCTCACAGCCTGAGATCCAGCATTTCCCGAGGAAATCCCACAAGACCAGAGTTATGAATGGTGTGTCAATGAATCAAGCGAGATGCAAATTGAAACATAAGATTTTCCCCTGTAATGGACAATAAAAATTCAATGGGTAGCAGTTGATACAAAGTATATAAATATGTTTTCGAGTGAGTACAGCAGCTATGAAATCAGGAATCGGAAAGTCATAATGCATCTCAGCACAGTACTGATGAGCCCATTTTTCTGGCACATATAACTAGTGCATTTTAATTCCTTATAAATAACAGATAACAGCTTGAGAGGCATTCTCCATGCAATCCATTTTTACAACTGTCTTCTTCACTTGACGCTTCCATGACATTGGCGTCAGGAGGACAGGGTATATTCTGCATTCTTTCCTGCTTTCCTCCTCTTTGCTCCTTTATAATGTGACTGTCATTAACTAAAAATAAGACAAAAGCAGCAGTTTAGTGCCAGCTGACTGATGTGGCCAGAGATCCTGTCATTAGGAACTTTTCTGCAATTCATTTCATGTATCTATGCTTCATAACTCTGCTGTTGCTTTCTAATCATCGCTCCCACTAGGTGTTGTTTGCCTATGGAGGCAGCCATTAAATGAGATGAGAATTAGATCTGCGTTACATCAGCAGTGGGCACTGCAGATATTGCCAACACATTCAAAGAGAAAATCAAATGAAACAACAAGAACATCTTCTTCTCTGCGCCAGGAGCTGATCCTGATCCCGCAGTTAAGTGCCTGAACAGTGCTCAGGAGGAGGAGATGTGTTTTGTCACAAACAAGTCATTATATGAGATCATTAAGCGAAATAAGATTACTGTCAGTCTATAATTTCATTTTTCTTTGTTCTTAGAAGGTTGACTAAGCTGGAAAAGGATGGGTACTGCGTTGTGGCAACACTTTTAACCTCTAAAATGTAGAAGTCTTGCTTGCCAGGGGATTACACTTTTGCATTTAAGGAAGGCCAGCAAAAACAACCACTGACACGCCTGTGTTCTTCCTGCAGGCACGATGTCCAAGGCCAGTGAAAGCACGTTCTGCACCTCCTGATCCTGCGGCTGTTTCAGAGGGAGCTGAACACAAGGTGCCTCTGAGCAGCCTGAGGTGGGTGTGGAGGATCGGGAGGGAGGTGGAAGCAGCAGCCAAGTGTCCTTTCCCGCAAGGAAATTGGTACAAAAATAACCAAACCAGGTCTCCAGTCAAGTGCTTCATCTCACCCGGATGGGCTCTGCCTTTGCCACCAGCAGTGACCCCCCACGTACCTGAGCAGTTGCTGTATCTCCTCTCACCATTGGCGTGTATCATTCCCTCTGCCTGCTCTGGTGTAACTGGGTCTGTCAGAGAGGTCGTGTTCCCGCAGACGCCTTGTCTTTCACCTCTCCATAGCCTGAGGAGCAGGAATACATGGCTACAGTAGACACCTGGAGCACAGTGAGCAGAATGTAGGACAAAAGCACAGCAGTAAGATGTGCAGCACTGTGCACCTTGGGCTGGAAACAGCCTCTCCCCTTGCAGCTGGCTGCAGGACCAGCACTGGCCCTGGACCTATGCTACTGCCAACACCATGGCCCCACACCACAGCATGCAGCTGCAGGGATGGGGCTGCAGGCTCGCTGGGATGCAGGACAGCGACGGGACCAACAGCTCCTGCAAGAGCAGAAACGTGGTCAAAGCATGAGCACTGGTGGCCAGGGCCAGCCTGCTCCATCGCGCTGGGTACGTCTGGAGCCAGGCTTTGCCAAGGCTCTGCGCAGACCCTTGGTCACTGCTTATTGAGCCTGAAAACAATTAGCTTGCCCCTGTTTCTTAGAGGGGAATGCACTGCACCAGCAAGGGAAGTGCAAAGTGACAGCAACCCAACAGAAACAAGGTACGTCTGCATTATCAGTCACACTCATGGGAGGTGTGTTTGCTGTGGCAGGTTCTGTGTAGCTGTGGGAGGGTTCTGTGTAGCTGAGGTGGGTTCTGTGTAGCTGCCGCATGGAAAATTAATGATGAATGAATATATATTAAAAAGCTGAGTGACATGGCATAAGGGAGACACATAAGAGTCCTCTTTCTTTTTTTTTTTCTTTCCCCAGGGAATTGTTTGCTCTGTGACAAAGGCCACAGGCCACCTTGTAATGCTGAGATTGATCTCTTGTAATGTCAGGATTGATCCTCCATCCCTGTATCGCAGTAGAGAGATAACGGGTGTGAGATGTTCAGTACCTGGACTTAACTTTCCTTCCAGCCGCCGCTGCAGCATTTATGGTTGTTCACTCTAATTTGGCACAGAGCTTGTGCAAAAAATGAACAATTGTATCAAAGTACCACCCCCACAGGGAAGAGCTTCTGCCTCAGAGCTCATCTCAATCTCGCCTCTGGCAGGTTAAAGCCATTCCCCTTCTCCTGTCCCTACAGGCCCTTTTCCCTTCACCATTCCCCTCACACTCTCCTCCCTCTCCCCATTGGCTGCTCTCAGCTCTGAGGATTGGAGCCAGGACTATCTGCCCCCCCAGCCTCAGCATCCCCCACCCTGCCCAGCAGAGCCCTGCCACAGTCATTCCTTCACCTGGGAGCTTGTTTTTCCAATCCTCAGTATACGGCAATTGGACAGTGGCACATGGCTCCAGGTCTGCTCCAAGGGGTGATGGTTCCCATTTGCAGTGACCAAGTTGCTGAGGGCTGCGGGCAGGTGACACGTCACTCGGGGTATGCACCCCAGCGACAAGCAGAACAACCTGTTCCCCGCCGCCCTCCTCTGCCCCTCCACACTCCCACGGGTGTTCTCTGTCCTGCCATTGCCAGCTGAATGCGCGCCCATGCTCTGTTACTGTGGTTCTGGGAAGCTGTAAAGGCTGCAAAGCGAAATCTCTACAAATATTTGCTTTCATGTTTAATGAATTCCCTTCAGCTGTGTTTACTCTGCGTTTGAATTCCCGTGCTCCAAACCCTCCTGCATGAAAGCACCACAAATAGGACTGGAGGCTGGCAAGGGGTTCAAAACAAGAATTCCCTTCCCCGTTCCACGTGCAGCCCTGCCCAACCCTCTACTCATAGCACCACTCGGGATTCCGGCTGCACAGCAGTGGCCAGTCCCACTGCAAACTGCATCTCCCTCAGGCTGGGCTTCTCTGAGCACTCGTGCTCAACACTGAGGGTCACAGCATCTCCCCAACATGGACTAACCCATGAGGGCATTTAATTATACAGATAACATATTTTCTGTCACAACTAATCAGACTCTGTGTTACAGAAGCATCTCTTCTGAAGTGAGAGGTTAAACACATCCTCTGTGTGAACAACAAGATGTGCAGCTTCTGAGGGCAAAGCTGCCACAAGTGGGGGTTATTCCCACTCCAGAAGCCCTTTTTTAAAGGGAGGATTAAACGGAACCACTGACATTCCCAACCCCACAAGTGCAAAGGAATGTATTTTGTGAGTGGATTTGTAAGAAAGGACAAAACAGAATTCATTGAACTTCAGCATATTCTACAAGGCCTGTAGGGACAGGACAAGGGGAATGGCTTTAACCTGCCAGAGGGGAGACTGAGATGGGCAGAGGTTCTTCCCTGTGAGGGTGGTGAGGTGCTGGCAGTTGGAATGCAGTGGAGAAAACCACGGCTGAGCCCTGGACCATGGCATGTGCATCCCAACTACAGCAGAAGAGCAGACCTGGAGCCATGGGAAGCTGAAAGCTGCTTTTGGAGGTCTATGCTGTATGCCAAGTGAAGTGCAGGGAGCCTGCACACCCACAGCTGAAGGGAAACATAATTCCAGCTTGGGAGAGGAGGGAAGGCAGCATTTTACATTGGCAAGGACCATTCTCAGCCTGGAACGACCCTCATGCCCCCACAGCAATCCTGCCATGAGCTGTAAACCATCAGTCTCCTGTGGTCACACAGATGCAAGCAATGGATGACACGATGGAGAATGATGAGCAATGGAGAACCCAGGGGACCCTTCACTGGTACCTGATGGCAAAGGGTACACACAAAGAGGGCTTGAGAAGGGCTCTGCCCTTTCCAGAAGCTCAGGTGCAGAGGATGGATTTCTCAGCCAGGTTCCCTTCTGCGAGAGCATGGAGCAGCCTGATTTCACAGGGATCACCCAAGGTGCTGACTGCTCTTAGGAATCTGTCACTCCATTTGGTGCCAAATGGAGAGAGAATGTGTCTGGGAGACCTCGTACAGGCACAGGGTGAGCCTGCACTGAAATGCAGGGTGGGAGGAGAAGGAAACATTCACAGCACGCAGCTCTAATGGTTAATTAAAGCAGATTCAGAGAAACACCAACACATTTATAACGTGCGTATGTGCCAGACGTGACAGAGTGTTCAGGAGA
The DNA here is from genome assembly GCF_004027225.2 of Strigops habroptila. Lineage (NCBI taxonomy): Eukaryota > Metazoa > Chordata > Aves > Psittaciformes > Psittacidae > Strigops > Strigops habroptila. Next base: position 63,014,800 of record NC_044284.2, read on the forward strand.
GTGATGCAGATATTTACATACATTCTCCCCTTCACATGGGTGATGTTTGCAGCACTCGAGGCTTAAAAACTTGAGGTTTAGGGGGAAGAGAGGTTGCAAAAAGCTGTCTTTGTTGCCAGCTGTGTATTCGTGGCTGCCCACCTCAGGGGCCAGTGTGAGCAGCCACAGCTGTTTGGTGCTGTGGTGCTGCAGGCACCGCACACGGGTTCTGCATCACCATGGGCTGACCTATCGTGGGGGGAAAAAGGACTTTCTGGGTTATAAGTCCCAGTAAAAGCCTCAGTCATGTTATAAACTATCTCTGAACTGGTGACTAATCTAATGGGGAAGTACCCACCAGCCCAGATGAGAGGCTTCTGGCTGAATGCAGCCTCCTGACTCAGGTCTGTTCTGTTCCCATCCAAGGAGATCAGTTTTCAAAATATACATTACATTTATATTGTACTTGGGTCTAACCTCAGCTGGCAACTAAGCACCAGGCAGCAGCTCACTCACACCACGCCGCATTGGGATGCAGGAAAGAGTCAGAAGAAGGTAAAATATGTGGGTTGAGATAAGAACAGTATAATAATTTAAGTAAATTATTGTTGTTGTTATTATCATTATTATTATTATTAAAAGGAAAACAACAAAACAGTGATGCAGTGATGCCCAATACAGTTGCTCAGCACCCTCTGACTGATCCCCAGCCCAACCTGAGCAGCGATCAGTCCCTTCCGGGTGGCTCCCCCCAGTTTCTATCCTGGGCATGATGTGCTGTGGATGGAATACCCCTTTGGCTAGTCCGGGTCAGGTGTCCTCGCTCTGCTTCCTCCTGGCTTCCCGTGCCCCTCCTCACTGGCAGAGCGTGAGACTGAAAAGTGCTTGATCAGGGTAAGTGCTACTGAGCAGCAACTAAACCATTGGTGTGTTGCCAGCATCATTCTCAGAGTAAAGCCCAAACACAGCCCTGCGCCAGCTACTGGGAAGAGAATTAACTCTGCTACAGCTGACCCCAGGACACTGTAAGAACAGGAATGATAAGAAATGTATAGCTTCTCCTGCTTGCGGAGTAGGAACTTTACAACCTGTACAAAAAAGGCCATTGCCCACAGAAGCTGATGAGGCAAGTCCACAGGGCGTGATGGTGGATCTCATTTCTGCAGCTGATCCAGCATCACTGTGCCCATGGCAGGGATCCCCCCAGCCCCGGCCACCACCACCCAGTCCCTTCTCCACGCTGCCCTTGATGATGGGCACATCAGTGAGGTGCCCACAGCAGGATTCCGCTGACCCCTCTCTGCACACTGAGCTGGGTGCCCCGAGGCTGCTTCCAGCAGAACACATCCTGGTCCTCTGCTCCATTTTACCTCCAACCAACCCTCACTATGCAAACCCACACTGCTAATCTCCCATTTTCCCATTAATTCCCGCAGCATCAGCATGTAGGCAATTCAATTAACCAATTATTTAATGTGTTTGCTTGCTTTAAAGTATTCCCACTAATAATCATTGGCTCTGCTGTTATAAAAGATGCCAGACTCTATTTCAATTATTATTACTTTTAAAGCAGAAATGACATTTTTAATATCCTCCTGGATGCTTATTACCATAGGAAATTGCCACAGGAGTCCAGTAACATGTCCTACCGTGGCTAATATTTATATTCTCCTCATTCCTTCCCTGGCCTCACTGAACACTTACCCAGCAGCAATCACATATGATCAGGGATGCTGTCCTGCAGCCGTTCTACCCCCTTACAAGGCAATGACAAGAGCAAGACTTTTCTGCAAGACTAAATTTGTGACATACTGCAAAAAACAATGTAAGAAATAATGTATGATGGCAGACAGCAATGAAGCTGTTCAGTACAGCCGGATGGGCATCCGGAGCTGATCCCTGCTTCCCTGGGCTCTCACCCTGATTCCCATGGCACCTTGGCAGGAAACAACCCAGCACTCGGCATTCACAAACACCTGAGAACCTGCTACAGGGGCAGGAATTACTTTACATGTGCAGAAGCACAGGGATCGCAAGGCAAAGGCCTTCAGCATCGTGGGGTTTGAGCAACAGCAGGGCCCTGGGACAATGCAGCATCAGGGAGAGGCTGCTCCTGAGGAGAGGCTCGGTCTCCAGCTCCCAGGTCCATGTGTCTCACCCCCGCTCTCAGAGAGGCAGAGAAGTTGGGGTTGTCCACGCTGAGCATCCTTGTGTTGGATAGAAAGAAAGAAAAATGCACCTTCAGATACTGATTTAATTAACCCTTGAAGTGTCTTTCTTTTTTGGACAGAGGGACTGTGAGGGGATTGCTCTCCAGAAAGCTGGAGTATGAATCCCCATCTAATAGCCTCTTTAGTTACCTAAATCCTAAAAGATGGACCTTCACAGTGCACTGAGGAGAGCAGCAGAGAGCAGCATCTTTGCTCTTTCAGGGCAACGCTGAATGCAAATTTTGGAGATTTTGCCCCAAACCCCATTTTACCCAATCAGCAGAGAATCACAGAATCACAGGATTGTTTGGATCGAAGGGACCTTAAAGCTCACCCAGTTCCAACCCCCTGCCACGGGCAGGGACACCTTCCACTAGAGCAGGTTGCTCCAAGCCCCTGTGTCCAACCTGGCCTTGAACACTGCCAGGGATGGGGCAGCCACAGCTTCTCTGGGCACCCTGTGCCAGCACCTCAGCACCCTCACAGGGAAGAGCTTCTGCCTCAGAGCTCATCTCAGTCTCCCCTCTGGCAGATTAAAGCCATTAACACACCAACAACATGTGAAGCACGAAGCTATTGATGTCCTCATTTAGATGTGTGCCTCCACCTCAAATCAGTACTACTCAGACCACACTGGTGTTTAACATGGACAGGCTCAATGAAGGTGCTTGGCTCCAGCCTCTGCCCGCACCATCCGCAGCTCACCATGCTGCATCGTGGGCAGCCAGACGCAGGTTTGCCGTGCCAGGGGCATGAGGCTCATCGTGGTGTCCATCAATGCCCAGTGTTTTCTCCATGGGTGTTGAGCTTGACAAGTAAATACTGGAAGGAGAAAAAGAGCTTGGACCCTGTTGAAACAAGAGCCTTTCATAAGGTCACTGGCACAAATCTGCCTTGCTCCACTGGCTTCCCCCAGCAAACACAAGACAAGGTCGGTGGAGTACGAAGTGCCCATCCTCCTGTCAGTTAAACCGCATTGACATCCGGGTCTATCAGGTGTTGGTACAGTCCGAGAATTCCCTCAGGTCAGGAACTAAAACCAGAATCCACCACCACATTAAGAATAAATGTACAAAAATACCACACTGAAGATAGCCATTGAAATTCCCATAGACAAAAACACCTTTTAGTACCTACTGTGCCTGGGCAATGTGTGGAAGATTGGATGCTCAGCGCTTGGATTGGAATTCTTTCTGTGAACTGAAGTGACAAGAGTGGAGCTTAGTGCTCGTGTTATTGCTACGCTGCTCAGCCCAACTTCCTTATCTCACCGCCCAAATTGCTTTCTAAGGACCTGATCCAAAGCTTGCTGAAATAAAAAGGAGTTTTCCCAGCCACTGCAGTGGGCTCTGGATGGAACCCTGCCTCTTGCAGGGGCTGCTGCTGACAGCCATTGCTGTAAAGGAACTGGGTTGTGTTGTTAGGAATTGCTTCAATAACATTCTCAGGCTGAACCCTCGAAGTGCAATGCACGAAAGAGACAGTTTTCATCATAAGCCCCAGTATCTGTGAACAGAGAACTACATTCTCCTACCCAACATCCGTCACAGCCCTGCCCCTGCAGCACCAGCTCACACCAGCCTCGGTCCCCTCCTGATCTCTTGCTGCTCTGGCCGCCTGGGTTAGCTGCGGTGTCTCCCCACACAGGCTGTGAGATACATTCGGAAGGATAAATACTGAGGTTCCCATGTGGCTGCTCCCTACCTGGGACTCCTGAGGGGTGGCGGCTGTTCCCATCACTGTGGAGCACCCTGCTCTCCTGAATCGCTGCAGTACACAGACTACACACACTGCTGCTATTGTCTACCTGAAATAACCAATGATTTATCCACCTGCCACCAGCATTTCCTGAGCCTGGTTTTCAAATACAGTCCTGCTTGCAGGGTCCATGACTGGCTGCTGCACATCAGAGTCAAACCATTGTAGAGTTGAGATCAATAATTAAACAAGTGAGACACCATTAAAAGAAAAGAATTTCAAGTGAACCTGGCCTAGATACAGCATCAGAATATCGATTTGAAAGCATAAGACCAAACCCTACATCCTACAAGGCCTTACAGCTATCAAGATGCACCTCTGAGTCCCTGTGGCGGGGATCAGCTTTCTACTTAAACGTTGTCACATCCTCCTCACAGGAGATCCACTTTTAACCTGGAGATGTCTCTGACTTCCACTGTAAATTACTGCAGCTGCACAGGGGAAGAGGAGCAATTGCAATGCCAGACTTAGGCAGTTTGAAGAACTGCATCCAGTGCTAACAAACAGGTCATTCTTCTCCCTGCATCAGTGAACTGCATTCAGTAATCAAAATTAATTGTGCAGATAAACAGATGCCACGACGCCTGTCTGTCCATGGGATGTGCCAGCAGACTTGTGTGATCAGCCTCACAGGCTGCAGCCTGACCTCCTCCTCTTCCTCTTGCGTGACACTTGTTGGCAGTAACCAGCAGCAGTCTGAATCCTGGAGTTATGCACTTACTAAATCAAACCTGCCGATCCCGGTGAATTGGCTTCAATAACTCTCTTTCTCAACATCCCTAGGAATAAGGTTGCACCTGCCTAAGTAGTACTTGAGCTGCTTCCAGAGGAGAAAGGCCTCGTGCAGGGAGCCAGAGATGTGCTCTTACTGACAGAGCCAGGGGCAGTGGAGGAACAGAAGAAGGAACATGGCTGTGTCCCATTCCCTCCAGTCTGCAAACCTTCTGGATTTTCCTCCAGAGAAACAGACAGAGGCAACTCCTAGACAGACCTGGAATTTTATTAGTGAATTCATAGCGAATTCTATAGTGAAATCATAGTGAAGGTCTTCCTTATGATGAACTGGATGAGCTTTAAGGTCCCTTCCAACCCAAACCAGTCTGCGGTTCAGTGATTGATCTGAACCTCACCACAACACACAGTGAACACAGTAACTGCATCCGACTCTCAGGGATGATGTTAAACAGGATTGACCAGAGAAAGCAAAATGGGCCAGCTCTGATAGAAGTGTATTCTACACTGTAAATATTTATAATATCAATACACCAGAGCATTAAAGGAAACATGAAACTCCCTGGACAATGGGGGCAATATTTTAAAAACTTCCAAAAGTGTGAGAATTAATGATCAAAAGCTTCCTCCTGCCAGCTGAAATCTCCCGTTTTCTGGGGCACACGTCTCAGGTGACTTCGTCATACCTGTAAAGTGCATTTGTCAGGAAACTGGTTCCTCGGCAGGAACCACTCCAATTTACCAGCTCCAGGTTTGGGGAATTTCCCCCAGTCTGTTAGGAAGGTGGCTGACTCAGAACAGGGAAAAGGGCATGGAGGAGGGAAATCCAGGACTGATGAATCCCATGGGGAGTCACTGAAATCCACAGTGCAGCTGTGCAGGGCCTGGATTACCCTCTGGGATCCGAGAATCTACTTCATCTCAGGGAAATGAGTACTTTGATCAAGCCTTTTGCTAACAGCAGTCCCTAATATGCTATGTGATTTTCTGGGGAATATACTGCAGTATTGTCCTGTTTGGCAAACAGGCCCTCCCCTCTTCACCATCCTCACGCATAAACCACCTCAGTCTCATCTCCTTTTATCCCTCAGTTATTTGCTGTGGGAGAATGACTGTGATTCCCCTTGGCTCAGCTCATAACTGCTTCAGAGCCGATTGCATTTCTGCTGCCCCTCAAAGGGAGAGCAGGGAGGAGCACGAACAAGCTAGCTGCAGCGGCGTGTTTCTAGTGTGTTTATTCTGCTAATGGCTGCTCTGTTTTATGCCTCATGAATCCCCTAGTTCTGCACCATCTCCTCAAAGACAACTCCAGGTGCTGGCAGCCAAAGAGCCACAACTGAAACCAGCTACCGGTGCTGATGCTCTGCCCACAGGGCGATGCACCCCCCCCAGCCCCAGGACCCTCCACCAAACACATCCTTCGTGGCCTTTTCCCAGTGCAGATTTGCTGAAATCTCCTCCAAAGCACTCCATTGTCCCTTAAAACTGGGGATAAACAGATCCCTTTTCCAAAGGGGTCTGCCTAACCTGTTCTGTACAGTCTTCTCTTAGAAGATGCCAGTGGCTGAGCAGTGCCATGGGGATAAATCAATAGGAAGACCACAGCTTCACCAGCTGAGCCTGCCAGACACCCTGCCTGGGTGTCACGGTGCAGACCCAGCAGCAACTAAATACCACACAGCAACTAAATACCACTCGCTCATCCCCTTCCTTCCCCATTCCCTGGACGGGATGGAGAGGAGAATCAGAAGAATGTAAAACTCATCGGTTGAGATGAGAACAGTTTAATAACTAAAATAAAGCACAATATAATACTAATACTAATAATGATAAGGAAAATAACAAGGAGAGATATAAAACTAAAGGGGGGGAGAAGAGGGAAGTTTCAAGATACACACCTTTGATTCCCATCCCTCTGACAGGTTTGCATCAGCAGCATCCCGTTTCCAGCGCTAGCAGTGAACGCTGTGTGGCGAGTGGACCCTCAGCATGTGCTTTGCAGAGAACAGGGAGGTGTTCTGGGAAATCAGGGAGCAGGTTTTCAGCATCTTCATGCCTACAGAGAGACTAAATCAACCAAAATCCCTTCCAAGCCCTTAATTGTCACTTTCTCCAGAAAATAGCTGTTTGTGTGGTGAGCCTGAGCAGTCACCACTCATCACGTGCGTCCTTCTGCTGCTGACTTAAACGAAGAGCAGTGTTTTGATCCAGTTTGCAAGAGCACAGTTAGCCCTACAGGCATAATGTTTGCAGGCTTCCAACACTTGTTTTCCAGCTGTACTTTTTAGATTTATCATTCCAAAAGCAGCTGATTTTGATCTCTGCTGAAGCTCAGGATTTGAGGGTTTGGGCTTGATGGCATTCAAAGCCTTATCAAAACATAGGCATGCAGAAAGATGTTTCATAGAATCACAGAATGTTTTGGGTTGGAAGGGACCTTAAAACTCATCCAGTTCCACCCCCCTGCCACGGGCAGGGACACCTTCCACTAGAGCAGGTTGCTCCAAGCCCCGTCCAACCTGGCCTGGAACACTATTACCATAGGGCCCTATGTTGTCCATTATAATCCTCCTCCCCTTGCAGATGGAGCCCACTTCAGTGTGCTCCTTTCCAAACACAGGAAGGTTAGCTTGACTTTTAGGTTTATTTCCCAATTGACTAACCCAAAGGAGCTTCCCTGTGCACACTGACTGCTATTGCTGGGCTTTAGGAGCAGCACAGGCTCTGCTTAGGCAGGAGTGAAACAGTGAGTAACTTCTTATTTGTTTTAGTCTCTAAAAATGTCAGGATTTAATACAGCTTCAGCCTCAGCTCTGCTGTGGCAGTGCAGGAGCTGCATCGCTGAGTGCTGACTTTGTGACAGCCCGGCATAACCCAGCTGCGAGGACAGGGGGTCTGTCCCAGCGCCGGGATGGGTGCTCATGATGCTGCTGGTCCCCCCATGGTTCAAATGAGCTTCTCTCAGAGCTGAACAACAGCGTTTCCCAACTGGCAGGATGGAGCCTTTCGAGAAGCACAACTGCGTTTCTGTGCTGCTCTGTTCAGTTCAATTTTTGAACTAGGCACAACCTGTGCACTCCAAGGGATAAAATAACAGAGTAAATGAAGTCAGGTTAGCCCTAAACCACCTGAACTAGCCAAAGGGGTATTCCATACCACAACATGTCATGCCCAGGATAGAAACTGGGGGGAGTTACCTGGAAGGGACCAATCGCTGCTTGGGTCAGGCTAGGGATCAGTCAGCGGGTGTTGAGCAATTGTATTGGGCATCACTTGGGTTTTCCAAGCTTTCATTTCTCCTTTTCTGTTGTTCTCTATTATTATTATTGGCATTGTTATTGCTGGTATTATTATTATAATTATATTTTACTTAATTTCAATTTTAAACTGTTCTTATCTCAACCCACAGGTTTTACATGGTTCTGATTCTTCTGCCCATCCCACCTGCGGGGATGAAAGCAGGGGGGGAGCAAGTGGCTCCATGGTACTTAGTTGCTGCTGGGTTTAAACCATGACAGGGAGCTGCAGAATCCACAATCCCAACGCATGGTGTACCCTTGTGAACAGGGATAGAACCTGAGTACAGAGCAGCCGGGACCCCACTAGTGTTTCTTTCCTCCAGGGCGACTCAGGAGAACTGGTTCTGACCTTATTGCAGTCGCAGTGGTGCTGCTTTTATGGCCTGTCCCACCCTGCAGAACATCAGGGCAGTAAATCCTCGCCATTACAGAACACTGCTCTGACACCTGGTCATACTGGAATAGCAATATCTGGGATTCCACTATCCTGCATAGAACGTGATACTACACATTCCAAAGGAAGCAGCTGCCCCCAATGAGGGTGCTCAGGGCTGTCGTGCACCAGGTTACGCCAGGGGTTGGTGTATGCCTCCGACAGGGCAGAGATCCCTGGGTTTTGAAGTCTTCCCTGGGAAAACAGTTTCTATTGGGTTTGTTTTCCATTGGGTTTGTTTGATATTGGATTTGTTTTCTGCTGGATTTCTGCACTTCAGCAGGCAGCTCCCCGAGCCGTCAGGCTGCTGGGCAGTGTTGGAACCTCCCTTTGATTTCATTTAATATCAGTCTTACAGTGCGTTACCTCAGCTGAACCTGAAAAGACATTTCTATATATGTTCACCAGCTTATTCCTTTCTACAAAATTATAGCAATTTGGGTTATAGTAATTTGCAGTATTGGGAATTCTCTGTGTCTTTCAGAGGCAAGCTCTGGGTTTATCTGTGCCTACTGGGTTTCGCTTTTTTAACTCAAGTAGGGACCATTAGCCCTACCTTACCCTTAGTTCATGTACGCTGCCGCTTTCCAGCGCAAACAACAGTGTTTTGCCCAGGTTTATTTCCTGCACTAGCAACATAAATAGCAATCACTTTTGAAAGCCAGGCACTTGCTTGTGTTTGTATGTGAAAGCAACAGCTCTTTGCTGTGTCCCAGCCTGGAACAGCTCCCTGGAAGAGCAGAGCTCTTGGGAAGGTTGAGCCCTTTTTGGCAGCCCTAGGCTCTGTGCTGCTGCTGGAGCCTTGGAGCAGGCTGGGCTGCAACACGGCCCGAAGGACACATGGAAAGGTGCTAAGAGCAGCAAGGGAGAGACCCTGTGCAGGAGCATCCAGAGCAATGAAGCTTGGAGAAAGCGGAAACCTCAACAGATGTTAGCCTAACGCAGAAATATAGCAGCTTCCAGCCTGGATAAGCCGTGCTTTCCCTCCTCTACCTTTAATCCATCTGTAATCAAAAAATAAAACATTAATATTGCTCCACAAGTATTGCACTAATGTACTGATGAACTAGTGAGGATGACGCACAAGATGTACTCATCATAGCTTTGAGGTTTTGTAGGTCATACCCAACGTCTATCCCCATTCCTATACTATAAATGCCAATAATTTGGGAACAGTTTAGCCAACTTCAGCAGAACTGGAGAGAACAAAGGGCTGGGGACAAATGAGCCTTAACAAGTTACAGAGCTTTCAAAGCCAGTAGAGTCAGAGGTTGGTTCTGCTCCTTCATTTGCTGTAGCAATGGGCACATCCACGGAAATGCCTGCAATGTCACACTACTTTCCACCCATTTTTCCCCCTGTAACCTCTCAAATGGCCTGGAAGTCTGTCAGCATTTCCTAATAGACTCCTGTTAGGAAAATGCCTTCCTGGGGAGCAGCTAAAGATGAAGATCTTCCACGCAGGGGAAAACAAAACTGGAAAGGGCTTTCTCTGGCCCAGAGCAGTTTGCCATGCAGTTAGTCAGAAAGAGATTCTGTTCTTACTGACTTTTTAAATGGAAGAAGAAGAATCTGGTAGATGCTTTTTGTATTTGAAGCATTTCAAACAGCAAATTCCAAGCATTTCAAACAGCAATTCATAACGCTGGAGCGACGGGAGAGGGACATTCATGGACACTGCTGAGCCTGTGGCAGAGGAGCTGCCAGCGGCTGTGAGCACATGGAAGTTCATAACTGCACAGGATTTGGCCATTAATTTTAATGGAAATGACTGCCTAAACGGTGGCTTATGGAGATATTTATTGGCAGCAATTATTCCAATGGAGAAATAAAGTGGGTAAATTCGGTTCTTCAGAAAATGTGCTCTGATTTGCAGCACTAGTAAACAGAAACACCAAATAGTACCTCAAGTACAATTTAAATTCTTTTCTTCCATTTTTCATTCTTGTTGGTTTGTCAGACTTCACAAACCTAATCTGTAGTATTGTGGTAAATCATGTTTTAAATCACCTCTGTCTGATACTCGTTTTGTAAAGACATAGATAGACATGAGGGCTTGTGATCAGCTCCCAAATCAAGGGAAAGATAAAAAATAAAGTTCTTAAAAACTGATTTTCAGGTGATCAAATTTACTGTCTAAATTGAAAAAACACTTAGAAGATGCTCAAGGTTGACTTGGAACAAAGTATTCACTGCTGCCACCAAAGTTAAATACACCTTCTCTAATAGAAATGTGGGAAACGTCTAAAGAAAACATGTTTGAAAGAAGAAAGAACCTGAAGAGAAGTTCTGAGATTGCCTCGATTTGTGCACAGTGCACTTGACAGACAATTGATGATGCACACATTAATTTGGCTAAAACTTTTTGTTCTTTTAAAGCTGAAAATTATGAGTTGAAAATCGTTATCCACCTCCACTGAGGGATTTGCTGTGGAATACTGAGCTTTGTGCAATCATGGAATCACAGAGTCACGGGATGGTTTGGGTTGGAAGGGACATTGAAGCTCATCCAGCTCCAACCCCCTGCCACGGGCAGGGACACCTTCCACTAGAGCAGGTTGCTCCAAGCCCCTGTGTCCAACCTGGCCTTGAACACTGCCAGGGATGGGGCAGCCACAGCTTCTCTGGGAAAAGTCTGTGCCAGCGCCTCAGCACCCTCACAGGGAAGAGCTTCTGCCTCAGAGCTCATCTCAGTCTCCCCTCTGGCAGGTTAAAGCCATTTGCCTTGTCCTGTCCCTACAGGCCCTTGTCCAAAGCCCCTCTCCATTTCTGGGAGTGGATCTCCCTTTCTTGGGCTGCAAGTGCACGCTGAAGCCAGGCCATGGGGAGCTTCTCCTCTACCAGCACCCCCAAGACCTTTTCCCCAGGGCTGCTCTCCATCCCTTTGTCCCCCAGCCTGGATTGGTACCAGAGATCATCAGTACAAAGAAGTTGTGCTGAAACATTAGAAGCAGCACAGAGAAGACCTACAAGAACAGTTTGCTTCCGGAAGCCTCCTTGGAGTAAAACATTTGAGAAGATCAATGATTCATTTTAGCCTGAAATGTTCAGAAGGTGACTTAAACTGACACTAGGGGACTCCCACTTAGCATACAAACACTCCTTCACATTATGAAGAAAGGAGACAACTCTGAATAAATCAAAGTGGATTTTTGTCTAAAGAAGGAAAACGAAAAGGGCTTCAGGGAGGATTTGCAGGGTTAATTTTAAAGCTTCTGTTACGCAGAGGTCAGACCAGGTGACTGTAACAGACACTTTGGCCACATAATCCACACATTTGCCAATAGAGAAGTGTTTAACCTGTTTCCTACCACTCAAACTTAAAAGCATTATGTATTATTAAAATCAGTGTTTTAACTGGACAAGGATTAGGTGTTATTAAATTCAAACCTGGCAATAAACACCAAGAAGTACTGCAATAAATCGTTCAGCATCAAGAGGGAGAGCATTTAGTAGTAGATGCTGCATATTGCTGATCACCTCTGGTCCTACCAACAAAGAGGATCCACCCCAGGCAGTGCTTTGGCAATCATCCAGCCCCAAACATCAGTTCTGCACTGCAGCCAACACATGCCGAAGCAGAAAGGTCCTCCAGGAATCAACCAGAAAAGTCCATGATCTGGATTATATCATGTAAATCACACACATTTCACCGTCTTTGAGCAAATTCACATGGGTCTGATGCAGTGTCAATGACCTGGAGCTGGTCATTGACCTGCACTAGTAAATACAAGTGCCTCCTGCTTTCTCTTAACATCAGAACTGACACAGAAGTAACCCTGGACACTCTGAAGGGTCCAGCCCTGCCACCAGCCTGGCTGCTCAAGAGGGACCACAGGGGCTTGGATGGACCATTAATGGAACACCACGTGTTTCACACCTCAATAATAGAACAGTGTAGAGAGGAGCTGAACTCTTCCGTTTCACAGGCATTTAAGGAGCTTAGAGGAAATTAAGGGATATTATAGAAATATGAATTATAAAGCAGGAAACACTAAAGGATTTTTCCTCCATTAATGTCCCACAACTACTTTAATTCCTCTCTAAAGGCAAGAGGCTTAGTGTGATCCCAGTAAATCACCAAAGAGTGTTTGAAGGGAGCACCAAAACAGGGGCTGGTTCAAGCCTCCAGAAACCAAATCCAAGCCCAGCATGGGCTCCTGATACCCATGCCATCAGAGGACAGGTGACCAGCACCAGCATCTGCACACCCAAGACACCAGCACAAGAAACACAAACTCACCCTGGTCAGAAGCTCTATTCTCAATCCACGTAGTACTGTTGTGGGACAAAGGCACAAAATTAAATGTGCTTCTCCTCCATTTCATAGCTTCCAATTTTCTACACATTAAAGGCCATTGTTTAATTCTGCACACAAGAGAAATGCAGCATCTAAAAGGGCAGGATTGAAGAGAAACAGATGCAACAGGAAGGTCTTGAATCTATTAACTAAAATACCAGTATAAAATCCCAGCGTGGCTTGGGTTGAAGGGACCTTAAAGCTCCTCCAGTTCCAACCCCTGCCACGGGCAGGGACACCTTCCACTAGAGCAGGTTGCTCCAAGCCCCATCCAACCTGGCCTTGAACACCGCCAGGGATGGTATAAAACTATAAATATCTTCTTTTAAAAGTAACTGTTATCAGTGCTTCCAGGCAGGACAGGTATTACAGGAGCAGTGTATTCTCACCAAAAATCTTGTTTGTATTGAGAATGAAGTTGAAAGGCACAGACCCCAGTGGGAGCTGGGGCTGTTCCCCAGGGCCCACAGGATTATGGGTGCTCTCAGCCTTGGAGGCACCGAGCAGCCCCAGGGCAGGGCTCAGGTGTGTGTGTGTAAAGCAAAGTATTGCCTCACTATTGCCACCTGTGACTAATGGGAGAAAAAAGCCCGTGCTGTAGATTCCCAGTTGGAAATTTATTTCCTAGTAAATGGTAAGTGAAACTTGTGACTCTGGACTCACCAGAATGTGCTGCTCTGGCAGCCTCAATAATGAAGATAAATTTCCGAGCACGTCAAAACATTTATGAACAGGAGTCAAAGCACTAAAAAATGCACAGTGATTCCTTGGGTGCCCAGACTGGAGTTCAGGCTAGTGTCCCATCTGGAAGATATACTTTCATTTCAGTTTCAATTATAAGATTTTATTCTTTCTATTAATTTCCACTGTCATCTGAAATCTAAAGATTTGTCGTAGTAAGAATCAATCGTGGTGGCAAACAGAAGCTTCTCTACTGTTTGCTGTATGCAGGATATGAGGAAGAAGCTCTTCCCTGTGAGGGTGCTGAGGCGCTGGCACAGGATGCCCAGAGAAGCTGTGGCTGCCCCATCCCTGGCAGTGTTCAAGGCCAGGTTGGACACAGGGGCTTGGAGCAACCTGCTCTAGTGGAAGGTGTCCCTGCCCGTGGCAGGGGTTGGAACTGGATGAGCTTTAAGCTCCCTTCAACACAAACCAGCCTGGGGTTCTGTGATTCAGCAGTGAGGCAACATCTGGCTCCCGGGCAGAGACGTCCACCTCACCTTGCTCCAGTGGAAGGGGTTTCCTGTGCAAGCCCACCCTCTGCCTTCATGAGCACCCCCTCACACCGCCAGGGAAGACACCACCCAGAGCAATCCTCCCATAGGCAAAGGTCTGCATGGACCCAGATCCACAGCTCACACAGGAACAGCCCCACGTGCTGCCAAATCAAACATAAACAAAAGCAAACTGCTACTAAGCTGTGGACTCCAACGAAATCGTGAACTTTTAAAGTATTTCCAGCAAAATAGAGTGCTTCTGCAAGCGTAGGGCTTTTCCATGCTTTTTGTCCCATTTAATTGCAGATTCTGTTTCACTAGAAAAAACCCATCCAGTAGAACGCACCCATTCAGTCCCTACTGGCAAAGCACATTCCAGGAGCTGTTTTAAAGCCTATACCGGGGGGTGTTTGTTCTTAAGAAGCACCATGAGGTGTTAAAACCATGAACAGTTGATTCCTGCAGTGCCACGCAGCACCCCCCCCCCCAGGCCAGCCCAGACCTGCTCCTGAACAGGGGTTTTAACAAAGTCACCAGTTCTGGGTTTAGGCCACTAGAGATGTGATTCTGAGAACAGCACACACACAAACACTGTGCTACGCAAACACTCCTCAAAATTTCATACCTACATGGCAACTGGCTTATTGTATTTACATGAACATCTGCTGCAGGTTCACTAAAATCTTTAAACCAGATGGACATGAAGGAAGAGTAATTAACAAAGCTATATGTTGATTAAACCAGCATGTGGTTAATTTTAATGATTACTGATCTTTACTGGGGTCCATAAGACTTCTCAAAAGCAAATCCACTTTAGCTGCCGTGCTGGTGAGCCGCAGAGCCAGGCACCGGTGCTGCCCATCATGTGCTGCAGGGCCATGATGGCCATCAGTGGTGGCACCCTGAGCTCCTCCATGGGCCAGGGCCTGGTCTTACTCCCAGAGTAGGACCAGGGGCACGTAATCATGGGTCCACAGCCAGGAAGGGCTGTTGTGAGCATCCATTGTGGCTTGGACATACAACTTTCCAGGCTTCTTCCCTGTGAGGGTGCTGAGGCGCTGGCACAGGGTGCCCAGAGAAGCTGTGGCTGCCCCATCCCTGGCAGTGTTCAAGGCCAGGTTGGGCACAGGGGCTTGGAGCAACCTGCTCTAGTGGAAGGTGTCCCTGCCCGTGGCAGGGGGTTGGAACTGGATGAGCTTTAAGCTCCCTTCCAACCCAAACCAGGCTGTGGTTCTATGATTCTATGAATAGTTCCTCTCCAAGTAGAGCACCTTTCAGCAAACCACAAACCAATCTCCACTAAGACATTTCAGCAACAAGGAGTCAGCCAGCAGCTCTGGTAGGATGCTCCAGCTACCAAATTCCCCCCACCATCCAAAAAATGTGCATTTATCTCAACTTCCAGTTTTAGATCCCCTTATACCTCTGTCCACCAAATTGAAAAGCTTTCCTGTTACCAAGCTTCTGCTCCCCATGTTCATACTCACAGGCTGAGAACAAACCATGCCTTGCTCATCTCATTCCTGGATTCAGCAGACTGGCTCCTTCCAGCCTTTTGGTGCCAGGACCAGGCTTCTTCTCCTGGTCCTGGTCCCTCTGCTACCCATGACCATTCGCCATCCCTCTGTGTGTCCCTCTTCCCCCCACGCATCCACCACAGCTCGGGTCAGGGTATCAGCACTCTCCTCACCCATTGCATTTACCTCTCACTGAAAAAAAAGTCCATGTTATCTCCTGGCCCTGTTTTCCATCCCCACACATTGATTGACACTAATTAGAACACATTGTAAATAATTATTCATTAATCAAGTCTCATATCACCCTGCTGCTGCTGTGCCTGGGATCAGTGATGTGCTGACAGGCCTGGGCTCACCTGCAAGGCCCCGAGCAGTCCCCTGGTACAGGCACACGTTCTTTAGGCCATCACTTAAATACCACCATAACCAAGCAAACCAAGTGCATTAGTGCCAGCTGCCTATGGAGAGGAGGGAGTACAATGACCTGAGTGGACTGTGTTCGAGACATGAGAGGTGGCTCAGCTACTCTGAATTAAATCTTCCCTGTAAAGTGAAGGAATTAATGAGCATGAGCAGCACAACTTCTGGTGATGCCCAGGAAAACACAGCAGCTCTGCAGTGCAAACTGCTGCAAAGGACCAGCGCTGACTTGGAACTGCCAGCCAAGCCACCCTACTCCTTCTCTAAGAGCACGCTGAGGATGCAGGAAGGTTTCATCCCTCTTCTTGTCACTTATTTGAGTTGAACAAGGGCAAAAATTGGAAAAACAAATGACATCTAACCGGGATGCTCAACCAGGAGCTGCAGAAAACTCTTCTCTTCCTGCTCTCTGACCGTGGTTTCCAATGAACAAACTGCCAAGGAAAGGCCATATCCCAGGGTTAGTTCCTACCAATGCAATTGTAACTTTCTATGGAAACCAAAACAAAACGCCTCTCCTACGCTGACTGGATCTTCTCCAGGGCATCCATCTGCTTCAGCCCAGCAAACTCACTGGTAGGTCTCACCCCACATTCACAGGACATCTCTCAGTAACTGGTGGCAGAGTGCTGAGCAGCCGTGCGAGCATTCTGGGAGAGAGCATGAAAGGGAATACTCCTGAGGCTGCTTCTACCACGCAATGTCTCTGGGCAGCACTGTAGAGCTTTCTGCGCACCCCAGAGAAGAGATGGAGAATAAATCCGACCCATCCCTGGGGAAGGTCATTAAAACCATGCGGAGTGATTCTCTGTTTTGAAAGTGAAAAATAAATCAGATCTCAGATTCCATCTGGGATGTGGCCAAGTCCTTGGTCCACAAGTCAAGGAACAACCGGGACTTGTGTCAACCAACCCTTAAGTTACTCACAGTCCTTTCAGTAGAGCTGGAAGAACAAGTGAAATAACCCAACGGAATCAGTGTTTGTATCGTGGATGTTTTAAATTCTGATATAGCGGAAAGCAAATTGCTTCAACAGACTTGCAAATCCAGCCTGGTGTTAGACTCATTACTCCAAACAAATCCCCAAACTGTGCAAACTGCTGATCCTGTGCTATAAAAACCTTCTGTAAACACCAGGCACTGGGATCCAAAACACTTCAGTGCATCCTTGGAAGCGGGATGATCACGGCAGCTCCCAGCTCACTGGCAGTTTATAAGTAAAGGAACATTCCTGTATAACATTGCTGTTGGTACAAGCATTGAGGGACTGAGGCCTTACCACAGCCATCCCTGGGAGCAGCCCTGGGTTAATGTAGCCATGTACTCACCTAAAAAGTATTGTTCTCTTTGAACACTTGGAAATAAACAACACATCTTAGTACTTAAACCCCACCCCGTGTCCCAGACCACTTCTGTGCCTTCCACTGTAGCAGCACCGGGTGATTTTTGGTATGAAGTTTGCTCTTGCAGAAGTCTGTGGAACACAATAGGATTTCACAGAGCATTAAAAAGTGTAGTTTTATCAATGAGGAAACACTCAAAAATGGCCTCTGAACAAAGAGACAACTCTGACAGAGAAATGACTAAAAACCCCTCTAAAATGCTGTCACGGATAAGGAATACTGCTATACGCTGCCACAGAGCTTCACTCTTGTTCAGTCAACAATCACAGGGATCAACAAAACATTGTCAGGAACTACTTCAGTTAGTAGGGATGACACTGCAGAGATTAGATTAATGAAACCAATAGGTCCCAAGCATGGATCAAAAGCATTCAACATGGAGAAGGGAAGCTGAGGGAAAGACAGGAAGTGCTGCCAGGAAGATGTGCAAAGACCCCAGCAGTGGAATGCTCAAAGGTAACGGGAGAAGTAAAGGGGAAAGATGCAGAGAAGGGTTTCATGCGGATACTTTCTCCTTTGCAAGCCAGCTACTTACCAAAATGCAGGAGAGCTGCCAGGAAGAAAGAGGTCGGCAATTCCAACCACAGATTTCAGAGAAAAGCCTCTAAAATGCACTTTAAAATACACTTTATACAAATACAAATAAAAAACTAGAGGGAGAATGTGCATTGTAATTCATTCTACATAGCCACCTCCTTGCTGCTGGAAAGGAAGTGACATTTAGCACCTTAATGACAATCACAAGTGACACTACTCTGGGAAATTAGCAAACCAGCAGAAAAGATAAATAACACCAGAGTCATGAGAGGAAATACAAGTGCAGCAGACATAGCCAATACACCTCCAGAACAGACTGTGGAGCTCATGGCCAATGGATAAAACTGAGTGAACATGTAATGGCATTCAGAAGAAGACAGGTATGTATATGGGTGCTGAGATGAAACACTATTTCAGCTGGGCATTATGGAAGAGGATTTAAACCCTTCTATATCAGCCCAGAAATACACTATGGATTTTTCCTACGGACGAAGTTTTCCATAATGGTCCATTACCGTGGGGTTTTTTGTGCCTTCTGAAGCATCCAAACCTGGTAACTTATAGAAGAAAGAGTAACAGATGGATTTCCAGTATGATCCTATACACCAATCCCTAAATGTTTAAGTAATAAGATGAGACTTAACTGGAAAAAAGCCCAAAAACTATTAAGCAAAGGGGAAAAGCACAAAGTGAATAGGAAATGGAAACCTAGAAAGGCAGTAAAAGCTGGAGAGCTTGGGGCTGGATTGGACAGTAAATTAGAAATGAAAATGCAATCGAATTTGGCAGTAAAAAGGTCAATGCAATTTGGAAGTGAATGTGCCAAGACTTCCCATCACCGGGCAGGCAGGATAGAGCCTGTGACCAGTTTTCAAGATTTAAGCAGCTTGAATAAGTTTCAAATAAATACCCAACCATTTGGGTGCTTAACCAAATCACGCCTCAAAACCCTGCTGGATTTCCCTTTGATTTCTAACATCTTTATGTTTGGCCTCTTTGCTGAGAATTCAATCTGCTGTAAAAATGAATCTCTCAAGATAAGCATCTGCAGTTGCCAAGAGACTATTGTGCTAAGCCCGAGGATGATCTAGCGTCCTTGCAAACTGGGATTTTGGAATTAGAAAAGATCGCTCTGCTCTTAGCAGCAGATACATTTCACATCCCTGAGAACATGCCACTGCTGCTCAGAACCTCTGATTCAGTTATTCCCCCCAAACCACAGCTATTTTACTTAAGCAACACGTTCTTCTGAGGCCCTTTACCCCAACCATTGGATAACACACTCCAATAAATAAAGAAGTCTCTAAATGAGTCACAAAATAGTCCTTTCATTTCCAAATGCCCTGCAGCAACATCCCCATTGCCAGAGCTCCATTTACCCTCTGTAACACAATGAAGAACAAGATTTCCTGCACAGCTTTTCCTCTGAAACCCAAGGATCTGACAGACTGAGTGAGGACCAAGCTTCAGAGCCATCAGTTGCCTCTAAAAATAAGTCTTACTGATATTTAATGCTGTAAGTATTTAAATTGCATGGTGCAGTGAAGAGTAAGAACTATTTTGCCTTTGAATGTGTAGTTGCCACACTCTTTTATAACCAATATTACATCTTTTGGTTGTTCATTATTGTTTGATGTAACCGAATCTTCCACGTCAAGGAAGTTAAAATCACTCCAGCCTCAACATTCACTGGCAATTTCCTTTGAAGGAGGCAGAAATTTGTTTGGCTTGACCTAATGATTGAACTAAGAAGGTTTTCCTCAAGCCACCTGCAAGATAGACATATTTATATGATAGACATATATACTGTGTGTGCTCCAAAGATGCTTTAGGAACACTCCTTGTAAGTATGAACAGCTCAGGAAGCTTTTCAACGACTGTGCATTGCTGAGATAAGCCCAGTGCTAAACCCTGGGTATTTGTGGAGAATGGTCTTGAACTGGGAAGGATGGACTTCCCGTTGCTTGCCTGAAGCCCACAGAAACACCTTTTTCCAGGCATTTCACTTAAGACTAAGAGGCAAATGCAGCCATTTAGGAAATGCACTCATCTGTAAGCAGCACACCTCCTGAGAGGCTGGGGAAACAAGAACAGAACAATTTACTGAAGAGATCATTCATAAGATTGCAACTTAGATGGGGCAGTAAATGTAGTTCACACTCTGAAGTAGGGAGCCCTGACAGAGCTGGATGGTCAGCAGAGCTGCGTGCCTGAGACCCGTGATGGTGGTGGTCCAGACCTCGGGCCACCAGTTATCTTACTGCTGCTCCGGAACAAAGCAGCATTGCCCTGTGAGAACTTAGGCAAGGGGTTTTGAGCCAGGAATGGTTTTGCAGGAGAGGTTTGAACTGGATGGAGAGCTGGAACTGCCCTAAAAACAGGAGGGGTGGGCACTACAGCTTGTGGTGCGTGGTGAGCCTGGGATGCGGCAGGAATGATGTGGGATTTTCCCTGACAACCCATAGGCTTTGCACATGTGAGGTTCATGGTTTGCAAAGATCCTTCAAGCCCCTGCAGCCTGACCCCAGGGCTGCACTCTCACTCGCTTCATCTGCTCTGAGTAAGAAACTCACAATTATTTCTTGCTGGTTGAACTCTTAATTTGCCTGTTCCTCCTGACCTAAACTGGAGGTTAACAGAGACCCAGCTTCTGTCTGGAGGATACAGCAAAGCACGTAGCAAGTAACCTTTAAAACCAGGATGGGTTTTAAAGCTCAGAAAGGCTGGATGCTGCCAGTTACCCTCAGTCTTTAATTCTTGGTCATTACACAAATGCATGATAGGTTCAGATAAATGTACTCCTTGCTGGGTTCTTGGAAGATACCAGCAAAACCCTGGGCAATGTATTATCCTGCTCAGAACAATAATAAATGGAAACATGTATTTGGCATCGAACCCCTGGAAAAGCAGGTGATGCTGCAGGGATTCTTGCTTGGAATTGTCCCAAAGTGTTGCCTTTGCCCCACACCAGCTGCAGATGCAGCGAATGATGATGCTGGAGCAGTTTTCTGAGTATCACAGAGCAGTCTGAAGTGCCTTAAATTGTCCCAAATGGCAACATTTGCTCTGATGTGAACAGAAAGGTCAGAGATAACAGAACTTGGCCACTAAGCTGTTTGGGGGCAGCTCCTCTGCTGCAGTGGGACAAGGAGGCTTTGCTGTATCCCCTGCTGTGGGCTATGGAGGTTCCTGCACCCAGCACTGCACGTGGGTCAGGCTGGTTACTGCAAGGTGCAAAAGTTATAGGAGAATTCTGCTCATTAAAGACTCCACATTCATCACGACACTGAGCAGTCAGTGGAAATCAGAGCGATGATGCGTTAAATGAGGACATCAATCTAAAACCCAGAAATTAAATTAAAAAAGCATTATTGCTCTGTAGGCAGGATTGACTGGGGTGTGCTACAAGTTGATGATCAGAACTGCACTGAAGAGATGCTGGCTGCCACACAGAGCAAACTAAAAACTGCAGTTTGTACCTGACCCCATCTCATGCCCATGAAGTGTCCGTTCACTGCAGCATCAAACTCCCAGGCACATCAGGCTGTCAAGAGTCAGTCAGGAGCACTTGGCTTGTTTCAGTGCAATGAGACCTGTTTACACCAACAGAACAACCATGGCTGACACCCTGCCCCTTGTGTTTAACCACCTGGCTTTTGCTAAGCTACCGCAAGATGTTCTTACACAAAACTCCTCCTGCTGATTTCATGGGGCCACTGCAGAGGCCTGGAGCACCGAGCCCTGTGTGTGCCTTGGTTAGTGTGGTACAAAATAGGAGCCATGTGCTGCTCTGGTAAGCACAGCTACCCTGAGCTTTTGCACAGGAGCACTGATGATGCCCTGACAGCTCTCCAGAGCTTCTCTTCCAGCTGAGAGCCCACACTCAAATACCAATGGAGGGCGAGTGCTTCCTGGCTGCCTTCACACTGAAAACCCAGCGAGCAGCTCCAGTGCCTAAAGAGAATACAGGAAACCTGGAGAGGGGCTTTGGACAAGGGCCTGTAGGGACAGGACAAGGGGAATGGCTTTAACCTGCCAGAGGGGAGACTGAGATGAGCTCTGAGGCAGAAGCTCTTCCCTGTGAGGGTGCTGAGGCGCTGGCACAGACTTTTCCCAGAGAAGCTGTGGCTGCCCCAACCCTGGCAGTGTTCAAGGCCAGGTTGGACACAGGGGCTTGGAGCAACCTGCTCTAGTGGAAGGTGTCCCTGCCCATGGCAAGGGGTTGGAGCTGGATGAGCTTTAAGGGCCCTTCCAACACAAACCAGGCTGGGATTCTGTGATTCTGGTGGGTCCGGCCCTGCTCACTATCCCTGGACCCTAAACCAATAACTTTTCTCTGCAAAACTTCACTCTGGGACCACTCTGTACATCACAGACATGACCAAAGAGACACCCTTCACATAAACCTTCGAACAAGATTTTCTAAATCCCACGTTTACGACAGAGGGAACTTGTTTCTTTTCTTGCATTTAAAACTCTAATCCACCAGTCACCCATTTATTCATCCCATTATCTCTCCCATGTAAGCCCCTGAGCAGTCGTGTAGCTCTTCAAACAGAATTTTAATCACACTGTTTTAAGGCTTGAGCACAATGCTGGTGCCTGACTTGCCCGCGAGTGCTGTGCTGCTGCTTCCTCTAGCTGGTGATCAAGCAACAATAGATGGTCTGTAGGAATGTCTGTCTGTAGGAAAGCCCTCTGTAACGCAGCAGCGGGATACACTTGGTGATGGCATCAGTCAGAGCAACAAGAGTGACAATATGATGCTGAAGAGCCAGCAAGCGCTGAGCGTGCAACTGGGATTGCAAGAGAGAGATTAATTGGGATGTATATGAGTTAAGGGAATAACAACCCTATTTAAAAGATGCTTATCATACACAAATGTGAAGTGCTGTCTACTCCACTACTCCATGGTTACACACCGGGGTTCAGAGCGGTGCCACAGAGACACAGCTC
The DNA here is from genome assembly GCF_004027225.2 of Strigops habroptila. Lineage (NCBI taxonomy): Eukaryota > Metazoa > Chordata > Aves > Psittaciformes > Psittacidae > Strigops > Strigops habroptila. The sequence continues at coordinate 63,037,561 of NC_044284.2, forward strand.
TGCCACCCTGGAGCATTTCCATCTGCTCTGGAATTGAAACCTCATTGAAGCACATGCTGTGGAAATCCAGCATATTGTTACCCTCCGTCAGAACCAGCGACGCTGTGCAGCAAGCAGGAGCTCCATCCATAGCGAGCAGAACACACTCAGAGGCAAATGCACCCTGGTCCCAGTCTCCTTTCCTTCAGCCATTGGCAGAGCAAAGCTGCGCGGTGTCTGCAGCGTGCGATGGAAGATCTGCCCCAGCGCTCATCACTGCAGCCCTGACAGCCCATCCACGTTGCCCGGTGCGGGCAGGTCCGGCTCTGACACATGCAGCTCCAGAGCCTGCCCTGGCACTGCTGGGATAAGGTGGGTTTAAGGGAGTGGCAGCAATCCTCCCACAGCTGCTTCCCAGGCCAGGGCTGCTTTGCTAAATGCCACCTATGTGGGTACAGCAGTGGCTGCTCTTCCCTTCGGCTCTTCGGCTCTTCTGTCCTCCAGCCATGCGCATCGCATCCCCGTGATAACATTCAAGTGGTTCTTGAGATACACAATGCACATCATTTTCTCTCCTAGAGTCCCCATGGCTTTGCAAGTTAATTAAAACAGAACTTCAATGGCTTTTTGTAATAGATCATAATAAAGTTCCATGACATCTGTTAAAATTTACAACCAAGGATGTCATTTTGGGGGAAAAACATGTTCTTTTACACCCAGCCCATTTATTTGTGTATTTATTTAGTGACAGAGCATGTCATTTATAAGAAACATGCAAAAGCAATCATTAATCATACTTTTGTCACAAAGCAGCTTCCCCAGCAGTTCACTGAAAACCCACAGACAAGCTGCTCAGACGTGGGTGTTGTGAGGACAGTCAATGAAACCTCGCCAATAAAGCTGTAGAGTCACCTCATCTCTTCAAAGTCTAGTGGAGATTGGGTAGAAGACACCAAAGATTTGGCAAATTAGCCATTGAGGTTATCGGCGAAGTACATAGCACTATGGACAGGAGGAAAAGTAAATCAAAGCAGTCGCCGCCATCAGGATTTTCAGTGCATCAGAACCATTTCAGGATAAATTAAAGAGAGTTCTTACATCACTTACAGAGCTCACAGGCTGTATCATAGCAGCACCTTGACACATCCCTACTCGAGTGGTTAGCAAGTGATCTCAGCACAGATAGCCCTGTTGATGTCTCATAGACTCACAGACTGGTTTGGGCTGAGGGACCTTAAAGCTCATCCAGTTCCAACCCCTGCCACGGGCAGGGACACCTTCCGCTAGAGCAGGTTGCTCCAAGCTCTGTCCAACTTGGTCTTGAACATCCTCAAAACCATCCCTTCACATGACATGTTCCTTGGCTCTGGGTCCCCACTGAGCATCTGTCCTGCTCACCCCTTCCTGACACCCGTGCTCCCTGAGGCACGTGAGGTGCATCCCCATCAACAAGAAACACAAGCCAAATGTTGCTGCGCGAAGCTGTGAGGCAGGGGATGAAATCGCTCTGTAAACATCACGTGCTGAGTCTCTGAGGTGGTACAGATGATGGTTTGGCAGCGAGAATGGGCCACAGTCTCTTCTTCCTGAGATCCCCCCACACTCGAGCAGCAACAGCAGCAGGGGAAAGGCACCAGCACGAACAGAGGTTCACTTCAAGCAGCACATCTGCTGAGGGCTGTCCTCTTCCTGCAGACTGTCTTGCACTCCACTACCAGAAAAGTGGCAGAAAAGGTTCCATGCTCTTGTACATAATTCGTTTTAAAAAGAGATGTTCTGCCTCACTCTATGCTGTAACCACAGCTTTTAAATGCTGCCATAATCAGTGAAAGCACAACATGGCTGCTCACTTGATTTCCAGTTCGCCTTAATGACCATTTTGAGCCACGGGAAAGGGCTCTGGGCATGGAACAGACTGTGCAAACAAGCTGTGAGCAGTCAGGACAGGAGTTCATTTCAGAACGGCAAAATGCAGTGCTTCTCGCCCTGGAGATATGAGCATTTTGAAGACCACCACCATCTTCTCCTGTTGGTGAAGACCCCTCTGTGCTGCATCATCCCCCAGGTGCCTTTACATTCCTGTTGGCTTTGGCTGCACTCTTTATCCTCTGGGATGATCTCTGTGCACCTCACCCTCTTCCTCACAGGACACTGCTTCTCCTGTGGCCACCTCCACAGAGCATGCAGTCCTGCTTCTTGCCTGGGTTGACAACGAGCGTGGTGTGGCATTGCCACTCAGGGTGACGTGGCTGGCGTGGCATGAATGTCATTATATGTGCAAGTGATTAATGGTCTAATATCTTTCCTGAGTCCTTCTCTCCGCTCTAATGACTCCAGTCGGTATCCAGTGTGAGCTTAGAAGGTGTGCAGCTCAGCTGATAAAACCCATCTCGCGAAAATCAATGAAAGATGAAAAGACCAGTGTCCATTACCAGGAGGGTTAGATGCAGTGCATCATCTTCACAGCAACACAGCAGTACTAGTCTGTAAAGCACCATCTTACACCTGCAGGTTGCTGCTTATCAAACATTAACAAACAACAATAAACAACTCTCTCTGCACTGTGCAGCAGCAAGCCAGAAACTGTCCTTTTCAGTCGTTGATTTAAAGGTAAAAGAACTCAACTAACCCCAAATCCCTCGTTATTGTGATCTTTTTCTTAAACATCACCTCTGCATTCTGGAGAACACAGACTCTGAAACACAAAACCTGTCTGGTTACAGAGATTGCAGGGAGCTGGGTGACTGGGAAGCAGAGAAGGGCTGGGTGCAGTTCCACGAGATCGTTCTTCCGAAGTGTGTGGTCAACAGCAGGGACAGCTCCCAAAGCACTGGGAATTTTGAGTGAACACCCCAGAGCGGGGAGCAGCATTGAGTCACAGAATCCCAGGCTGATTTGTGTTGGAAGGGACCTCAAAGCTCATCCAGTTCCAACCCTCGGCCACAGACAGGGACACCTTTCACTAGAGCAGGTTGCTCCAAGCCCCTGTGTCCAACCTGGCCTTGAACACTGCCAGGGATGGGGCAGCCACAGCTTCTCTGGGCACCCTGTGCCAGTGCCTCAGCACCCTCACAGGGAAGAGCTTCTGCCTCAGAGCTCATCTCAATCTCCCCTCTGCCAGGTTAAAGCCATTCCCCTTGTCCTGTCCCTACAGGCCCTTGTCCAAAGCCCCTCTCCAGCTTTCTTGTCTGCCCCCTTTAGGCACTGGAAGACTGCAATAAGCAAACCAAACCTCCACTGTGGGTGGTTGATCCCTTTATCACTGTTTATGGACTTGTGGGTAAGTGCAGAGGAAGAATCCAGAGCAGGTTCAAAAAAACTCCATTACAAAATCTCCCTGTTGAGTCTTGTGGTAACCTCTGCAGCAGCCCTACCAAAGTGAGCGGCTGCAAGAGGACAACAGCGGAGTCCCAGGCTGTGGTCAGGTGCTGGTGGGTGATTCAGACCTTCACCAAGGTGCAGGAAGAAGAGCTTAAGCCATCTTCCTGCCCTGGCCTAACCCTGCCTTCAGCCACCAAGTACAGACCCCATAGCATGTGGCTGCAATGGTCACCCCCTTTCATAAAGAGCTAAAACCATCAGCTGTGTTTGTTACAATGAACCTCTGAGAAGTAGTAAAGATTCACACTAGTGCTGTAAAAATCCCCTGCACCTCCTGTTTTAAAAGGCTGTCTTCAAACTCTCACACGTGGATGTCTGAACTTTGATGCTTTTTAACTACGTAGCAGCAAGAAAGCAGCAAAGGCCATCATAAAAAAAAGGTTTAAAACTGAAAATAGGTTAGATCACTGCTATTCTGAAGTACAAAAATAGACAGCACCAGATAGCCTACGCTACCTACACCACCTCCATGCATCACAGAGCTCAGATGGCCTCAGACTAGCCAGATCTCGTTAAAACACATTATAAAAGCGTAATTCCACTTTAGCTATTTTTTGCCAGACTGGCTGGGATATTCACAGCCTCAAACACTCTCAGCCCATTGGAGATAAGGGACTTTTTGCATTATAACATGAGGCGATTTGATACGTAACTTTCCCTGACTATCTCTCCACACTCTGCACAATCCTGCAAATGCAAGATATGCCAAGCAGCACACAGCTACAGTGATGTTCTGGAGTCTCTCTACACACCATTGTGAAGTGAATTGCGACATCTTTTGATATAAAACCCTCTCACAGAAATCCAGCAGGCTCCTGAAGAAGAAGGACGGTGGGATTACATTAGTTCAGTGTGGCACAATATTCTGTCCTAGAAAATGCCATTTAGCAAACCTTGTATCGGCTTTATCATATTAGAGAAGACAGAAATCCAATAACATTCACACATTTTCATAATCTGTTGTGAAGTGCATATATCTGTGTGATATCAGCATGGGTTAGAAACAAGTATCTCAACATCTGGAAGTGTGTTGGAAATGAACACTGCTGAATGTGAATGAGGATCGCTGTCAGACTGCAGCAATAAGAGAGGTCTTGATTCATTGTGATTGCAAACTTGTCAATACCTTCTGTAAACGAGTGAGTACCCCAGCTCCCTCCTGCCTGCGTTAACCATTAGCACAAGGATGACCAAATACCACCTCTTTTGTGTTATTCCTACAAAACTCACTCCTGCTCGACACTAGGTAAAAAGGCCAGAGATACAGCCGTGGCCATTGCTCAAGCCTTCCACCATCAGCAACCTGCTTCAGTCTCATGTACATTGGGTTCTGCATATAACACATGACTTAAAACACCCCATGACCTTCACCAGCTGCATGTAACCAGAGCAAGGAATTAGGAATCCCCCAGTGGCTTGTGTTGGAAGGGAGCTTAAAGCTCATCCAGCTCCAACCCCCTGCCACGGGCAGGGACACCTTCCACTAGAGCAGGTTGCTCCAAGCCCCTGTGTCCAACCTGGCCTTGAACACTGCCAGGGATGGGGCAGCCACAGCTTCTCTGGGCACCCTGTGCCAGCGCCTCAGCACCCTCACAGGGAAGAACTTCTGCCTAATAAAGAAGCAGGGTCCCATCTTTTGAGCAGGTCTTTGTTATGTCCTCTCTCACCTGCAACGCTCAGAACCAGAGACCTTCCCTACGGGGATGCTCACACACTTCCTCAAAGCACCTCTTCAATGATCAAACATACTATTAGGAGAAGGACGATCTCCTAATGTAACTAACTTGATGGGGCAAAGAACCTCTCTTAGGTAGTGCTCTGAGAGTGCCAATAATCAGAGTAGCCTCAGCAGCAGCACCCAATGTAGGTTATTTTGTTTTCAGTTTGCCCCTAATACATTCAACCCAAAGTAGAATCCTGGTGAGTTAAGGGCTTTCACTCAGTCTTCCTGTAAAATCAGCTTTTGTCATACCTACCGAAGATGGTGACACATTCCTAAGTGTGGAGATGTGTCACTGAGAGGAGGTGCCTTGGTGAAAAGTCACTCACTAAATGCAGGTAGTAGCTCTGCTGAACCATATAGGCCATGGTGCAAGGCTTGCTGGGACACCCTTACCCTCACCTTCCTCCTTCCGCAGCGTGTTCCGGGGGCTGGGGAGCCACCACGCTTTGCAGAATCAAATCCCCACGTGTGCAGTCCGGGGCAAAACGTCTGTGAACCAAAGGGCATCTGTAGCAGTAATTTTGAAGATGACAAGGCGAGTGCAAACCAGCTCTAATAGCTAAAGACTTTTTGACTTTTTAAGATGTTCAATTGAACATTTAAAAGGCTTAGTCTCATCTCAGGTCTAGAAAGCACCCTGGGGGCAGGCTTAAGTAACTGCGCCATTAGGCAGTGAGCTGCAAATTGCCTATTAAGTCTGACTGAAACTGTAAAATTGCTTTTCACAATGCAAATTAATGTAAATAAGAACAATTGGTTACACATATCACAGACTATCAAACCGAGGACAGATGATGCACACTGGTTTTTCCCCCTGAATTAGCATTGCTTTAAAGTTAAATTTAGTTCGTGTTTAAGAGGTCTGGATGTTGCTATGATAAATTCTAGCAATGCATTACAAGCAGCATGCACATCAGGATGTATATTCTCTATTACATGAAATATAAACCTCTTAGGAGAGTCACTGATACTTGCTTTCAAGCCTAATGGAAACATCACACAGCAAGCCCTTTACTCAGCAGCGTATTCAGCCAGATCTTAACCTCGTTCAGAAGAGCGAGATTATATGATCAATGATTCTATGATTCTGAATCAGTGGTAAAGCCATTAGGAAGGAAGGAGAAAAGCTGTTCTTAAAAGCACCCACAAGTGATCAAAGTGCCCTGGGGCTCCCATTGGTACTGTGTGTGTGCAGCCCCTCACACTGTCACCCAGCTCTGACTGAACAGCCTATGCTTTACATGTGGTTAGGTGAAACAATCACCATACACAGGCACAACCAACAGAACTGCTTGGGCAAAACAAGGTCCATGCCACGTGATGGACACTTTCATTCCTGGCAGTCTCTTCTATTCTACAAATCCACCTCTGAGGGGAGTTCTGGCAGCAAGGGGCAGAGGCACTATGGCACTCAGAGCAGAGCTTTCCTATCTTCCTATTGAGTGGTGGGGGGTGCTCTTATCAGAGATTTTCCTTATCATTATTAACATGTTATCTGAATTTTTACATTCCCAGTAGCTACAGAAATAACTGTCATCAGTTTATCACAGACTCCTGCATAAATCAAAGATCCCGATGGCTCCCCAAGGGCTGCAGCTTACCTTGGCGAGGGGTGGAAAGCTGTAAATGGGGCACGGGTAAGCTGAGCACTTGGTATCAACCACTGCATCCCCATGGGCGAGGGGCGAGGTGCTGCTCCATGCAAGGATGAGCACAGAGGATGAGCACAGAGGACGGAGAGGGGCTGCCAGCATCTGCCTGCAGAGCACTCTGGGGTGCCGTGGCCATGCCTTGTCCCTTGGGAGAAGGAAGCAGAGTCACCTCATACAGGAACGCTGAGACCATCCTTTAACAAAACACTTGCAGACCTGGGGTCTCAGGAGGAAAACAACAAATATCCTGAGCCCCATGAAGAAAACCAGCAGGGCTGGATACACATCCCACATCTTGCATGGCCACCGACAAGGGGGATGAACATCTTGATGCTACAACCGCTGTAACTCCGATCCGTGTTCATCTCCTCCTTTTGTTGTGCTGCTGTGGTTTCAGCAGAATTTTCTTCTCTTTTCCTGTCATTTTAATTGCTGTTTTAAAGAACAGTGTTTGGAAGGAGAGTCTGGTACGAGGTGCAGGGGTCAGGTAAACACCATGTTTGCTTATCTTCCACACTAATAGATTTTAAGGAAAAAGATAATTAGCCGCAAGCTGGGAGCGTTTCCTGCAGGCTCAGAACCTGGCAGTGGCAGTCAGCTTCCCTTGCCTCCTCCCGTAACGTATGGGAGATAGAGATTAATTAGGCAGAAAGAGCCTTCACCAAATCTGAACACACTGACCTGCATTTGGGGTTGGCTGTCTTGGTGTCCTCTGGGGTTTGCTCAGCATTGGTTGTGTTTGACTTTGCAGAATGCATTAGAATCTCTTTATATCACACTACTTACTGCCTGGGATATAACACTAAAAGATCTTAATCCTGGATCAGCCCAGCCACCCTCCCTTTCCTTAACATTATGGCTTTAAGTGATATGTTACAGATAAAGGCTTCATTACATAAACTTACAGCTCACAAGCACTCAACAGGAAGACAAAATGGCATCAACCAGGCTGCATCCCACAGCCCCCTGCAAGGGACAGTCCCCCGGCACTGGCTGGAAGCTCGGTGGTGATGAGCAGGAGGAACCCTTACAGAGGGGCATGGTGGGACCAGAGCTGTGAAGCCACCCCAGAGCCTCTCAGCAGCTTCCGAACACCAGCACATCTGCAGTCTACCTCCATCTGGCCTCAAGTCAGTCATAGAATCCCAGCCTGGTTTGGGTTGAAGGGACCTTAAAGCTCCTCCAGCTCCAACCCCTGCCCCAGGCAGGGACACCTTCCACTAGAGCAGGTTGCTCCAAGCCCCTGTGTCCAACCTGGCCTTGAACACTGCCAGGGATGGGGCAGCCACAGCTTCTCTGGGCACCCTGTGCCAGCGCCTCAGCACCCTCACAGGGAAGTCTTCCTTCTCCTGAACTTGCATGGCTGGATCCTTACGGAGCTACACCGTCCATCGGATGAAGATCTGACCACCACTGGCATCCCCACAGCCTCCAGCTCCCTGCAGCAGGGTCTCAGCAGTGCCCGGTCTCACGGCACTGAAAAACTAAACCTGTCTGGATCCACAGCGCTTCCATTGCCCAGGGTCTCAGCTGTGATCTTTACAGTCAAGCAATGATTCAATGGAAGCTGTTGTTCTTTTCTGTATCTATCTGAATATATTTCCTTGATAACAGCGTTCAGCAGATGCACCTGGTCTGGAAACTGGTATTACCCGACAGCAAAGTACAGAATGAGTTCTGGAAACCACCAAATCTGAATGTTAAAAGGCTGTTTTCCAAGCACCATGGCACTCCCTGTGAACCACTAATGATAAGATACAAGACTGGCGGATACCATTACTAAGAGGCACAGTTATTTATTAGGGTGTTTGAAATGCAGGGAACACGATCCCTGTGCCATAACATCACAGTGATTTATTTTAATGCATTTTGTAAGTAAATTCTTAACAGATGGATGGAGCACCAGAAGGGTCACACGAGGGAGCCAGCAGGTGGACAGAGCAGCCAAGAACGGACTGGCACTGATCAGATTATCAAATCTAAATACCTTGAGACAAGCACAAGCTGCCCACAAAACAGGCTGGCGCTGACCAGATAAACAAGCACAAACAGCACCAAGCCACAGAGCTCCCACAGCATCCCTCTGCATTCCCAGGCTCCTTCCTGGGGTGAAGGCACCGCCACAGACACTTCCAGCCATCACTCCCCATGCGCTGATGAGGCTGCGTGGTGGGAGACCAAGTGCTGCTGATTCTCGGGGCTCATGGCAGGGATCTGCTTCTTCACACGCAGGCACCAGCATGAGCCCGGGCCCTTTGGCACCACTCTACACACACACACGTAGACGCATGCTTTGAGAGCTCCCCATCGCTAATGTGTCCTCACAAATGCTCTTGCCAGAGCAAATCCAAACTGAACCTTCAGCTGTCATTCAGCAGTTACAAATCACCCTTGTAATTTTGTCCAAACATAAAATGGGTTTAGAACAGTCACAAAGCCGGTGAGCAGATTTACCTGTGGCTTCTCCTGCTTTCCGACATTGCCTGCCCTGATGCAACCTTGTGCTGAGTTCGACTGCTCATGGCCGGCACACAGCTCATACCTAGTCCTGCTGTCACTCTAGAGGTGGGACTTCACCAAGTCCATACCAGCACCACCACAGGAAGGCAATTTCACTTTAGCATGAAGGGCTGGCCAGGAGCCAGGTCCTTATTCCTCTATGGCTGAACGATTTGAAGTATGTTGCTGACCCTCCACCTCCACTCAGAAAAACCAACTTTGGCATGCTCAGATAAGGTTATTCCATGCATGCATTACGCCGTGATTTGTAACAGGTCTCTTCACTACTTGTATTGCCTTATCATCACATTTCCCTACTGAAAAAATAACTTCCTGTAACATTACCTTTAAAAATGGAAGGAACACCAACTCTGGCTGCAGACCAGCAGAGCTCTCACCCACACTCTCAGCCCCTGTCAGGGATGCTGGCCCGTGGGATGCAGGCAGGGATTCAATGCGCATAAAGCATAGCAACAGCCTTACTGAGAAACAGAGAGACAGAAAAGTCACAGTGTTAAGTGCTTGAAATAAGGAGACTCAAAACCTGCAGAAGAAATCAATCCTCTGGGGCTCTCTTCCGCTGGAATGATCGTAGGTGTTGATGTAACCATTACCAAAAAAGCCTCTCCATAAAAACTTGTAACACGTACGTCAGCAGAACCACTTAATGAGATCAGCCTGAGGGACAGCCACCGTCTGCCATTCCACTTGTTACTCCTCATCTTTAGATGGCTCTTGACAGCCCTTCCACAAGTGATGAGATTGTTTATGAAAGAATCACAGAATCCAAGACTGGTTTGTGTTGGAAGGGACCTTAAAGCTCCTCCAGCTCCAAGCCCCTGCACAGGCAGGGACACCTTCCACTAGAGCAGGTTGCTCCAAGCCCCTGTGTCCAACCTGGCCTTGAACACTGCCAGGGATGGGGCAGCCACAGCTTCTCTGGGCACCCTGTGCCAGCGCCTCAGCGCCCTCACAGGGATGTTTTAGGAGAAGAGGGGTTTTGACTGATGAAACCAAAATGTTAACCATACCTGAAGGTTTGGTTTCTTTCTCTTGCCCTTGAAAAATAATCATTTACTCACAACATATTTCCAGGGATTATTATTTCCATGTTACACATCTGCAAAAAGCCAAGGGTTATGCTTGTCAAAAGAGAGGCAAGAGCCTTACATATTAAAATGTAACTGAAACAATCTTTTGCTATCTTACGAACATTTCCTGGATTAACTCTTGCCTGGTCCCTCGCTGTTCCTAGTGAGGAACCTAGAGCAGCTGCACGGCTTGGTAACATCCCGATGGGGCTGCTGTGACTCCTTGTCTGCAGTTTTACCACTATCACCAAGCAGAACCTGCCCCTTCTCAATGCTACAGCAAGAACCATCTCAGAGTGGGTCCATCTTGAGGCTTCACTTCTGTCCCCTGCCCACACTGCAGCATAACCTTCCTCTCCAGCCTTGAGACAGGAGGAGGCTTAAAGCAGATGACTGAAGTGAATTCTTAACTACACACTAATATCATTAAGGTCTCATCTTGTAGTTGGATGAGAATCATTAAATACAAGTGAAGTCAGCTAAAGAGCAAGTGCCTTGTTTCATCAGTACTTAACTATCGTGCACCATAAATATGGAACAAGGTATTTTGGACAGTGCTTTACCCTTCTGTTTCGCAGATTTACTGCTCTCCTGTGGCTCCTTCTCCCAGGCCTTTCCTGGAGTTGCTTTATTTTACTTTCTAACATAAAAACGTGCCTCAGCTGCCTAAAACATCATTTTCAGCCACTACCTGTTTAATGCTTTAACTATGATTGTGGCAGCGTTCTTTGCATGACAATACAAATAAAGCAACATCTTGTGGCACTTGCTATAAGGACCATTTTTTCCCCTTGGCTGAGTCTTATACACATTTGTGTATTGACTTGATTCTCAGTGATCAGTGCACGTTCACCACAAACCACCTCATTCGTGCTGCTGTGGCAATGGTGCTGGAGAAAGGATGCAACGAGGAACTGCAGGAGGAATAATGTATTTTAGTCCATGAATAATTGGCTAAAAATAGACACAACTCCCACCTGAGAACTGAGGCAGAAGCTGTCAATGGTATTGCCAGGTCCCACCTGGCCTTGAACACTGCCAGGGATGGGGCAGCCACAGCTTCTCTGGGAAAAGTCTGTGCCAGCGCCTCAGCACCCTCACAGGGAAGAGCTTCTGCCTAAGATCTAACCATTCCCCAGCAGCTTGCAGCCCAGGCAAAGCAAGGCCCTGACCCAGTGGCTGGTCCCCTTTCGAAGCACCAGAGCAGTGACATTAGGTGTGCACTTCACTACTTTGCCAGACCAGCCCTCCCCAGCCTGATCCCTGTGCAGCTCCAAGCACATGGTCAGGTAACACTCAGGTAAAGCAGCTCCATCAGTCAGGACTCAGGAATGGTGACAGAAAATAGCTTTCAGCTTGTGTACAGCACGTGGGGTGCTACACGGCATAAAGGGAAGAGTACATCACTTGCGCTAGGTAAGACGCCAGCAGAAAAGCTCACCCTGGCACACGTGCTGGGCTTGGAGTGAAGCAGGGAACTCTTGCAGGAGGCCTGGAATATGTGTCTTTGAGACGACAAGCCTCACTCCTTTCAGCCTCAGAAATGTATCTGCTGGGAATACAGCCAGAGCTGCCATAATGGATTAAACATGTTAATAATGGGCACCCTAGGGAGCCAACCCCTACCGGAGAAAGGAAGGCAAAATAAAAGGAAAGAAACCTCTGTAGCCACTGATAACAGGCCAGAACACTGAAAACCAGCATAGAAGCAATTTCCACATGAGTGCTGTCACTGCACCTCCTCTGTGTTCTGCAACAGAGCATGTAAAAGGTCAAATAACAGACTTTGTTTGCAATGCACAAGTCAATGGCTTGAAAACATGTTAATCTGCCCGTGCCAAGTGGTGCCTCTCCCGCCCCTCGCCGCAGTGATTGCAGCACGGTTCCCACGGCTGGGCAGGCCCACGGGGGGCAAACCTCCTGTTAGAGAGCGAGGGATCATGCAAATGAGAGGCCAGACCCCAGGGAATACAATGTCATCGGCTGTTAGCACCAGTGACCACCCGAAGCAGGTGGCTGCAGGTACAGGCGGGATAAGCACAGGTTTAGCTGAAATGCAGGACGCTCACTAATCATCTTAATCATGGCAAACAGTAGCTTGAGAATAGCCTCCTGCGCACGGGGAGCCAGGCACCCCCCTCAGCAAAGAGCTTTGAACGTCCTCCAGCTGGTGACAGTGGAACAGCTTTACCCAGGGCTGTGCTGAATGCAACCTGCAGCGAGCAGCACAGTCGGGTTTTTACTGCTGCCAAACCAGCACCCAGCAGTACCAGTAGGAATGGCTAGACCTGAAGGCAACCCTGAAGGGAGCCTTGACTGTTAGGGACATTGGGATTTCTCTTCCTTGTTTCTCCCTGTGCCTACCAGGACAGCTGTAAGGCCAAGCACCACAGCGCTGGACAGACACCGAGGAAACATCATCTCCACTTAGTCAGGCTTGCAGCGTGCCCGTGATAAGGTAGAATATGAAGAGACTGAAGAGAGAAGCCAAACTGGCCAAATTAATACACAAGCCATCAGCATCAGATTGCCACTCTCTGGCCTTTTTAAGACCAGAGAGTGGCATACCTATTGGGTATGCAGCGTTTAAACACTCCACCAAAATCTAGACTGGATAAATACACCTGCTTGCTCAGTCACCATCAAGAAACATTCCTCAGGTTGCTCAGACACCAACATTAGACAACATCTTAACATCATTCACAAAGCTATGGCAAAGATTTAATGTTATAGATGTACAGATGAGTCTAGTAAAATAAAGCAAAGGCTTAACAAGCCACCTGCTTTGTGACACGAACTCCCATAAATGTCATGAAATTTTATGTTCTCATAAAATGGCACAGTGAAAAAAACCTTCCATTATTTCCCTGCAAGGGGCAAGAGCTCTCATGATGCTTGCCAGGACTGTTCAGAGAGACACAAACCAGAAACGTATCGTGAGGAGGGACAAGGCAGAAACGGTCCCCAGGACCCAGGCTGATGACTGAGGCTCACCATGGTGTCACTGATGATGGTGCCTTCACATCACAGGTTGGGATTGCACGATTCCAGGGACACAGGCTGCGCCATGCTCCCTCCTAATAATGATTTGTAGGTTTTACCACCCAGCCTAGCAGGAGTCACAGATCATACGTGTGAGGAGGAGTTAAAAACAGTAATGTGGTTCTTTAGCAGACAGAGGAGCTGAAGCCAAGGTGGGGCACAGTGAGGAGCAAACCCCAGCCCATGGTCCACTTCATCCTGGTAATGATTTGACACAACTATTGACACAGGCACAGCCCAGAGTACTCACCTTCTCTATCCACATCTCTGCACATTGGCGTGCACCACCCTCACAGGGAAGAGCTTCTGCCTAAGATCTCATCTCAGTCTCCCCTCTGGCAGGTTAAAGCCGTTCCCCCTTGCCCTGTCTTAATGCTTTATTGAAACTCCTGGGGAGGGATCTGCTGGTGCTGGTTCCTGAGGTTCACCAGAACTAGTTCCCTGGGCGAATGACTGAAGGATGGCCAAGGGAGCTCACAGCCCTGCCCAGGGGAGGTGGAAGCGTCGCATGTTCCAAACCCTTCCATGTGCTTCTGACTTTAAGTTCACGTGCAGCAAGTGTCCAGAGACTTCAATGCACCTGAGAAGGGGAACAGATAAAGTGGCAAATTCCCTGTGCACACACAGCCGGGAGGTGCTTCAGTTTGCACCTAATATTTACCCAGGGTCCAGCATCCTGTGTCAGCCATAACAACTGAGACTAGCGAAAGTCATTAAAGAACTTCCTAATCAGCCTCCTAACCAAGGCTCTCTGCTTTCCACTACGCTGAGGCAAACTGAGCAGGTTCAAACGGTTCCCAGCAAACATCTGCTGCAACAGCTAAAAATCAATGCTGAATAAAACCAGGTTCCCTTTGTGGCTGGTTCCTCCCATCTGCACCCATCCGCACGCCATCAATGCTTGTCAGTCCGAAACAAGGCTGAAGGACCTTCCCGTCCTCTCACAACACCTTTCCAGAGCCTGTCAATCAAAGGTGATTGTCAACTGCAGCAGCCTTGTCCCCGCTCAAACACGGTCACTGGCCGCTTGCAGACAGCACGGGCCCCCGCTGCCTGCACTGCGTGAGGAGGCACTGCGCTGAGCTGCACCGCCAGTGCTGCCCGTCAGCACGGGCACGTTCCGTGGGAACCCACAGTGACACAGCCTAGGAGGGACACCGCAGCATGACCAGCTCTCTCAGCCTGGCTCCAGAGCAGAGCTGCTCCAGCACTCGCAGCAGCTCCGGGGCCTCCTCTGGCCTCGCTCCCGCAGCTCCACATCCCTCTTGTGCTGTTGCCCCAGAGCTGGATCAGGGCTGCAGGGGGTGGCTCCCCAGAGCGCAGCAGAGGGGCAGGATCCCCTCCCTGACCTGCTGCTCACGCTCTGGGGGTGCAGCCCAGCACACGGCGGGGTTCTGGGCTCAAGCACACACTGAAGCCGGGTCATGGGGAGCTTCTCCTCACCCAACACCCCAAGTTCTTCACCTCAGGCTGCTCCATCCAGTATCCCCCAGCCTGTGTTTTTGCTGGGATTGCCCTGACCCAAAGGCAGGACCTTGCCTTTGGCCTTGTTGAACTCCATGAGGTTCACACAGTCCCACCTCTCAGCCTGTCCAGGTCCCTCTGGATCCCATCCCTTCCTTCCCACATGTCGACTGCACCACACAGCTCAGTGTCATCACAAACGTGCTGAGGGTGCTCGATCCCACTGTCCATGTCACTGACAAGGACATTGAACAGCAACAAAGCTGTTCCTGCAGTCATCCCAGCACCCCCCATTCTGCTCCCTGCGCAGGCAGCATCCACTGGCACCAGTGCTGGATTTTGCACTTCCAATCATTTTTTAAAGGGAAGCAGTAAAATTCCAGCACCAAACCCACAGAGAAAGTGCAGTCACCATCCACATGGCCTGCTCCAACACTAATTGGTACCCTGGAGAAATAGCTGCAGCGCACCAGCTGGGCACAGCTCGCTGTGGAGCAGGGGATGCTGAGCACTGCGTGTTCCAGGCAAGGCTGCTCCTCACTGCAGTGCTGCCGGCACCGCTGGCACAGCGCACCGAGCGCCCTACATAGGGCTGGAACCCTGGTGGATCACCACCATCCTCCCCCGGGGCAGCCACATCCAGACATCAGTAAGTTAGAGACTCCTCGACAAGTTGTCATGAAGCCATTTCTAACAGAGCTGCTGAGAGCTCTGCCTGTCTCACAATGCATGGCCTGAGGTACCCATTTGCCTGCTCCCTTATTCCATTGCCCACTAAGATCTTTGCTCCACGTGCTCGCGTTGCTGTGGCCGCACAGTGCCAGCTCCCAAACTGCCCACGGCAGCAGCTATTTTGACAATTAGAAATTCAAAAGAGCACCAAGATCCAAGACCTTCTACCACAGCTTCCTGGTCCTGCCGACAGTGACACCAGTGATGGTCCAGGCTGGGCAGCACTGGGAGATGAACGATCCACATGGGAGCCTACCCTGTCATCCACCGCCACTGTATTTAAACACCTGACTCCGAAGGGATTTGGGGTATAAACACATGCTCACAACCACTCAGGTGGATTTTCAGACTAGCTAGATGCCCAGCTTAAACCCAAGTTGATGAAAATATTGATACTAATAAGAATTAAGCATGTTCCCAGGAAAATAAGTTTAGACAATCCTCATGGGCACTGAGCTGCGTTGTCAGGAGCCCATCACCTTTTAAATAGCATCTCTCGGTGACAAGACATGTCTGCCTTTGTTAACGCGCCCAGCCAAAAGCTCAAATAGAATTCCACGGAGGGTGGTCAGGGAAAAGCTGCAACCAAAACTGAGCAGCTTCAGTGAGCACAAGCAAGTGCTCTCGGAAGGTCACTGACGCCTCTCGGCTGCCAGCCCACAGCCGGGGTTGGACGTGAGGAGCCCAGGCCCTGTGCACAGGGCAGCCCATAAGCACTGGCCAGAGCTCCCCACCACTGAATGAGATTTATTGTGCGCGTAGACCGGGAAATCGGGAATCTTATGGCTGGTTATTGCTGAACCAAGGTCATCCGAATCTCCTGTCTATTACAGAATTCTGACATTTACATTTTAATAACAGTTCTCACCTCCCTGTCATGCTTTACACATGCAGATGGGTCTGACACATGCTACCAAATGCTTTTTTTGTGAATTTAGGATTTTGGTTTGTTTCTTTTTTCTCCTTTTCAAACAAGGAATCTAATGCACGAGCTGTCTGTCCTCCAAGTTCACTGGTGCCAAGTTTCCAAGCAGAGCCAACAGGAAGCTTTCAACCATGTACGGTGCTCCTTCTCAAACCATGGATTTCCCATCAAAGACATCCCAATGAAAGGGACCTTCTTCTACCACCATGGCACCTGAACCCAGAGATTACTGCTTCCCGTTATTGTCTCACCTCAACAAAACCAGCAACCCACAGAGGACGAGAGGACATGCAAAACCAACCTCAGCTATTACAAACCAAAAAATCCATGGTAGGAAAGTCCTTGTCAGCTTTGTCCCAATGCGCCTATGGCAGAACAGTAACAGGGGTTTTGACTCCTTGCAGCCATCCCACGGGAATGCAATGGGCAGCTGCGATGTATCTGGATCCACCGCTTCTGATGGTTAAAAAAAGTCAATTAGAACTTCGGAAACCATGAGACATCCCATTTCTCACATATGATCCATGCTGTGTCTGCTCTGGCCTCCTGAGGGTCATCCTCCCAGTGAATTAATCTTCCTAATGTCAGCATTAAATTATGGGCAGTGGCACCATGACCACAGGGTCAGCAGCAGCAGTGGCCTCACTGCAGACAGGCGTGGTGGGGACACCGATCAGAGCGAGCCTGACAACATAAAATACTAGCTTACAATTAAAACGAGTCCTATGACAGCAAAGGCTCATTCAGAGCCTGTCCATGTCGCCTCCAGCCACAGGCTCTGGTGTTTCATTTCTCCCATCAGGAATGAGTTGCAGATGGGCACCCCACTGGCTGATACATCCCTGCAGGACATGCAACAGACACGTTGGCCTCTAGTCACTCAGCCATGGAGGAGATGGGCCTTAATGGTCAAACTCCATCAAGCTGCTATCATCAAACGAGATCTTCTTTAGCTTGCCTCTAAGCACCCAGTATTCCAGGAGAAGCTCCTGAGCTATGTTCACTTGTGAAATTCCAAGGAGTCACAATGCGCACTGGAAGGCAGGTAAATAAAATACCACAAGTAACTGTTTTTAACTGTTCACCAGCCTCTGCTCAAAGACCACCCTTCTCTTTTCTGGACCTTTAAGCCCTTCACTGAATACATCCTGGAAGCAATTTTGTCTGCTGCCTCTTTGCAAGCAAGTCAGATCTATTTCATGTTTTTATTGGCAAGATGAAGTTGGAATTGGGCTCTAGCAAATAGACTCTGGGCTCTAAACCCTCATTTCATGCCATCAAAATTCTACATTTGACCAAAATTTTGTTTTTTGGCAAGCGCTGCTGCCAGGAATTTCATCAGCCAGGACTGGCAAGAAGTGAAGGGAGCAAATCAATATTAGTGCAGGCAGAGCAAATTCATTTGCTGATTAATGCAGGTATTGCCTGTATTTTCTTGTACAGTTTCAGTTATCATTGGCAGTACACAGGATGCAGCAACTGTTCCACTGCACAGCCTTCAGCATCACTTACAAACCAGCTTAACTCATGGCCAGAGAACCGTTTTGCTGCAGAATCCAATAGTAACACTCATTAACAAACTATGACAGTTAAAATGAGACCTGTGACTTCTCCTTCTGCATTCCACATGGCAGCCTGGATTCCTCCTTCCACCCTGGCACCCACCACTCCCCATGGCACCAGCACTGGCTCCCTTTGGCTCATACATGCTGTGCCTTAGCCAGGGAGGTGACCCAGCTTCTCCTGAGCTCACCCATCCATCACCACGGGCACGGAGCCCGCAATCCTGCTTTGGCACCATGTCCTGGGGAGGGACACTGCTCCTCTCAGTCTGTAAGCACGGCATTATGGACCCAGCAACTCAGTGAGCTGAGCAGAGGAGGGTGTCAGGTGGTTGGAGGCAGCAGGTCCAACCAGCTCCCCGGAGCCGGGTGTTAGTTTAACAGTGCCCGTGGGTGAGGTTGGCAATGTCACACTGAGACTCCCTCCTCCAGCAGCCACTGGGCGTGAAAAGGCAACACTATGAAGAGAGGGAACACAAGCACACACGCAGGAACATTTCCAGTCACCACATTAAGGGGTGGAAACTGCATCCTGGCAGCAAATGCCCTGCAGCCAGAACAGGAGCCAACTCCACACCTCCCCGCACCAATGTGCTTATCCTTAAGAAGGCTCTTGGTGGAAGATAATCTAAATTAACAAAAGCTGTGACTCTGGAGCAGGTTACTTGAATGTCGATGTATAAACTTTGTGTGGACACTCTTATTCAGAAGTAAAATTCCTGATTGCCTTAAACTTAATTCTCTTACGAATTACACCTGCTCTAGTGGAAGGTGTCCTATGGCAGGGAGTTAGAACTGGATGAGCTTTGAGGTCCCTTCCAACCCAAACCATCCTGGGATTCTATGATGTTACAGTAAGGCAGCAGCTCTCAGCCTTCCCAGGATCTGCAGGCTGAGAATCTTTTGGAGGGAGATGCTGCAGAGCACCACAGAGCGCCTGCGGACCACGGGCTCCTCTTGGGTTCACTTCCCCAGCGCTCCCTGAAACAAAGACTGGAAACCAGCTGGCTGGGCCAAAGAAAAGCCACATTAGCTCTGCTCAGGGAAGTTCATGCTGTAAGTAACCTGTGTTCACTGCTAATTTGGATGTTGTCCCTCCGTACCACGCATGGATGATGAGTGCCACAGCTCTGGCTGGCTTTCAGCAGGGAACTGAGACACCTATAGATCAGCACTGTGTAACCCTCAGAGAGGCTTAGCAATTTACATGTTGTTAATTTAAAACCCCCACCCAGACATGCAATTTAACACTGAGCTGATAAATCTGACGCACAATTAAAAGGCACATTTAAATCCTGTAGATTAAAAGCCTGTGCACACAGTATGGCACTGACACATCAGTGGGCCTTTCAGCAGCAGCTTCACGATCGCAACCAGCCTTCTACCAGCCAGAGACATCCACTGGCTTTGCTGGCCATCCTCATAGGTGTCTGAACACTCAGTGTCACGTTGGGAGCATTCCCTGCTCCCAGGACAGACACTCACCGATAGACCCTGGGAGCCAGCCCTGCCTTCAGCAACCACTCCTTCATAATTACAAGACAAACCACACACACAATACATGAGGTTGGTCATTTGTTATCATTTCTCTGCTCCATATATGTGCTGAAGATTGTGAATTGGAGGCTCTATTAAAAATGACAGAAGCACATTGGATCCTGCACTGAGAGAGTGGTTTTACTCAGTTGCTTGTGCTTTTCAGCATCTGCAGACCAGGTGGATGGAAGAGGCAATGCAGGATGCCAAGAGGTAGCTACGCTGATACATAATGCACAGAACAGAAATCAGTTATTGGGAAATGATTACCGTGGTTGCAGTGTGTTTGCCCATAAGGATCTACCCGGAGCTCCATCTCGGCTCTCAGGGGAGCAGCCCCGAGCCATCCTCAGCACGGCATGTCCCCACTCTGAAGGTATGGAGGTACCCGGAGCAGGAGCAGCACAGAAACGGGTGGTTGCAGTAGGAGATCCATCCTCTACATGGGCATCAGGGCCAGGAACCCCCAGCACCTGCAAAGGAGAACAGGAGCACGGGGAAGGTGAACATAGGGACAAAATCCTGGCACGCCAGGAGGGTGAAAGCTGGGCTTGTTCATCCTGGAGAAGAGAAGGTTCCTTAAAGGGAGACGTTAGAGTAGCTCCAGTGCCTAAAGGAGCTACAGGAAACCTGGAGAGGGGCTTTGGACAAGGGCCTGTAGGGACAGGACAAGGGGAATGGCTTTAACCTGCCAGAGGGGAGATTGAGATGAGCTCTTAGGCAGAAGCTCTTCCCTGTGAGGGTGCTGAGGCGCTGGCACAGACTTTTCCCAGAGAAGCTGTGGCTGCCCCATCCCTGGCAGTGTTCAAGGCCAGGTTGGACACAGGGGCTTGGAGCAACCTGCTCTAGTGGAAGGTGTCCCTGCCTGGGGCAGGGGGCTGGAACTGGATGAGCTTTAAGGTCCCTTCAACCCAAATCAGGCTGGGATTCAATGATCCTTTGCTGGGCCCGAAGAGAGCAGTACAAGCCATAGCCATGAAACGAGCCAGGACAGCAGTGACAGAGGAGCTGCCTGTCTAAAACAAACAGCTCTGTGGCTCCAACACTTTCTGTTTATTAAGGTTTGTTCTTCACAAGAGGCTCTGCTTTGGGGTGATCTTGCACTATAAGGTAGGATTACTCTCACCTCCTCAGCCCTGCCCAGCACAAAGCGCTGTTCATGAATCACTGAGCTCTGGCTGCTGAGCACTCTCTCCTACCAGCCAGCCTGAGTGTTAAGAGGGCAACCTGCCGATTACCCAATTTTCATGTGCTTTATTAACACGGCACATCAAGTGTACACACAGCAACAGCACACTGAAAAAAGCCTCTTTGCTTTAGACTCAGATATTATGCAAAGCAAAGACATTATTACAAAAAGGGCTCTCCCCCCATTTGTTAGCAGGTTCAATTATTGTGCCACTTAACCTGACTATTTTAATGTTCATCTCCTTCTTACTCCACATGAAAGCTTTATTACCAGTGCTATAATCATTGAGAGCTGAAGCCTTAGACTGCTGAAGAGTTTTGGTGTTAGAGCTGAAGTAGAGGCGCAGGGCAAGAATTACTGACCCAGAAAGAAGTTGGCTTGTGTTGTGCCTGCTGCTGGACCCATCTCCAGCACCATTGCAGGGGACAAATTAACAAGCCCCAGGTTTAATTAAAGGCAGAATTATTGATATAGCTCCTCTGATGCCAGCATGAATCTGAGAGGCTCAGTGGTTACCCGCATCCCTCAGCACCAGGCAGGCAACATGATAAGATGCTGTATTTTTGTTTCTCTTTGCTTCTATCGATCAGGTGTATCTGAACAGGCAGTAGAAAATACGGAAAAATCTGATTTCTTTCCAGATATCAAACAGAAATTTTCAAGCATTCTTTGTGTTATTTCCTCAGCAAGAAGCAAGACTGCACTGAGACAATGACTGCAACTACACTGCAGCAACAACATGCAGCTTATGAACAACAGAGAGTAAAGGTTGCACCACGCATGCACTACCTGCCTCTGGGTGTCCACACAGCCTGTCCGATCAGGGGCTATGCTTTTATCATCACACATAGTGTGATAATTAACCAAATCGGCTACCAGCAGCTCTGGGATAACACTGGCTCGGAATGGCCACCACAGCTTGGTTCTACATCAAAAAACTGCACAGAGGAATTGCATGAAACTCACTGTGTGAGCAGGGTGCCCAAGGAAGCTGTGGCTGCCCCATCCCTGGCAGTGTTCAAGGCCAGGTTGGACACAGGGGCTTGGAGCAACCTGCTCTAGCGGAAGGTGCCCCTGCCCGTGGCAGGGGTTGGAACTGGGTGAGCTTTAAGCTCCCTTCCAACCCAAACCAGGCTGGGATTCATTAAAGTAGCATACAAATTTCAATCTGACTTGGTGCTTCGTTGTTGTTCCGTGATTCTCTTACAGACCATATTCTTCCAAATAGTTCAACAGGCGTTTAACAAAGTGCATTCAAGGAAAACAATCAGGAGGGTACTGAAGGACGTGACTGATGCTCGACATGCAGAAACCTCGCTGACATACACAGGACGGCTCCTGTACGGAACGCTAATTGCGTGTGCAGGATTCCCACGGGATCAGGGCACTGCGCTGTGAATCCAGCTGTATGGAGTAGCTCTGTGCCTACCAATGCTCCTGCAAAAGGACATGCTGCCGAAACTGCCTGCATCTGACGGGTACCATGGGCTTTGCTGAAGTCAGGCCCATGTAATGTGGAGGAAAACTTCTTTCTGAATTTGAAAGGGAAATGTATTTAACAAGACATGTAAAGATGTTAGACATCCAGAGTTAGTAAAACTACTCATATAAAATAATCAGTATACCTACTCAACCACACTGTCATTTAGCTGCCCTTACATATGTAGAAAAGCAAGATCTATTTGGTAGATGCTTAGATTTTTGGCAGAGTAACACAAGAAGTGAGTTGATAAGCAATGAAAGCACTAACTGTCATGTAAAGATTACAACTCTGGTGCTTGGCAGTGCAATTAATTTTAATGTTTTTTTCTGTGGCTCTGTGAATAACGGTAATATTTCCCTTGTGAGCATCCCAGCAGCTGACAGATAACATTGGGACAACTGGTCTGGGTGGCCAACGCACTTCATTACTAACCATGTCATTAAAGCTAGTTTTGCAATTACCCTAAGTGAGCCTAAGTGCAAAGCAAGAGGTAATATTTAGGTGTGATTAACTACACAATAACACAACTATCTCCAAACCAGGGTACCCATAAAGAAAAATAAGAGCTCATGCGAGTACTACTGATTTGCAAAGATGCCTTCGTTCCGTTTGGATTTCTGTGGTGGGCCTGTCATGCAGGTGTGATCGCATGCAGAGATAGGAATTTATAGCTCTTGTTTCTGGATCAAACAGCCAGGAAGGCATTAATAACAACTGGAGATCAATCAATGTCAGAAATATGCTCTGAAAAAAAGGTCATTGAGAAACAGAAAACCTGACACTTGCAACAAATGGTTCTTGAGGGAGAGGCATCATTTCCGAAAGATGTTGTCTGTTATCTGATTAAATAGAAGAAAACATCCTGGTGGCTGGGCTCCCATCACAGTTGCTCTTCAGCAGTGTGTATCAATATGAATAGTAAGTTACTCCTTTAGAGTAACGTGCATGCTTTTACAGAGGAGCTCAACAGTAACCACTAAAATTCAACCCTTGGGAGACAATGAGTGTCTCAGTGCAGAGCAGGGTGTGAAGACTTCAGGGCTGCAGAACTGGCCAAATCATTGAATCACAGCCCGGTTTGGGTTGGAAGGGAGCTTAAAGCTCATCCAGTTCCAACCCCTGCCACGGGCAGGGACACCTTCCACTAGAGCAGGTTGCTCCAAGTCCCTGTGTCCAACCTGGCCTTGAACACTGCCAGGGATGGGGCAGCCGCAGCTTCTCTGGGCACCCTGTGCCAGCGCCTCAGCACCCTCACAGGGAAGAGCTTCCTCCTTATATATAACGTAAGATATCATAGACCTTCACAGCTCATCTAGTCCAACCCCACTGCAATAAGCAGGGACATCTTCCACTAGATCAGGTTTCTCTCACCCATGTTGGAATTTGGGAGGAATACATTCCTCACTGTTTCCTCCCATTTCTTGGCAAACCTCAGTGATGCCTCAGACGTCTTGATGAAATGCTCAGCCCTCAGTAATGAGAGTGGTGCTCACCCTGTGCTCTACTCATCCAAACCAAGTTTCTCCATCCCACACAGCACTGCCAGGGCAGCCCTGGCTGCAGCTGGTGCTAGTGAGACATTGGTGATTCCCTAACAAAAGGCGTGACCTGAATGGGTTTAAGTCAGCTCTAAATACACTGGTTAACCACCAGGATCATCCACCCAGCAAAGCTGGGTTCTGTCCATTCCTGCACCACACACAGCTGGGTGGCTCTGGAAGCCAGGTAGCCACAATGCTATTCCTGTCTGGATTTCCAAGTCCAAGATTCTCGTGTTCCTCTCCCTTCAATTTCACCACTATGTGCATCCCTGTTTAACCAGGTTCAAAGCACTGTTCAGCACCCAAATACCTGTTGAATTTACTGAACACTTCCTTGATCACCAGAATTCCTGGTGATCTGAACTTAACACCCCTGGGAGACACGGGTAGTGAGGGTGATACAGAATGTGATATACAGGATGTGACTGATGATAAATTGACTACAAGATAATGAGATGTTAATGTCACCTTTGTGTCAGAATGAAACGAATGTCACTGTCTAACATACCTGTGTGATCTCTGAGTGACTGTGGTGTCACCTTGAAGCTTGTCAAAGGCACTCTGATGACACGACTGCAGCATTGCCCCACATGTAGGTGTGCTGTTTGGGTGCAGGCAGGCACCACCACTGCTGCAGTGGCATAGCACTGTTCCACCTACCGTCATTAAAAATCCTGCAAGCAAAGCAAAGCAAAGCCAACAACAAAAATCATAGAATCACAGCACAGTTTGGGTTGGAAGGAACCTTCAAAGCTCATCCAGTTCCAGACCCCCTGCAATGAGCAGGGACATCTTCTACTAGACCAGGTTGTCCAGAACCACATCCAGCCTGGCCAGGAACGTCTCCAGGGATGGGGCATCCACCACCTCATGAAACTAAATAATTTTCTTCACTCTCAGCTTAGCTCCTAACTGATCTCCTCCCTCCTGTGCATTCACTCACTTGGAAACACTCCGTCTTCCCTGCTCTCTGAGGCTCAGGTCTGGCAATCCTGGGTTGATGACCACCATTCGTGCAATACACAGAGGCTCAATGAGGAGTAGGCAGATTTTGGTGGCTCTTCTCTCTCCTCATAGAGCTGGGGGGAAGAAATCAGAAATAAGTCCTCCAAAACTGCTATTTTGGAAGCACAAGTTAAGTGAAGTTGTAGTAATCCTTATTGTTTGGGAATTTGAAGAATATTTTTGATCAAGAAACTGAAGGATTGCAGAGGGAGAGGGGGGGAAAGCAGCTTGAGGGCCACCAACAAAACAAGTGGTACATGTCGTGTTCAGTGTTTTGATGGATTAATGTGAACAGAGCTGCATGTCACAAAACTGCATTTGTCTTTCCCATTTTTTTTCAGCTCAATAATTGAGACCTAACCAGGTGTTAATCACAGTGTTATACATGGGATAAGGAATTCTGTCCCTTTATAATGTACAGAATTCCCAATTCTTGTATTGAAGAGGAGAATTTGTACACAATCTTAAACAGTATCTACACTGATCACAACAGAGAAGCACCCCTGAAATTAACTGAGCAAACACCCTCAGGTACTGGAAGCATTCCAAGCTCTCCCGTGATTCCATCCCACTTGCTTGTCCTTTGCTAATCACCCAGGGGTCACCCCTGCTGCCCACCCAGCCCCTCGGGAACAGCTTTGTGCAGAGGGACTGGAGTCCCCAGGCAGGGAATAAACCTGGTCCAGAACGTATTAGTTAACGTATAACTGAAGGATGAGGGCAAAACCTGTGATATTTCCTCTAATGCCTGCTGCAAAGCCAGACAAGCACAGCATGAGCATGCCATACCCATAGAAAATGGTCGTAATGCTTTATGTTGAAACGTTAACAAAGAATCATCTCAGAATCCCAGCCTGGTTTGTGTTGAAGGGACCTTAAAGCTCATCCAGCTCCAACCCCCTGCCACGGGCAGGGACACCTTCCACTAGAGCAGGTTGCTCCAAGCCCCTGTGTCCAACCTGGCCTTGAACACTGCCAGGGATGGGGCAGCCACAGCTTCTCTGGGCAACCCGATGATAAAAACCTTCCAGTGGCCTCTGCAGAGCCAGCACCCAGCACTGCCTTCCCCTCCAAGTGGTGGGATGGGGGTGAATGACAGCCCAGCACCCACCACACACACATCAATCCTGCTTTTATGAGATCTGATATGTAAAAACTGTTCTGTATCACAAAACAGATTTCATTTCAGTCTCAGTTTTATCTTATCAGACAGGCTGTACCTATCAGCTCTTTGACACAAGAATCAAGAAAAACACTCAAAAGGAGATGGGCATGAAGTGAAGAAGGAAGAGGATAGCTGTAAAAATATTATGAATTTAAATTCACAAAGATTCTTCAGAACCCTATTTTTCCCAAATAGCTGTTTCAGCCAGATGTTGCAGCAATTCAGAACAAAGAGCACCAGGAGCAGTCCCACTGCCTACAGCAAAGCCCTTCTTACCTGTCCTGGCCTTGAATTCAATCAAGAAGTCAATGTTGACCTTTGCCAACATTCTGAAAACTTGCCTAGCAGGGGGCAAGTAGAAGTGCAGACAGCACACTATGGTGAGATCCAGGCATGTACATCTGAAGCTCAAATACCTTGTACTGGGAACCCCATAGAAACCCCAGTGCTGAAGGCTGAGCTCATGAGGCATCAAACCATTGAGTACCACCTAAAAGCACGGCCAGATCATCTACATCTGCCAGCTCCCGCTTCAACACCACAGCCCCACGGGACACATCCTGTGCCAGCAAACAGTGTTTATACATGCGAGTGACCAGTCTGGGGTATAACTGCCCCTTCACATTCACTCTCAGCTGGAGCTTTTGAGTGCTGGGCATGTTCAGAGGCTTGACACTAAAACATGCAAAGCAGTGCATTAAGGCATCAAAAAGGGTAACTTAAAAGTCATTGCCATGGCTACATGACAACTTATTTTGCAGTATAATATGATCTATGAAATATGTATGATCCTGTTTGATACATACCATTTGTTTTTAGCATTTCACTTCTGAAAATAGCCTTTTAATGATAACCATGGTCTTCTAATGATTGTAATAGACTCTTATAAATCAACATGGTTTATGTTAAATATGCTGAAACCCTTTAAAAACGTTTATTTTCCCCCACACTTCAGAAGCTGCTTTGCTCTTTTGCAGTGTCTAGAATCTCTTTAGAGATGCATTCAAAAGTCTTCCAGGGCCTCATTTCCCTCCCTGGCTGTGACAGGCACCTCACGCCTCCTCCTTCTTCCCTTAAGGATGTGCTACAGAGGGCAGAATCGAGCATCCATTGTTTGCATCTAAGATGCCGCCGATCCCATTCTTTATCTTTTTATTATCCAGAAACCATCACAGGACTGAATCTTGGCAATGAACTTGTGAACGAAGGGCTGGGAACAACAACACCACATACTTAAGATATACTGTGTCCAGCCAGCCAAGGACATCGCCCGGGCTCAGGCGTCAATACAGCCAAGAATAGTTCTTTATAGATCTCTTCTTTCTCCTTTCAGAGCTAATATTGAACAGCTATGGAGCTTACAACTTCCCCCTTCTTTGAAAAACCCACATCCTCCCAGTCTTTCTTGTTAAGACCTATTGACAGCTTTCACTAACGTAATATATCCAGAAGGGAAATCTCATAATTCATTTGATCCTGCAGTGCCCCATATTACACAGGAAGGTTTAATTATACATCTAACAGTTACTCACCCATTTTAACACAGTTTCATTAGACTTTTATTAAAGACAGAGCTAGGAAAAGAGAATTATTTGTATTTCCTTTTACTTATTTCTTAGTTTGAAGGGAAAAGTAGCTGCCGTGAGAGTGTCCAGTGGCCACTGGCACAGAGCAGAGATCTCCTATGCTGGTCATGCAAAGAGGAGGATGATTCTTTCAGCAGATAAAGAAGAGATTCACCAGAGAGTTTGAAATGGGCTTGACTGAGCCTGGGCATGGGTTTGGGTCACATTCAGGGTCTAGTTTCACCAGAAGCTAAACACACCTGCACTGGCTGAGCTGAGGTCATCTCCCACCCAGCCAGCCTCCCACCTGCAGCCAAAGGCAGGCGCTGGGTTATCTTACACATTTCCATCCTTCTTTCAAGGTTACTTTGGCTTAGCCCAGAGCTTCCAAAGACCTTTGGGGAAAACCAGGATGAATAGAGCCTATCACTGTTTAAATCTCATTTTCTCAGAGCCCGGTTTGCAGATGTGAATGCATAGAGTCATCCTGCTAAACCCCAGGTGCTCAAAGCAGCAGCCACAAAGGCCGCTGAGCTGCAACACAGACTGTGCCTCAGCAAGTCTCATATCGACAGGTCCCACATCTACCCTGGCTTCTGTGCCTCTCTCTGCTCCAGCCCTCCTTCTGCAGCCTCCTCGGAGCAGCGATCCGACTGCCTTAACAGCATCACCTTCTCTCTCCTGCTGCCTCCCACTTCCAGCTGTGTTTCCTGACCACATCCACAAGTGCTCATGGCGTTCCAGCTGGCACAGGAGCTGACATAAGCCCTGTCTAGGCTGGCTGTGAGCTAAGAGAGTTTTAAGGACAGTTGTAGTTAAACCAGGCAGTAGTAAGCCACATCTGAAAGCAGATAGAACTCCTGATAGCATCTTGTCAGCAGGGCCCGAGATGAACACATCTCATGATCAGAGCTGAGCTGTGGCCCTGTACAACACTGAAACAACAGCCCGTGACATGGTCTGACTGTCAGCAGCCAGCATCAGTTTAAATCCCGTGACACCAACGAGCACAAGCTCTGGGACAGCTTTAACCGGGTGACGGCTCTTTAAGCAGATAAAGAAAAGATTCACCAGAGAGTTTGAAATGGGCTTGGCTGAGCCTGGGCATGGGTTTGGGTCACATTCAGGGTCTAGTTTCACCAGAAGCTAGAAGTTTCACACCTGCACTGGCTGAGCAGTGTCCTGAGTTCATTCGGGATAGAGTTACTTTCCTTCCCAGTAGCTGGTGCAGGGCCAGGTTTGGACTTTAGTCTGAGAATAACACTGGCAAAACACTGATGTTTTAGTTGCCGCTCAGTAGCACTTACCCTGATCAAGCACTTTTCAGTCTCCTGCTCTGCCAGTGAGGAGGGGCACGGGAAGCCAGGAGGAAGCAGAGACAGGACACCTGACCTGGACTAGCCAAAGGGGTATTCCATCCACAGCACGTCATGCCCAGGATAGAAACTGGGGGAGGAGAGTTACCCGAAAGAGACGCATTGCTGCTTGGGTCAGGCTGGGTACTGGTCAGTGGGTGGTGAGCAATTGTATTGGGCATCATCTGTGTTTTCCTGAGCTTTCATGCCTCCTTTCTGTTGTTCCCTATCATTATTGTTATCAGTATTGTTATTGCTGGTATTATTTCTATGATCATTACAGTGTACTTAATTTTAGTTATTAAACTGTTCTTATCTCAACGGATGGAACGTCACTGCCTGGCCTGAAAATGGCGCATTAGGTGGATGCATGAATCCATCATCATGCATCCTCAGATACTTCAACATTTTCTATGAAGAAAAACTCAATTTAAGCAATAATTATAGCGTATCCCCTCTCTGTAGTAACAATGGAGAGAGAACATTATCACCACTGCTTGTGGCAACAACTTGAACAACAGTGGGTTAGAGGGGAAAAAAATAATTAGGCTGAGCCATGCATGCCTGGCTCTAAAGAAAGACTGTTTGTGCCTAATGCATTAGAGAAATCGCTCAGGAAGAGTTCAGCAAGAACCTGGCTTATCTGCCAGGTCCAGCACACTGCTGCATGGGCTGAGGCAGCTCCAGGGCTCGGAGCCAGCAGCAGCAGCGCTGAGAACACAGGAGACATCCCCATGGGCAGGGATGTAACACACACCACACAGCGTGGGCCTCAAGAGGCTCTTGGGGAAACAGAACTGCAAGGAGCAGGAGCAGCATCCAGCTCCCACCTGCCTCAGGGGGGCTGCTCTGTGCTGCTCCCTCTTGTAAACAGCCCTGGCAGGTGATGTGGGTACCAAAGCCAGCCATGCATCCTGCCCATCCGTGCTGCCTCTGGGCACATCAACTCCCTCAGCACAGGCACTACAGCACCAAACCAGACGTCTCCTTTCATTCTGCTCACAGACGCGAGTGGGCAGAACACACCACAATGCCTGGGGCTCCTTCCAAGTAGCAGGACATTGGCATCCCATCAGGAGAACCTCAAACAAAGGGGAGGCAGCTACAGTGTGTGTGCACACAGAGGTACGAGTACCTACATACATGTGTATGTAATATATTATCTATTTGTTTAGAATCATCAAAGAATCCCAGCCCGGTTTGGGTTGGCAGGAACCTTAAAGCTCATCCAGTTCCAACCCCCTGCCACGGGCAGGGACACCTTCCACTAGAGCAGGTTGCTCCAAGCCCCTGTGTCCAACCTGGCCTTGAACACTGCCAGGGATGGGGCAGCCACAGCTTCTCTGGGCACCCTGTGCCAGCGCCTCAGCACCCTCACAGGGAAGAGCTTCTGCCTCAGAGCTCATCTCAGTCTCCCCTCTGGCAGGTTAAAGCCATTCCCCTTGGCCTGTCCCTACAGGCCCTTGTCCAAAGCCCCTCTCCAGGTTTCCTGGAGCCCCTTTAGGCACTGGAGCTGCTCTAAGGTCTCCCCTTCAGGAGCCTTCTCTTCCCCAGGCTGCCCCAGCCCAGCTCTCTCAGCCTGGCTCCAGAGCAGAGCTGCTCCAGCCCTCGCAGCAGCTCCGTGGCCTCCTCTGGCCTCGCTCCAACAGCTCCACGTCCCTCTCAAGTCGTTGCCCCAGAGCTGGATCAGGACTGCAGGTAAGGTGTGCACTGCCATGTTTCACACACACACGGGATTTCCCAAAGTCCCCCCAGCCTGCAGGGACCCCTCTGCCCACAAGCACAGATGGAGATGGAAATGTTAACATTGCTGCCTGGGCCTTGCTTATATCTGTGGTACCCACACTGTGTCGTGCTGCAAGCCAGCATGGAAGGAACTGGCACCTCAATGGCACAGTTCACTGCTAACCCCCTTCAAGCCTCTTGGTCTAAAGGTCCTGCTTTAGGAGTCTTGAATTCAATCAGTGGGTTAAAGTAAATTAAGAAAACCGGAGGTCTCTGCTTCATATACAACAGTCACAAGCCTCTAGAACTCAGCTGCGGTAGACACTTGACTCTTCGTTACAAACCCAACACTGTAGACATTTACTGGTCTAAGGGCACGTGAGAACCTGTAACTCTGAGAAATGTCATGACAATGTTGAGATCTGTCTGGGCTGTACTACTCACGGAATTCTGGTGGTTTATGAAGGGACTGCGAGTTCATGGAAACAGGATAGAGAGTTATACCACGCAGAGCCACTCACCTTGTGCAGTGTTCATGGGCTGCGTCTGCCAACTGTGCTCTCCAATTCCATAACAAACACAACGAGGAAACAGTCGTGGATAACAAAGCAGACTGAAGCGTGGGATGTCACCCCCTCCCTAGTAGGAGGGAAGTTCCTCCTACTCCTGGTCTGCAGGCACAGCCCGTTGTCTCAAAGGGGAAGCACGAGAGCCAGAACATCCAGGGTTTTGCCCCGACTCGTGTGCAGGGGATGGCAGCACCTCCCGGGAGAAGGGCACAGCAATCACAGCAGGCACAGCTCTGTGGCAGGGGTATTCCCCATGCCTGCACGCTCCGTGGTGCTCAGCATCATGTTGTGGGGTTGGTTCTGTAACAGGATTAAAAACAGGGACTCATCTCGTTCTCTGGGTATCTGCCAAGAGCTATAAACCAAAAACCAAGCAATAAAGACACAAGCTGCTCCCAGCTCCCCAGGCCAGGTATTAACCAGCTGCAGTATATCAGCCCTAACCACCGCGTCCTGCCAACGCAGGCGTTTGTCCCTGCCTCATTCTTCCATCCTCTCCAATCCCGGCAGCCCCACATGCCCTGCAAGCACACCTCCAAGGCAGGAAAAGCAGGATGTGGAGCATGGAGCACAGGCAGGGCTCTAAGGCACAGTAGAACAGGGTGCAGTGAAGCACCACTGGGCAGGAGAGCTGCTGCTGCACCCCTTTGGCTGCCACCACCCTGGTGGGACGTGCTGGGCAGTTGGGAAGTGCAGGGGTGAACTTACATACATGGCATCTGGCAGGTGAGTTAGGGACCTTGCTCCAAGCACCGTGCCACTGCTTGTCAGCACATCACAGCTTGCATGTCCCCAGCCAACACCAGTGACCAACCCTGCCAGCGCGGGCTTACATCAAAGAAAGAACCCACCTTGGCCTGCAGGGAGCTTTCCTCCAGCCCCAGAAGTCAGCCACTGCCAGGCAGCAGTAGGAAGCGTGGGGTTCTTGAAGGAGCCTCTCAAAAGGTGCCACTGATCAGCCCATTCTGCAGGCAGCATTGGCCAGCCCCAAGAGCAGGAGAAAAACTCTTTCCTTCCCTATCTTTGAAGGGAAAAGTCCCCAAAAGACATTAGTGCAACCAGGAGAAGAATAATCTTAGAATCCCAGACTGGTTTGGGCTGGAAGGAACCTTAAAGCTCATCCAGTTCCAACCCCCTGCCACGGGCAGGGACACCTTCCACTAGAGCAGGTTGCTCCAAACCCCTGGGTCCAACCTGGCCTTGAACACTGCCAGGGATGGGGCATAATGCACTTATAATAAATAAGTGTAACAGAAACAAAACCAAGTACAGCACTGAAAGGGGAAAAGAAAAGTGCTGGCAATAAAGAGAAAATAAGAATATTGAAACTCCTGCCAAGAGCAATACAACATAATCATTCATGTCTTCCTGCATCAGCATCACTTTGCAGGGCTATAGCTACAGAATGCAAAGCACACGAGGTGTGGTTACAAACCCCCTCACTCCCATACAACACGGGGTTAGGACATGCACATTGCTGGTGGAAAACTAACCCACAAAAACCAGAACAAGAACAGACCCCAAACCAAACCAGAACCGATTGCTTGCTGTACCATCACTGTCAGACTGAAGCCTGGGCCACAGGCCTTCATTTTCCCCCAGGAAAATCCGGCTCCTCTGTGTCCCATTAGTGTTTTGGGCCCAAAAAATACCCCATGGTCAGAAACAGACTCACCCCTCATTGCATCTGTTGTATGCAGCTCTGCATACAGCCACTGCATCTGCTGTATGGAGCTCTGCACACAGTCACTGCATTTGCTGCACGGAGCTCTGCACACTGCCACTGCATTTGCAGCGTGGAGCTCCCCATGTGCTGCGTCTCAACAGCAGTTTCTAAAAGGGTTTATCGAGACCAATAGTTACCAAATATTCGGTGATCATATCAAAAATAGACGCTGGTAAACAACATGGCAAGGATCGTATTTTGGACTGTTGTGAGTGTTTCCTTCATGCTTTTAAAGGTTCTACTTTCTTTGGGGCTTGTTTCAGTTTTTCAAACCAAGCCTGGATGGATGCTGCCATCTACTGACAAGGAGAACTTGAGGGAGCAAAATCTAAGAGTTTTTACCCCAAAACCTTGAGGGGATTGACTTTCCCTCCCTACAATTGCTTAATTCAAAAGGACTAACGCTGTCGCTTGACATTAGGCATATACAGAAAGAACAGATTTAAACCAGTGAAAAATAAGCAAAAACGGTAATAAAGAAATGACCTGACAGCCTCAGGGCGTGTTCACTCCGTACCAGAAGCAGAGCTACAGCAGCAGCTCCTGCTCACTGCACCTCCTGCACGTCTTCGCTACGGACGACAAATGGTTGGAACTGGATGAGCTTTAAGGTCCCTTCCAACCCAAACCATCCCGTGATTCTGTGATTATATGATTATTTCTGCAGGGCTTGGTAGGGCACATCCCAAACATCCCTTGTCCTTCTAAAGTGAAACCTTCAACGCTCCTACCTGGCATTCCTCATTACAGTCTCTAAAGCGTGTACTGGTGACTCAGGAGACTCACACCATTCCTCCACAGTTCCAGTTATTGCCATATTAGTGAGACAGTGAAAAACAGTTGTTTCTCCATGTTCTCTTTTGTTTTTTCCTCAGGTTAGAAGAGGCTGTACCTGCCAACACAACAGGATGCCACACAGAAGTGGTGAAGTGAATCAGACTGGTTCGGGTCTATTTCCACAAAAGCTTTTTCTAACCGAGTTTTGTATTGCTAAAAAATTCATTGCTTCTACCCAGGAAGACTAATTTCAGGGGGGGAAAGGCTATTTAGAGGCCTTTCTGAACATTATTCCCTTTGTTCCTAATGCCACCAGTGGTGTAAATACCAACACCAATAGATAGAATTAATTTTTCCATGACCTGGCCTGAGGCTGGAGGAGGGTTTCTGCAGCACATCAGGTGTATTTCCCCAGTGACACAGATACACAAATGATTTCTGCAAACAAATTTCTGTAATCTCATAATGTCTGTATGAAAGCAGAGAAACTAATCCAGCAGGATGTGTTCCAAAACACACAGGGACATGCTGCATTCCTTTGGTTTTGCACCCAAAACAGCTTAGCTTAGAAAACACAGTTTTGCATCACTAATTTCAGTTCAGCATGCAAGCCAACAGTGCACTGTACAACACGTAGGGAGATTAAAGTGCTTGTGTCCAGCCTGAGCAAGGTATCACTAAGCAAGTGCTTCTGGCAGCAGTATGGCAGGTTATAAACATCCACTGTTAGTTCCTGCTATTCAAGGTGACAAAGCAGGAGCGAGCCCCCAGGTTATGTTTGGGCAAAGCCCCTGCCCTGCAGTGTCCCCTATAGCAAGGGCAAAGGATGAAGGACCCTTCAAGTACACAGATGTATTTAAGTCTACAAAAATCATCTCCTTTTGTGCAACACATTCACATTCAGAGCATGGATTGTTGAGACAAACCTCTCATACACAGAGCTGTGGATCAACTGTTAATATTTCTTCATTCGTTCTCTGCTTTCCTCAGCAATACTCTGGGTTTTCTTTATGGTATCTTCACGTTTCCTCCAACCACCAAGCCAGAACCAAGCCCATGCCCAAGCAACACACCATGCACTGAAGTCTTCACCTAAGGAACACTGGGTTTTCTTTCTTGCTTCCAAGAGCCCAGTCTGCCCTTGCCTCATATTTTCAGTAATCCTGATGGTTAGATTTGATGCTGTTGTAAAGTTCTTTCAGCCCTCAGACCACTTCTTCCTATTTTCTGGATTCCATGTTGTTCCTCATTGCGGGAGCAGCCCAGCACTGCTGGAAAGGACAATTCCATTCTGTTCATTGCTCTGTATCAGTAATTTCCATTTTCAGGGGACCCACAAAGAAAACAATCCAGCATCAAATCAGTCTTGGAATATAAATAGGTAAGGTTACCAGATTTCTCCATTTTTATTAGAATTTAGTATTTGCTGCAACAGATTTACTGGGTAAGACAAGTCACTGACTGCTGTGTTGGACTAAATATCACAGCCCTTTGAAATGTCCCATTCCTGGCAGTGTTCAAGGCCAGGTTGGACACAGGGGCTTGGAGCAACCTGCTCTAGTGGAAGGTGTCCCTGCCCATGGCAGGGGGTTGGAACTGGATGAGCTTTAAGCTCCCTTCCAACACAAACCATTCTAGGACTCTATGATTCTAGGAAACAGGACTTGAGCAGGTTGCCCTCTATGTCCTATGCCACCACCTCCCGGAACGGCCCATTCCAACGCGCTGGTGATACCCCAGCATGGCCCAAAGTCCGGAGCCAAGATGAGCTTCCCTGGAGGCAGCACAAGCGCTCCCCGGGATGCCAAGACCGAGCTCATCACGGCTCCCCCTGCAGTCAGACCGAGTCCTCCCAGAAACGATTGCTGGACCCTAAACTGAATAACCAAATTCAAATGAGTGATTCCTGACAGTCTCACACCTTCCCAGGGCTGCTGCTTCTTAAAATAGATTTAAAACCCAAAACTTCTGACAATGCAAAATTCACTGTATGAAACTGTACAAGTAGGAGATAATAACACAACTTACATCCCTGCATGTCCCTGTTTGAAATGTATTCCTGTCTCCTGGTACAGCAGTTCTGGTATTTCCCTGGAAATTATGCATCAGACTTATGTGAAATTGTATATTCCATCTACTATTTCATACTTAAAATCCAATTTTCCTGGTTGTATAATCCAAATATAAACCAGATTGAAATAGCGTCTCTGTCACTTTTTTTATGAGGAAAATTTCAACAGTGTGGCCACGTGCAAGACTATGAATAGTTCTTGCAGGGATTTGTTTGCAAAACAAGCTTTGTTTTAACACAGCTGTAAAGGCCTTGGCTCTTCTCCTTGCATGCCCTAATAAAAAGCAACACAAACAAAATCCAACACTCCAAAAGTTACAACACATTCTTCCTCCGCCACATCCTTCTTGTAGTTTTAGTGATGACACTTTGGAGGTAGCATGGATCAGGGCTCCATCAAACAGGATGAGCCTTTCGCCTCCCGGCACAGGATCCCTCCTGGGATCCCGTCTCTGGGCACCCTGTGCCAGCGCCTCAGCACCCTCACAGGGAAGAGCTTCTGCCTCAGAGCTCATCTCAGTCTCCCCTCTGGCAGGTTAAAGCCATTCCCCTTGGCCTGTCCCTACAGGCCCTTGTCCAAAGCCCCTCTCCAGGTTTCCTGGAGCCCCTTTAGGCACTGGAGCTGCTCTAAGGCCTCCCCTTCAGGAGCCTTCTCTTCTCCAGGCTGCCCCAGCCCAGCTCCCTCAGCCTGGAAGATCAACGAGTGAAGGACTAGCTAGCACTAATACTCCAGAATCATTAACTCCTAACTGCTGCAGACACATCCTCACCAGCCTCGTTTTACTAACTGGCATTTGCAGTATATATCCAAATGCTTCCACAGTATGTATTAAGTTTTATATCACCCTGGAAGATGATGCATGATGCGACACACATTGGGCACAAACATGAGGATGGGTGTTAAGAACAATTAGTCATTTTTTTTGCAACTGAAAGGCCAATCATTACCATCTTTGCAGCACTTGTGTGGCTGGAGCTGTTTGCTTTACAGCCCAACTGTCATTTCTGTATCCAAATATTTTCCCTTTCACTAATGGAACATAAAAGAACACTGAAGTGCCGCCGGGAAGCCTCAGGCACATGGTCAGAGCCTCATCTGCTGCAGCCAGTGACCAAACTGGTAAGAACAATGCACAAACCTGCTCCGCTCATCACACGCTTGTTAAAATACATGACATGAATCCAGGGAAAAAAAGAGCACAGTCCTAATAAAAAGCTTCTTATATTCAAGCCAGACATTTCATAAGTTATCAAAAATTCAGAGGAAATGCTCTATGGACTCTCTGCTCTTCTTGGAGCAGTGGAAAGAAACGGAACTTTCTTTGGAAAGACACATGACAAGAAACCCCTCAAACTTTAAAGACCACATAAATGGTTACTTCATTGTGCCTGTGATTGAACACTCACTTCCCAGTGAAAGAAATGAGGCTAAACCCACCTGCGTAGCAAGGTTTGCTTTTCAGGTTCAAATCAGCAGCATTGATAGCCCAAAATTAATCATCTTGCTCCCCATTATGGCAGGAATCTTCCATAGAAAGTCATTATGAAATTAAAATTGTCAAGTATAAGCCCATTTAAAGGCAGCAGAGAGTAATGCTGGAGATAAATGACCTGCAGAAAAGAACCAAATCCAGCCATTCTACCAGCCCTCTTCCTCTGAACATCCCTTCAACTCTCTCACCTCCTTTTCCTGCCATGTGGCCTACATGGTATAATTTGTTATTTTTTAACTTAAAAAGAAAAAAATCCCACTTCTGTTCTCTGAGATAGAAATTATCATTAACTGAGAAGATTTGGACAGGATCATCCTACCTTGAAACTGTAAAGGGCAAAAAGGTGCTGGAAAGGCAGAAAAGCAGGAAAGTTTGATCTAAAAAGGAGGCAAACTTTTTTCTTCTATTCATAAAAGTGGTTTTTCTAATGCTCTTTACACCTGATTGCACTCAGACAGTGGAGCAGTTCTTACTTAAGCACCATGAAAGACAGTGCATCTGAACATGTGCCTTGTGCCTGGTGCCAGGGAGCTCACGCAGCAACACACCAGGTACACACGGACACAACCCCGAGGTGACTGCAGTAAACACATAGGTCACATAGCACATGGCTGCGCTTCAGCTGCAGCACCGATGGGATCATACTGTAGTAACAGTACAACAGAAACTGCCCCAAAGCCACCCCCCTGTGCCCCATCCCTCTGCCTCCAGTCCCCTCCGTTCTTCAAACACTTGCTCTCAAGCACCAGGACACTCAAAGGCCAGTTAATTATCAAGGCCTCAGATTCCACATACATAAATACAGTATTTAAACCAAGAGATCTACCTCCACCTTGTTGTTGTGCTGTACGTAAGAGTAGGAATGTCAGAGGCACCCCAGGACATACCAGGAGGAGGCTGCTGGCAGGTGGAGGTGGTCCATCTCCTTCACCCAGAACTGGAGCACTGGGTCTGGTTCTCCAGCACCAGGGAGATGTGGGCATGCTGCAGAGAGTCCAGCGAGGGGCCACCAAGGTGCTGCAGGACCTGGAGCATCTCTGCTACGAGGAGAGGCCGGGGGGAGCTGGGGCTGCTCAGCTGGAGCAGAGCAGCCTCAGGGGGATGGAATCCACACACAAATCCCTGCAGGGAGGAAATGAGGAGGATTCCAGAGGCAATTCTAGAAGTGCCCCGGGACAGGACCAGAGGCCAGGGGCACACGCTGACATGTAGCAGGGTTCCTCTGGACATCAGGAGACACTTTGTCACTGCAAGGGTGACAAAGTACAAGCAAGGGGGTGGTGGAGACTCCATCCCTGGAGATACCCAGAATCAATCTGGGCAAGGCCCTGGGCTACCAGCTCTGGGTAGCCCTGCCTGAGCAGGGGGCTGGACTAGGTGATGTACAGAGGTCTTTTCCAACCTCATCCAGTCTGCGATTCAGTGACAATTCCCTATATGCAGCCTCTGTTTGATCAGATTAAGCCAGAATTCTTGGATAGGTGCTTTCCTTGGCTGCAGAGTTCATCTTTTCTAGGGATGGGGCCAGGGATGGGGCAGCCACAGCTTCTCTGGGCACCCTGTGCCAGCGCCTCAGCACCCTCACAGGGAAGAGCTTCTGCCTCAGAGCTCATCTCAATCTCCCCTCTGGCAGGTTAAAGCCATTCCCCTTGGCCTGTCCCTACAAGCCCTTGTCCAAAGCCCCTCTCCAGGTTTCTTCCTTGTACCTTCCTAAGTAATTTCTTCCTAATATCTAATCTAAATCTACCCTCTTATTGTACAAATGAACAAGCAAAATCCAGCAGCCCACTACAGAGGAACAGAACATTCCAGAGATGATATTTCTCCATTTTAACCTAGACAAAAACATCGTGACCAGTGCAGAGACTCATTTCCCAGCCAAACTCTTTCCACCTTGAGTGTGCTGCTCCTGGTTATTGATGTGGTACATGAGGTTTTCCCTATCACACACTGAGGGTGTGCTTTGATTGTTGATTCATTTATCTTCATCTCTGACGTGATGTCTCTGCAGTGGAAGTTCAGGCAAAGCAATTCTACTGTAAAAACAACCAAACCACCTTTGTGACTATTTCACAGTGCATAAAGAAGTAGGTGTTGCTCAGGATTGGAATAAAGCTGAGTTAATTCTTTTGTTGCAGCTGAAACTCCGTGAACCACCGCACAAAAACATTCATTTAATGAAATACCTAGTCTGAAATTTTAGACAAAACTAAGAAAATGATTATTTCACCCCCTTAAGGGTTGTTTAACACACCTCAGTGAGGCGGATGACTAATGAAGGGGAGTTTCACATGCAATATGCAGAGATTTATGAAGAGCCAATATAAACACAAGCATCTTCTCAGGCCCTTTGGGCACCAAGGCTGCAAACCAGGAGGCACTGATTGAGGGCACTGCCAGCCAGCAGGAACAAGCAAAACAGGCTACGGGAAGCTCTCTGCTTGTGACAGTCAGAGCCAGACCCATCCAGGGTAGGACATGTGCAGCCCCTTGTATGGTGACCCTGAGACAGGGAACCCGTCCCAGCGTTCCTGCTTGCCTGGTCCTGCAGTTTACCTCCTTTTCACGGATGTTAACATGAGCAATGCAGCATTCTGTAAACACGACTCAGCCTTCCCTCTCTTCAGCTGTTTACAGTCAAGAGTTCTACCTGGGTTTCATGAGTTGTGTATTTATTCTCCCTTGATCAGCATTAGACATGACCAGTCCCTCATACAGCCCAAGCAATGGTGGCAGTGATAACCAGAACCAAATCCATGACATATCACCAACAGGAGCAGGTTTTCCTCAGTAGGTATTAGGAAAAGATTGATTTTCCAGATTAGGTATTAGGGAAAATCAAGATTTTTCCAGATGAGATCTTAGGCAGAAGTTCTTCCCTGGGAGGCGCTGGCACAGGTTCTTAACATCTGAAACATTAAACATGGGCTTCCATGTACTTCATGTTCCATATGTTTAGCATACGAAAATAAGTTCAATTCTAAAATTACAATCTTCTGTGACTTCTCCTACTCCTCACACAGCTGGCCGTTCAAAACTAAAACCACATGGTACAGGTTCACCCACGGCTTAGTTTAAATGTGGGGTTCCTACTGAAGGAGCATCAGTCATTCTCAATTCATTTACAAAGCTATCCCCTGCTTACACGTAGGGACTGATTTCAATGTATTACAAATGAGAAGAAATAGGATGTTCTTTATAAAATACATTTTTTTGTTCCGAAAGCTTTGTCTCTGTTGCAAAAACAGAAGTTTAATCAAATGAAACATGGTCTGGAAGAGATGTTCAGTTTCCAAGGAAGCCCTGGCCAGACACAATTATTGTTCTGGAAGTACATAGAATAAGTGTGTAATTCTTTGAATGTGATGTACAATACTTCAAAAAATTGACAAAACATTATCTGTAAAGGACTTGATATTAACATAATAATGAACTGGGTTTGAGCCTTTATGGAGACATGGAGGTTTTTATGGTAACGTGTAACATGGCAATAAAACACTGCAAAATGGACAAGCATGAAGAACAAAAATGCTGAAGGTCCCTGCGGTGAGCAGGTTTGCTCCAAGTACAGCTGTGGTGAGGAACTGCTGCTACTTGCCTCGGCCTGAAAGCGATGCGGGCACCGGCACCATTCCCCTCCTCTCCCAGAATGGGAACACAAGACTGGGACAGAACATAGAGGGCAACCTGCTTATGTCCTATTTCACAGGATCATAGAACCATGGAATGGTTCGTGTTGGAAGGGACCTTACAGCTAAACCAGCTCCAACCCCTGCCGCGGGCAGGGACACCTTCCACTAGAGCAGGTTGCTCCAAGCCCCTGTGTCCAACCTGGCCTTGAACACTGCCAGGGATGGGGCAGCCACAGCTTCTCTGGGAAAAGTCTGTGCCAGCGCCTCAGCACCCTCACAGGGAAGAGCTTATGCCTCAGAGCTCATCTCAATCTCCCCTCTGACAGGTTAAAGCCATTCCCCTTGGCCTGTCCCTACAGGCCCTTGTCCAAAGCCCCTCTCCAGGTTTCTTCCTTGTACCTTCCTAAGTAATTTCTTCCTAATATCTAATCTAAATCTACCCTCTTATTGTACAAATGAACAAGCAAAATCCAGCAGCCCACTACAGAGGAACAGAACATTCCAGAGATGATATTTCTCCATTTTAACCTTTTTCCCCTTAGACACCCAGAAGACACTTGTGAGAGCTGCAGTGGTTCATGGTCTGGTGAGGCGGCCCATGCTGCCAGGCTCTTCAGACACCACCCACCAAACAGCCCGATCCATCATTTCCAACACAGCTGCTGAGACACTGAAGGCACCTTTGGGTCCTCCAGGTCCCCACACCATGTCCCACCATGGCGTGGTATTTAACAACCTGCCCCTTCAGCCTCACCCAGCCTGCCCCTCGGAGACACACAACATTCCTGCCCTGAGGCTTTAATTGTGTATCTGGAGTGAGAAAATGGCACTTTCTCCCTGAGAAAAACCTGAGCTTTCAAAATAGCACAGACACTGTCACTCTTCATGGGCTCAGTGGTTCAAGGACACTGTCACTGGGGAACTCATTTCTCTAATCTTTGTCATTTATCCACTAAGGAAAATAGAGGAAAATATCACTGCAGCAAATGGAAATCAGAAAGATCAATAAGCAGAAAAGAAATGTCATGTTCCGCTGTCTGTCGTGATGGAAACTGATGGACAGAACACACATAAAATGATCCTTAGGACAGCAATGTGAGTTGAGCGAGTACAAAAAATGCCAGAACAATCCAATGGCAGCATCAACAGGGAATTTGTCACAAGATCACCCAAAAGGCAAGTCTTGCCCTGGAAAAAATAACCTCAAGAGCTTTTCACCAGATACCATCTGAAGACGGGAGAACCACCTCTGCAGGGTGGAGTCCATGGACCTTGGCCCTCACTACGGGAAGGAAAGGGCCAGAACTGACCTTGCTGTGCTCGCAAATACTGTTCTGCAAGCAACTGGTAACCAAAGCTGAGGCTGCACCTAAACCACCACCTATTTCAGGAAGGAGTAATCTAACCTCAAAACCAACCTCGTATTGTCTGTGGCGCACGATGTTGAGTGACTGTATGTTCCATCTCCTCCACAGGAGACCTTATAACAGTCTTCCAGTGCCTAAAGGGGCTATAAGAAACCTGGAGAGGGGCTTTGGACAAGGGCCTGTAGGGACAGGACAAAGGGAATGGCTTTAGTCTACCAGAGGGGAGATGAGATGAGCTCTGAGGCAGAAGCTCTTCCCTGTGAGGGTGCTGAGGCGCTGGCACAGACTTTTCCCAGAGAAGCTGTGGCTGCCCCATCCCTGGCAGTGTTCAAGGCCAGGTTGGACACAGGGGCTTGGAGCAACCTGTTCTAGTGGAAGGTGTCCCTGCCCCTGGTAGGGGGATGGAGCTGCAGCTTTAAGGTCCCTTCAACCCAAACCAGGCTGGGATTCTGATGCTGCATTTCTGCCTCACTTGCTCACAAGAACACACTTTCATGCCAAGAAGAAGTCCATGTATATAACACAGGTTATCAAAGCTTGGGAGAATCAAAAGAAGTAAATTCTGTCAAATGCATTTAGCCCCCCTCCTCCCCTTCTGAACAATACAGACACTTTGATGTTCCACTAACACATCCTTACACTAGACAGCAGAGATGGTACAGAAAAAACATAGGTACAACCCTGGTCTGGAAAGCTGCAAGGAAATAGCCTATTTCATTGAAATAAGACAACAACTGTACGTTCAAACATCAAACTGCAGAGCCTCAGGGCCCAGAACGTTACTCCAGTCCAAGCACACCAGCGATGGTGGGGAACCAGTATCTGGTAAACACACAGTTAAACACACAAGCTTGCAAGAAAAGCACACCAAATAAACCACGTCACCCATAGAGCCCAGATGCACTACACTGACTGATCAGAAAAGGCTTCAACAAGGAAGTGTATTGACCAACAAAGCAGCAGGTATAACATCCATTGACTTCAAGCAGTAAAACCACATGAAGTGGAGTAACTTCTGAGAACAGCTCCAGCCCCAACAAAACACTAACATCCTGATGTACAAACTTTCTGATACAGTTATCCAATGGAATAAATATAGATATCAGATGCTTTCTGCTTTTTAATACTATTACTGCAGTGATTGCTCCTGTAGTTATGAAGTATGGGCAGGTTTACATGCAAATGAAGTTATTTCACATCTTCCCCATGAAACAGAATCAAGTTCTTAACAATGTAAGTGGGGAAATGAAAAGGCAGAAATGATTTCTGAGATGCTCTTTGCAGTGCTTGTTTTCTGCCATTCACCTGACTTTAACAAATTAAACTCATTATTTTAGTACATAAATGCTGAGACTCCACAAGTTCATCCTCAGTGGCAAAGGAGGTATCTTATTGAACGCAGTGTGCACATCATTCCAATACCTACAGCTCCAACACCCTTGAATGCATCAGCATGAAAGATACTGAGCCCAGAGCTGTGCAGATCCAATGTTCTGCCTCACAGCACAGTCACTGAGTATTTCTGATTCGAGCTGGTTTCTCATGTCTTTTGGGAAAAGCAAATAGCACAGATTTACATATCTCATAACATTGGTGGATTCGCATAGCCTATAAAATCACGTTATGCCATGTTAAGATGCTCTGCTCTATGCACTGAATTATTCATACTCTTTTTTTTACTTCTGAAAGTATTTTTAAATAAATAGTATGTTTCAAACTATGGATTAAACATCTATTGGCTATTAACAGGATCTCGGAATTATCTCCATAAGCAATAGTTTTGTTCCATCAAAAGGGACCTTGGTGAAGCTGAGTGATCATTCACAAAAATGGGGTTGGAAATTTCAACAGACAGTTTCGATGTTCCTGGTGGTGGCTTTGCTGTTCTCAGCCACCATCCAGTTACAAATAAGCCTATGGAAAAGTACTGTCCTGG
This sequence comes from Strigops habroptila, assembly GCF_004027225.2. NCBI lineage: Eukaryota > Metazoa > Chordata > Aves > Psittaciformes > Psittacidae > Strigops > Strigops habroptila. The sequence continues at coordinate 63,081,746 of NC_044284.2, forward strand.
GCACAGTGAGCCAGGTGAGAGCCCATCTGTATTTAAGTCATGGATTTTGAGGAACATTTGTAATTAAAACCAACTTCACTATGAAATGTCTCCAGGCAGCCAGTTCTGATGAAAGATTTATCATATGCCCACTGGCCTGGCAAACGGAAAACATTCCACAATAACTACTAGGCTTAGAGCATGGTCAGAAGCAGGAGAAGGAGCTTCTCCCTATCTGCTTTCAGGTAAAGGCCATGGGTTTCCAAAGACAAAGTAACAGAAATGATAATGAAAATGCCTAGAAGGAACTCACATAAAGAATAAATGGGGAGGTTTTGGAAAGCCAGGGGAAAGCCTGGAGTAAAAGCAGAGGTAAGCATTAAATAAGATACCTTCTGCATGTGGCACCACAGAGAGCCAAGGATGGACCATTTCTTGGTGTGTAGAGAGGATGCCGCACTGGAACCCAACATGAGTTCTGTAAACGTTCTGTCTTCCCACACTGGGAAGCTCAGCTGGTTGAACACATACAAAGAAGTCACACGCGGTCTCCTGTGTGTTCAGCCACAGGATGCACCCAGAGGTGCTGACAAACATGAAGGGCAAGAGAATTCAGAACTCGGTGCAAGCCGAGTGGGCTGCATGCTTTCAGTGAAGCATTGTTCTTACTGTTTCATTCTGAAGGACACCACACAGCTCCACTTCATCACCTTAAAAACACTGTTATGCAGCCACAATAAACACCCATTTTCAGCAACCGATCCCCAATCTATCAGACTGAATACAGTTCAATCAAATATTGTATTAATGACTAGTCAAACAAAGCCAGGCAATCAGAAAAACCACTCTCATGACCAAGCCCTTCAGAGAACAGCATGCATGACCTGGCCACCTCTTTAGCACCAGCAGAGACCTCAAGGAGATGACAGTGGCAGAAACACTTCTATTTGGCAGGAAGTTTCCACCTCCCAACAACTCCCTCATCAGAAACACCCAGTGCTTGGAGGGAGCAGATGCTGCTCACCACAATGTGCTCACAGGCTGCCTGCAGGCTCAGTGCTGCATCAGACAGGGCAAGGTCTGTCACATTCAGACTGAAAGATAATGAATGCATGAGTCATGTCTCCCATTTCATTATCATGAGGATACAGTAGACTGAATTCCTTCATGCTTCCCAACACACTGGACTTGGAAGGTGCCTTATCTGAAATAATGATGACAATTCATCCTTTGGGAAAATACAATTTATTAACACCTAAGATTACAAACCATCCCACAGGCCAGCTCAATACTGGAATAATGTATCAACTAGACAAGGGCTGAGCCTGGCCTTCAGGATGGTCACACCAACTCAAACCAGGCACTCTTGGAGCTGTTCAGTGCAGCACCATCGTTTTACACATGTAACAGATCCGGACCTGCTGCAATCCACCCACCTGACGGGAGTTTTCTGGAGTAGGGTGTTCCAAGCAGTGTTGCAGCATTCTTCCTTTTCTGGCTTGTTCCACCTCATTCCCTCTCCAGCACATAGAGAGCTCAGAAGGGCTAATGTGAAACTGCTGATTAAAGTTCACCTTCCACTCCCGGAACCGAAGGATTAAATAGCAACAGGAAATTAAAACTGAGAACTGAAGAACATAAATACCTATGGAAAAGCCCTCCCAGGACGTGTGGGACAGGGGAAGCAGCAGATGCTATCCTGGTTTAACCATTTACAGAGACAGATGAAGCATTTCATCAGCAGTAGGAACAATAGCCCACCAACCTGCACCATGCAAGCTGTCATACCACTCATCTATTGCTTATTTATTCCATTTAGAACACGCACAGAACACTCACAGGCAGGTGAGTCACCATTTTCTCTGTATAGCAAACATTTATTTTATTTATTTTTTTTCAAACTACAGCCCTTAAGCCAAATCCATTTCAATGCTGAAATCTCTGGAATTCACATGTAACAAACCACTGTTATCATCATCGTCATCCTCTCCACTCCTTCATAACAGAGGGGAAACCTGAAGCATTGGTTCAGCTGGTTCCAGCCTCCCCCCAGACAGCAGGGAGGCAAGGAAAAGCGCTTGTCTTTTTAGCACAAATGGCAAAAAATCTGCCAGCCCAGGATGTAACTGCCTGTTCCTAGGGAAAAGAATGACTGTACACAAGGAGAGGAGCTTTCTCTCTGAAGAAATCAGCTTTATTCAGAATATACAGTGCTCCCAAGGAATACAATTACACAAGCCTAAAGATAAATAGACTTGGGTTTTGCCTCTTCACAAAGTAGTATTATTTACCCGAGGTGTGTGGAGCTCCAGCACATTACCTAGGGAACCAGTACCAATAACAGGATTATGGAGAGGATGAAGCAGAAAACAATGCTGCAAACACCCCACATTCCTCAGATACAGCCCATTGAACTGAACTCACCAGACCCTCCAACGTTTGTACAAAGGACTCTGAACAATAGTTTGTCGACATTCAAGTATCGAATCTTTTGGATTAGAAACAAGATACTCAGTATTCAGTTAACTTCCTCATGATAACTCTCTTCTTTGATTCACCCCTCAGAGATCCAGGGAAAGAATACAAAGACTATGTAAAGGGCTGTGTGCTCAGCTTCAAAAGCAGCATTTCGGATAACTGAAGAAAACATCCAGGTATTTGTTGTAACACTACTTACAAAATGCCATACACCCACAGGGCAGAAAGCCCTCCCATGGCACTAACAGCTGCAACAAGAAAGTCTTGTGTTAACAGCACACAAAAGAGTCACAGAAAGGACCCTACTACCACTGGCATGATCCCATAGCACTCACCTTCTACTGACTCAGCCAACTGCTCCTCACAGATACAAGGGATTGGTATCAACCCACTTGCCCTACGTGACCCAAGGACAGCAGCAGGACCTAACAGAGGTGGGCAGCATTCAGAGACACACAATAGCATGTGTCTTCTACTGGTTTGTCACTACAGTTCCCATAGAAAACAGCAATCTGAAAGAATCATAGAATCCCAGACTGGTTTGGGTTGGAAGAGACCTTACAGCTCACTCAGTTCCAACCCCCTGCCACGGGCAGGGACACCTTCCACTAGAGCAGGTTGCTCCAAGCCCCATCCAACCTGGCCTTGAACACTGCCAGGGATGAGCTTTAAGGTCCCTTCCAACTCAAACCACTCTATGGTTCTATCATTGTAAATACTGATAAAAGTATGAGTAACCATCCAATGGCAATATTTTTAAAAGAAGTGATTACGATGACCAGTTGGATCAATAGTGACTCCTGACTTGGATGATCTTCTGGGGCGCATTGGGATGTCTGACTAGAGATGAAAAGCTCCAAGCAAAAGTTCTGTTGAACTGCAGCAATATCTCACTGCAGGCACTGGGGACTCAATTACAGCTTCAAAGACTTGCTGCAGTTACAAATAAATTAGTATTATTGTCAGTAAAGCATTAACTACTTTGTACCTTGAGTAGCTCCCTACAGGACTTGTAAATTAGTACAGATTTTTGATCCCACTGTGAAAACTGTGTCACTATTGAGGGGAACATGTGAGTTACAACAAACACCTCTCCCAAACCGTATTTATTATATACAGTGACTCAGATAGACAAGCTGTATATAGTATATACACAACTCCGAGACAGATCAAGACACACACAGTCAATAAGGGGGTACCCACCATCACACCATTAAAGGATTTCCCAACCTCAGTTCCTCTTTTCCAAATCAGAAAGCTAGGAGTTCTCCCTTCGCAAATAAATCACTCATAATGGATGGGACAGGAGAAAATATGATTCTATGAAAACGTGCTGGCCAAGGAGTGAGGGCTCCCAGCTCTGCTAAAATCCCTCATTCTTCTGACTTAAAACAGAAAATGTTTGCTTAATACCTAGGGCCCTTTTTAAGGTCAGGCAGATTCTCATCAGGTTCATGAAACCCAGCCAGCTGACTGGATTCACCACTGACACTACATCAACCAAGACCTAAAAAGAGAAACACAGGAACATAACAAACCTTACATCTCTAAAGCTGGGCTTGGGAGCCAGGAGCTTTTCTCATCAAGATCACAGAGTTGTTGTCAACCATGAACACTTAATGCAAAGAGCAAACACAGCTCCAACCACACAGACCATGTTCCCTCCTTGAGTAAGCCAAGAACATACAGCAGGATCAAACACATCTGTGGTGGGCACCACCCCAATTAAAGCTGTCACCTGCATCACAGGGAAGCCTCAAACCTGAAGCGGTGAAGTATTCATCTTTTTTCTTTAATCTCCCCTGTCAGTGTTTTACAACCATGAAAAACTATTTTGTAACTTTTTAACTTCCTAAATTCTTTTTTCAGTAGCTCCTACACTGCCTTTACAGCTACTTTTTATTACAAAATTTAGGCATAATGAGACAAACCTGCATCAAACTCTCACCAAGACAAACCCTCATTTCCATCTGTATTTGGAACCTGCAGTCTCAGCAGACTCTAGGTTCAGAAGGATAGATGAAGCCCACAGATCAGAAATCACTACATCCAAGGCAAAGAACTGCAGTGGGAAGGACTCAGCAGGGTGAATGCTACCAGCAGACTGCAGGTAGTGACACACAGTGAAAGAGCTGCAGTGAGCCCTTGCAGAATCAGTTCACCACACCAAACCCTGCCCAGCAAGCGAGCTCCAGGTACAGCCAGGGAGTGCAAACACAAACGGGTCAGCTACAGACAAGGAAGACTTAAGCGGTCTAATTTATGTACACTGAGGACTCCGCTCCTAATTAGATTACCAAAACAGCAATCTAACTCGTCCTGCTCCCTCCTGTGACCGCCGCGGAGCCGAGATGCGCCCCAAGCCTCAAAACGCTGATCTGTTCCACAAACACAGCCCAGAGCCATCAGCTGATCCACGTGGGACCAGCGTGTTGAGGCAGCAAAGCACTCCCAAACGGAGCCTACACACGATTTCTACAGCTTGTAGAAGTACAGATGATAGGGAAGAAACTCATTTAGTTAGCAGTCCCCGTTTGCAGTACGCGACCCAAGACAAAACACATGTGAAGACACACCGGCATGCACAACTAGAGCCTCGGCGAGGGCAGCCAGCAGGAGCCCCGTGTCTTCTGCTAGAACAAAATACCACTTGAAACACCTCTAACCCAGGAACTCAGACCACGGGAGCTGTTGAAAATAACAGAGAGGGGAAGGAAGCAAAGCACAGCGCGCAGGCGAAGTCAGTAGCAGAGCGGGAGAGCCCCTCCCAACCCGGCCCCCCACGCCCATGCCCCGGCCCGGCATCACCCCACGGGGAAGCCGAGCCGCAGAAAGCTTCCAACGGGTAGAGTAGGCGCAGGCACCACTCGGGCCGGCAGCCCAAGCTCACGGTGCCTCCAAAGCGCGTCTGCAGCAGAGCCGCCCCAACATACCCAAGCACCAAGCTCCGCGCCGGCGCGGCGGAGCCGACCCGGGCTAAGAGCTCCCGACCGACCGCCCCGCCCCGCCCCTCCCCGCCCGGCTCTTCCGGGTCGGGCGCGCCGGGGCCGCCTTGGGCCTCGGGCACAGCAGCAGCGGTAGTGGCAGCAGCACTAGCAGCAACACTAGGTCCTGGTCTCGGTCCCTGTCGGACAGCGCGGCCATGCCGGCGGCAGGCGAGCGGAGCGCGGCGCGGCGGGAGGCCACGGAGCGGCGGCTGGCGCGGTTCGCGGCGCTCCGAGGTGGGAACCAGTGGGGGCCGGGGCCCGGCTGCAGCGGGGCGCCGCAGGTCGGTGCTCCCGGCCTGGCCGCGCTGACTGAGGCGCTGCCGCTCTGCCCGCAGGGAGACCCGCCCGCCCCGGCGAGTTCTGGGACGTGGTGGCGCTGACGGCCGCGGACGCGGGGCAGGCACTCGCCTACCGGCAGCAGCTGGAAGCGAAGCTGCGCAGGAAGGAGCTGCCGCTCGGGGCGCGGTACCTCGTGTTCGCCGACCCGCCCGGACACAAAGCCGGTGGGTACCGGCCGCTCCCGTGGGAACGGCGCGGGGAGCCGCGGGGGGAGCCCGGAGTGACACCAGCACTGGTGCGGGGCACGGCGGGGAGCGGCCGAAGGATCTGTCTGCATAGCACAGCATCTTGTATGCTGCTGTATGGGTTTACAACTACCCGATATGCTAATTTGATATACTGATAGCCACATAATACGTAATCACGCTCGCTTTCAGTCAGGTGGAAGCAGGCTTTGTGCTTATGGAGCATGGCAGCTGCCTCCTGCAGAGCAAGGGCTCCAAAGTGCTGCAGAAGTGTTAATTAAGCCACAAGTCTAATGGTCTAAAACCATTAAATAGGATGTAGCTTTGATTCAGTTGTGCAGCTGCTGGCACCAGGGGTGGCTGTGTTTGACACTTTCATTTTGGCCATGGCACTTCCCGCTTTAATACCTGGGGCCCTGTCAGGGTGGTGTGAATGTTGCCTTGCCTGGTTCTGCCAAGCGCATCATACAGAATACAAGTAACACGAACTCATGCTTTTTGTAAATTAGTGCTACTTACTTTAACCTGACTGTTTAAATAATTTGAATGTCCATAGAATCACAGAGTGGAAGGAACCTTAAAACTCATCTTGCTCCAACCCCCTGCCACGGGCAGGGACACCTTCCACTAGAGCAGGTTGCTCCAAGCCCCTGTGTCCAACCTGGCCTTGAACATTGCCAGGGATGGGGCAGCCACAGCTTCCCTGGGGACCCTGTGCTGGTGCCTCAGCACCCTCACAGGGAAGGATGTATTTTAGTATTTTACCTGATGCGCAGCAAAAGCCTAGAAGAAAGTAGTCTGAGTGTCCATAACATCAACCTGTAATTCTTCATTCCTGCTCACGTTGCTGTAGAAAGAAACTAATCTCAGCAGTCTGTCTGCGGTGTAGAGTAACAGGCAGAGATTGATTTTCAGAAATGTAGCAATTTTAAGTTCTAGGAGCACATAAAAACATCCCAAACCATTTCCTCATATCCCAAACATTTTTCCTGATATCCATATTGCAAAAGTCAGCAGTGCTGGAGTTGTGGTTGGGTTGTGTCCAATGCTGGGGGTGCTCAAAGGGCAGCTGGCAGGGAGAGCATCGAGCTTCTCAGAGAATTGCTTTCTGGCAGATACTAAAATACTTTTTCTTTAGGAAATGGTGGATCAACTCTTCATGTTCTTCAGTGCCTGGAAGACCTGTATGGTGACAAATGGACATCTTTTATTGTGCTGCTAATTCATTCTGGTAAATTCTGGTTTACATTTCACACTGCAATTGTATGTGATTTGAGTAATATATTAACACATGTTCTTCCCTGTGAGGGTGCTGAGGCGCTGGCACAGACTTTTCCCAGAGAAGCTGTGGCTGCCCCATCCCTGGCAGTGTTCAAGGCCAGGTTGGACACAGGGGCTTGGAGCAACCTGCTCTAGTGGAAGGTGTCCTTGCCTGCGGCAGGGGGGTGGAACTGGAGGAGCTTTAAGGTCCCTTCAACCCAAACCAGGCTGGGATTCTGTGATCTGGTTATTTGAATTTAGATTGCTAGTTGGAAGATACCACTGTCACTTGAGCATTTCTTCTCCGTACTTGCGTTGTTCGATCAAGCTGTGAAGGAAGAAGTGTAATTCGGAGTGTCTGAATTTAGCTGCTGCCCTGAAATACCTCATAAGGAACATGTGGCCCCCTTGGGGCGACCTAGAGGCCCTTGGTACTACGGGCAGGCGGAGCACTCGCCACCTTATCCAAGTAGAACACTTCCAAAAGGGGCATCAGTTTTGCAGAGCAGAAAGGAACCAGGTAACATGTCCCCTGCCCAAATCACTGCTGCTTTGCCTCGGCTCTGACTTAAAATTCCCGGTGGGTGTGGGGGACTTCCTTATTCTCAAGCTAAAATCAGGCATCATTTGCTTGCTTCACTTGAGTTACAGACAAGTGGCCCATGTTCCAAAGTAAAGGCAAAATGAAGTGAACCACGATTGTAACATAAGTTATTTAAGGCATGTTAAATTGTGGGCATCAGGTCAGATCTGCTTTGAGAAATGTTTGGAGAATGACTGACGTATTCTTACATCTATAATTTTTTGGTGCGTACTCAGTATATGACCAAGCTGGGCTTTAAACCCTTGTGCCTACATAAAATAGCTGCAGAGGTTTAGCTTTTGCTCACGTGCACAGTGTCTCTGTATAACTAAAACTGTCCTTTTCCTCAAGGCGGTTACAGTCAGCGTTTGCCCAATGCGAGTGCCCTTGGAAAAGCTTTCACAGCTCTGCCGCTGGGTGATCCCATGTACCAGATGCTGGACCTGAAGCTGGCCATGTACATCGATTTCCCCAGCCACATGAAACCAGGAGTTCTGGTTACGTGTGCGGATGACATTGAGCTGTACAGCACTGGAGTTACAGAGACAGTCACGTTTGATAAGCCTGGATTCACCGCCTTGGCTCACCCTTCGGACCTGACAGTGGGGACCACTCATGGAGTGTTTGTTTTAGATCCAGCCAGTTTTTCAGGAAAGGGAGGACTCGAATACGCGTCTTGCCATCATTTCCTGCACAAACCTGCTGTTGAGACCATGCGGCAGCACGGGGCCGTGTGTGTGAGAGGGAATGGTTCTCTGCCAACTGCCCCTGGAGACCGCGGGGACTCGGAAACGGGCTCCGAGTGTGTGTACACAGACAGTATATTTTACATGGACCATAGCACTGCAAAGCGACTGCTGGCATTTTATAAGCAGATGGGCACTCTTTGCTGTGAAATAGATGCTTATGGTGACTTCCTCCAGGCCCTGGGACCCGGAGCCACGCAAGACTACACCACAAACACAAGTAGCATCACAAAAGAAGGATCACAGTTGGTAGAGGTGCGGCAGAAGCTGTACTCTCTCCTCAAAGGAACTGCACTTAATGTTGTAGTCTTAAGCAATTCCAAGTTCTACCACATTGGAACTACTGAGGAGTATTTGTTTCATTTTACATCTGACAGCAAACTGAAGTTTGAGCTTGGATTATTGCCTGTGGCCTTCAGCATCTTTTCTGACAGGGCCTTGCCTCAATCAGCGAGTGTCATGCACAGTATACTGGAGCCAGGCTGTCTTGTAGGACCTGGATCCATCATCGAGTACTCCAGGATTGGACCCGAGGTCTCTGTAGGGGAGGGCAGCATTATCAGTGGGTCAGACATAAATGGGAAAGTAGATGTTCCTTCAAACTGCTTCCTGAGCTCACTGAGTGTAAAAGCTGACCATGAGGTGCAGTACGTGAGCATGGTGTTTGGTGTGGAAGATAACTTGAAGAGCAGTGTGAAACTGCTGTCAGACATCGGTTCATTGCGGTTTTTTGGAGTCAGCTTGCTGGAGTGCCTGAAGCTCTGGGGTGTGGAGGTGTCGGAGCAGCTCTTCTCCAGTGAGAGCACAGGTTTGGGCTTGTGGACTGCGAGGCTTTTCCCTGTCTGCTCCACGCTGGGGGAATCGGTCAGCGTGTCACTACAGATGGTGCGTTCTGTGCAGCACATGTCACCTCTCACATTGCACGGCTTCAGGTGCTTATCTGTGCAAGAAATGCTCAGCTGCAAAGAGGTGGGAGACATGATGAAGTTCAGGAAGCAAATTCACGATGAAATCCATCTACGAAGGCGAAAAGAGAAGTCTGATCTGTAGAACAAACAATGCTTGAACAAATCGCCGGTGTTGGTTTGTGAATGGCTGGTACTGCCCAGCTTGTGAAAATCATAAGAGAAAAGCACACAGATCTTGTCTCTGATTTCATTAGAGGAGGAATAATGAAACTGCGTTAGCAGCATTGTTGTAGCATGACATGAATGATGCAGCAAATGCAGATAAACGGTTCTTCTGACGAGAGAAGTACTGAACTATTTCAGATCTCTGCAAACTGTGATTGGTGACTCTTCCTGGGGTGCACGTTACTGTGTTCTATGGCCTTTGTCAGGAAGAATGTGATACAGAACTGGTTCATGGAAATTTGACTGAAAACTGCTTTAGAAGTTTTTCAGAGTAGACTATTAGCTGCAGCAACATAGCATGATGTAGCAATAACTTGTGTTTCTCTCTTTTCATGCTGTCTTTATACAGTGATGTGTCAGAGAGATACAGATACATCTATTAAAAGTACTTTTTAAATCCAGACATCCTGTCTCAAGCATTAATAATTTTCTTTCTCTATTGGTTTTGTAATTTTTTTATACTTCCTTGGTTTTCATCAGAGGAAAAAACTTTGCATGAGGGGTCGTTCTTTCCTTTGGGACTGGTAACATTGGGGTCAAAACCTGGCATCGAGGCATACTGATTGTTTTGGGGTTTTACTGTTAGTTGTTTGGAAGCTGGTAGTTTGACTGAGCAGCTCGCAGCTCTATTAGCCACAGGTTCACTGATGTGTGCCACAGGAAACCCTGCATCCGGTGTTTCTCTGAACTGAACTGTTGGAATCCTTGGAGAAGAACTTCTGCTAATTTCCATGGAGCCACACGTAGCACAGGTTTGCCCATCGATGCTCAGTGCTCACACAGACCAGTGGAGCAGAGGACAGAGGCTCTCTGGTGTGAGTGGTACCACAGCACACCTCCAGAGAACACATGGGGTCTGTTGTCTCATCCCCTTCTCCATCCTTCACTAATAAAATGTCCTCTTGCTCCTAGTTGAGGTGCCAGAGATCCAGCTCCAGACAGGTGAGTGTGATTTTTATACTCTGTTCTGGCCATTTCATGCTGGTTTTTGGAATGTGCCATGTATTCCATGGTGCAATTTGACTGCAAACACACACATCTCTTTCTCTTGCATTTGTGTATGGGCTTTCATGTTTTATTGAATGTTTCGGTATGCTGACTGAATAGCACCTTTCTTATGCCACCTCCAAGGTAGCAGTGTAATATCTCCTGAATCTTACCCAAGCTGGTTTAGCCTTCATCAGGTTCCTTCCTCAGTGATAAAGAAACCTTTCAAGAGACATACGATTTTTCCTGAGGATCTCCTGAGCAAGAAGCAGCACAAAGGAGCGAGTTATGGAGGTCAGGAATTGCTTAGGTTGACCTCGAAGGAATAAGGAGAATTTCAGAGCAAATAGAGGTTTTAAAGATCATTCTAAAATACTAGTTTAACAGTGGAAAGAGCAGCAGGTTTGAGAACACTGAGGTTCAAGGGAAACATCTGAAGTCACAAAGTAAAAATAGTCATAGAACTCAGAGCGTGGAGTTGTGGTTTGTGCATTATCCCATCTGCAAAACCTGTGTTAGAGCATACAGAACATCTTAGGAAAAGCTTATGTTTGATACAGATTTTGCATCTTCAGCTGGAGACCAAACTGTTCCGAGAAGACTTCCCTGGTGGTGGCTTTGCTGCCGGAGAAGCTTTCTGGATGTTCAGTGACAGTGCAAGGGAGTTGCATTCTTTTAACATGATTATTCGCTTTAACTGTTAGTTGTGTTTACTCTAAGTTCCCCAAGTCCCACGTGTGGGTTTCAGAGCTTCAGGCGGTCTGGTATGAGGAGAAAATGGGTTTGCTTCCGAGACCTAAGTAGTGGGGAAAAGTGATGAGGAAAAGCAGTCTGACTGAACAGCCTGTGGGAAGTGTTTTTGCTAGATGTGATTGAATAGCAGCTGCTATGGTCTTGGAAGTGGTGTTCCTTCCAGGAAGAGAAAGGATCTGGAGTGGAATCCTGGTGTCAGCAGGCTGCCCCAGGCTCTCTCAGTCCATGGAGGGCACAAGGAGGGGGAAGGGGTATGTCTTAGAGTGTTTCAGAGTTCCTGGTGTGCTGCTCCCATGTCTGTCCTGCCCGAGACTGCTCCAACCTACTGACCCAGCTGCACCCGGGGTGGGTCAGAAACAGGTACTCGTGTCCCTGCAGAAAGCGTTGTCCTCTGGGATGTTCTGTCCTTTGCTGTCATTCCTTAGCCCTGCCCTGGTGTCGGAATGACCCAAGTTCCTGTGAAGTGGTGAGTGTTGCACCAGAGCTCTTCCCTGTGAGGGTGCTGAGGCGCTGGCACAGGCTGCCCAGAGAAGCTGTGGCTGCCCCATCCCTGGCAGTGTTCAAGGCCAGGCTGGACACAGGGGCTTGGAGCAACCTGCTCTAGTGGAAGGTGTCCCTGTCCGTGGCAGGGGGTTGGAGCTGGATGAGCTTTAAGCTCCCTTCCAACCCAAACCAGTCTGGGGTTCTATGGTTTGTATGTATCCTTGATGGCACGTTTGAAAAATAATGTCTATTTAGGGACTGGGTAAATCTTTTGCAGTGATTTATGAAGCGTTTGTGGTTTTCAGCTATAACAAATTTAGCCCTTACAAGAAGAGCTATGTTATAGTGTGACCAAATCTTACTAAAACCCAAAAGGCTTCAGCCTGGACGCTTCCTGATGACAATGATCTCAGGTTGGTGTACACAGTATCTGTGTGTATTCTATTCATGTTGCATGGTACAAACTTCAGCCCATCGTTTTCACAATGTGCTGTAAAGGTAGGTGACAACAATTTTCTCATGCAACCAGCTGGGATAATCTTGTCCCAGGGGAATTGAGAGACTTGTGCAAGGCCATGCCATAAAATCTAACAGCAAGATAATAGTAATTGTGTGGTTACTGGTTTCTAGTATCAGATTCTGATTTATGGCATCCTGGTCCAGGGATTCCCTCCAGTCTGAGCAGTAAAGGATGCAGTGCTCCAAATGCCTGTCAGGCCAGAGCAGGAGGAACAGGAGCATCTGTTGAAATCTGGAGTCTGGCTTTGATAAGGCTCCTGAGTTTCCTGGCTGGACACAGTTTCCATACAGGCCTCTAGACCAGTGCCTAGCTCCATCTCTCCTGAAATGCATCTCAGGCTGGTACAATCTCAAATAAACCAAGATGAGTGTTTAATGATTTTATTCATGTCAGCTTGCTTTATTTAATTAGGTTTGTGTAGTGCAATAATGGGCCTCATAATGAACATCGTCTCAATGATTTCCCTGAACGCTTTGGGAGCATGCTCTAATGAACAGGGATTTAGCCCTTCTGTGTGTGTTACACTGTGCAAGTGGAGAGGAGGGTTCTTTCAGTCACCTTTTGGGCAGGAAACTGAAATCTGAGGAATTAGGCCCTTAAAAGAGAACAGGAGGGAGGCGGCTGGAACCAGAGCGAGCAGCTGAGAGGATCTGTGCCAGCAGGACCTGGGGGACCAATGGAAGAAGGTGAGCACCAACAACCACCCGGATCCACCGGGAGTGTCCTTGTCCTGGACAGGCAGTTTGCCTGGGCTGGGATCCCCAGGCAAGCTTGTTCCTAAACCCCTGGTGCAGCAGCTTCACACTCTGATCGCTGCACACATGGAACATGAATCCTGTGCAAACGCCACTGCAGTGTTGTGAGAGCAGAACCAGCAGCACTGCTGTATACATGCCTTTTAATCCCCTCCCAGGGAAGCCATGGGACCACCTGCTCCTTATCTGGGCCACGGAATTCATAGAACCATAGAATCATAGAACGGTTTGGGTTGGAAGGGACCTTAAAGATCATCCAGTTCCAACCAATTCCTCATATTTCATTTTCATAACGGTGCATTTTCTTTTAGTGCCCTTTGCATTTCCTGTGACAGGTCAGAATGTCACCAGAATAAATAGAAATGTATGGGAGCAACTTCCCACCTCCCAAAGTGAATGGCAGGTATGGGTATCTTCTAACTAACTTGAAATAAAGACCAGCTCAAAAGGCTTGATCCTGTAAAGCCTTCCCGTGGAGGACACTGGAAATCAGAGGTGGGAAAGGAACCCTTCACATGTTTCTCTTGCAGGATTGGACATCTCAGCGGCAAGTGCCAACCATGAAACTGCAGTGAATCTGCTGAACAATCAGCTAGAGGCATTTGTACAGCTCAGTGTTGTGTGACCACTGCAGCTGAGGGCTCTGCTCACTGAGAAGTGCTGCTCTGGCATTGTAGTGCTTCTGGTGCAGATGTGGATTAGAACTGGCCCAACAGAGCAGTTGTTCCCTCCTTCTGTTTTGCAAACGCTCTGCAAACAGGCTCTGCAATTACTCCTTTTGTCCTTTTCTCCCCCTGTTCTCAGTTATTCTGCAGCTGCCTCACAGCTGGGGTGTGAATGTGCAGAATTCGCCTGGAAGCTGCTTTCATGGTGTTGCGTTGGCTCTGCTGACTGACTGGATGATCCTCCTGTGCTGTAGCTTCCAGAGCTCTCCCTGAGTGTCCATAGGAATGAATCTTCACGCACACAAATGTATGCAAAAAGTGAGGAAAATATGGCATAAAACTGATGGCTTCTTTTTGATAGATTTTCATGAAGTAGATGGTACTAGAATATAAACAACATACAAGGTATGTAAAACAAGTATACCAAAAACAAGGTATTTGCTGCTTTTAAAGCAAATAATTTTATCTCTATCTCATGGAAATTTAATGCATTTACTTTATAAAGCTGTTGTATTAAAATGTGTTTTCTGTGCAAAAGTGAACAGAAGTTTTCCTGGGTTTTGGAGTCTGTCCTGTCCCTGTCATGATTTGCTTGGTCTGGATGGAAGAAAACTGTTCCTCAGGCATCCAGGAGCACCAGAAACTATTTTGTCACTTCTACATTATTTTTCCTGGTATTTCCCAGAATCCCAGCCTGGTTTGGGCGGGAAGGGCCCTTAAAGCTCATCCAGTTCCAACCCCCTGCCACGGGCAGGGACACCTTCCACTAGAGCAGGTTGCTCCAAACCCCTGTGTCCAACCTGGCCTTGAACACTGCCAGGGATGGGGCAGCCACAGCTTCTCTGGGCACCCTGTGCCAGCGCCTCAGCACCCTCACAGGGAAGAGCTTCTGCCTCAGAGCTCATCTCAGTCTCCCCTCTGGCAGGTTAAAGCCATTCCCCTTGTCCTGTCCCTACAGGCCCTTGTCCAAAGCCCCTCTCCAGCTTTCTTGCAAGCCCCCTTTAGGGACTGGAAGGAAAACAATCATCGTTTGGCTAATGATGGCAGTGGGAGAGGAGATACCTCCCTGGGTGCTGCATCTATCACTTGGGTGCGCATCACCAGTGCAGTCGGTTGCTTGGCAACTGGATGCGGAGGATCTGCCACCAGGATGGTTCCTTCTTGCAAATGTCTGGTTGAGTATCTCAGAGGTATTGTCAAAGTCTTCTTAAACACATCCTGAGTTTGCATGTAGACCAGTGCAAATAAAGGGATGAGCTCGTGCTGTGTCAGGAGCTCTCAGAGTGCGGGTTTGTTTACAACAGGATGCAACATGGTGAGGATGTGCATGTGTGAGTTATATAGACTTGTCTTCTTGCCTGAAATCCTTCACTGATAAAACTACTAACTTCAACACAGAGCAGCTGCCAAGGTCAGTCAACACACGTTAAATATAGAAATAGATATATACACAGATACAAATATATAAATATTTACAAATCTATGAATCTATATCTGTGTATATTTGTACATGTATATATGTACCAAATACAATTTTGAAAAGCAACAGAAGGAGGAAATGAGACACCTACAGAGACCAGTGTGAACCCCACAGCTGGCTGGGACAGTAGCTGTGAAATAGTTCATTCCATTTGGTAGAAAAGGGAAGGAAATGGATGTGAGGAGGGTAGGCTGTGGCTGAGCAGACCTGTGCTGAGGACATTCAGTTTGTGTGGGTGACAAGCAGGTTATTCTCCTTCTAAGCAATCTTTCACCATTCTGAAGCAGAGACTTTTGCTGTTAGGAGTTGAGATCATCTCTGGCCTCCGCAGAGTGGGGACCTCAGCACCTCTTGGGGATCCTGGAAGCACCCTGGGGAGTCCGCTTCCTAAATTCCTCTTCCTCTACAGAGCTGGTAGCAAGCTGCCGAACTACCCACCTCGACACCAGCACTGGGTGCTGAGCAGGTGGAAGGAGATGGTTTTGTTTCTGTTGAAACAGGCATGGGTGGTGAAGGAAGCTGAGCAGGTACCAGCGTTGTTTTGTGCAGCTGACCATCGCACAGGCTGTTTCTCTCCCTGTCATTGTTGCATGACATTCCACTTGGCACAGGGTTTATTTTTAGCCAGCGACTATCAAAAGCATTTTTCAGGAGGACTGTCCCTGCTCCTGACCAAGGAATCACGTTACTGCGAGAGCTTTGCTGAAACAAAGAAGATATATTGGACAAATGGGAAATTACAAGTCTAGACCAACCCAAACTTGCACTGGTAATGAATGCTGCTTTTTTAATGCTGTCTACCAAACATTCATTTGTGAGAAGCAAATGGTATTTCAGGAAATAACTCATTAGTAATTTACTCTTGGGTTCAAGGCTGTGGTATTGTATTGTTCTTGGTTTACAAGAGAAAGGCTTAACCCAAACTGCGTGTACAGCCTGGGAAAGAAGGCAGAAAGCCAGTAAAGTAGATTTCTTTAGGAAGATCATATTAACTTGGATTATTATGTTGTTTTAGCTTGTACTTCATTAGGAAAACCTTTAAACTTTCAACTCTTTTATGCTGTGTGTCTACGCTCAGATTTAGGAACTAAGAGCTAACAAATGCAACCTAAGGTTTAAGTTTGCTCTTGCTCCAGTTAGAATATTCCTGGTAAGGATTCAGATGTAGTAGTTGTCTGTGAAATCAGTGTATGTGTGTCTATATTGGTTGCAGCAAGAACAGCTTACTAGCTGCAGTATTTAAAGTTCCACACTTCAATAGAAAACTATAGGAAACTGTGCAACTGGGTGTTTAAACATCAAGTGCTTTGGTTACTAGGACATTATGGTTTGAGTTCCTGGGTTTGATGTGTTTTGGAGTGTTTTATGAATTGGGGATTTTTTGTTGGCAGATGAATGGAAGAAAAAAGTGAGTGAATCCTATGCTATCATCATAGAGCGGTTAGAGGATGACCTGCAAATCAAAGAGAAGGAGCTGGCAGAACTGAAGCACGTTTTTAGGTAAAATACTCTGGTAACCCTTTATTAATTTCTTTCAAAGGAGTATCTGCCATTAAACTGCAATTTCAGTTTCAGGTGTTTCCTCATGGAAGGACTTTGTCATGTACAAATGCATGTTCTTTAATGTCTATTTCTGGGACTATGTCATTATAGCTCTGAGCCAGAGTCCTGCAACACAGTGCCAGAGGTAGTGGCTGTTAGTTACTGATGCCAGCATCTCACAGCAAATGCCTATATACTTGTGTAAGTTAGTCAGCTCTAACGGGCTGTTGAACTGTGTTGGGTATTTCCTAGTTCTGCTGATGTGTTTCTTCAGGCAGGAATATTGCTGAAATCACAGATTTTCAACAAACACAAGCACGTTATCTTCTGAAAGTGCCTTTCAAGTTCATGTTTGTAATTGCTTTCTCAGGGCAGCGCTTGCCACCAACCAAGGTCACCCAACGAGGTAATATATATTTATGTGCTCATTATCTGAAAAGCTGAAATGCAGAAGCCACGCAGCTCAGTGACTGTGAGGACGTGAAGATCATGATCAGGTGAATAATTCCAGACATGAAGCCCCCTTGGAAAACCAGGGGATTCTAATCAGAAATAAATTACAAGCTCAAAAAAGCCCAACTGGTCTCATAAATCATTCACTGTGCTCACTGCCAGCACAATTGGCACTGATGGAGCCTGGGAAGTGAAAGAGGACATTGGGCTTTCATGCACCACTTTGGCTGTGATCCATTAAAGTACTTCAATACTTGCCTCATTTTAAGCCTGTTTAGTAGTAAAACTAATATCTTAACAAAGTGGAGCTAGAGTTCTCTTTATTTTAGATAAGCAAAACATCTAAGTGTATGGTAACAGTGCTCAACTCCTGCGTTAGGCGTAAGAATAAATAAAACCCAAACTTTGAGGTTAGCAGGCATTGGCGGTACAGCTTATCAGTCTGTCGTAGGGCCCCATCTAAGTCTCAATAAGATGCCAGCCAAACTCTGCTTCTTACATAAAGAGCACTGCACTCCTTCACCCATGGCTATGAAATCAGGTTTTGTGAGTATCTGAAATCCAAACATGGCCAGTGTTAAAAATCAGTCTTGACTATATGAAACCTGTTCTGCAGCAGCAGTGGCTATTTTGGGAGCACTGCTCATTGCTGAAGCAGCAGAGGAATTCATAGTTTTTCCCCATTATTAAACCAAATTTGTTTATTCAAAAGATTTGGGAGTGAGAACATGGGTGGTTGTTGGAGCGAAGGCAACGCAGGGAGTTCACCCGGGGGAGATGAAATCAGAAGCTGTTCGAGTCTCTGCTCTGGAAGGTTTAGAACATAAGCAGAGTAAAAGTGACGCAGCCTGGCAGTGAGCTGCCGGCACCCCCCACCATACCCACTGCACTCAACGGGCATCTGTCCCGTGCCACAGAAAACCCAACAGTTGCAATAGTGAGAAGTACATGTATAAGTAGCACAGCACGTGTCAGGGCCTGGGTAAAAGCTGTCCCTGTTATGTTCCTGGAGCTCGGAGCTCTGAGTGCAATGGTTTAACTAAAAATACACCCTAAAAATGAAAAGTTGGGATTTTGTTTTCCTAAACTACGTGATTAACTCTTAAGGGAATGAACTAGGAGGGCACTGAGGTAAAACCAGCCCTGAGTGGAGTCATTTGAGCAAGTTTTCCTTTTCAATAAGGGCCTTTTAATCACAGCTTTTAATATATAAAACTGTCCTTGCAATATTTTCCCATGAAACCATTATCATTTTACCTGCTCGTAAGAACTCAAAACATGTTCAAATCGCACAGCATTAAAGAAGCAAACTGAAACTTTTTATTATATTTCAATCTGGGAGAAGAGGAAGATTTCAGTATCCAGCTTAAGGAACTTTCACATTCTGGAGGTTAGAACTGTCTCTTTGTCCTGGGTTCAGTGTTACAGCTGAACCCAGGACACACTTTCAACATAAACCCCAGAAAAATGGGGTGGTTCAACATTTCTAAATGAACTTTGTCACTCTTCATGAAAAAGAATTGGAAAACACAGGATTTATTCCTGGTTTAGAATGACAACACACATTGAACAAGCAGGATTTCCTGTAGGATCCTGCAAGAAGAAAAGGGAAGTCTCTGGCTTTGTCTTCACTTGAAATTTTGTTTAAAGAATAAATTATTTAAACATTTATTGCAATTCCCTTGGCTGCTGGCTCTTCTAGATTTATTCCATGAAGCACTTCATTTCTGAGCTTTGGCAGGTGTTGTATGACAGGACATTGATTTGACAAGGGCCTGTAGGGTCAGGCCAAGGGGAACGGCTTTAACCTGCCAGAGGGGAGACTGAGATGAGCTCTGAGGCAGAAGCTCTTCCCTGTGAGGGTGCTGAGGCGCTGGCACAGGGTGCCCAGAGCAGCTGTGGCTGCCCCATCCCTGGCAGTGTTCAAGGCCAGGTTGGACACAGGGGCTTGGAGCAACCTGCTCTAGTGGAAGGTGTCCCTGCCCGTGGCAGGGGGTTGGAACTGGATGAGCTTTAAGGTCCCTTCCAACACAAACCAGTCTGGGATTCCATGACAAGAGGCATGGAAATTAATGAACTATAAAATCATAGGTTTTAATAGCTTTAAGTATGTTCTTTTTTTGTAAAAAAGAATAGAGCATCAAATACAAATGCTGCATGCCTTTTTCAATGAGTCAGGCGTGACATGGATCCTATTTAAGAGTTATTTTATTGGAAATGCATTAATAACAATGGCTTCATTGTAACTATTCATTTCATCTTTGTGTGGCCTGGGAAGCACTATGAAATCATGAAGCTGTATTCAAATGTAACACTCTACCGATAATGTGGAAGAAAATTAAACAATAAATGGACCTTCACTTTGTCAGTGTCACAAGATGTGACGTTCAGTTGCCTGAGAACTGTAAGTGCAGAGATGCCTTTCCATAGTCCCCACAGGTCCCAGGCACGTGTGGATATCAGGAGCTGGTGTGCCACTGAAGCTGCAAATCCTTCACCAGAAATGTGGCTCTGGAAAGACTCCTTCATTCCTTTTGCCTTTAATCATTGCCAGATTTTGGTTTGAGCTTGGCTTGCCCTCCTTCCATGTACGTTCTCCTGTAGTGTTCCCATAGATCGTGTGTTGATGGTGTTTCTGTGACCGCGTTTGGGGAACATCAACTTACTTTCTGAAAGGCCTGTTGTGGGTATTCTCATTACTGGGCTCTTTTGCCTCCAGCTCTGTGCGTGCCCAGTGCATCGCTTTAGACCAAACACACAGATTTTAACTATTTCTCAGCTATTATTTCATCAACACAGAACTGGCTTTGCATGGATCATTTCTATTGCTAAGGAGTCTTTCCTCTTTTTTTCTCTAATTGACTTGAATTCAGGCTCTGTTGTGACTGAATCGCAGGGTTGTTCAGAAAACAGTAAATCTGGACTCTCATTTGATGTCTGCCAAGTGTTTCCAGTCTTACAGAGTGCAAATGGGGTGTAAATTGCATCCCAGGTCTCGAAAACTGCACTGATATTTCTGTTTGAAAGTTTTTCCAAATGACAGGGGATGTGCGAGAGATGAAAACAGTGATCATTTGTAAACCCTCTTTTTGCAGCTCTGATGAAGCCTTCTGCAAAGTCAATCTGAATTACCGCACAGAAAATGGGCTCTCTCTTCTCCATTTATGCTGCATATGTGGGGGTAGGTATTTGAAATCCAATGTTCTTTACACAGCTCCTGGTTTGGGATGTGGTAACTGTCAGGAAGAGGGTGTTTTCAGGGAGCTTCCTTCCGTGCTGCCTTTGCTGACAGCTGGGTAAGCACCTCGCAGCATCACTCTATCACTCTGACCACATTGCCAAAAGAGGTGAATCAAGCTACACTGAGCCACAATGTGGCTGATGCTTCAGTCCAGCAAAAGTTTTGGTTGATAATGCAGTGTGTTTTGCTGCAAGTGTTCAACTAATTCACAACTTGCTGTACTCATTGGCTCCTCAATCCACACTCACGCAGTGTTGCTCTACACCACTGTATTCTGCACATGGCACAGACTCCAGGATAGGCACCTCCTTTAGCAATCCTTTGCCATACCTACACCACTTATTTATCCAGTGCAATTGAAAGACCTGTATTTCATTTCACGATGGTTAGAAGAAGAACAACCCAAATGCTTTAGTGGCAAATAGCAGCTGATAGGATTTTTGCAGACAGCAAATGAGGGTACATGAGGGAAGAGTGCAGGATGGCTGCTGGGATGGTCATAAAAACACACTGATGGTGGAATTTTCCACTCCGATCCACACTGCTGCTCTGTTATCCACAGTGGGTCGTTAGTTCATGCACGCACTATGCTTTTGTTATACAAGAGCTGAAATCAGCTGAGAAGCAAAGAGAATTTTACCCTCAGGTTTCAGCTCTCCAAATCCTGACTAATAACACACGTAAAGGATTTGCTCCATCTCAGTTAGATGCCATCATGAAGGAGGGCCTGATCTTGCGCTGCTGAAAACTCAGTGGATCTTTACTCTCAGAGTGCAAGGTCATACCCAGAGGTGACACCAGCGTCTGGTAACATTAGAGCCACTGGGGATTGCTGAGAGGACATGCAAGAAAGCAGGCACTGTTTATTAACTCTGTATGGTGTGTGAACACTGGAAGAAGGGAGAGAACATACTAGAACTGACACTGCCCTTGATTTCTCTCAGTGAGAAGGCAGGTACGTTTTTGAGGTCACCACTGTGCATCAGAAAGGTCATAGGAAGGCTAATGCCCACGGTGACATTCAGCACCGTCCCCCAGACCGACTCCATCCCTGGCAGCATTCAAGGCCAGGTTGAATGGAGTCCTAGGTGACATGGTTTAGTGTGTGGTGTCCCTGCCCATGGCAGAGGGGTTGGAACTGGATGATCTTAAGGTCCTTTCCAACCCAAACCACTCTATGATTCTATGACTGTCCCTGTGACAATGTCACGTGGAGGGGGAGAGAGACGTTTCAGTTCTGAAGGGGCAGAGGAGGGCAGTGGCTGAGAAGCCAGAGTCTGGCAGTATCTGCTGCTCTGTGGAGTGCAGCGTGGTTGGGATGTGACACAGGGGTCTGCTCATGTAGAGGTTCATCTGTCCTTAACAAATCCCCATTAAAGTGTGAGCAAATGGCTGGGCCATGGCCAGGTCTGCTGCTGCCCCGGACTGGTCCAGGACATGGTGCCATTGCCATTCAGAGGTTTCAGATCTGTTTCACGTCTTGCCTCAGGTCAGCAGCTGAGCCACTACTGCTCTTTACTTTCAAACTCACACAGGACTTTCCTACCTCATCTGCACGTTCCTCTCCATACATGACTTTGTTTCCCTTTTCTTCCTGAAGGTAACAAGTCCCACATTAGAACTCTTATGCTGAAAGGACTGCGCCCATCCAGATTAACCAGAAATGGGTTTACAGCTCTGCACCTGGCAGCTTATAAGGTAAATGGAACTGGTGAAAAGAAATCAGAACTGAGCAGTTTATTTGTGTGAACTACCTGGTTGGAGTCTCTAGTTGCTACTTCTGGTGAAAATACAGGTTTCACATTTACAGTGCATGGGAAGATGGCCTGTGAAGAGCCCACCACAGGGAATCAGCAGGTGCTTTTGCAGTGTCATCCATGAGCGTATGATACTGCTTTAGAAATATTGATTAAATCATGCAATGCAACCAAATATAGAGCCGTGTTCTTTTCATTATTATAGCTGGTAATAGAAGCAGTCTCAAAAGAATTCATTTTGCAATTTTTCTCTTGTTTGCTGCTTCTTTGTTGTTCCTCCTCAGATTCCTCATTCAGCTTCAGTAATAATTTTCTTCACTATTATATTTATCTTTTGAGACTCAACAATAACTGCAGCGAGGAATAAAGAGGGCAAAGACAGCACTTTCCTAAAGAATTGTTACAATCCTTATTTTGAGATGGAGCATCTTAGAGACTAAATCCATGTATAGACCAGCCCCCAAAGCACTTGGCTTTTTAGGGGAAACTCAGATCACATTTAGGAGCTTTTATAGGCTGTAATGTGCCACACTTAGGTGTCCCATAGATGCCACAAACTCATACAGCCTCTTTCCTCTGCAGAGCTCTCATGGCAGATGCAGCTCCCATTTGCTGTGTGTCCAAAGCTGGTTAAGCAGGATGGCACCTGTGTGCCACTCTTGATCCATAAGTGGTGTTGCCAGAGGACATGGATGTGATAGATGGTCTTTAATCCAAACACGCAATTCCAGAGGCAGCAGGAATCCTCACAGTCTCTATCATTCCTCTCCAAAAGCTCACTTGTAGGAGAGGAAATGGTTTGCCTTCTGTTGGGAAATAATGCAGTGATTAGAATATTTGTCCAAAGAGAAGACAACCAAAGTGTCTCCTGGAGACATTTCAACTCATATTGCCAGTCAGCACCTATGGCTGTCCCAGTGTGAGCATGCAGTCAGCTTCCCCATGGGGAGAGTCAAGGGAAAGCCTAACACAGGTTGTGTAGGGACAGTATTCCCTGGGGCACATGGCACACAGTCCTTGGTATTATCTGTGCAAAGCAGACACTGGACCCCCAATGCAGTGATGGTTTTGCTTTTTAGAGGGGGCAGTAGGAGGGGAAGGGAAGAAGAGATGCAAGCAGCAGTGTTTATGTTTTTGTCCAAAGGTGGGAAGAAAGACACTGCCCTGTATCCAGTATTTGCTGTGGACCAGCTAAACCCATTTCCTGCTCCAGATGCTGGATTTCACTAATCCCATCTCTAGAACAATGACCTTGCCCCAGGTGTGTTCAGAGAGGTGGTCATTAAATAGGCTGAAGACTCCATCATGGAGTTGGATACCTGAAACTCACAACGTGCTGTGGATGCTGAGGATGCTGAGGATGCTGTGGATGCTGAGGATGCTGAGGATGCTCTGCAGCTCCGTGCTTAACTCTGTACATTTGCCCATGAGCCACCTCCTCTCCTAGTTACTGTGCTATGAGCACTTGCTGTATCTTGCATTATGTCTTGGAATTCCTATGTTAGTTTAATTTTACAGCCACTGGTACCCGTTAGCTATGCAAGCTATAAACCGATGACAAGCATCCAATCTTATACATCATGGGATGAGGTGGTGGTTTACTGCAGTCATAAAAGAAACTTCCCCCATGCTCAGTGTTGCATTTTTAGCCAATTGCCTGGAAGAATTTCTCTGCTTTCTTTAATGTCAGTCTCAGTGACTGGTTTCCAATCAATAATTTTGCTGAAAAAACATTCCTTTGTTTAAAAGGAATTTTATATCAGATTTCCCGGGTGTTTTCATTACTTGGGAATAGTTTTGATTTTGCTATCAAATCTTGTTTTATCTGGTTGCCCTGCACTGTATAGTTGATAAATCTCTTCCATCCACTTAGGCACAGACCTATATCAGAAACTTCTTTAATCTCTCAAGTAATGTGATGCAATATCCAATATCTTTTGCAGGTTCTGCAAAGCAAAGCAAACTAGTGTGAATTTGGGGATGTAGAATAGAATGCAATATAATGTTTCTCCCAAAAGTGACATTTTGAGACTTTAAATGGCAGATTTTGTTGTATTCTAGTTCTTTTCTAAGTAAAATACAAAGGAGCCTAAAGATACCTCATAACAACAGTGGTGTATATTGAGGCAGGGCAACTTCTTAAGAAACTCCTTGCCTGCTTCTTACCTGCATTCTGGGTTTTTCTGTGGCATTTCCTTGGGGTATAACAGAGCTGGGAGAGCTGGGATGAGTCACTGATCAGAACAGAACATTTCAAGATAATTCAGACTCAGCCTGTCTTCCCAGGCTGCACAATATCCCGTCCATTATCCACCCAAGAACCATGTTTCAAGGTCTAAAACTATTCGATAGGGAAAATAATGTAAACTTTAACTGTCCGTTGTTATCAAAGAGAAATTGCAAATATTTCCTGAAAGCAGGAAACCCATTTCACTATGAACACTTGTTATGCTTTCACAGACATATTTCAGCTGCCACTTCTCTGGCATTGGTTCCTTCTTGCCCTTCTTCTAGTGACTATTTCAAAGAGGTAGAGAACAATGAAGAAGTTTGGAGCCTCTAGCACCTCCTTCCCTCTTGAGCTGTGTGCATGTCCTCCCAGGAGACAATGAAAATGGATTGGAGAAGGCTCGTCTGGGCAGATCCCCAAGAAGGGAGAATAATTGTAGCTCTGGTTGGTGCAGTTAGAGCTAGTGATGGTGAGCAAGCTGGTCTGGTTTCTCCTGCCACTTCTGTCACTGCCCCCATTATTTCACTTCTCTGTGTTTAGTGTCACTATTTGTGAAGCAGAATTTATTGCTGGTCACATTGCCTGGGCATTGAGACTTATTTGTTTCTCAAGTTGATTTTTATTACTGCCATTTGATAGTGCCCATTGCTGCTGTTATACCCGCAAGAAGTCATAGCTAAAACTGTGCATGACAGGAGTGAAATGATATGGAAAACAAGCTCACAGTTCAGAATGTGGCACTCATGCTATCCTGGGAGCTCCTCAGGTGCCCTTCTGCTATGTTAGCTGCTGTAATGTTTCGACATGGAGAATAGTCTGTGTTAGCACTTGGTAATGGAGACAGAGGCTTGGAGGCAGAGATCTTTAAAGATATATGTAATCACAATAAAGACTTTAGATGCAGGCTTTAGTTTGGCAAAGGAAAGACTTCTGGTGCCCAGGACAAATCCTCCCTCCACCCTTTCCTTGCACTCCTGTGCTCCTGGTGTCATGGTCAGTCCCTTTGCTTGAAATAGAACCCCAGACTGGTTCGGGTTGGAAGGGACCTTAAAGCTCATCCAGTTCCAACCCCCTGCCATGGGCAGGGACATCTTCAACTAGAGCAGGTTGCTCAGAACCACATCCAGCCTGGCCTGGAATGTCGCTAGGGGTGGGGCAGCCACCGTCTCTCTGGGCAACCTGTGTCAGGGTTTTACCACCCTCATTGTAAAGAGTTTTTGCCTTGTGTCCAGCCTGAGTCTCTCTCTTTTAGTTTAAACACATCACCCCTTATCCTGTCACAACAGGCTAAAAAGTCTCTCCCCATCATTCTAATAGACCCCTTTAAGTATTGAAAGACCGCAGTAAGGTCTCCCTCAGGGTCTTGGAGGTCTCAACACACACATACAGCTCTCCAGGGCTCACTGTGAGAGCCATGCCCAGCACTAACGTGTTGGACTCACTGCCTTTCAGGACAACTCGGAGCTGCTAACAGCGCTGCTGCATGGCGGAGCTGACATCCAGCAGGTCGGATACGGAGCGCTGACAGCCCTGCACATCGCTACCATCACTGGCCACCACAAGGTATGCTGCTCCTCTGCTGCTGGAAGCCTCCTTCGTGAGCGCAGATAGCAGCAGGTCGCTGTGTTTCAGGTTGGCGCTGTTCCAAAGCTCAAGCTGGTTGAGTACAACTGAGCTGTATTGAATGGTTTGTACCTTTGGGGAAACCCACCCCTGTGCATGTGTTTTTACCTTGAGCAAATATGCGCAGAGGACATAGATCTGTTTGTACACCTCTTACCTGTATGTAAGTGCTTTAAAGTCTTGGCAATAAATGGCACTGCTTTCTAAATATCAGAAGTGTTAACTAACAGATAGATGATGAAACACACTTGCTCATACGTTGGGATTTCTGAACCTGGATATGGAGCAAGGCTTCCAAACACTGTCTCTGAGTGTGCAGGAAGCACAGTAGAAGTCTCACTTCCTCTTCTAGGTGTCACGGGCTCTGCTTCAGAGCTCTGTGATTTTCACTTCAGGAGGAGACAGAAGTTCTCCCTTCAGAGCTATTTCATAGTTCGGATTGGTGCAGAGAAAGCTGTTGTCAGGGTAGGTCTAGTGTGAATCTCAAACATCCAGAGTGATAAACCTCCTTTGGAGACTTATCACTATGGGGAGCAGAGGGTGGAAGAGGGATGAGATTCCCTAGATACCTATAATCAAGCCCTTCCCTTTCTAGACGTGCTGTCAGTCATGAATCTGTTTTCTTATCACTTACCACCCCAGCTCAGCCATTTCACACTTCGTCTCATTTCTGTCACCCTGGCAACAGCTCATTCAGTATAATTTATTTATTATTTTAATCTCTTCAAGTACTGGGTATGCAGTTACCTTGGTGCTGGGAGGTTCATAGCCGTAAAAGGACTCATGAGTTCAGGTACTTCGCTTTTTATTTCCTTTGGGTCTGTTAAGCAAGCAAAGATTTTGTCCTCTGCTAAAGTAAAGGTTTAAACTTACACAGGGGTTGGACTAATTTGGAGACAGGAACAGCAAGTTCTTTAAAGAGAGAGAAGCAGCAAGAAAAGAATAATTAAGGACAAGGAAGGAAATAGAGGTGATGTTAATACTTGCCTTTACGCTGTGAATTTAGTTGTTCATTTTAGACTTAGAAATTCCCTTCAAGTAGAAGAGTTTGGCCGGACTAGAACAAGGCATGTGTGCAGCAGAGAAGAACCACCTCTATCTATGCGCAAGGCAAGAAAGAAGACACGTCTTAGGAACTCCCAAGTTACAGCAGTCACTGTGCTTGCTGATATAAAGAAAGCCAGCCCTGCTGCTGCTGCGCTTTCAGTCACCCAACTTACACACTAGTTACTATACATGTGCATATAGAAATAGTTACACAGTGTATGTGGAAAGAGAGAAAAGAGGCACTTTTGTTGGGTAATTGGTGACCTCCAGAAATTCTCTGTGCTATCTCCGAAATCTGCTACCACTCACATACCTGCTCTGAGGACTGATATGGCCGGACACTGAGGGTTAGCTGAGGCAAGGTGACACTTCCTCATTTATGCTGTTTAGGTTGTCTTTAAGTTCCTGTTTCTGGTTAGTCTGAAAAAACTGTGAGATCTCTGCACCAGTAGCAATATGCTACATTTTCTATTTTATTTAGGCTTTAGAAGAAGCTGATAGATCTTTGCTGGAATTTGCAACCAGGTTTTAGCTTCCAGTGAAGCTAATCCCATACCTGAATTACTCTGAAGATTTTGGAAATTGCACCAGGCACCCACTGGAATTTTATGCACTGAATACCTCTGAGTATCGCACCCCGTGCAATTAACTGCACGTGTATGTGTGAGAGACATATGTATGTGCATAGAGACAGTACCTCAAGTCATAGCAGGGCTCAGAATGCTCTAGAGTCTGTGGACACTGATGAAATAATGATACCAGCAAACAGCAGAGTGGTCACTGGGAGAAAGAAGCTGTGATTTGCAAACACAGCTCAGAACAGCCACATCCCAGCACTTCTGCAAGCACCAGTAAGAGCTGCTCACCCTCATAAATGTTTTGTCAGTGAAGAGTTCCCCCATTTCCAATGGAAATATACATCATGCTCTTCCACCCTCCTCAGGTTTTCACTCCTCCTAAGGGCTATATATGTAGTCTGTATGTATACGATTGTGAATAAGTATATATGTGTGTGTGTATGTACACTGCTAAGGACCTTCCCAGGCTTGTGGCCACCAGCGAGGCTACTGGTCAATTTATCTTTACATTGCAGCCTCCAGAATGGTTCCAAAGTGATTTAAATCCAATAGGAATGTTTGCTTTTGTTGTTAAAGAGTTGTTAATGTTTATTGTTGGTTTTTTTATGTTGTTATGTTTAATGTTGTTAAAGCATCAAGACGCAGCTGGTGACAACCTCACGTTGCCCAGAGAGGCTGCGTGTGTGTAGAAGGTTAAGCTGGAGGAAGGTTAAAACAATTTATGGGTGGTCATACCAAGGAACTCAATTAAAAAGCTGTTAACCTTCAGTGTTTCAGTCAGCAGCTCCAGCAGATATCAGGGGACAAATCAATCTGGTGCATCTGTTGCAGTGGTGAGTGAGGAGAAGTGCCAGCAGCACAAGCCAAAGCCTTTCATTGCAAAGGTCAGACCTCCGGGTGGAAGCACAAGGTGTGAGCAGGGACGGGGGCCTTGGTGTTGCAGCATTACACCCCTGAGCTTGCAGGTACACATATAGCTCTTCTTACTAGTGATGGAAATCTTTCCTTGTGTATCCTGTTACTAAAAACCAGCTCAGGAACCACCACATCTAATTGTTCTGTGCAGGAATTACAGTGGAGATGTTAACCAGAGTTGTAGCACTTTAATGATCCTTATCACTTTTACGGGGTATGTATTTAATGTTTCCTCTGTGGGAAGTACAAAGTACTCTTCTCTGCACTGGGGCTTTTTAAAGCCCCTGGGCCTTGCCCTGCAAATGCCAAGGCAGGCCCTGCTCTTTCTCTCATGTGTCTTCCTAAGAGCTCATCTCAATCTCCCCTCTGGCAGGTTAAAGCCATTCCCCCTTGTCCTGTACCTACAGTTCCTTGTCCAAAGCCCCTCTCCAGGTTTCTTGCAGCCCCTTTTAGCATGGAAGCTGCTCTAAGGTCCCCCTTTAAGGAGCCTTCTCTTCTCCAGGCTGAACAAGGAGCATGTTCAAATGATTTTAAAAGCCTTAAAAACTAGAATTCGTGTGAGCCTGTTCGAGTGGTTCACGAAGTCCCCATTTTCTACCTTCATTCCCTGCACTTTATGCCAGTGCTGCATCTTCCCAGCCTGCTCTTTCATCTGACACTGATTTTTCAGACCTTTTCAGAACCATTCTAGACCCAGGAACACAGAAATGGCATTCATTCAGCACCACTGTACATGACTGCACAAGCTGCAAGGTAATGGGGACTCCAAGATCCAGTAATAGTGCCCAAAGAGATTCTGTGTCCAGCAAATACCACTATCAGCAAAACATTTTCAAAATCCCATTCTTCGGCGACCCTGGGGCAACAGCAATCCTGGGGAGAGCTTCCTACTTCCAGGCACCAGTACCTGCATCTTTCATTAGCAATTTCTCTGTGACCTGTGTTTCATCTGATTGGAACAGCCAAGATAAAAGGACATGCACGGGCTTGTTGCTGGGCTGATGTCTGAGCCCGCATCTGACAGAAGAGCGTGTATTAAGTAAAGTATTAAATCTTTCTTATCCTAAGACTGACAATTAATTGTGCATTCATTGGCAAATTGTATTTAAAGCGTTCAGAACCCCCTTCAGCAGTTTCTTAATTCAGTCTCATAGAGTTTGCTCTAACATTCTTACGATAGGAGTTGTCATAATTTAATGTAAAGCCCCTTTGCAGAATGTGACTGATCATAGCTACATTCCTCACTTGGAGGGAATTAGGCAAATGCTTGCCACTAATCATGTTTTTGTTATAACAGCTTTATTAACAAAGGAACTGAAGCTCATGATAGATTCTTTAGCTGGTTAGTTAGTGTAAGGCTGTGCAGAGGCTACTGCTGGACCAAAGGCCTGAACTGTTGAAGTTGTCTGCTCATTTAAATTTTAACCGCTAAAGAGTCAATAATCTCTGATCTTGTGTTCTTATAGGATTTCTTACCCCTTGCCCTTGTCCAAGAGGCAGAGTCCTTATGTGATCTGTCTTAGGTTTTATTTTGTTGACTCCTCCTGACCTTCAGCATAATTATCTTTGAAGTGAATGTAATGGACTTGAATGTTCAAAGAGCTTCTGAGTAAGCCTTTCCTAAGAGAGTTTTGAGACAGCTCACAAAGTGAGTGTTGTTCAGGGTGCTCAAAGCATCGTTCTGAGTTAGAAACAGCCGTACATCGAGGTGCTGGGAGCTGCTGTCTCTGCAGGTTGAGAACATCCCCCAGGCTCTGAGCTGCACCGTGAGTCACCAGCTGTCTCCTGAGGATGAAAATCTTTTTCTGGTCTTTCTATAACAGCTTAAAGCTCTTTCTGCATCAGAAATTTCTCCCTTACTTCCTGCAGTCACTTTACCCATACTCACCCACTTGTACTGGCTATGCCAACTTGCAGTGTTTCCTAAGGTTCCTTTCTTCTCTCTTAGAAGGAAAGCTTGTCTGTGAAACTGTGATGATTGTCTCTGTAGTCCTCTCATCGTTCACAGCTGAGTGGAGTTTGCTTAATGTGACTCACAAAATCCTTTTTATGTGGAGATCACAAAATCACTTCCACGGTTGTCTTTTCTGCAGACTGGACATTGTGTTAAAACTCATCTAGTTTGACGTTCATCATCAGAGGTGGATCCACATTTCTCAACATGGGTTTTTGCAGCTTGAAGATCCATCTTGGAGCTTGTAGATGAATCTAAATTCTGAATTCCATCTTTGACTGGTCACAGAGCTGAGTGCATTCCAGCCTCACAGTTGCATGCCTAAATCAAAACCAAACTGATCCAAAGAACACTCAATCCTATTCTTGTAAAAGCTACAGGTCCAAACAGCTCTTTCCAGAGCCAACAGCTACAACTTCAGTTTTAGGATGGTAGTTTGCTGAAAAATGTCTAAGATGAATCACTCAAAACCCACCGAGCCATTAAATCACAGAGGACCTGGCTCTGTGTTCCTCACCTCTGGTCCACCAGGCTACTCGTATACTGAAAGTTGTCTGGATGTGGGATGCACGGATGGAGTCGAGTGCATTAACCAGTGACTGAGCAAGTTCATTATTTACAACCTGAGCACATTAACACTCCTCCAGTAAATGCATGTGCAGAGGCTGCTGCTGAGGTGCTCCTCAGCTGGTAGAAGTGTAGGCAGCTTCTGTAAGCATCTTCAGGGATCTTTCATAAACTTTTATTAATGGAGTCAAAATCTTTTCCGGGCTCTGTAGCAAAAGGATGCACAGCAAAAGGATGTCAACACACATGAGATTTATCAAGGGAAATTCTGACTCTATAGAAAGGGGCTGGAGAGATCAAAATGAGGGTGGTGCAGCACTGAAAGCTTTCCAGAGAGGATGCAGAACCTCCATCCTTGGAAATCATCAAAACTCAATTGGACAAGGCCCTGAGCAACCTGATCTTTGAAACTGGTCCTTGCTTTGATCAGTAGTATGTATGTATGATCTGGAATGCTCAGTATGCTCCAGGATACTTCCAGCTTCTGGAAAATAATATTGGATGTAGAATGCCAGCACTGCCCATCATTTGTATCCAGAGAGGTACTGATAGACAATTCCATAGGACCACAGCAATCCTTACCTCCTCCAGCCTGTCTCCAATTGATGGCTTAGTCCTTGCAACACCCAGGTGCCGCCTGTAATGTGCTGGACCTGTTGAAGCCCCTGGGCTCTGGAGGGACAGAACTGGCACTGCAACGCTGCTCCCAGGGAGGCTTATGGCTGGGACCATGGGGAATGGTTAAACTGATGGGAAACAGCCACGTTTGAATATGCCAGAGAAGGGACATTATGCAGAAAGCGTATTCAGGCAGTCACCTGGAAAGAAATTATTTCAATTTAAATTGTGTAAAGAGCTAATCCCTGTGCACTGATGTTGCTTGGTAACAGGTTTTCGTTCTCTGAGCGCTGGAGAAGGGCATGGGTGGGAATGGCTGGCCCTGCTCCTGCATGTTGAAATGATTTGGTGATTTCAGCTTAGGCAGTGGTTGTCAGAAATGGGCATCATCACCACGAACATTAACCACGGGCACCCTCAGAGGAGGTCTCAGCAGGGAGGGCAGGTATCAGTGGCACAGCTTTGAAGCTGGCCATTTCCTCTTTGATTCATGGGCCAGCATCTTTCACCATCATTAGACTCAAAACTAGCATTCATCCAAATAACATGTAGAACTACTCAGGTAGTCCGTGGTACAAGCCCCTGAGCGTGCCTAAAGAGTCCCTGGTACTTCATAAAGCTCAGCAGCACTTCGGCTCCAGTGCATAATCCACAGTGGATCATTCTGACTTCTATCCTGACAGTTACTCAGGAAGCCAGTGCCTGATAATCCATCACTGTCCGGGTAAACAGCAGCCTCCTGAAAGAAAGGAGCAATTAGAAAGCAAATACTTCAGGTTATTTATTGAAGCCAAAGGGCTATTATCATCTAAAATACAAAGAAACCTTTACCCACTGAGGGAATTATGCGTGAGGATTTGCCTTCACACATTTATATTCCAAAGGATCTTTCATTTTGGTTCTTTTTTCTCCTTCTAAAAACTGATTTGTTTACTGCTCTCTGTTCGTAATGGCTAAAAGAAAATTAAAGGTTATTCTCTGAAAATCCAGACATTCATTTCTGTGCCTCTTACTTCATAACTCAGGCTTTTCACTGGCAAACAGATTTTCAAGCTTATTTATAAAGCATCAGTGACATTCAGTGTTCAGTGTAAGTACTGTAAGTCAATCACTTCTGCATGCTGGATGCAGTTCTTCACCTTCATGGCTTGCTGGTTTGGGGCTTTTTGTTAAGCTGGTGATGTGAGGTTTGGAAACCTTGTTTTATGAGCTGCCCACATGTCTACAGTGCTTCCAACTGGAATTTTCTGCTTGTTTCTTTCCAGGCTGTTGATATTCTTTTGCAGCATGGAGCTTACGTGAATGTCCAGGATGCAGTTTTTTTCACCCCACTGCATATTGCTGCATATTATGGCCATGAACAGGTAACTAAAGCTACAGGTTTGGTGTTAGTTTTGCTTTACATTCCAGAGGATCCCACCATGAAAAGGCCTCATATACAGAAGTTACACTTCTGAAGTCAATCCCTAGTTGTTCGAACAGTCCGAGTATCAACAGGAAATTTATACACTTTATTCTCTGTGCTAGACCCCAGCAAAAATAGGTTTGGTAACCTGTGAACATGCTTGGACCCAGAGGCATAATCCATTTGATGTTTATTCATCCCACATTTCAGAGATTGCATAAGAAATGTGAGTAGATGTTCTTAAACCTCTCCAAGGAATAATAATTAAATGGCAATTCCATTGGTGTTCCCTGGAATGCACAAACTAGCTTGTGGCCACTTGAAGTTAACAGAAAAAAGGATTATTTAGAGAGCAGGGTTTGCATGAGGTCCATGCGCGCGACAAGTCCAACTGTGCTTGCTTCATTCACACAGATCATGGACTTACTGAAACATAAGCTGAAGTTCTGACCAAAGATGCACTGACCCTCCCAATTCTCTTTCTTTTAACAGTCTATAATTGATATACGGTTAATGTAGCAGTCCAGCCCTTTGCCTTCAATAGCCCTGTTATGTGAAATGTGACAATGGGTCTATTTTGGGGTATGCACGTCATTCCCCATACCCTTCTTTCGCTAAAAGCACATATTCTGGGGTATGTTCAAGTTTCAAAGGATGACCTCTAGGCAGAGTGCAGTCCTCATTCCAGTGACACATTACTTTGAGTGCACCAAGGAGGTGCTGTAGGAAAAGCTTTTGAAAGCACAGAGCCCAGATGCACAGATAAGTGAAGATGCTCTACATCTGTGGCTGGGGGCAGCAAGGGGGTGAACCAGGGATGTGCTCCCGAGGTGCTGCTTTCCCTATACATGCGCCTCATCATCCAGTCACATTAAGGAACTCCTGGAATGCTGGCTTGAGAGAGGAGTGTGTTTATTTACCATGAGCCACTTCTGAACAAGTAGTCACGGTCTTGCCAAACTGTGCTAAAAGCTCCTATGGTGCTCCCGTGAGAAGAGGCTCGGATCAGGAAGGAAACAAAGGCTCTGGCATTTGAGGGCTTGGAGGGCATTTGCTTTATTTTGCTGACTGGTCAGTTAAACAAATACATGTGTCTTCTGTCAAGCCTTTTACCATACATAACACTTCAGAGAGTGAATGAGTCCTTGCTATTGAGAATTTAAATATTTATATAGATTATACAGCTTAAAAATAAGTTTTCTACTGAATCTCACCTGATTTAGCTTTAAAGAGATGCCCCCTTCACTGCATAGTGCAATATTCTGTCTGATTTTGTCAAAAGCTTTACTTTGATGGGATAATTTGATGAACTATTCAGGTAACCCACCTCTTACTGAAGTTTGGAGCTGATGTGAACGCGAGTGGTGAAGTTGGAGACAGACCTCTCCATCTCGCTTCCGCCAAAGGCTTTCTCAACATTACAAAGCTCCTGATGGAAGAGGGGAGCAAAGCTGACGGTAAGAAAGGATGTTTTGAAAAATCAACTTGAACATTGTATTTTATAGACAGAGTCGGGTCTCAAATCTTGAATTTAGCTT
Organism: Strigops habroptila; assembly: GCF_004027225.2. NCBI lineage: Eukaryota > Metazoa > Chordata > Aves > Psittaciformes > Psittacidae > Strigops > Strigops habroptila. Next base: position 63,116,547 of record NC_044284.2, read on the forward strand.
CCTGACACGTACTCTGTGTCTGTTCGTGTATCAGCTTTGGGCAACTGAAACATACAAATAGGAGTTGGAGAGTTCTCTTCACTTGTTGGTCTGTCACCTCACATGCATTCTGTTTCCATGGGTAACTTAGAGGTGAAAAACAGCAGCAGAAAACAAAATAAAGATTAATATGCAGAGGTAGCTTACTACTGAGACATGCATCCAGGCAGAGGACCCGTGGTCGTGTGGTGTGTGGTTGCGATCGGAATGACACAAACATGTGGTGAACTCCCAGTGGTGAGGTACAGATGAAGAATTTCAAGTCAGAGTTATACAGCAAGTGATTTAAGATAGTTCAGATGAGAAATTGAAATGGTTCACAAACAGTTCCATGGACAATAAAATCTTCTCAGCACATGCTTTATCATGCTTCACAGGCTTCGTACACTTCATTGTGGGACATAGTCCATAAGAGGAAGCATGTGTGTGAGAGATATCACGGGTTGGACAAAGTCCATTAGCATCCTCTTGAAGCTGTGTGAAAGTTAGGAACCTGGGAATTCTTTTCCCAGGTGATCCCATACTGGTGCCAGTAAGACTCTCACATCACGGCTCAGTGCTGTGGAGTTTGCATGTGCCCCAGTTCAAAATATTTTCCATTGTAATTAATATTACATTGCAATTAATTTCCATTGTAATTAATATTAGCATGCAACTGCTGAATGCTTATGCTTGCTCTTTTGTTCCCTCTCCTTATGCTGCTTCAGTAATGGAGAAGGCACAAAACATACCACACTCCAGCCTCACTTTTCCATCACTGTGACACTTGCACCATGTGCATACACACTTGTGGCCACATCCTGTAGTCTTATAAATGTTAAAACTTAGAGGTCACATTTTATGCATATTATGATTATTAATGCAGAGATTCTTAAATACTAAACCACATTAAAATTATTTGGAAATTATTTTCTTATCCTCAGAATAAGAGAAAAAATATTATTTTGAAAAGGAACAGTACATCACTTGCCAAAGTGCTGCTCTTTAATGTATCTTTGGAGTACATCATCACTCTTGTTCACCTACATGCCCCATCCCTGGGAATGTTCAAGGCCAGGTTGGACACAGGGGCTTGGAGCAACCTGCTCTAGTGGAAGGTGTCCCTGCCTGTGGCAAGGGGTTGGAACTGAATGAGCTTTAAGGTCCCTTCCAACCCAAACTATCCCATAATTCATGATTCTATGATTATTCTTTTTCTACAATATACAGGGTAAAATCAAAGTCCCCTTGAAGTCCATGGCAAATTTGCATTAATTTCAATGGGGTTGGGATTCTGCCTGCGGATATCACAGTTTGACCTTGGAAAAGGAGAACTGGAAAAGCAAGAAACAACCAAATAAGAAAACCATTTGCTACAAGAATCTTGCATGTTATAGAAGGAACAAAAAGTTATCAGAGTTCTTCAGGTGTTGCTTCACAATCTAGTATCCCATTTGATGTCTGGTTCCAGTCTGTGCACACAGCCATGCGGGAATCAAAACCAACAGAGCATAGCAGGTGGAGGTAGTGCCAAAAGCAGCAGAATTCCCCTGTGCCTGTTCCTACTCTGGTAGTGGCACAAAGACTGTGTTTCTGCCCAGTTTCCACTTCTTTGCTGGATTTTAACAGCATAAATTTACCATATTCCCTGTAAGTCTTGCCTACAGTGCATTAAACAAGTGTGAAGGGACACAGCCTGGCTCAGGTTTGTAAGTACCTTTTTCAGTAGTGAGCTCTTGATGTTTCAGTCTCATCGTGTAGCACTGAGCTGATGTAATTGTAATAAAGAGGGGGAAAGAAGAGCAGGGGAGGTTCACTGTCAGCTCACTTAATCCAAAAAGAAAGAATATGGGACACCATTTCACATTCTTTTCTTTAAGATCAGAATCTTCAGCCCTGGGAAAAGAAAAGGGAAGCTGCAGGTGGGAAGTCTTTCACTGGAAAAGTAGCACACTTTGAAACATGGTACAGATGGAGGAGCATCTCCTCAATGCCTGGGAATGAGAGTGAGTGGTGAAATCACCTGGAGGAACCTGGCAGTGCTCTGTGCAGAGCACCATCGGTGACACAACCTGAGATGTTTCTCTTAACATAACCTGAGTCACTGAGCAGCTCCAAGCCTGTGGCTGCTGGGGGAAACCAGTGGCCACTGCAGCAGCGCACAAGGGTCAGACTGCTGAAATACAGCAGCACTGACAACAGCCAAAGTTCTGCTTCAACCCAACCACGACAGAGGTGCAAAACCTGTGGAAGGAATGCAGTGCCCATGAGTACATTATCACAGATGCCTGTGTTTCACACCAGCATGTGTGTAAAACCAGCATCTCTCAAGCACAGCTGTTCCGCAGGTGCTGATCTCAGTTTGTTTTGACACAAACTCTGTAGGGAAGGACTAAGTAAATTCTGTGCATTTCCACAAGTCACATAAGGACTTTCAGGCACAATTCTTGAGGCATTGATCAGACTCCTTTAAGCTCCAAATTGATTTTGAGACCATTAATAGATCTGCAAGCCCAGTACACCATCACAAGCTGCTGTCCCTTACAGCGCTGTAACTGCCTTGAGATTTTCACAAACTGGTTTAACATGGGATTTCTCATTTCTGTCTTTAACAGCTTCAGTTTCCTTCTTTCTTTTTTCACGCCTTCCCAACTCCTAGCGATTTTTTTGCATTATTGAGTCAATATGATTGCTACCAACTTGCATTTTTTATTCTGTCAGGAAATTCAAGTTTACGTTGTAGAATATCCAGTGGTAGAATGTGGCAGTAATCGGGGTACAATTATGAAGTGTCAATTCATAACTTTTGATTCATTCTTGTAATCTGGCAGTTTTTTTCTAGGATAATTGTAATAAATAAAACGAAGGGAAGGGTTTTTCCTTAAAATAGAAAAGGAAGATTGTTACAATGAGAAGCCATCAGTGTTCCTCAATAGCCATCCTCTTCCCTCCTTTCATCTGCCTGAATGCCTTTTGTCTCCTTCTTGTTTTCCTGGTAGCTTCACTATACTCATGTCCAGACCCAGCTTCTCTCTGTATAGTTTCGAGAGAATGAATATTCAGCAGTAGATGTTAGATCCTGATGTCTTGCTGCCTTTAGCAGTTGCCTGGTTATGGCCTTGACCTTGGGAAGAGTGTTGTTGAGCTGCTGAGCCTTTTAGGTAAGCAGAAGGGTTTATGTTTAGGTGTCAGGAGCTCATTTGTGAACCAGAGCCCAAGTCATCTAGTTATTTGTTGGTCATCAGTCCCACCTGCCAGTTCCATGGAGGAATCACAGAATGGTTAAAGGTAACCTGATTATTGAAAATAAAGAGCTGAGGTGATGTCCTGTTGTTGTGTTATCAGCTGGGTTGATGGTGCAGCCACACTCCTGCTGGTGTCCCAGCCCTCCAGCAGAGAAAGGAATGGGTGACTGAGAGCTGAAGGTGGCTTACGAAGTGATGGTGATTTAGAATGTGAGTGTGCTTCACCCTTCCTTTATGCTCCACTTCTTTGAGATCAGGGAGGGCCTGGCAATAAGCACTTTCGGATGCTTGACTGTAGAAGTAGGACTCCCAGGGCAGGTGTTTGCATGACTCCAAAACTGCTCCTTCCCAATGAAAGAAAAAAATCATGTTTAAATACTGTATAGCCTGATGGGGTCACTAAGAAACAGAGTATCTGTGAACTCAGAGAACTAGTTGGTGGCCAGGAAACAAACACTTTCTTTGCTTCATGTGAGCCAACTGCTGTATTTTATTATTCTTCAAACTGCTGGTCCTGGAAGTTTCTTTCAGGGACCACGTGATACAAAATGCATTCTTTGTCTGTGTAATTCCTATAGTCTCTTAATGAAATCTGGTGCTCTCAGGAGCACTGAGCTGCCTGGCCTTGCTCGTCTTCTTCTCTCAAGTGTCTTTGAAAATCATTGTCACCTCTGCCGAATACAAGCAATTTTAAATCTAAAGCCAGAGCCTGACATTGAGAATCCTGCACGTTCAGTTGTGCGTCTCCCAGTCTCAACCAGTTCCCACTAGCTGGGTCCCAGGCAGTTTCCCTTGGTTGTTTAAACCAGACTTGCGGTGCCTGTTTTCTGTCCTTGGAAACCTTCCACTCTCTGTGCTGTGGTTCATTGTGAAATCAAAAAGCTATCAATTAAAGAGACCCATCATGCCACATAGAGCTGTATCTCCTTCCAGAGGCAGAGGAAATGGCTTCAAGTATTTGACGTCCTTTCCAACTGCATAAACAGAGAAGATTCATGTTTCCTTCCCTGCTCCACCTCACACCTCATCATGTCGAAGAAGCTCATGGCCCTGGGACCCCCAATGTCCTTCAGGCCATTCTGTAGGTACATATTCCAACACACTGACATGTATTATTATAAAACTCTGACATTTATTCCCCTCTTATTTATTGCACCTCAGAATGAAGCTGTGTCTGCTACCGCAGCATAATAAAAATCAAATGCTAACATGTCACATGAATCTGTAAAGTGAAGAATTATTTTAGAATAGAGAAACAAAACAATTTACTTTTCTTTACTCCCTTTAAAATACAACTGCGAGGAAGGTTGGTGGAACCAGTTAGTGAAATTGGGGCCACAAGCTTGATATAAGTTAAAGGAATTCCTTTTTGTTTTCTTCTGTGGTCTGAAACAGAATTCACCTTTGGAGTTATCTGTCACTGGACACCAGTGAGCACTGGAAATCTGGATGTTTGAATGAATTCTCCTCTTCCTTTCTTGCCTTATATGTATTTACATTTTAATAGTGACTATGATAAATACATCCTTATTGTGTTACCTTCATTTTTTGTTTCTGTTTTGTCACTGTATAACTACATTCAGAAGCCTTTGTGGCGTATGAATGGCATGGACTAAAAGCATCTTCATGCAGCGAATCACTTTCTTGCCTATTGCTCTAGCTTTTATACCATTCTAGCAAAAGATATTTTTAGCCTATTGCTCTACCTTTTATACCAAGCTAGTTTTAGCACATCATGTTTAGTTCCTGGTTTACAGTTTTGTTTTTTCAACATTCTTCGTCGTTTCACAAACAGTCCCAAAATAACCAGTTCCTTATCTTTCTGTTCTCCTGCTCCTGCCCAGCTGGGTTGCTCTGCTTAATCACACAGTGTACTTTGCTTCTTCTTTAACTCTTTCTTCTCCAGCCAAGCAGTTACTTCTCTTTGGCAATAATCAAATAGTTTCCATCCTCTCCCACAAGCGTTGATCCTGCTGCTCAAGGAAGCTAACATAAACCTTAAAACCAACCGCATTTTCCTTCCTGTGAGCAACAACAAAGTATTTTTATTAATAGTATTTGTAATCAATAACTATTGTTCCATGCATTTGGAGTAACTCCATGGATTGCTTTCTTACACAGAGTAGCTACGTATCTTACTTTTGCTTCACAACTGCTCTTTCTAAGGGCCACTTATAACTCGTGAATCATTCATGGAAAGCTACATCAAAACATTCAATACATCTGCTACTGGAAGAAAGCAATTCCACCTCAAGTCCAAAAAACCACCGTGGCAGACTACTACAGATGACATTGAGTAGTGTGGGTTTGATATATGAAACCTCACAGAAATATCCAGTTAAAAGAAATAGGACCATAAACATTTCAGCAGGACGTTTCAAACATATGGGCACATATAGGCAGAACACCTAAAACATTACTAAATGCCCCAAACAAGCTATGTTAAGTATAAAATACTTCCTTTGGTCTCTTTCTGGGTCCAACGGCAGTGAATGCTCAGGACAACGAAGACCATGTCCCTCTGCACTTCTGCTGTCGATTTGGACACCATGAAATCGTGAAGTTCTTACTGCAGAGCAGCTTTGAAGTTCAGCCCCATGTGGTGAATATCTATGGAGACACCCCTTTACACCTGTGAGCTCTGGGTTACCTGATTTACAATTGGGAAGTTAGGATAATGGGAAAGTTGGTGGTGTTAACAGCTCTTTACTTCACCTCTAGTGCCTGCTACAACGGGAAGTTCGAGGTTGTGAAGGAAATGATTCAGCTCTCGGGAACAGAAAGTCTCACTAAAGAAAACATTTTCAGTGAAACGGCTTTCCACAGGTGAGATGTTTAAATGCCGTTGTCAGCAGCATTCCACTTACACTTGCATGCGGTACAACACCCAGAATTGCAACTGTCTCACCAGCAGCCAGGCGAGGAACAAAGCAAGCAGTGAGCTCAGTGTGGATGGCAAGATTACATCTGGGGATACAGGAAAGCACGTGAAGGTAGAACCAGGTAGTCCAGATGCCCTGAATGAGAAACGAGGTGGCTGAACAGTTTGATTCTGATGCTCTAAGTTTGTAAAGCATCATTTAAGAGGCACTTTGCAAAACAGACTTTGTATAGCTGTGCAAAATGGATTTACACAGCAATAACTATAATGTCCCTGAAACAACAGAATGAACGTGCTTTGGTGGGTGAACCATGCATTTGCACAGTTCTAAAGATCCTTTATTCTATTTCTACAGTTTTATCTCTGTGTAATGATTTTTTGGGCTGCCTTTTATGGACTACAGCATTCACATTTCCCTTTATTTTACAGTGCTTGCACTTATGGGAAGAACATAGAACTTGTAAAATTTCTTCTGGACCAGAACATTGTAAGCATCAACCACCAGGGAAGAGATGGGCACACAGGTAACATTGTCATCCTTATGGGGTATGAGGGTATGTTCCAGCTCCAAACAATCGTGAAGCCACACACAGTGAGGATTTCCATGTAATTTTCATGGTGATTTGATGGTCACCACCCAGTTACCTTTCAGACAGATCTCAGCTCTTTTGGAATACATTTGCAGACATGCGTAGTAGCAGTAATAAGACTTCGGTGAGGATGTGCCAGGCTCATTAGCTTGTATATGGGTAACAAACCTGATGTAAACTGATTCTCCAATGGTTGGGCTTCTAAGTAGGTTCAGGAGTTGGGCCCAAGTATTATTCTGCTAGGGACCAGGCATGAAGGATCTGGTGTCTGAAGGGCAGCACACCTCCATGCTCCTGCCACAGGCAACAGCAAAAGAGCCGCCTTTGTTTCCATTTGCTTTTCCTCACATACAAAGTTGTTCAGTGTGATTTGCAGGTGGGAGAGTAAATGCTGACATCTTGTGTGCAGGCAGTATAGGGGTTCCTGCGACATTCCTATTTCATTTTCACCTATAGCTTCGGGTACTTTTTTGATAATATATTCCTTTATGTAGGAAACCTATTTGTGCTTTATAGTTGTTGCTGCAAGTCCTGTTCTGATGTTCTGACAGCTGTGCTTACCACACTTCTCTGATGCTCTAGGACTACATAGTGCTTGCTACCATGGCCATATTCGACTTGTACAGTTTTTACTGGATAATGGAGCTGATATGAACCTGGTAGCTTGTGATCCCAGCAGGTCCAGTGGAGAAAAGGATGAGCAGACCTGTTTGATGTGGGCCTATGAGAAAGGTATTTTGCCTTTCTAGTTTCTGCTACAAAATGACATGGTTCAGTGCGAGGCGCCCCTGCCCATGGCAGTGGGGTTGAAACTAGATGATCTTAAGGTCCTTTCCAACCCTAACTATTCTATGATTCTATGAAAATCCATAGGAACAGCACAGGGAGGAGAGAACAGCAGAGGAAGGAACACTACAGAAAAACCCCTCAGTCCCTGTAGAATAAGAGCTCTCATCCATCTGCTTTCTGGTTCCTGGCATGAAGGGTTATAAAACCCAGCCCTTTTGTTTATCTTCTGAGACACTCTGTTAAGCGTTAGTCTGATTCAGCACAAACTCAAGGACGGGAGTGTTTCTGTGCTGCTAAAATAGAAAACACGCAGCCTGTTCAGGAGAGGCTGTTTCTCCCTCTGTATGTGCACGAGTTGTAGTTTTTTTACTGAAAGGGTGATGAAGCAGAGTCTTAAATTCTTGCAGATATGGATCACAGCAAGGCAGTTTCCATGGTTCCTGTTTTACCATCCTACATGGGCCAATCTTCTGTCCTGTTTTTGACTCCATGACTTCAGGACCTTCCCCCTCCTCCAAAAGTAGCACCATTTATTATGAGAATGACTAACAAAGAACTGTGGATTTCAAAGGCCTGGCAAAATATTTAGTCCAGTTTAGGACACCAAAATGGAAATACTTTCAGGCGCTGGTTTTCCTTGTAAGGCCTATTGAAGAGCATTGTCAACTTCCACTGTAGGCTTTCTGTAGGAGGGTTTGTTCTATCACCATACTTCACATTTTAGGATTAGATGGACTAGTGACAATATGATCCTTATTTTTCTTGGCAGGTGTTTCCCTATATTTCTGTAGTTAAGGATCACAGGATGGTTCTGATGAGCACAGCCTTATCTGTGTCTACATGTTTTATGGGCACATTGTACCATTTTTTAGAAATCCCCCAATTTTGTATAAATCAATTAAAAAAAGACTATTGAGTTTACCTGCACATCTTTAGACTTCCTCTTTCTTCCTTAGGTCACGATGCCATTGTGACCCTTCTGAAGCATTATAAGAGACCTCAAGATGAATCCCCCTGCAATGAATACTCACAACCTGGAGGAGGTATGGTCTGAGAAATCACTTTATTCTCTAACTGAAGGGTCTGGTCTAAAGACCACTGAAGTCGCAGAATCACGGAGTGGTTGGGGCTGGGAGGGACCTCTGGAGATCATCCACTCCAACCCCCTGCTAGAGCTCACCTGGAGCAGGTTGCAGAGCATCATATCCAGGCAGGTTTATCTCCAGAGAGGGGGGCTCCTCAGCCTCTCTGGGGAACCTGTCCCAGTGCTCCACCACTCCCAAAGTAAGGAAGTTTTTCCTCATATTCCAGTGGAACTTCCTGTGTCTCAGTTTGTGCCTGTTGCTGGGCATCATTGAAAAAAGTCTGGCCCCATCCTTTTGACACCCACTCTTGCAGACCCGTCTCTCTCTCTGCAAGATATATATATTTATCTCACTATAAAATCAGCATCATGAGAATCACCATTTCCCAGGTACTCTATATGTGTCAAAAGTCTTCCTTTATCTCAAAATAGAGTTGTCACTTTGTATCACTCGCTAGAAAGAAAAGCTAAAGCTATGAGATGAAGATCAATCCCTTGTAATCATTACTCCTGCCTTTTCCCGTCATAATACCTTGTCTAGCCATTCTCCTCGTGGTGCTTAGCTCTGATGTTTCTGATTGCTGACACTCGGTAGATTTCTATGTTTAGTCCCCTTTGTGTTTTTTAATACCTGTGACTATCTAATTCCCCCTTGGGAAGAATTAATCACCCTTTTTGCTACAAAAACACTCATTTGTATTGGCAACTAAATGACAAGTGCTGAGAAGAATGTTAAAGCAAGGAGTTCGATAAATAAACCACTGCAGTGTGTTCTGTTCCCAGCATAAATCCAAACCAGCCTCACAGCAGCTACAGTGAAGATTAACTCCAGCCCAGCCCGGCCCGGCACACAATCACATGTGTCAGTGTGCTTATGTGTATGTCCACCCCTTTATTTTTCATTCTTTGGCAATCACTGCCTGATTAATTTATCAGTACAGATGCTTCTGCTGTCTTTGAGCTCCACAAAACTCATTCTGTTCTTCTGTTTCAGATGGTTCCTATGTGTCAGTTCCATCCCCTCTAGGGAAGATTAAAAGCATGACAAAAGGTATTTTAATGGCAATGGAAAACTTGAACTTTTATGGTCATTTTACCCAAGGGGTTTGTCAGCCTTAACGCACTGCACAGGATTCATTACTTCTGGGATTTTAAGTGGTCAGAAATGTAATGATGGGCATAAGCAGCAGCAATATTTCCCCAGGGTAATTGTAGGAAACAATATACTTACCTTTGTTGCTCAACATCACGATAATTCCTGCATTCATCTTATTTTCGTTTACTTTAAAAAAAACATTTATTTTTATTTCTTTGGAGAAAAGGATGTGATTGTAATCTAGCACCAAAGCAATACACACACACCTGTGAATGCAAGCAAATATCATATTGAATTCTGCTGTAAAATGCCTGGATTATCTTTACAAGAAAAGTCCTATCTAAAAATAATTGGTGTTAACCTGAAACACAAATAGATAAAATGTCCAGATGAATATTTGTACTTTAAAATATTTCATTTTTTGTGGTGCTTTGAATTTTCCACTTCAAATATGCACTGTGGGTATAATGAAATCCTGACATCCCTTACACAGCAGTGCTGAAATATTCCATTTAGAAATGTTCTGATAAACTTTATATAATAGACTGAAAAGATCAGCAAGGTAGAGATGTTTGCTAACGAAATGAAGCCGCAAAAGTTAGATTCCCCCTGACACGAAAGAGTCGGTCAGATCTGGAATAGCATTCACTGCATTAGTGATGAGCTGTACAGGAAAACAGGAGCTAATTCTGTGTATAAAGAGTTTTACACAATCATCAGATGGGAAGGCAGAATATGCCCAGGGATAAGGGTTGAGAGCCAAGAAAGTCCCAAGCAGCTGAGGCATTGTGAGTATTGGTCTGTCACTGGTTTTGCTGTGGTTACTGAAAGAAAAGGGAACAGGATTTACAGGAGGAAACCACCTTTCACAGCACAGCACGTGTGTGAGGGTAAATCCTCATGCTCTGCCCTTCCCCACGACCCGCGCTGTGCAACAGGACAAGTGTTTTCCCTTGCAGAGAAGGCAGATGTCCTCCTCCTCCGCGCTGGTTTGCCATCGCACTTCCATCTGCAGCTCTCAGAGCTAGAGTTCCATGAGATCATCGGCTCAGGTACCTGAGGAAGCATGCTTCCCTTTGAAATGCCTGATGTACCTGATGTACCCATTTGAAATGCCTGATGCACCCATTCAAAATGCCTGGTGCACCTGTTTGAAATGCCTGGTGCACCCATTCGAAATGTCTGATGCTCATGATCAATAACTTTGTGCTTATTTCTTTTAAACCATTTTAGGGTCTTTTGGAAAAGTGTACAAGGGGCGATGCAGAAATAAAATAGTGGCAATCAAACGGTGAGTTCATCAGAGGTTTCCACCTGGTTGGGCAGTGACCCACCTTGAAGCCTTGACACCCCCTGTTTTGTGCTATTTATGCCTTACTGTCTCCCTCGTGTGAACTCTCAGCTACCGAGCCAACACGTACTGCTCCAAATCTGACGTGGACATGTTCTGCCGCGAAGTTTCCATCCTCTGCCGCCTGAACCACCCGTGTGTGATCCAGTTTGTGGGAGCCTGCCTGGACGACCCCAGCCAGTTCGCTATTGTCACTCAGTACATCTCAGGGGGATCGCTCTTCTCCCTGCTCCATGAACAGAAGAGGTATCCTCTCCATCCCTGCTGGGGCTGGGGGTACAGATTGGGGTGACTGGTAAACCTGTGCCCATGTAAATGTTCATTTCAGTACGAAGCAATAGGGGAAGGAACACATGAGAAAAATGTTAGCTGTGATGCAGATTATTGATGTACAAGGGAAATTCATAAGTCATCACAAAAATATTATTGTCATTATTTCACATTATCTACAGTTATGTTACATGGCTTATGTAACGTGATTTTGTATTTAAAGCAATTGCAAAGGTTCCATGATGTACAGGTAAGAATAATTTACAGGTAATTTATGTCTGTTTATTCATTTTGAGTGATTTCTTTTGGTTGTTCTTTTTCAACATACAGAACCCTGGATCTGCAGTCTAAGTTAATCATTGCTGTAGACGTTGCCAAAGGCATGGAGTACCTCCACAACCTCACCCAGCCCATCATACATCGCGACTTGAACAGGTAAGTCTCTTCCTTTAACCATTCCGGGAATGCGAAGCCTCAAGCAGCAGCGAAGCTCTGCAGCCTCCCCTGCACCCATAGGCTCTGGTACCTGAGTGGTACCTCAGTACCGCTGGTGGAGCTTGGAGGAAGGTCTGCTTGCACCAGTTGGGCTGGGAGCTGTAACACGAGGCTTCCACATCCAATGGAGGCTCTAGCACATTTTAGTTGACTGAGCAGACAGCAGACAGCCTTGTCTGTGTAGTGATTTCCCTGACTGGTAGCTTGTCTGAACACTACTGCTTGCACCCCACCTGCACAAGAGCTCCTGTGGGATGGCTTTTCCACGCTCCCTGCTGTTTAGGGCATTTCTCCAGTATGAGTTTTTGAATCCAAAACATTAATTAATTTCACCTGTTTTCATAGAATCATAGAATAGTTTGGGCTGGAAGGGATGTTCAAAGCTCATCTAGTCCAAGCCTCTGCAGTGAGCAGGGACATATTCAATAGATCCCTTCTCTGGGCACCCTGTGCCAGGGCCTCAGCACTCTCACAGGGAAGAGCTTCTGCCTCAGAGCTCATCTCAATCTCCCCTCTGGCAGGTTAAAGCCATTCTCCTTGTCCTGTCCCTACCGCCCCTTGTAGAGCTGTTTTTCCCCTTTGCTGAGCTAAGCATTAAACTGGCTGTTGGGCTGTTCCCAGTTCTGGCATGGGATTCTGAGGGAATATGAGGCAGCAGCAGTTTTCGAGCATGTTGCTGGCACCTCCAGGGGAACAGCACGGCCTGCAGGCAGGGAGGGAACTGGAGAGCCAGGCATGTGTGTAATGATAACATCTTGAGTTCTCCTCAGTGCCCAAGAACTTTGGGTTCAAAAGGGCACTGCAGGAAGCAGTACCTGCTCTTGAAGTGATTTTTTAAATGAAAGAATAACTCCATTGTGGTTACAAAAGAAAAACATACCCTTGCAGGCTGAGGAAGCAAATCACAGCACTGATACTAAAGAAAACACCACCCTTCTTTATTTTAGGCTGAAAAATGCAGCCTGCAAACCATAATCTGGGATTTATGTGCCCCAGGTTAGCAATAGTGGCACGAATTCTGCTCTATATGCTGACTGCAGATTTTAGCACACTTTGCTGTATTTGTCCAAGAGCATCTATCAGCTCACGCTGAAACTGCCACGAGCACAGAGGAATGGCTGCATCCGGCACTGCATTCACAGGCCCTGCTGCTGCGTTGGGCTGTGCAGCCACATGTATGGCTGTGATCAGCGGCGAGTAGGAGGATGTTGCTGATGTGTTCCTCTTATAGCCAAGGTTCTCTCCTCCTCCTCCTCACCCTGCCTTCGCACATCCTCCACTTCTCCCTGGGTCTCCCCATACACCTCCACCCGTTCACAGCTCCCTTTTGGGCCACCAAATGGTGAGGCTCAGAGGAGGGAGATGCTTTGTTCTGAAGCTGTAGCCCCTGCCTCAGTCGTGGTGCAAGCCAAGAGCCCATGTCTGAATGCTGCAGCCTGTGTGACTGGTTTAGGACAGCAAAGACCCGGATGTGCCTTGTTCCTGCTGGCTGTTAGGAGAATAGTTCTGCTCTGAAGGGTTTAAATCGTGTGTTCCACAAAAGAAAAGGCAAAACATTCTCTCCCCAGAGAGCCAACAAGCGCATCGTTGTCTCACAGAACTTTTACCAGATCCAACTTGTGGGGTCACAAGATAATTTGCTGTAGGGGCATCAGTGTGGCTGATGTGATCAGTGGTGCGGGGAGTAGCTTAACTGTTGAAGGTTTCCAGTGCAAGAGCAGAAGTCGTGTTTGCAGCGCGAGTCCCAGCCAGCCACGGGCACTATTACAGGATGAAAACCTTCAGGACAATTGAAGACAAAGACCAAGAGGGAAACTCTGTGTTAAGTTTTGCCAGTGGCTTCACAGGAGCCTCGCATTTTTTACCTTAAGTCTTACATAGCTTGTAACCCTCTTTGTGAGTTCTGAAATCCAATGCAATGCACATAATGCATTCAATAAATCTGCAATATGGCTTGAAAGAACTGAGAGAAAATGAATCTTTCATGTCTCTGCCCTGGAAAAGGGGTTATCCTTCCACTTGGAGAATAATTGGGAGTTTTCTTTTGCTTTCCAGTTCTGACAGCTATCAGCAACAGTGACACATATCAGCTTATTACTACTAACACCGCAGTGAGGGATTGTAGCCACAATGATTATAGCACTTTAATAAAAAAGAGACCATTTTAGTAGCTATTTAATTTAAGCCACAGCAGCTGAACAGGTTGGGCCAAGCCTTTGAGTGACTCACCTTCATTTGATGGCTCCTACTGTCTGTAAAAGATCCTGAGAGTCGGTTTAGTGAGGAAGATGAAAGCGAGGATGGAAGCCTGGCGGTAATGGGGATGGTGTCTGCAACTCCTCTTTGTTATAAAACTCCTCGTGAAACCTTAAAATAGCAGTTGCCTTTCATTAGGCCCACAGCGTGCTAAAGGCAGAAGGTTCTTTCAATGGCCTGTTCCCTGGGAAAGGGATTCACAGCGAATGTGCTCCGTGAGTTCTTGCCCTGGGATGGAGCAGCCCTTGCACATGTGAGGCCCACAGCACCGTGTGTGCCTGCGGCAGCCGGATGATCACACACTCCTCATTCTTTCCTCCTGCTTTCCTTCCGCGGTTTCATGAAGAGAACGCTGCCTGGTCTCACCTTTGCAAACTGTGTATGGCTTTAACACAAGACAATTAATTTCTGATTCTGCTGAACTCACCATTAACCTTCTGTCAGCTCAGCTCACATTTTTCTTGCTGTATTTTTCAAAACAGAGGCTTACAAGTTCCTTTCTCATCTGTGGCTTTCCAATCTCTGAGTGCCATTGAAGCAACAATAGTGTTTTGGAACTGCACCTTCCAAGCCTTATTTCTGTGGGTTATTTTTTTTCCTTTAGATAAGAAAAATCAGTAGCTGTAGTGTTCAGTGGTGGTACCAGACTGACAAACCCTTCCAGAGGTTACCTCCTGCTTTCAGCTATGTCCATACACACAGCACCAAGAGGAGCATTCGGCATTGTTTCGGGTATGGAAAGAGTCCATGCACAGAAAGGGTCCATTGTCGATTTCTTGGTTTCTCCACAAAAACTGTCAAGCCAGGACTAGACTGTGTATATTGCCAACTTGGGTGTATTCAGGGTCTGTACTATCCCTGAGTAGGTTGAAGTTGAAGCTGGGGCTTAATGCATTTATTCACATTGAGAAATGGTGATCATTTCTGTCCCTAGTGACAGAGCTCAAATCTGAACCAAGACCACAGAGGAGTCTAGTTCTGTATGATCCTGCATTCAGCCCAGGGTTCAGCCTTCAGGAGTCTCTAGTTTAGCCTTGTGCTGGATTAACATTTTCATTTAACACCTGGTGGGTGTCTCCAAACAATTCCACCATCCCTGTGGCAGGGGGTTGGAACTGGATAATCTTAAGGTCCCTCCCAAACCAAACCACTCTGTGATTCTAGGATTCTATGTTGTACTCAAATCACTTAAATATTTTGATGGAAAGTATCTACGGGAGCTGAAGTCAGGTTAACTATAAACTGAAAGAGCTGTGGCCATGTTGTATGAGCCCATTACACTTCTATGATTTAATTTATCATCCCAAGGTTTGGGTTTAGGTGAAGCCAGAAACCTTGAAGACAGTGATTTGTGGGAGTCCTGGTTGGCAGAGCTTAACTTTTTTCTGTCCTAAACACTGTTATCTGGTGAAATCTGTGTTCCTCATGTGGCTGTTTTTGCTTATGTCTACACCTCTAACATGGGCAAGTTGGGCTTTTTGGTTGAGGCCATCAATATTACTTTCATTTCCCCTTCATCATGTAAGCCATTGCCAAGTTTTTCATTTCTTCTTCTCCTGTACTCTACACTCCTGAATTCACTCCAACCGTTCAACACTTTGACAAATACCGTGCCAGCATTGGGGTGTTCACATTCACACACCTTCTCAGTGTAACCTGCTCAGCCCTTTCCAAAGCCATGCACCATGAATGCCTAGTGACTGCTGCAGGAAACCTTCATCTCCAGAGTTCCTGGAAGCCTCTGGCCTAGCTAGAGCTTGTTGTGCAGCTTTCCCACATCCCCACTTTGTGTGAAAACCAGTGTTTGTGATGCTGATTTCTAAAAGCCTTGCTCTTCATTCTCACATGGAATTAGTGTTTTTCTGCTTCCTCCTGTGTGCTCTTTGCTGAAAATTAAATTAATTGCAGTAGCTTCCTTGGATTAGTAAATCCATTTTCAATGGATTTTATACACAATTTTCCTGCTAAACAACATTTTGCAATAGACAAAAGATTCTTTGCCTGCATGGTCACAATCTGTATCCTTGTACTGCACCCTGGATACAGAGCATGTCTTTCACTAGTCAATGTTTAAATCACAAGTATTTTGTCTTTGCCTCTAAGCTTGATTCTATCTAACATCTGCAGAGCTGTAAATGTGGCCATAGGTCACCTCCACAGTTGTTTTTAAAGGTTTCCTCTCACATCATGTTCCTGCACCAGGCACAGAACCTTCTCTTCCCTCTAGCAGGAGCTAAGCAGCGCTTGCTGTTTCAGTTGGATACGCAGCCAGGCCCAGCAAGGCACCAAAGCGAGGGATATTATTCCAGCTCTTTCCCAGTTTGCTGTCATCTACGGCAGATGTCTTGTGCCTGCAGCAGTTTGTATTTGCATTCTGTGATCATATCACAGTGCTCTGAAAAGCACATGAATTAGTGTGTAAAAATTCAGGGTTTTCTTCTTCTAGAACAAGTGATGCTCACCATGCTTCAGCCTATTTCTGAGCTGGCTGGGAAAGTACAGCTGATTCCTAAGCTGTGGAACTGTTAGGATAAAAGACTAGGGAGGCTGCTGGGTTTGGGACATGAGGGACTGTGTCCCTGGGCAGAGCTGAACCCAGGGATGTTTTAAGTCCTCTGAGGCATGTCGATCCTTCCCTGCTGATGAGAGTGTCACAGGGACCTTCTAAACAATCCTAATTCCTGCTGCATCACTACCTCAGTGTTGCTGCCTTCACAACATCTTGACACACTTGAGCCGATCTTTCCAAACTGGAGCACATGTGATGCTTTGTTTAGAGCACACGTGTTGAGTTCCTGCTTCACTTGCCTGCTGGCTGCACTTCATCTTCATCAAACATAGAAACAAAGGAAAGCAATCAAAGCTTCAGTTTTATGAACTCCTCGTATCATTTCTTCACAAGTTTGCCTTCCATTTTCCACTCTGTGTACTTACTGCAAGATCTCTCCCAGGAAGTTGAGATCCGTAAAGCTTTTTCAAAGTTTGAATGGAAAGCTTCCATGTCCAGACTTCCTTCTGGTGTAATATTGACTTTTGATCCATCGTTGCTGTTCTGTCACAATAGAGGGATTTTATTGAGCCCTTTTGGAGAACCCAGAAATAAATGTGACCTCTCCTGTACACCCTGAACTAGATCCATGTTCCTCTTCTCTGAACACGTTTACTCCGTATAGTGGTGGCTGACTGATGTGGGCAGGGACATTTTCCACTAGAGCAAGTTGCTCCAGACCCCATCCAACCTGGCCTTGAACACTGCAAGGATGGGACAACCATGTCCCCTTGCTCTGCTGCTCACAGCCTAGTCACACGATTCACAGTCACTGCTCAGGGTTCGGCAGGGCAGCACAGAAATGCTTTTAACTGTTGTGAAGCTGGTTTAACTTCAGTGTGAAGACTCTTCTGCTCACATGTATGTGCGTTTTCAGCCAATATTAGAAGAAAAGGAATTCGGACACTGATGAAATCAATGAGAGAGATGGCTTGCATCAGAAGTGTGTGTGGAGTAACATCCCTGAAATCAATGCCCACTGCAGGACTCAACCATTGATAATTTCACATGGATTTTGCAATAATCCACTGTGAGGTTAAGAATAAAGCATGATCTCAGGAGCTGTAAATAGAGGGAAGTGAGTCAGATCACCTTTAGTCTAACTAACTGCAGCTATCCTGACTTGACAACTGTTACTCTTATGTTTTGCAGTTCATTAACCTCAAGCTATGGTTTCCCAAACCATCAAATCTCACAGTTCAGCTTCTTCTCTAAAAAACCTTCAATTGAGAGTGTCATGTTGGACAAGACATGAACCTGAGCTAATCCTGAAGACTGGAAAACACACTTAGATTCAAAAGAGTCTGTTCCTACACGCCCAGGGATGAAAGCACACCATCCTCCTCACGTGAGGGGTATGTTTTCAAACACTCTGTTTAGTCTCTTTTTCATCCCACTCTGCAGATAAGACCAAAAGAATCATTTTAGTCGTTCCTCAGCTTAGGCTGTGAGACAACAGTGTGAGTCAACAAGCCCAGTACTCTGCTGTTAGAGCCACCCATTCAGTCTGATATGTAAAATATGGGCTGTATCTGGGGTTGACTCTGCATGCATTTCAGCTGGAGCACCATGACATATCCAAGACTTCAAGGAGCAGGTAATCCATCAAACTTTTCATAGCCCACCTGCACTTTGAAAGCTGTGAGGGGCTGAGATGTACCAGCACCTATCGACTGGTCTCTTCACCTTCTCTTGGATTACCATAGGACTTTTATTATCTCCATGTAAAGCAGGTGCTTTCCAAAACCACTGTGTTCTCTGTCTTTAGACAAGCTTTGAGTTTTCTGTCCCACTGATGACAGTGTAGGTGTTCACCATAGTTCTTAGCCACTGCAAACCCAAGTTCCAATTTGAAGTCACATAGTATTGGGAGTGTGGCTTATGTTCCCAGCTTAGTGACCCCAGTGTTGTTGTATGAAACGAACGTTGTGTGTTTGTGTTCAGCTTTCCAAATGGTAAACATTTCCATCAAACCTTGTGAACCTGAGTCCCACCAGGAGTTTTCCCAAGTGCCAGCCTGTAGTTCAGGTGGATGGCAGTGTGAAAACATTGCAGTCCTAGGAATGCAGCTGCAAGAAGACTGTGGTTATAGGATACCTCAATCGGTAGTGCCCAGGCTGCACCAAGATGCTGTGACACTGAATGCATCCTCTCAGTGCTCTGAAATCACTGCCCTGGCACTTCCAAGGCTGGTTCCTTGTTGTTGGTCAGCTGCCTTCTGCAAAAGGACTCACATTTGCTACGCTGGCATGAAAAGAAGAGTTATTCTCTAGCCAGTTCTGAGCATGAGTAGCTAAAATGCATTTGTGTATGAGGAGGGAACACTTCAGCCCTGGTAACTCTATGCTGTCCAATGTGTCAGCAGTGTAGTAAAATGACACATCGTTTTCTGTATTCAATATAGCATGAAGAAGAAGAGGAGCAGGAAATAAGTGCATTTGAAAGGCATTTATGGATCCACAGAAGCAAAAGCCCGTATGTGTATAAATATGCCTATAGGTGTTTACTCAGTGCTTGAGGGATTATTGAACTCCCTCTGCAAACCCCTATGTAGTTTGTTGCATGAAGAGCTGCTTGCTGCTGAGAGATTAAACAGAGGCCACTGGAGAGCTGCAGTTAATAAAATCACAGAGCAGCTAAGCTGGGAGGGACCTCCGAGATCATCTGGTCCAAAACCTCCCCCTTCATTTTGGCTGAATTCAAAGGAAATTTTCTGTCAAATCCAGCAGTAACACACAATGCTGCTTCAGACCTTACCTCTGGCTGAGTATTTCATATCATATGGCAAAACCTACCGGCAGATTAGACTGAGCCCCTTACAAAACACACAAGAGAGGACATCTTGGACTAGATTCAATTTGGGTTATTTTGATGGACAGAGCTTCAGTCCTTTACTTCTCTACCCCTCTGTCAAGAAATAGCACAGAAGGGGAAGGACTGCTGCCAACAGCTTTAACTTCAGGTTCCACTGCCCAGCCAAAAGCCACGGAATAGGACCGGTATTAGGAGAAAGATAGATTTTCAGATTAAGGTTTTGTACGATAGCAGAGCTGGCAAAAGGAAGGGATGATCTACTCCAACAGTTCCCTTGTGTCTATTTGCTCTTTTTCTCTATACTCTTGGCAAAATAACTATAATCTGAATCATCTCTCCAGAATTAACTGGTGCATTTAAGTTAAAACAGGTGTTGCCAAAGGGTGTAATTGGTCTGTATCGCAGAGACCCGCAAGGAAAGCACAGAGTGAGTGTGACATGCTGCAAACCGTGCATTGCTCCCCCTCTAGTGACCAGTCTGAGCATAAACCTGGCAGGCAGGACTGGAAGCTCCCTGTTCTCCTGTGTTTGCTGTCAGGGAAATGACCGTTTGGGTTTGGTGTCAGCAGGGCATGCAGGTCACCGAAATTCGCCCTGGGAATTCTCCTTTCTACGTGCAGGTTTTGGACAGCTGAAGGTTGGCTCCTAGGATTTACTGTCATTATAACGCAGACCAGCTTAGAGGATAAATTCCAGGTGGAACACTTCAGTTAGGTCAGTCAGTTACTTACAAGGGAAAATGTCATTTTCTTTGCACAGCACACAATGAAATGTCTGATTCCATCTTAATTCAGGACAAAATTGGAAGTTGCAGTCTTGAACATTCCTGGCAATACCAGGGCTTATTCCCAGCCCACTGCTAAATGAGTTTACTGCCAAGACCCTTATGGCTTATCTTTTCTTTGGACATTAACCTAGTCTCTAGTTGTATATTATCCATTTTCTGCAACCATCTCTGTCCCAATGTCCTTTTTTAATTAGTCCAGCACTTCTGCATGTGCAGCTTCTGGGTAATCTGAGCAGGAAGCCCTTGAGTTCCTGCTCATTCCTGCGTGGTTGTGTTCTCAGGTAGTTGATCAATAGTTTATTTCTAGCAGCACATACTGTTTCAAACATGAATTTCCAAGTCAAGAGGCCGCATTTCCAAATGCCAACCCCATGTGAAGGATTCCTGAGCTGATTGCAGGTGAGCAGGTACAGCTATACCAAACACATACCATAGTCCTGCATGAGATCTGTCCTTCCCTTCTTCCTGTTGGCATCAATTAGGAATTACCAGTATGAATTTACACTTGCAAAAGCTTTAAAAGAGAAAAGATTGTAATTTCATTTAGAGGCCATCCCTGTTTGTATTCAAATGTCACCTTTTTCACCTCATCACTGGGATTCAGTGCACACACAGAATAAAGCTGTTACACTTGATCTGTAACTAATTACAGACATTCTTGTGCTCTAGTATTGATTCAGAACGGATGTTCTCATTTGTGAAGCTACTGGGTTTGCCTCCTTGGAGTTCATGTGTACTTTATTACAGTAAATATGAGATGTAGTTCAAAGTGGTTTATCTATAGACCTTTATCTACTTAAGCAGGTGATTTGAACCCCACAAAAGCTCAGCTATGAACCAAAACCTGTGAAATTTTCACTACCTTTATGACACTATTAAACAATTCTGTATTCCCTCCCAGTCACAACATTCTGCTGTATGAGGACGGCCACGCGGTTGTTGCTGATTTTGGAGGTAAGGAGTTTTTATGAAACATTTAGAAATGAACCTCAGATTCTCTCTAACTAAACACGTGCTGGCTGAGGAAATGCTGAGGAGTTTGCTCCTTGTTTTGTTATTGTGAGAGGACACAAAAGGCTTTTAGAGATGAGAATACCCCCGGTTTTCATCTCATCTAAGCTATCCAGCCTGTGGAGTACCCCACCATTTACCTGAGCAGGAAGCCCAGGTGCTGGTGAGATGATGCGCTCAGTTTGAGTAGGTTCTAGTGGCAGGTTAAAGGAAGAAGTTGAGTGAAAATGCCTATAAGAGAAGATGTGTCCTCCTCACTCTCAGCTAGTGCTCAGGATCTGAGGGTGGTGTCAGTGACATGGGTTAGTGATGGCCTTGGCAGTGCTGGGGAATGATTTGGCTTCATGATCTTAAAGGTCTTTTCCAACCCGGCTGATTCTATGAGTCTATGGTGGTGCAGGTCTGCCTGCTGGCAGCCGAGCCCTGTGGCTACAGGACCAGTTTCTTCCACTCTAGTTGCCAGAGCAGAATGCAGCTCATCCCTTCAGTCACAGACCCCAGTAATTCTGTGTCCAAACCAGAGCAGGCTGCACTGTAAGAACCTGTACTTCGTGACCTGTCCTGGTGTTTGTCAGCCAAACTCTACAGAATGCGGTAATGTTGGTGCAAGGGGGGAGTGCAGGGAGCTGAGTTTGACCCAGCTCCTCAGAACTACTTTAGACTTGGCCATTGCCACCATGCATGTCACCACATATGTGACCAGCAGAGATACATGAACATCTGCTTAACAAAGGAGGAGGGTGGTGGCAGCAGCACCGTGCCTGTGATGGACCCAGGGCTGACCCAGCCCTGCTGTTATCAGCCCTGCCGAGGCAAGGAGGAGCTGCTCATCTGGGGCGATGCTGGCAATACTCTTGTTCGTGCACATGCATGCTGAAGTGTATTCTTCCGGTATGGTGAAGGCATCTAAGTCCTGCTCAGGGACTGATTCATGTATCACAACATGTGGCACATGCCGCCACCTCCACCATGTTCATGCAGGATCTCTCATTTTCAAGTGGGAAGCTTTTCCGACACTAAATGAGATTGATGGGTGCCTGTGGCTCGTTGTAAAGCAGGGCTCAGTGACAGTCTGTTGTCAGCCTAGGTGCGGTTATAGTAACCCACACAAATAGCCATGAGGTGACACTGAGCTGGACCCTCAGCTGCTGTCAACTGCTGCTAACATTGATGGAGCTTTGATGCCAGAGCTCAATCTGGTGTGTGGGTTGCAGGAACCTCATTGTCTATACACAGCCTGGTTGGAAAACTGCTATCACTGTTCTCCTGGACAAAATAAACCCAGATTACTTACTAAAAACACCCACTTTTTACTAACGCTTTTGTATCACAAGTTCTGTCTGCATTGGCTTGACAGTAATTTGTCTTGTTGTTGTTCTGTGTGTTTCAGAATCTAGATTTTTGCAGTCGCTGGATGAAGACAACATGACAAAACAACCTGGGGTTTGTTTCTTGCTTTGTTCCACATCATTAGTACAAAACATACAGGCAAACTCAGTTCAGGAGCAAATGACATCCGAAGCATTTGTGCTGGAAAAGATGAACCCATATAGCTTTTTATCTCTCTTAATGTTTCTTTGTGGGCTTTTTTTTCCATTTAAACCTCTTTACTAGCAGAGATGAGTGAATATAGAATATCTGCAACTGAAAACAATGCTTTATAGGGTTGTCTTTGGAGCTCTATTGCCCCCCAAACCCTTAGAGAAGTGTCATTTGTTAATCCACCCATGCCACTCACACACAGGGTGCTGGCAGGTGCTTCCTATTCCTAACAGGGAATTAGTTATTCCACACTGCTTTTCTTCTCTCCATTACAATCCTATTGCTCAGAGTCAGCTTGACAAGACAGTATTGTTCTCATGAGTTTCAGACCAGATGCGTTCTGTGCATCACCCCATGGTCACGAAGTTTGCACCATCATAACGACTGATGGTGGAATCGGCTGGAGATGCCAGACCAGGGGCTGACAACCACCTTTCCACCACTGGTGATGGGCACTGGCTGGTGAGGAGTGGGCACTGCTGCGGCAGAGCTGGGTGCCACCACGCTGTGATGGAGCCCACTGAGAAGGTCTGTGCTGTGAGGAGGAACCTGCACCAGCACCCTGAGCCCAGCACCCTGAACCCGTCATCCTGAACCCATGACCCTGTACCCATCACCCCAAACCCATCACCCTGTACCCGTCACCCTGGTCAGAGGCTGGTTGCTTGTGAGGCAGCCTCAGGACAGGGCTTCTGCAGCATCAGGGGGATCCCAGGGGAGAAGGCACCAGCCCAATGCAGCTGTAGCCAGTTTCTCCATCTTCTAGCTCCTAGCAGCTGATTGGTGTTACATGGCATTGTCAGACCTTACAATGTGGTCTCCAGACCTTGATGCTGGGTGTCCTGCTTTTAGTCTTGCACTGCTCTCATTTTTAAAGCCTGATCACTCCGGCTTTATGGTTGAGACAGCTGCTGTGCTAATGCTGTTCTGTGTGATGTGCAGTAGTGTGCTGCCCAGGCTTTGCAAGCTGGGTGAAAATGTTTCCTGGCAAATTTACCAGTTATTTGATGGAGCAATGAAGGCAAGGAAGTAAAGAAAGGGAAAACCCATACAAATACAGGCAAAGATGCACACATGAGGAAGTAAACACTAACGTGTACTATTGATGTTTCCTGATGCACAGAACCTACGCTGGATGGCCCCTGAGGTGTTCACCCAGTGTACGAGGTACACCATAAAAGCTGATGTTTTCAGCTATGCCTTGTGCCTCTGGGAGCTGTTAACCGGTGAAATCCCATTTGCTCACCTCAAACCAGGTAAGACGCTTTTCCAGCCTAGGTGGTTCTGTGATTCTTAGACTGGGGTTGTTTTAGGAGACCTGGGTCTGTTACCAGTTTACCCACAAGTGGAGTATACCCATCACCCTGTCCTAATAATAAAGATACTTTTTTTGAAGTGAGTAGAACATTAACTCATTTTACCACCCAAAGGCCTTTTTTGCGTGGGGGTGTTTTTTCTTTTGGGTTTAAGCACAGTCAGGTTCTCTTTACCCATGCCCAGGCTTAACAGCACCATGTTTCCCACCAGGGCTGTGGGCTGCCTTAGCTGTCTCTACAAACAGTGTGTGCTGGGAAGCCTCTTTATGCCCCAAGCCTTCCCGTGCAGCCTGGTGGCTCCATGTCCCTGTGCCTGTAGGTGGGGTGTTTCAGTGGTACCATGCGTGTCCCTGGCTTTGTGTGCTGACCACAGTGTCTGTGGCTGACCACATGGGTCTGTGTCTGTTCTTCAGCAGCGGCAGCTGCGGACATGGCATACCACCACATCCGCCCGCCCATCGGGTACTCCATCCCCAAGCCCATCTCCACGCTGCTGATGAGGGGCTGGAACGCCTGTCCCGAGGTGAGTGCTCACAGGGGTGCTGGGGCAGCCACCCCTGACTGCCCAGAGCCAGGGGGCAAGGGCCATGCAGGGAACAAGTTAGTTCTTGCTGTGACATGATGTACCTGTTGGAAACACTGGCAGCCGTCTGCTCTGTGATCACACTGCTGCTCAGCAGCACTGCTGTTGGTTTGGGATGCATTTTACATTGCTCAGGGAAGTGGGAGAGCACTGCTAATCCTAACCTGGACCTCTCCTATTCCAGGGCCAGGCTGGATGGACTCTTGGGTGACGTGGTTTAGTGCGAGGTGTTCCTGCCCATGGCAGGGGGGTTGGAACTGGATGATCTTTCGGTCCTTTCCAACCCTAACTATTCTATGATCTATCTAAACTCTTTATGGCTCTTCCTATTATTTCAATTTTTCCCCCATATGATATTGAATTTAATTTCCAGAGGCTTAAAATAGTGAACACAATGAGTATTTTTCCCCAGCTGAGAATTTTCCCCTGGGACTGATTAATGCTGCTACAGATAAACTCAGATATGTGCTGCAATTAGTAGTCTCTCCTTTAGGATAGAAAGTAACTGTTCTGTGAATGTCAAAACGTGTGTTGCATTGGCTGGAATTCCTGTCTTTTGGAGCCCAGCAATGCCTGCAGGACAGGAGCCTGAGTTGACCAGGAGCTGTTGCAGTCAGGGTGTTGTTGATGGCTGGAGAAGTCCATCTGATTATCCCTACTAACTCAATAGCAACAGCATTAAAGAAAATAAAACACACAAGTGTTCCCTTCTGAGGTTATGAAATCAGAGTTAAAGGAAGATTGGTTTGTGTTGGCTCCTGCAGCCTGTTGCTATTTCTGCACTAAAGGAAACATGAACTAACTAAAGCAAGATTGCAAAAACCTCATCATTCTCGTAGTGGCCACAGCAGGATTTAATGGTGTTTGAGAGCATCCAGGGTAGAGGTAGGTAGCCCTCCCCTAACAGGTCTTTCTATCCCTGTCCTTATAGTGAGGGTCAGATCTCCCAAAGGCTGCACTTTGCTGATGCTGCATCCCAGCTGTAACTCCTGCCTGGCTGGGTTCTGCACAGGTCTGTGTGTGTGCACATGAAAATGATGCAGATTTTGGACCCTGTGTATTACTGCTCTGGCATTTGTAGAGCACAAGAATGATGAGGTTGTCCCTAACTCCTGGGCTTTGGCAGTGTTCCCTGGGGATGGAAAATAGAAAGCAGCCAGATGAATGTCATCTCCGTGAAGCATCTCTCGCACAGAGGGCTATGGAGATGGGCTGGTCCTTTATATGCTTCTGTGTGCCAGCCAGGCAGGGGAACCTGGTGGTCCATCAATCACACCATCCTTGTGTGTGCCACGGCAGCAATTCCCCAGGCACATGGCTCTGAACTGCCTGAGATACATCCTCCAGAGCCTGGGAATTCAGTTTGCTTAGAAAGTGTTCCACAGAGTGGGATACTGCTCTGTGGAGCACACTGCAGGGAAGGCTTCGGGTTTGGAATCTGGTTGGGTTCTGGTGCTCTTCTGGTTGTTAACTGATTGTTAATCGAACACTGTGGAAGCCTCATTTCTGATGAATGGGAATGGATTTGGGAACCTGTGTCACTTCCTGGTGTTACACAGGCCTTGTTTCATGTTACAGCTTCATAGTACTGAACCAGATACTCGGACTTCGAATTTCCTACTGGAAACTGGGACCTGGATTTGGGCCCTGGAGTCCCTTGCCTAGTTAGCCTAGCACGGAAAGATGGGTTATCATGTGCCTGAACCTCCCCTTGTCCTGGGTACCTGAGAGCTTTCTTACCTGGTGTAGTGAACTAAAACACATGCTCAAGTGATCTACCAAGACAAGGAAAGAGGGAGGTTTATCTGACTTTAGGCAACCAATTGACCACAGAGAGCTTTGCCCCCTTCCTGTATTACTTACTGGTTATGTACATAATGTATCAGTGTGAGGGTTGTGGATTAAATGTGTATCATATCATAGAATCATATCTTGGACTGGTTTGGGCTGTGAAGGGACCTTAAAGCTCCTCCAGTCCCAACCCCCTGCCATGGGCAGGAACACCTTCCACTATTCTAAGTTACTGCAAGCCCTGTCCAACGTACCTGCAGCACAGGGCACAGCTGGTTTGTCTCATCGCTGGTTCATTTATTGTCATTAGTGTTTCCTGGGTTCTTGGATACGCTCTTGTCTGTGCACTGCAGGAGCTCATGTTAGGGCAGGGGGTGTTGGTTTGTTTCCCGCAACTATAAAGTAGTTGCTGATACTCATCAGCATGTAACTCGCATTCTGTTTAAATGTATTAAGAAGATGTCATATTAAATTGTTGACTTCAGCAAGCACAATGCAATGGATACAGTCACTGTATCTTGTCAGCATCTCCACAGCTCATTTAGCCCCAGTGAAAAGAAACTCTTCTCAGAATCCTAATGCACTTTGTTACTCATCAGTATCACTCCAGCACCACTTAATCTTGCTGATGTCTTAGAGCTGCGTGATAGAATTATAAGGCAATTGATGGTTCAATCGGCTTGAACTTTGCAGAAGATGTGGGCAAAAACTTACTAAAATGAGCTTTATTAAAGGTGTTTTGCTCCTGTTCTCAGAAACAAGGGGGTTCTGAGGGCCCTGGAGTAGGTTCAGGAGGGCTGCTGGGCAGTGGGAGATGAAGCGGAGTCACCACCCGCTCGCCAGGTTTGCTGTGCAGCACATCCCGGGCAGTCCATAGGGATCCACTGAAACTCACTGCACATTGGCAGCAGCTCTTCCACAGAGTGTCACTCACCTAGTTTGTGTAAGTCCTGGACACAGGGGGGCTCCTGAGCCACTCGAGAGGGGACGGGATGCTGGTAGTGAAACACCAGAGTGAGCAAAACACCTACAGGCTTAAAGCATCCCCACATCGAGATGCATCTTAGAGCATCGCACTGTAGGTGCATCAACAAAGACGTTTATTTAAGAGAGATTATTTCTGAGGTGAAAATGGTGCATTCTGGGGCTCAGTGAGTGTTCAGAGGTCAGAATTCTCCAGGAGATTTGCTCAGTTTAAGGAAAAAAAAAAAAAGAGACAGAAGATGGAGTCTGTCTGTGTGGATCTTGCTGCATTCTAGGAAATGCCTCCAGGTTTGACAATTTATCCTTTTATCTGTCTTCAATTTCATTCAAGGTTCATCCCAACTGAAAACTAATTCCCATGGGTCATGTCACTGCACTATTTATCAGGTACTTCAACATCTGCTTTCCAGAAGCTTCTGACAGGAGTTGTTTCCAACGGCAAACTGATGGCTAGAAAATCAGACAGTGTCTCTCAACAGCATTTTTCATCAGCTATTGTAATTTTCAAGCTTTAATTGGAGTCAACATATTTGTCACAGGACCTGGGGCTGAGTTCCGTAAAGAAGATCAATATTGTTTTAGTTTTATTAAGTACAACTTTAATGTTACAGTCAGTTCTTCCATGGGCTCCAGTGGACTCTGATCAAGTTTCCCTGAAGGTGATGGAGCCTACCACATGCAATACCTGCAGTTTTTCTTGACCACTTTGTAGACTAGAGCTCAGGGGTACTCTAGTGTGATCATATGCTGCTTTATAACAGAATCCTTTAGAAAAGGAACCACTGAAATTGCCCCACAATCAAGTTTCTGTGCATTCATCCACTGGGATCTCCCTCCTTCCCATCAGCTTTCACCCAGCTGAAGAAGAGCCAGCCCTGAGGACTCCTTGTCCGTGTGAAGGACCCTGTGTTCAGAAGTATGTGGGCTGTCCCACTGCCACAAGGAGCACATGTCAGCTGGGACTCTCCTGTACACACCAATAAACCCACGTTTCTCCCTCCCTTTCCTATCCAACTGCAGACAAGGACAAAGCTATGGAGTTTAAAATGGACCCGTCATTTTCTTTCTCACCCTCTTGAGAAAGGAAAGCATTTAAGACCCAGTTTGCTACGGCACTTTCTCACAAAGGGCTGAAACCCAAAGCCTTATTTGTGTGTGTTGTCCCCCTGCTATCACTCATAGATATGAGCGCTGCAGGACCTTGTCCTAAAACTCTTATATTATGCCTACCTCTTGCAGGCAGTTTGGTTGAGGAAGATGCAGTGATGGGAATGAGGAGCTTGTTTAAGTCAATTAGGTATTCCCAGTCCTTCTCTGCCAAACACCATTGCATGCAATGCTTTAGTTAGGCCTGGACTCCCCTGGGGAGACCATGCTGTGAACTGGAACAGGGTGTGGAGCAGCACTAACAAGAAGTGTTTGTTGTTCCCCTCCATTCTGTGAAGCTGTGGCTGCCCCATCCCTGGCAGTGTTCAAGGCCAGGTTGGACACAGGGGCTTGGAGCAACCTGCTCTAGTGGAAGGTGTCCCTGCCCGTGGCAGGGGGTTGGGACTGGATGAGCTTTAAGCTCCCTTCCAACACAAACCAGTCTGGGATTCTGTAACGCACACAGAGATGGGAACACGTGTCCAGGGGTAGGTCGGGCAGGCAGTGGCAGACACTGCATGTGGGGTGATGCAGGTACAGCAACAAGGGAAGGAGGTGGTGGCCATAGGCACTTACAGTACAGGTCAGAAGCTCTTCACAGCTGCTGCTGTGTTCAATGTCCTGTTTATGGGCAGAGAGGAAGATACCTGATGTATAGGCAGAGACAGGAATGTATCAGTATTTTTGTCATCTTATGATCATTATTAGCTCAAATCTAACTTCTTCAGCAATAGAATGGTGCAGTTCAAGTTGTTATACACACACCTGCCAGGTTCGTAGCTTAGCACTGAGCTTGCCGCTCCCGTCAGGTTCCCAGCAGACTGAGAGCAACACCGTGGAACTCAAGGAAAGGGGAACAGGAGGGACCTGGGATCTTTCACGTAATCTATGGGCCAGCGTCATCTGTTTTAACACAGCTCTGCCTCTTCTTGTGTTCACAGGGGAGACCAGAGTTCTCAGAAGTAGTCACAAAACTAGAGGAGTGTCTGTGCAACATTGAGGTAAGGGAGAGTCTGTGTGTGAGCTGTGTGGTACAACTGGGGAGAGGAGCAGACGAGGGCAGAGCCTGCAGCCTTTTCACCCCATCACTACCCAGTGTGCTGGCTGGTGGAGGCACGCTGTCAGTAGTGGTTTATACGGGTGCTGGGAGGAGGAGGCAGGACCCACCTATTGCTGTGAGTACCAGGAGCTGCCTGGAGAGGTACACTGAAGGGAGAGCCCCCCAGTGCTGGGGCCACGCAGGATTTTATGACCCCATTCATCCCACCCCAGACTGCTCGGGTTAAAAAGAATCAAAGATAGACTGGCCAAGACCCTTGAGAGAAAGGTAAAACCAGACAGCATAAGAAGGAATGCAAAGGCAATTCCTGCTTTGGGCTGTGGCTATGACACAGATGCATGTATCAGCCTTCACCCTGATGTAAGATGAGTGGTCAAAGTGGTTGACTCAGGGCTGCAATTCCGGAAGTGGTATTTTCTCTGTGTGTTTGTGTGTGCATGTCAGTCTTTAAAAACAAACCAAACCAAAGAACTCCTTTTACAATGGATCACTGCTCTTGAGCTTAGTGGTCAGAGAAGACACCTGTAACCCACTGCATTCCTCATGCTCTGACTGCAGCAGGTTGCTCCAGGTGAGGTGGAAGCTTTTCAGTGCAGAAAAGCAGGTGAAGCGCTATATCACAAGGAACCATGTCACCTCATGGGAGACTGGGCTGCTATGGTACATGGGCAGCAGCGTGTGCAGGAAGACATCTGAGGCAAGAGCTTGTACATGAAAAGAAAAAGAGAAAGCGTTACTTAGCTGGGGAGTTAGACCTAAGCTGTGCTGTAGCCAGGGCACAGCCTCGTTTGAGAGGAGCCTTAAGGAACTTGGTGAACTCAGTTAAGCACTGCAGTCAATGACAAGTTTTCTCTCTCCACCTCCTCTATTTCCTCCCTTTTTTCATCTCCTCAGCTGGTCAAAGCCAGGAGGCTTTTGTGCACCAAACTTTGAAGGAAATGTAGAGACAGGACAAGGGGAATGGCTTTAACCTGCCAGAGGGGAGATTGAGATGAGCTCTGAGGCAGAAGCTCTTCCCTGTGAGGGTGCTGAGGCGCTGGCACAGGGTGCCCAGAGAAGCTGTGGCTGCCCCATCCCTGGCAGTGTTCAAGGCCAGGTTGGACACAGGGGCTTGGAGCAACCTGCTCTAGTGGAAGGTGTCTCTGCCTGTGGCAGGGGGTTGGAGCTGGATGATCTTAAGGTCCTTTCCAACAGAAACCATTCTGTGATTCTATGAAATGTGGGACACAATAAAGATGAAAGGCTTGTAAATACGTAACAACAATGCCTTGTTTTTGTCTTTAAACCCAGCTGATGTCTCCAGCCTCCAGCAACAGCAGCGGCTCTCTGTCCCCCTCCTCATCCTCAGACTGCCTGGTTGCTCGGGGAGGTCCCGGCCGCAGCCACGTCGCAGCGCTGCGGAGCCGCTTCGAGCTGGAATACGCCTTGAACGCGCGGGCATACGCCGTGTGGTCACAGAGGTAGGTACCGCCCGCGCCAGCGCTGAGCGGGGCCCTGCCTGCGCGGGGATGGATCCGCTCATCCCAGGGCTTCGCTGCTCATGTGCCTGGCACGGGCAGCAGGGCAGGGGACGTGGCTCGGGGGACGGCAGCAGCACAGACACAGCCCGGGACAGCCCTTCCGCAGCCTTTCCCCTCTGATCCATCCTTCCTAAAGACGTGTGTTAACGCAGCTGGGCAGCCCGAGCCGCAGGGCCTGTGCTGAGCTCCAGCCCGTGCACCAGGGGTACAGTCATAGCTGTGTGCGGGCAGAGAACCCCAGGAAGCTGAAGCAACAGCCTGTGTCCAGCTGTTGGAGCTGCATCAACAATCCGTGTTCTGCCGCTCGGCCGATTCACTGACCTGCCCTTCCCCTTTCATGGCTTCACATTCTTGAGGTTGGAAAGGCAGATTAGTCAGTTTTGCCAAGGAAAATACTTGAAGAGCAAGTGAAGAT
Organism: Strigops habroptila; assembly: GCF_004027225.2. Taxonomy (NCBI): domain Eukaryota; kingdom Metazoa; phylum Chordata; class Aves; order Psittaciformes; family Psittacidae; genus Strigops; species Strigops habroptila. The sequence goes on from NC_044284.2 coordinate 63,148,139, forward strand.
GATGGCACATTGCTTTGCAGTTGGTGGAATTCAGTAAACCTCATCCTGTTATCCTCTCAAAACTGCACAAGCAGACAATGAAAAGAATATCTTGGTGACTCCTCAATAGAAGCCATGAATACACCTGCAAGTTTAAATTATCTAGTGGGGACAGACCTTTGGGTTTTTATATCTTGGGAAATAAATAATATCCACAGGGTCTAATTCAGTTGATATAAAGTTCTGTTTAGTACTGTGCCTTCTGCCTGGACTGTGAAGAGCTGGAGAACTGTGGCTAATGGTGTTTTCAGTTAAAAGGCTTCTGAAGGTTTATGTGCACATGTGAAGTGAAGGCCAAAGGAAAAGAGCCTCTTTTTCAAGAACAACATTAAGGTGTGACTTTCATGAAGTGCTTAAATCTAGTAGGCCTTCTTTAGTCCCCAACCAAGGACCAGACAAGGTCTGATAGATCTGGGCTCTCCATCGTATCTAAACTGTCCTGAGGCACCTCTGTGTTGCACTGCTTCCTGTGCCAGTGGCTGCATCACTGCAACCACCATCCCTTCTTTATTCTTCTAATAGTTCCTTGGAAATAAATGAACAAAGGGCCACATGAGCCCAGTCTGGGCTCCTTGGGTTTGTGGGCACTGGGTTTCTGCCTTCCTGTGGTCTGAGGAGAGCTGGTAGAGGACAGTCCTGTACATGGCAGCTCCTTGGGACCAGGGATGAGCAAGCTCTTGGCAGGACAGTGGGTTTGGTCAAGGACTGGAAGATAATTCAGTGAACTTACTTGTGGGGATCTGTTAGCAGTGATGCATAAAACACACTACACTGATCTTGGATTGATGCCTAGAGTTGCTTCTAAAATGGCAACATACAAACAGTTATAAAGCCCCAGTCTATTTGAGGGATGTTACGCTGAGAATGGATGCAGTGTGAGCATGCATGTGAGCCATGTTCTTGCTTCATAACTTCTTGCTTTTTGGTTACTGCAAACGCCAGTGGTTGGACATCAGGCTGGTGTACTTCATGTTGGTCTTTTCCTTCCAACTCTGTAGAAAAAGTTCTTATGATCTGAGATGTGACCTGGTCGGTCTTATCTAAACTGACCACTCCTGTTTCATTTGCAGCACTGGGCAACACCCTTCTCAGAGCCTATCTTTGGATGACATGAGAAGAAACTTCCAGTACCCGCCGATCGACAAGAACGGTGAGTTGGTGCAGAACAGCCCTCAGCGTGGTTAACCCGCAATGCTGCTGCCTCCTGAGGCACCAGAACACCTCCTGAGAGAACTGGTGCTCAGTGCAGGGGCTGGATGGGGTGGGCTGGGGCTGTGGGGGTCACTCACCGCAGCACTGACACACAGGGGTTCACCCGCTGCGCCTGCTGTGTTTGCTGAGCCCGATGGCAGCACCATGGACCCACCTTGTGCCTGCCCCCATGCAGTGTGCTGGAGCTCAGGGGGAAGGCAGGGGGCCTGCAGACAGAGCAGCGCAAGAGGCATCTTCTGAAGCCACTGCTGGAGCCACCGCTGTGCCGAGCACTGCAGTTCACCAATGCAAAACCAGGCTCTGGTGCCCGCTTACAAAAGCACCACAGAGCAGGCAGGAGCCGAGGCTTTGGCACTGCCTGCACCAGCCACTTCTGTTCTAAAGCTGGGTACGGGTTTTGTTATAAACCCTTGTATCCAGACTTTGGGATGTGATGGACAAAGGAGCCAAACAATGGCAGGAGCTGCAAGCCTTACATGGCAGAGAATGACAGCAGCATCCTCAGCACCAGGAGCGGGGCTGGGCTCTGGCAGGCAGCACGCACAGGCAGGGACATGCACACCATGGGAGCAGCAGCAGGAAGGTGCCGCTGCTGCTGCGGGCAGGGGTGCTGTGCGATGTCTGCTCCTCCCAGGCACAGCTGCTGAGCATGTACAAGGAGACGCCTTTTCCTGTGTGTTCCAATGGCAGCCGTGTGGAGCAACTCCACCATCCTCACTGAGAGTCTTCTGCCATCCCCTGCCCTGGGGCCTCCCCACTCCTCTCCTGGTGCCCGTTCCCTTCTCTGCCACTTCCCAACCTGTTCCGTCATTAGGAGAATTCAGTGTTTTGTTCTACCAGAAGCATCTATCCAACACTCTGCATCTTTGCAGCTTTTCACGGGCCCCACCATGGCTCTTGCACTCCCTCCCTGCCTCTGAACAGAGCACATGGGGTGAGAAGAAGAGAAAACCTCCCCATGTGCTGTGTGCAACGCGAGAAGCAGCGCTGCTGTCACGAGCGGTGAGGTGCTGGCCTCTGAAACTGAAACAGAACAGAAGCTCTGTTGTTATTTCTCTGTACGTGACTGCAGAGCTGCAGGGAGCACGCAGGGAGCAGCTCCTCAGGCACAGATTTCATCAGGTACCCAGCACCTGGGAAACTCGGGGAGGAAGAAAACAAGAGTGAAACAGGAATGTTTAGTGAACCTCTCTGGTGAGAACATCCAGGCAAGGCTGGAGGGGGCTTCTCAGGTCTGTGTTAGAGAGGAACAAAAGGTAATGAAGGGCTCGTAGAGAAGAGACTCTCCAGGGCTGCATTTAAGCTGGGGGGTTGAGGAGGGCTTTGAGGCTCCACTCACAACACCTCAAGCTCTGTTTTCACACATACCTGTTCCTTGAATCACAGTTTCCACAGAGGGGACCAAAACATGTGAGCAAGGTTAGGGGTACCCTGAAGCCAGACCCCACAATGCTGGGCAGGGTACCGGGACCATAGTGCAGCACAGCTTGAGCACAGCACAGTAACAGCAACAGTAACAGCAGCAAGAGCCAGGCTGGCATGGAGGAAGGTGAAGATCCTGCCTGCTAGACACAACAGGACTGAGAAAGCTGCTCCTTGCCATGGACTCCACTGCAGCAGGGTTATGCAGCTCCAGGCTGCATCCTGCAGCATCTCGAGGAATGGCAGCATCACCATCTCTTGTTCAAAGCACCAATCCCAGCTGCTCGGGAGGTACCATGGCTCCAGCTGCATCCCAAGGCTCAAGATCCTGGCAGAGGGATCATCAAGCCATCACGACGCAGAGCAGCACACCAGAAGGCAAAAGCCCTGAGTTCCTTTTCATTAGAGTGCTTTATCTAATGATTGCAAATATTTGCACTCTGTTTATAGCACATAAGCCAATTTCACTGCTGCCACTCCCCATCCATGTCCATTATGATCTCTTTTCTTTGTTTGCTTTTTGCCTAATGATGTTTTCCATTATCCTCATGTGCACTTGCAGCCTGTGAACAACAGGGACTGCATTCACTGTTTTCCTTTCCCAGTAAGAGCCACCCCCAGCACCCCCTCCCATTCCTGAAAGAAACTTTGGGCCAGTAATGGTTTTCTCCATCGAGTGGATTCGAAAACAGAACTACAAGTAAGCACTTGGCTTCTTCAGTGAAAGCAAAGCACCTGCTCCTCACGGGCAGCATCACAAGCTGGGCGTTAACAGTGCCTTGAAAGCAGCCAGATGTGTGCTGCCCAAAGCAAGCTCTGCAGCCTCGAAATGCAAGATCGCTGTAAAAGAATTGGAGTTGGACTTTGGCTTCTCTTGCTCACTGCAGCTCTCAGTCCCTGGCACACAAGCTCATGATGCTGCTGCAATGGTCACCAAGGCTTCCCAGCTGCAAAGCTCACAGCACAAAGCTGTCCTGTGGCACAGGCAGTGCACGGACTCACGGAGCCCTTACCTGGTGGTGGTGGTGGTGATAGAATCATAGAATCATAGAATCGTAAGGGTTGGAAAGGACCTTAAGATCATCTAGTTCCAACCCCCCTGCCATGGGCAGGGACACCTTGCCCTAAACCACGTGGCTCAAGGCTCTGTCCAACCTGGCCTTGAACACCGCCAGGGATGGAGCATCCACAACCTCCCTGGGCAACCCATTCCAGTGCTTCACCACCCTCACTGTAAAGAACTTCTTCCTTCTATCTAATCTAAACTTCCTCTGTTTAAGTTTGAACCCATTACCCCTTGTCCTACCACTACAGTCCCTAAGGAAGAGTCCCTCCCCAGCATCCTTGTAGACCCCCTTCAGATACTGGAAGGCTGCTATGAGGTCTCCACGCAGCCTTCTCTTCTCCAGGCTGAACAGCCCCAACTTTCTCAGCCTGTCTTCATATGGGAGGTGCTCCAGCCCTCTTATCATCCTCGTGGCCCTCCTCTGGACTCGCTCCAACAGCTCCATGTCCTTTTTATGTTGAGGACACCAGAACTGTACGCAGTACTCCAAGTGGGGTCTCACAAGAGCAGAGTAGAGGGGCAGGATCACCTCCTTCGACCTGCTGGTCACGCTTCTTTTGATGCAGCCCAGGATGCGGTTGGTTTCTGGGCTGCAAGCGCACACTGCCGGCTCATGTTAAGCTTCTCGTCAACCAACACCCCCAAGTCCTTTTCTGCAGGGCTGCTCTGAATCTCTTCTCTGTCCAACCTGTAGCAGTGCCTGGGGTTGCCCCGACCCAGGTGTAGGACCTTGCACTTGGCTTGGTTAAACTTCATAAGGTTGGCATCGGCCCACCTCACAAGCGTGTCAAGGTCCCTCTGGATGGCATCCCTTCCCTCCAGCGTATCAACCGAACCACACAGCTTGGTGTCATCGGCAAACTTGCTGAGGGCGCACTCAATCCCACTGTCCATGTCACCGACAAAGATGTTGAACAGGACCGGTCCCAACACCGATCCCTGAGGGACACCACTCGTTACAGGTTTCCAACTGGACATCGAGCCATTTACCACAACTCTGCGTGCGGCCATTGAGCCAGTTTTTTATCCACCGAGTGGTCCATCTATCAAATTGATGTCTCTCCAATTTAGAGACAAGGATGTCATGCGGGACAGTGTCAAATGCTTTGCACAAGTCCAGGTAGATGACATCAACTGCTCTGCCGCTGTCCATCAGTTCCGTGGCTCCATCATAGAAGGCCACCAAATTGGTCAGGCAGGATTTCCCCTTAGTGAAGCCATGTTGGCTGTCACCAACCACCTCGTTGTTTTTCATGTGCCTTAGCATGTTTTCCAGGAGAAACTGTTCCAAGATTTTGCCAGGCACAGAGGTGAGACTGACTGGTGTGTAGTTCCCCGGGTCTTCCACCTTCCCCTTCTTGAAAATGGGGGTTAATGACGATGATGATGACGATGCAAGCCGCTGTGGTGCAGCATGGCATCATCCCTCTGCGCATGTGGAAGGGTGCCATCCAACCGGGAAGAGCTGCATCCCTGCAGGCAGGAAGGGTCCGGTCCCATGGGAGTGAACCAAGCCAAGCATCCTCATAGTTGCCCAAGGACACTGTGAATACTCCATCCCTGGAATTGTCCAAGGCAGGATATGAGTGAGAGTCCCCTAAGGAAAAACTTTGCTGCCGGCTTTCAAAGCATTGTGTGTTGTGACCAAACCGTTCCATGACCAGGAGATGAACCAGGACTGCTTATGGGTGGATTACGGTTTGGGGGTGCCATGGTCAGTCCTGTTGCAACTGCCAGAGCCTTATTTCTGTGCAGCTGAGTGGCTTTGTGTCTGGCAATAGGACTTCGGCATGCAGGAGCCCTGGCAATGGTTTCTAACCCTTCTGCCACCCCACCCTCACCCCAGAAAGTTTCTGGGTTCTGGATTCTCAGCTCTCCTGTTTCCTGAGCGTCTCTGTGCCTCTTGTACCATGCCAAGTTAGCAGGAGACCCGAGCTGGCTCCACGGGATTGTTGATATTAGTCCAGTAAAATCAGAGGAGTGGGAGCAGGTGACCAGTGGCTCCGTGCAAAGGGGAACCGGTTTCTTTGTCACTGTTGGAGCGTGCACTGGAGATACAGGGCTGGCGGGAGCGGTCACTTTCTGTTTGGTAGTGTCAGGAATTAAAATACCTTACAAACCCCGATCAGAATGCTCCATCAAAGCCCCCTGAAGCTCTAGCTGAAAGGGCAAAAGGTAATTTCTAATGGCAAATTTCCACTGTGCTATTAAAACATCGAGATTGGTGCTTTTATGTCAGTAACCGAAGCTGCTTTGTGTTGCTTATTGTGAATTCTTCACACGAGTGACAGGGTCTGTTTATTTCCGGTTTAAACTTCTCCTCAGCAGAGGATATTGAAGGGAAATGTGCAGCAAGGGAAAAGATATTGGCATGATCCTGCTCACCCCAAAACTGATGTGCATGTTACGTGGTTGAGGCTCTCACTGCAGGGAAGGCTGGAGGGGAGTTGCTGCTGTGCTGAGCCCCAGTGAACCTCTCTCTGTGTTCCACAGGCTACGTGTCGGACCCCATGAGTACCATGAGGTTTCACTCCTGCAGCAGCAGTGGCAGCTTCGAAGAAAGCAGCTGACAGCATGAAGTGTCCGTCTGCAGACAGACCCATCACAACGTCAGCATCAATCCAGGCTCCGGGTGCTGTGCTGAGGACCCCTCAACAGCTCCATGTGCTGGTGGCAAATGCCCCTGTCACAAGTCCTGCTTTAGCAGCTTTCTCTGCTGACCTGCTTGAGGGTTAGGGGGTTTTGGTGGTGGGCATTTTTTCTTTAACAAATGAATGTTAATGTTAAATGAGGGATTTAAAAGACGTGTAGATGTGGCACTGAGGGATACGGTTAATGGTGGACTTGGCAGGGCTGGGTTAACAGTTGGCCTCGATGATCTTGAAGGTCTTTTCCCACCTAAATGATTCTGTGATTCTAATGTCCACAAGGAAGGCTGCACTCGCATCTTGAGCTTTAATACTACGATGAGGTAAAAGTAAAAACACATCTGTTGCAGTCTCAGAGCTTTGAAGCAAGATGTTTTTAGCTGGGACTGCCTGAAGTTGAGGGGCTACTGGCCCCGTGCTGACTGGAAGGTGCTGGGAGCCACCGGTCTGTCCTGGCCAGGAAGAACAGCAGCTTGCTGCCCGCCACCACCCAGATCATGCAGAGCTGAAGATTTTCCTGCTGCCAGCTTCTGAACTAAATCAATCACAGAATCCCAGACTGGTTTTGGTTGAAGGGACCTTAAAGCTCCTCCAGCTCCAACCGCTGCCACGGGCAGGGACACCTTCCACTAGAGCAGGTTGCTCCAAGCCCCTGTGTCCAACCTGGCCTTGAACACTGCCAGGGATGGGGCAGCCACAGCTTCTCTGGGCACCCTGTGCCAGCGCCTCAGCACCCTTACAGGGAAGAGCTTCTGCCTAAGAGCTCATCTCAATCTCCCCTCTGGCAGGTTAAAGCCATTCCCCCTTGTCCTGTTAACTTTCTGAGATCTGTTTTCTGTCTGAGCTCCCGCAATCCCAGACACATCCCATCTCATGTTCCGCACCATGGGCTCGCACAGCCCCAGCACAGCAGCCCCCGGCTGCAGCTCACCAGAGCCTGGTCCTTGGGTGCTTTGTACTTGCTGAGAATAAAGGTATTCAGGTGGCCACATTAACTGCTCTCTTCCAGCCGTCGGTGTTTTCTTACCCACTTGCTTGTTTTGATTGGAGTGATTATTTTTGACAAACAGTGTAACCTTCCACCCAGGCCTTTGCTTACAAGAAGCCACAGGAACCCACAACAAACTTTAAACCACAAGGGAAATTTTTAGAACTGTGCCACAAATAACCTCAACACAGGGCACAGTGCAGTTTGGCCTCAAAGCAGACCTGCCGCAGGATGCTCTCTGGAGCCTGCTGAGCACCACACACGGGCTGGGCCACAGCACCTCTGGTTGCTGGACAGTAAACATAATAAATATAAACTAAAGACATCCCAAACAGGTCGGGGGGGTGGGGAGGGGAAGCTGAACACTGGTTCCAGAGGCAGCTGATGGAGTTCATTGCACTGGGGCTATTTGTCAGATGAGCAAGGTCTAGCTGGAAGCCCATCTTTAACAGCCACCCCAGCAGCAGCAGGGCCATTCACTGAAACTGCCAAATTCAGCTCAATTCTGTACCTGGTTCCAGCCCTCTGGCCACATTAGATGTCAGCTCCATTGAAGGACGTGGACACACAAACATGCCCCAGCACAGCTCCAGATTACATCCCTCAGCGAGCTGCCAGTGGCTTCACCAGCACAGAACAGGGGAGGGAGAAGGTGAGCATGGGAGCAAGGGAACCATCTGGTCCATGTCAGGGGAAAAGGTGGGATGGGGCAAGGGCTGCTTCATATCACAGATCAAAGCTCACCCACACCTGCCCTGTATGTGAGAGAAGAGAACAAAGCACAAGAGAGAACAGATCATCCCATCAATATGATCTCAGAAATCATGGAGTGTTCTGGGGAAAGTGGATTTTTTTTCTCCCAGTCTATAAAACCAGAGTATTTGGAATGGGAGAGCGGGTTAGAACAGTACAAGAAGTTGTACAATTGGCATGTTCCAAACCAAAGGATTCATTCCCATAATGGTTAAAATCACACACACGAGTGTCTTTTATAAATATGTCAAGTATTCTGAATAATGAATTGTCAGCTTCCCAGTTCCTCCCAAGCACTGCAGCACCGTGTGCCTGGTGCCTACCACCAAGGAATCAAACCTCTTGTGTTTTCATCCTGCGTTCAATAAAGCAGCTCAATGTCAGATACAGCAGTGTGGCTCACAACATGCCCAAATACAGCCTTAGTTTTAGTCCTGACCCTTCCAGAGAACCCCTGCAAAGGCAAATTCCTGCCCTCCTCTCTCTGCCCTTGCTCAGCTCCAACACTTGAATTGCAACCAAGTGTATGAACATGCTATTGTAAATGGTGCTGGTGCAGCCACGCTCGCAAGTCGCAGGCATCTGCTCTGCATGGGTACATGCATGATGCAGTTACAGCATTCAACTCAACATTAGCCATTGTGTTAGAAAGCAGAGATCAGTATTGAAGACCAGGCCCTGCTTGACTGGCAAGAGTTACTCTTGAACAAGATTCAAGATATATCATTCTGTGGATTCATTGCAAAGAATGAAGGAACTGCACAGACTGGCCCAGAGACTTTGATACCCCAGGCGGATGTGCAGTGCCCCCCCTGGAGACAGCCCTTAGCACGACTTTCCATTCTGCACCCTTCACGCACCAGGAGACGCAACAGAGCTGGAATGGAGACTCCAGCAGTGGAGATCTGCAGCCAGCTTCACGCTGCTGCCCACCCAGCACAGCCCCACGGGCCAAGGAGTCACTCCTGACTGGCACAAGCAGAAGCAAAAGGTTTTATTCATTCGCAAACGCATGGTAGAGCTGCTCTTATCTAATGATCTTCAACACTGCCAAGTGCCAAGAATGCCTTGAAGCATGGACTAGCAGCAAGCCTGGACCCCGAGGACAGAGACACCCCCCACCCCGCAGCAGCCCAGCACCCCCCAAGCAAACACCGCATCCCGTGACCCCCGGCTGCTCTATGGAATCGGAGCATCCGCAGGTGCCCGTGGCTGCAGTGGGGACACAGCCCTGGCTCACAGCGAAGAGCCCGCAGTTCCGAACAGGAAATGACACACAGGGAAGAGCGGTCAGGACACAGACACAGCCACCGCCAAAGGCACTGGGTGCAGACACCTCCTGTGCCGTGAGCACGCACAGCACAGCCACGCTCAGCCTGCAGCGGCAGCGGTGCTGGGGGAGAAGGTTCAGCCAGTCCAGTATTTCCCTGTGTCTGGGGAAAAACAAGCACTGGAACAACCCTTGTGATTGTCGTCTTCGTCATTCCGAGGGTGTGCTGCTCCCTGGGCTGGCGGGTTCAGGCTTGCTTCGGTTGTCTGCTGCACATGGAGAAGCTGGTCTGGTAAAATGCGGCAGACTGTTGTAGTACTCGTGGAGTGAAATAAAGGAGGGAACATTCTAACCAGCACAAATCTACAGCGACTTGTGCCAGTGTTGCAGGAAGGAGCTGCAGAAAAAGCTTAGAGGCAGCTTTCTTGCCCCCCCTGGGGCTGTACTGGGGGCACAACAGCGGTGTCTGGGATTGCAGGATCCTATGGAACAGGGAGAAAAATGTCAGCTTACAGAAAACGTGCTGAAGTTTGAGCTACTGAGATGCTGCTGCAACATCTTCCTACAAGCTGATGTTGGAGTAACCAGAGAAGCCAAGTGCTGCCGCTGCGGCAGAGGAGCCAGGCAGGGGAGCAGGATGCTGGGCGTTGGGAGCTGCTCCACATGGCAACAGCTGAGGGATAGCAAGTGTTAGAGACAGAGCAAAAATGTTTGCTATGAGATTTTTGGGAGCAAGGAAGAATGCAGAAGCTGACACTCAAAAGGATTCATCATCCTATGGAGACAGGCTGAGAGAGCTGGGCTTGTCTGGTCTTGAGAAAGCTCCAGGGAGACCTTAGGACAGCTCCCAGTGCCTAAAGGGGCTGACAAGAAACCTGGAGAGGGGCTTTGGACAAGGGCCTGTAGGGACAGGACAAGGGGAATGGCTTTAACCTGCCAGAGGGGAGACTGAGATGAGCTCTTAGGCAGAAGCTCTTCCCTGTGAGGGTGCTGAGGCGCTGGCACAGACTTTTCCCAGAGAAGCTGTGGCTGCCCCATCCCTGGCAGTGTTCAAGGCCAGGTTGGACACAGGGGCTTGGAGCAACCTGCTCTAGTGGAAGGTGTCCCTGCCCGTGGCAGGGGGTTGGAGCTGGATGAACTTTGAGGTCCCTTCAACCCAAACCAGCCTGGGATTCTGTGATTCTATGATCCCTCACCCCAGATACCAGCAGCAGACACTCAGGTGTAACAAACGGGATGAAGTGGTGCACCCTCCGCTCGTGACAGGGACAGCGCAGGGACAGTGTGTGGGTCAGGGGCTGACTTGCACAGGACTCACCTCACAGGGACTGTGGCTCCTCTCACCCCCATCAGCAGCTCCTGGGGTGTCCATGCTCCCTCCGATGGGACGGTCCATTCCCTGCTCCCCGGCCCCAGCCCGGCTCTGTGCACTCGCAGGGACACGGGCTGCTGCTCCCTCTGCAGTGCTCCCATGGAGGCCGCTCTGCTCCCGCTGCGCTCCCGCCGCCGCCTGCTCTGACCCGTCCTTGCTGCCCGCTGCGCCCGTGCCGGGATGTCCCCGCTGCTGCGGCGGGGAGCGCAGCGCCTCGGCCCCGGCAGCCCCATGCGCTGTCCTCTCCTGCCCCGCTGACTGCGCCCGGGCCCCCGCCGCGCCCGCACACCGCCCCGGCGCAGACAGTGCTGCCCCATCCACCGCCCCATCGCCAACAGGCTGCTCCTTCCCTGTCCCCTCAGCACACCCCGCGGGTCCCTCCATCCCGCCTGCCCGCTCCCCCGGACCTGTTGCCCCTGGCTCTGCTCTGGCCACCTCCACGCGCGTCCCCCCCACCCCTCCGTCCTCTTTCCCTTCCACTGCTTCCTCTGTCTTTGCCTTGCTGCCTGGAAATGGGTTTCCACACAAGAGTGCTTCTGCTGAGCCCTCCTCTTCCACCACTGCTGGGGTCTCCTCCAGCCTAGGTGACCCTTCACTTAGCGGATCCCCCCCAGCACCCACCAGTGACTCCAGTGCAGGTGCTTCTTGAGGAATGGGACCCTTGCCAGGCTCCACAGACTCCTCCGCTGCCTCCTGTGCTCTCAGGAGAAAGCTCCACTCCACCTCCAATGCCTCAGCAGCCCCAGGTGTTGCTGCTTTCCCCATCTCCATCCACTCTTCTCCTGATGCTTTCAGCTGTGAAAACTCATTTGGCTTTACAAAGTCTTCTCCTCCAGGCACTGCCTCTCCTGTGCACATATCCGTATCCCCCAAGGTCTCCAGGAGAGCAACAGGCTTCCCCACAGCCTCCTCCCCTTCAGAAATAGTTTCCTTGAGAGCCTCTTCTCCTTCAGAGCCGGCTGCCCCGGCAAACCCTGATCCTGCCAAGACGGCTTCCACCACAGCCTCCTCTGCCTCAGGAATAGCCCCCACAACACCACCGTTCCCTGCAGAACCTCCCTGCTGCACAACCTCAGACACCTTTTCAACCACAACATCCTTCCCTCCAGAACATCCCTCCTGCATGGCCTCAGACACCCTCTCACCCATCTCCAAAACATCTTTCCCTGCAGAACCTCCCTCCTGCACAACCTCAGACACCTTCTCACCCATCTCCACAACATCCTTCCCTCGAGAACCTTCCTCCTGCACAACCTCAGACACCTTCTCACTCATCTCCACAACATCTTTCTCTGTAGAACCTCCCTCCTGCACAACCTCAGACACCTTCTCACCCATCTCCACAACATCCTTCCCTGCAGAACCTTCCTCCTGCACAACCTCAGACACCTTCTCACTCATCTCCACAACATCTTTCTCTGTAGAACCTCCCTCCTGCACAACCTTAGACACCTTCTCACTCATCTCCACAACATCCTTCCCTCGAGAACCTTCCTCCTGCACAACCTCAGACACCTTCTCACTCATCTCCACAACATCCTTCTCTGCAGAACTTCCCTCCTGCACAACCTCAGACACCTTCTCACCCATTTCCACAACATCCTTCCCTCGAGACCCTCCCTCTTGCACAAGCTCAGACACCTTCTCACCCATCTCCACAACATCCCTCCCTGCAGAAGCTCCCTCCTGAATGGCCTCAGACACCTTCTCACCCATCTCCACAACATCCTTCTCTGCAGAACCTTCCCCCTGCACAACCTCAGACACCTTCTCACTCATCTCCACAACATCCTTCCCTCGAGAACCTTCCTCCTGCACAACCTCAGACACCTTCTCACTCATCTCCACAACATCTTTCTCTGTAGAACCTCCCTCCTGCACAACCTCAGACACCTTCTCACTCATCTCCACAACATCCTTCTCTGCAGAACTTCCCTCCTGCACAACCTTAGACACCTTCTCACTCATCTCCACAACATCCTTCTCTGCAGAACTTCCCTCCTGCACAACCTCAGACACCTTCTCACTCATCTCCACAACATCCTTCCCTCCAGAACCTTCCTTCTGCACAACCTCAGACACCTTCTCACCCATTTCCACAACATCCTTCCCTCGAGACCCTCCCTCTTGCACAAGCTCAGACACCTTCTCACCCATCTCCACAACATCCTTCCCTCCAGAACCTTCCTTCTGCACAACCTCAGACACCTTCTCACCCATCTCCACAACATCCTTCTCTGCAGAACCTTCCCCCTGCACAACCTCAGACACCTTCTCACTCATCTCCACAACATCCTTCCCTCGAGAACCTTCCTCCTGCACAACCTCAGACACCTTCTCACTCATCTCCACAACATCTTTCTCTGTAGAACCTCCCTCCTGCACAACCTCAGACACCTTCTCACTCATCTCCACAACATCCTTCTCTGCAGAACTTCCCTCCTGCACAACCTTAGACACCTTCTCACTCATCTCCACAACATCCTTCTCTGCAGAACTTCCCTCCTGCACAACCTCAGACACCTTCTCACTCATCTCCACAACATCCTTCCCTCCAGAACCTTCCTTCTGCACAACCTCAGACACCTTCTCACCCATTTCCACAACATCCTTCCCTCGAGACCCTCCCTCTTGCACAACCTCAGACACCTTCTCACTCATCTCCACAACATCCTTCCCTCCAGAACCTTCCTTCTGCACAACCTCAGACACCTTCTCACCCATTTCCACAACATCCTTCCCTCGAGACCCTCCCTCTTGCACAACCTCAGACACCTTCTCACTCATCTCCACAACATCCTTATCTGCAGAACGTCCCTCTTGCACAAGCTCAGACACCTTCTCACCCATCTCCACAACATCCCTCCCTGCAGAAGCTCCCTCCTGAATGGCCTCAGACACCTTCTCACTCATCTCCACAACATCATTCCCTGCAGAACCTTCCTCCTGCACAACCTCAGACACCTTCTCACTCATCTCCACAACATCCTTCCCTGCAGAACCTTCCTCCTGCACAACCTCAGACACCTTCTCACTCATCTCCACAACATTCTTCTCTGCAGAACTTCCCTCCTGCACAACCTCAGACACCTTCTCACTCATCTCCACAACATCCTTCTCTGCAGAACTTCCCTCCTGTACAACCTCAGACACCTTCTCACTCATCTCCACAACATCCTTCCCTCGAGAACCTTCCTCCTGCACAACCTCAGACACCTTCTCACCCATTTCAACAACATCCTTCTCTGCAGAACCTTCCTCCTGCACCTCAGACACCTTCTCACTCATCTCCACAACATCCTTCTCTGCAGAACTTCCCTCCTGCACAACCTCAGACACCTTCTCACCCATCTCCACAACATCCTTCCCTGCAGAACCTTCCTCCTGCACAACCTCAGACACCTTCTCACTCATCTCCACAACATACTTCTGTCGAGAACCTCCCTCTTGCACCTCAGACACCTTCTCACCCATCTCCAAAACATCTTTCCCTGTTGAAGCTCCTGCCTGCAGAATCTCCGAGATCATCTCACCCATCTCCACAACATCCTTCTCTGTAGAACCTCCCTCCTGCACAACCTCAGACACCTTCTCACCCATCTCCACAACATCCCTCCCTGCAGAACCTCCCTCCTGAATGGCCTCAGTCACCTTCTCATTCATCTCCGCAATATCTCTCCCTCCTGAACCTCCCTCCTGAATGGCCTCAGACACCTTCTCACCCATCTCTACAACATCCTTCCCTGCAGAACCTCCCTCCTGCACAACCTCAGACACCTTCTCACCCATGTCCACAAGATCTTTCTCTGTAGAACCTTCCTCCTGCACGGCCTCAGACACCTTCTCACCCGTCTCCACAACATCCTTCCCTGCAGAACCTTCCTCCTTTATGGCCTCAGACACCTTCTCACTCATCTCCACAACATCCTTCCCTCGAGAACCTGCCTCCTGCACAACCTCAGACACCTTCTCACTCATCTCCAAAACATCTTTCCCTGTTGAAAGTCCTGCCTGCAGAATCTCAGAGATCATTTCACTCATCTCCACAACATCTTTCTCTGTAGAACCTCCCTCCTGCACAACCTCAGTCACCTTCTCACCCATCTCCACAACATCCCTCCCTGCAGAACCTCCCTCCTGAATGGCCTCGGCCACCTTCTCTTTCATCTCCACAATATCTGTCCCTCCTGAACCTCCCTCCTGAACGGCCTCAGACACCTTCTCACCCATCTCCACAAAATCCTTCCCTGCAGAACATCCCTCCTGAACGGTTTCAGACACCGTCTCACCTACAACATCCTTATCTGCAGAACCTCCCTCTTGCACAAGCTCAGAAACCTTCTCACCCATCTCCACAACATCCTTCCCTGCAGAACCTTCCTCCTGCACAACCTCAGACACCTTCTCACTCATCTCCACAACATCCTTCCATGCAGAATCTCCCACCTGCACAGCCACAGACACCATCTCACTCATCTCCACAACATCCTTCCCTCCAGACCCTCCTACCTGCACAGCCACAGATACCATCTCACCCATCTCCACAACATCTTTTCCTGCAGAACCTCCCACCTGCACAGCCACAGACACCATCTCACCCATCTCCACAACATCCTTCTCTGCAGAACTTCCCTCCTGCACAACCTCAGTCACCTTCTCATTCATCTCCACAATATCTCTCCCTGCAGAACCTCCCTCCTGCACAACCTCAGACACCTTCTCACCAATCTCCACAAGATCCTTCCCTGCAGATCCTCCCTCCTGAATGGCCCCAGACACCTTCTCACCCATCTCCACAAGATCCTTCCCTGCAGAACCTCCCTCCTGCACAACCTCAGGCACCTTCTCACCCACCACAATATCCTTCCCTTCAGACCCTCCCTCCTGCATGTCCTCAGACAACATCTCACCCACAACATCATTCCCTTGAGACCCTCCCTCCTGTATGGCCTCAGACACCGTCTCACCCACCACAACATCCTTCCCTTGAGACCCTCCCTCCTTCACGGTCTTCGATTTCTGCTGTCCCCGTGCTGCCAGGCTCCCTGTCACGTCCATCACACCCTCCTGCTCCTTGGGTGCCACTTCTGCACCAGATTCCATTGCCTTCCCTGTCTTCTTTCCATTGGGATCTCCTTCTGCCCTGTCACTCTCCTCGGGTGCAGATTCCCGCATCGCAAGGAGACCCTCCACCAGGAGCACAGCCACCGTGTCCTCCTTGGGCAGCAGATCTCCCACCCGTGCCACTTCTTCTTCTGCCTCTTTGGTGCGAGCTTCTCCTCCCTCAGCCACAGACTCTTCCTCCTCAAGTGCTTGTCTCTCCCCTTCCATCTGCCCTTCTCGTATCACTTGTTCTGCTGCTTTCTGCACATCAAGTGTTCTTGCTCTTTTGGCCGAGGAGGTTGCATCTGGTGCTGTCAGGAAACAATCAAACATTAGTTTTGCTGAGAACTGTGTTAGTGTTAATGCTGTTTACAAGGTTATCATTAAAGATGCGATCTCTCCCGAGCGATGAAGGGACAGCAGCATGGTGACGAGAAGAAAACTTGCTGTGCTGCTTCTCATCACCCACTGTGCTCTGGCTGTGCTGCCAGTGCTGTTCTTCTGGCATAACTCATTGAAGCAAAGACATTGGTGCATGACCAGTCTCCAGCTCCGATGGTCCTGCCTGTGCCCCCTCCTCCCTGACCCGCCTCTCTGGGAGCTCGGGTGTGTGAGCAAATAGCTGCAGGCTACAGTGACATTCAAACGTGCAGAAATAGGTGGTAAACTGCGCATGTGAAATAGGCACACACAGGAAGAATCCTCAGCTGCTCCTGCAGAATGGGGAACTGCTTCCCATGGGTGCTGTAATTACACCAGGGCAATAGCACACGATTCCCACCCGCTGGGAATCCGGTGCTCCAGGATGTGTCCCTGGGCTGGCACCCCAGCACCCTGCGCTGCTGCACTCATGTTCCATACAAACCTGGCAGGTTCCTATTCTTAAGGAGCTGAGAAGTTTTGTGCCACTGAAAGGAGGAAGGAGCAATGTCTTTCCCAAGCCACCCTCTCTCAAACTGAGCCTGTCTTGCCTCAGATCAGGAACAATGTGTTCATCATCAGAAACATAGATCCTTGTGGAGACCAACACACAAAGACCACTGGACTTGGAAATTAAATGTTATAGACAGTTGTTTGCTGTCAGATGAAGCAATCTTATCTGAGAAAGAATTACTGAGGGACAACTATTACTGACAGACCAGAGACGAGAATGAACCTCCAGCCTCCTGCATACACCTCCTGAATGAAAGACAACAAACATTAAGAGCCTATGTTCTTGGACTACATAAAGGAAGAAGATGATTAAAAGTCTCCCAGCTGACCATCAAAAACTTGGAATACCCTGGATGAAGGTACCAAAGTAGAAGACAGTGCCCAACCAGCACTTTAAAACAATATATATGACCTGTTCCGGCTGTTAGACACTTAGACGATGGAGGAAGGGAGTGGAAGAGCACAGTGCAGACTGAAGTTACTTTTAACCTCTGGTTTTCTGCTCTTGTCAGCCTCATCGCTACTGTGGAGTAGAATCTTACCATGTCCTGTCACTGTGGCTCACTGCAGCAGGGCGGCTTTAATGTACAATGTGCAAAGCTCTGCTGTCTCCAGCAGTAAACTGCCAGGGTGGCTGGACCAGAAATGTTCTCAGAGGGAACCACGATCAAGCTGAAATCTCCTCCCTGCCAATTATGCCGACTGCTAAGAGGGGAAAGCCTGGAGACCAAGTCTGCCATTCAGCTTCACTCCCAGTCTGTCACTCCCATCCTTTCCTTTCCCAAGGCAGCCCTGTGCCACCTGGAAGCAAAGGGAAGCTCACTAGATTCCTCCTTCCCCCAGCTGTTTCTTGACTGGCAGCCAGTTTTTCCATGGCCTGGATTCTTTACCTGGGACCATTGTAACTGCCAAAGAAAGCATTAATGATATATGAGTACAGAAGGCAGCTAGGCATCACCCCTTCGTACACAAGTGAGGAAAGAAAAGAGCACAAGGAGGGTGTGTAGCCTGGAAAGGAAAGGGTGAACACTTCTATAAGGAGACTTCAGATGAAGAAGATTTAATCCATGTCCTCGATGGACAGCTGACCTCACCTTCGCTGGCATCATGCTCTGCATGTGTTATGTGTTCTTCCTCATCCACATGGGAATCGCCAGGTTCAGGTTCGGAATTCACATGGTGACCATTTCCAATTGCCTTTGCCATTTCCTCCTGGGCTGGTTTGCAACCGTCAACAACTAGCACAAGGTTACAAGACAGCAAGCAAGAGAAACCATTAAAAAGCAAGAGGAGAGTAGAAGACACCCAGCCATCTCAGCTTGGCTCCAGAGCTGGAATGCTGGGGCAGGCCTGATCGGAGCCGTGTGAACCTTCACCAGCAGTAGGGTTTTAATTAAAATTACATAAAAGATTAAACTCAAAAGGAGACAACCATTCAAAATCCAAGGGAAGAGTCATGCAGGGGCTCCACTGAAGCCCACAGCAGCAACCTTGCACAACATTTCATGAACAGGGAGGTTGCTTTTCTCTGAGAGGGTCAACACTCAAGCAACAACATGAGTTTATAGACATAAAATCATCATTGGTTTATGAGTATGGTTTTAGAATTCTACATTAAGCTCCCAGCTGCAGTTCTGATGATTCCCCAATCCCTCAAACTAACACAAGTGACCAAAGACCTATGCTTAGCTACAACTAAGTGGGAATTATTCTCCTCTGTACATGCCATGATCCTTCACAGCCAAGCCACGCATTCAGCATTATTGTTAAGACTGTGCATCACTCCCACTCTTGCTTATGCCTTGCTGGATGATCATGCAGGTGGCTTTCAAGCTAGCAATGCTAAACAAGTTCTTTATGCTCCAGCTACATATACAGTCCAGTCCCTTTCGAATCTCTTCCAAGAGCTCTCCCTTCCAGCAGCGCAGGCTTCTCCCTTCAAGTTCTACCAGCTTTCTATATCTTTCCTTTCCTATTGCAGTTACTGGCTTAGTCTTTCACACAGATCACTTGCTAGTTTGCCACTGACATTGACTGGCAGCTAAAACCAAACCTTGCTTTTGGTTTTACTGCAGACTATGCCCACGAGGAACCACAGCCCTTCAGGTACATCTCTGCAATAGCTGCTGCTCTTGTTTGTGTTGTGACTGCCAGTGTCAGACCTGGGTAATCCCTGTTGCTGCCAGGATGGTGCCAGTGCTCGTATGATCCAAATATGGAACAACCAAGTCCTTGTCCGAAAGGGAGAAACTCCATCAATTGCTTGTACTTGAGGCTTAGGCCAAGCACAACCTTCAGGTCTTAGAGGAGACAATCGCAACATTTCAGATCTTATTACTGTATGTGACATGAGGGTGTACACTCGCCAGCTTCATCTACACAGCAGAAGTGCTGCAGAGACACTTGTTCCATGTTCCAGTTTCTAGATGTTTCTAGAAGACAAGTTCTTCTCCAGGCTCAGTGAGAATACAGACACTTTTCAGTATCTTCACCAATGATCATCCCAGAATCAGCCGATGGCATTTTAGTTAGACAAAATACTTCGTTCTAGAAAAGTGGGGCTTGAGCCAGCAAGAAAAGAAGATCTGAATCCTGACCTGGCCTTCTTTTAGAGAAACAGAGACTGAAACCCGTGTGCCAGCACACGGCACCCGCGTGTCCCTGGCTAGAACGTGCCTCACAGCCTAGGTAGGAGTGTGACATGCTATGATACCTTGACTTGCCAGCAGCACCTGGTTTTGATTTCTCTGAAAACAAAACCAGGGAGCCATGAGAACGAAGCTAATGCTGCCCCCACACAGGAACTGGCTGGCTTTGGGCCACTCTGCAGTGGAGCATGTCACAAAAGTACCCATAGCTTGGGGCTATGAGAAGGCAGCAGCAGTGAATCAGTCGTGCACATCCTGCTCCAGTCATTCAGAGCAGCCAAGAAGCTTTCTGCTCCAGGACACCCCTTGGCTGCCTCCCGCAGAGGTACAGGCAGCACATCGTCCCAGTGGGTGCTTTGTGGTGCGCATTTACTGCCCTGGCTCTAGGGCTGACTCACTGGCAGCCGCATGCTCT
Source organism: Strigops habroptila (assembly GCF_004027225.2). Taxonomy (NCBI): domain Eukaryota; kingdom Metazoa; phylum Chordata; class Aves; order Psittaciformes; family Psittacidae; genus Strigops; species Strigops habroptila. The sequence goes on from NC_044284.2 coordinate 63,168,008, forward strand.
GCAGTTACTGCCTGTGCAGCCTCTGCCAATGGGAGCTGACATGTCAGAGCTCAGGGCCCTGGCAGGATGACAAATGCTGCTCACAGCAGTTCTCTCTCTTGGGATCAGCAGTTCCTTGTCACAAGGAGTGCAGCAGGACCAGAAAACACACAGCAGGGGCTGTTGCAGGTATGTCTGTGCTTCTGACAGAGATGTCACACCACCGGCACTGACCTGCCCAGGCTCAGCCCTCCATGGAGCCGCCCAGAGGAGCGCTTTGCACCTTTTGCTTCCTTCAGCACATCCAGTTTTCTCTGGTGAACTCCTTCTGCACTGTTAATGACAGCACCGGCTGGGAGAAACCCTGTCATGAGCAGAGCACGATGGGTCTCACAGGGGCAAAGCCAGAACAGTGCCGTACCCATCGCATCTCAATGCAGGCTGATGGGAATGACCAGTCCCACAGGGAAGTTCATGTGAAAAAATCAGGGAGGCCCAAGAACAGACCGAGAACCAGTTCTGCACTCCCAGTAAAGGACTGAGCTCTTTTGAATCCAGTGTCTCTGGGGGCTTCTAGCCTCAGCCTCTTGCAGCGCTGTAGTGGTGGGAGTTGTAACCATCAGGCATTTCATAGCATCATAGAATCCCAGACTGGTTTGGGGTGGAAGGGACCTTAAAGCTCATCCAGTCCCAACCCCTGCCACGGGCAGGGACACCTTCCACTAGAGCAGGTTGCTCCAAGCCCCTGTGTCCAACCTGGCCTTGAACACTGCCAGGGATGGGGCAGCTACAGCTTCTTCTGCCAGTGCCTCAGCACCCTCATTAGACCTCCTTAAATTTCACATTAGAATCTTTATCATGGCAGCAACTGTGCAAAGTGCCTGGGATAAGCCAGAATTCCCATATAGCCTTTGTTACCCCACAGTGTTTCTTTAGCAGGCCCATTATACCTCAAAAAGTGTATTATCTTTTTCTTTCACTGCTCTCCACACAGTTTCTTGGCAACTCTTTATTTGCTATAAAATTTACCTGGACAACCTTCATGTAGACAGGGAAAAATCTGCCTGCAACTTAGGAAGATGTTCCTATCTGTAATTGTCACGAGTCAATGATTTTTCTTGTCCTCCCTTGATCTGCACTGTCCCTGAGTCTCAGGTAGTCTCCTGGCAGCAGAGATGATGCAGGACTTGACTGAGAAGTGAATTCCGTTACCTGCACAGCATTCAGACTATCTGTATGTGATAGAGGATTTCTGTTCAAACCTAGAGCCGTGGAACCACGTGTGCTGGATCTGGGCACACAGGAATTCATGCTACCAAAGAACAACGCTGTTCTCTTGGGCTAACTCAGTGCCAAATTACCAGCCTGGCACATCCAATGGGTCTTTCCTTGGTTTTCTACTACACCACAACATTCTATACTCCAGGTTTTAAAGTTCCTTCTCCTCCTGAGCACATCTCAGCCTAGTGGCGAAGGTGCTGAGGTGGAAGTTTCTTTCCCACAAGGGAAGATAAGGGTTCCAGAAGCAAACTTCTTTGAAGAGTTCAGCACTCTTCAGTAGCTATTATATTACTGTCACTGTCTCAATTCTGAATGTATAAGCAAAGCAATAGCAATGCACAAAACAAAGTAACCCAGCAGCAACAGACTTGCAAAGCATTAAGCACCAGCATTCAAATTGTTTATTCCACACACAGCTATCTTGGATGCACTGCTGTAATCAGAAAGCCATAGAAACAGAACCAAAACCTGCTACTGACATAAAGGAAAAGCATTCTACATTCCACTGCAAACCCAGCCCACAGAAAGACACCTGGAGATTCCATCTACCATGGTCTGTGGCTGTCCCTATGTCAGCGACAGTGCAGACGCTGTTCTGCCTGATTTAACCGCATCCAAGACATTTCCCCATGACCCGGGTGACATTGCAAAGCTAATATTTTTCCTTATTCCCCAGATATGATAATGCAAACCTTGCTTCATGTGGCCAACCTTTCATTAAGTGCCCATGAAGTTACCCAGGAAGGTAGGGTTGAAACTGCACCATGTCCATTTTGTCAACAGTAGAAACGAGGTGTCACAACTGATTGATTTGCTCCTTGTCAACAAGCCTGTGCCAGAGTGAAGCAACACAACCGTGGATCAACTGACATAGTTCTGACTTTCACCTGCTGCATCATGATTCCCAGGGTAATTTTTAGTGGGTTTTTTTGAATCTAGTATTTTGACATTTGTCCTGGGTTCAGCTATAGCAGTCATTTCTCTCCTTCTTAGTAGCTGGTGCAGTGCTGTGGTTTTTAACTTTCAGCCTGGGAACGATGCTGATAACACTGATGTTTTTAGTTGTTGCTAAGTAATGTTTATTCCAACCAAGGACTTTCTCAGTCTCATGCTTTGCCAGGGAGGAGGGGAAGCCGGGAGGAAGCAGAGACAGGACACCTGACCCAAACTAGCCAAAGGGGTATTCCATACCACAGCACGTCATGCCCAGTATATAAACCGGGGGGAGTTACCCGGAAGGCCCAGATCACTGCTCGGGTCGGGCTGGGTGTCGGTCGGCGGGTGGTGAGCAATTGTATCCTCTCCCCTTGTTATTTCACTAATCGTTATTATCACTGGTGGTAGCAGTAGTGGTTTGTATTATACCTTAGTTGCGGGACTGCTCTTATCTCAACCCGTGGGAGTTACATTCTTCCGATTCTCCTCCCCATCCCTCCGGGAGCGGGGGGAGGAAGAAGGTGGGGAGTGAGCGAGCGGCTGCGTGGTTCCGAGTTACCGGCTGGGCTCAAACCATGACAACATTACAAACTGTCTGGCATACAGATTGTCCCATAGGCAATAAATCATGTTTGGATTTCATAATGATTGCATGCTATGTGAAATCAAACTGGAGTGAAAAAGAACGGCAAAAGCCTTACATTGGCAACACTAGAAAAGAAACAATAAACCAGGTAACATTCTGGGTGGTTATTTAGCTCACAGCAGCACAGAGCACTGTAGAAGCTTGAAAACAGTTCAGCAGTGGCATTCCCCATGCTGCACCATGATAGAGTACAAAGGCAAACACAGCAACCCTTGCATGCACCAGTCACTCACAGTTGTGCCCAGGGACTGTACTCACCCCCTCCTTTGTCACTGTGAGGAGCCTCGTCATTGCTGTCCTCCACTTCTGTCACACTGCTTTCCAAAGGCACTAGAAGACCTTCCTCCCCATCACCTCTCCTGGTACTGGTGTTCTTCTCCCCATCTTCCACTGTGTCACTTTGGACTGACCAAGCCTGGTCGAGTTCCCTGTTAACTTCAGGACTTTGATGCTGTACTGCTGTTGTATTTTCATGAAAAGTGTCTCCCCTCGCTGTTAGATCTTCTGGTTTTGCCTTTTCTGCTTTGTCTATTCCTTCCTTTTCAAGTAGAGAAGTTTCCTGATTTTCCTCCACTCTGAGCAGTTTATTCTCCCCATTCTCATTTCCACACTGTGCATGTGCTGTGTTGTCAGATGCCCTTTCACCATTATACTCCTCTTTGCCCTCAACATTGCCTTTCACTGTTTCAGCACAAGAGTCATCTTCACTGCTGTACTGGGTGCTGACGGATGAGAGAGGGTGCACAGGCCTCCCACCTAGAAACAGCAAACAGAACTTTGGTGTAGCATTTATCACTACATCTGCCTTCACTGGCCACTAGTTCCCTTTGCTGTGCACAAAGGGCCAGACACTCATCTGGTATCAGCCTCTGAATCACACGATCTGAGGATATTGTGACAAAACCGCAGTAAGCGAATGGAAGAACATTGCCCAGATGTATCAAAGGGTTAAAGTCAAAGCTATTTAACATATTTTTTCTGACAATGGAAATGAACCAGATTAGCTCCATCAATCCCACAGAAATACACTTCCAAAAGCACCTCTAAAATGTGGTTCAGACAGGTTTTAGAATAGGTTCTTGAGCTCCATCTGATGAAAGACTTCATCCATAGCAACAGCCCTTTAGTGCCCTCCTGTCAACTCAGTGAATACAATGAAGATCTCCAAAATCACGTGCAAACCATTCGAGCTGAACTGGAGGTGAAGTTCACTGTCTCCTCTAAAAACCTACAGGTTATGAAATTCATAAATGGAAAATTTGAGGGGGGGGAAAGGAAAATAAAGCAGTAATTCTTCACCTAGCATTCAGTGGAAGAGTAGAACTGCTGCCACAAGTATTGCAGGTGTCCGGAGTTCACAGGGGTTCAGGCAGAGACTGGGCAAACTCAAGGAGGAAAAGCCCAGTTAGGGCTAATCAGTAAAAGGGACCACCCCTGAGAGGTGCTGCTGACAGGGGTGGGAACACACACTGGGAAACAGCACAGGACTCTCACCCTGCTCTTACACTTTTCCCAGGCACGTGCTGCTGGCCACAAGCCAGAGGCAGAGTTTGGACCCTGGTCTGTCCCTGTTGAGCTCTTCCCAGAGCGCAGGATCCAACCTGTGCTGCAGTACTTCTCCCTGCAGCCATCACCTCCCAGCAGCCTCCTCTTCATCCTCCTCCTTGGCTCTGAGGAAGGCTCTTGCCACTTGTGTTTTAAATTTCCTGCTCTAGTGGAAGGTGTCCCTGCCCGGGGCAGGGGGATGGGCCTGGGTGAGCTTTAAGGCCCCTTCAACCCAAACCAGTCTGTGATTCTATGAGAATTCCTTCTCTAACTGGGGCTTCTGCTCATGCACTATCCATATGCCAGAACCGCATTCCACATGGAACAGCATGTGCAGAAAACATGTTGCACAAAGATACCTTACAGCCACAGCTTAAAGATCTTGCTTGGATAACCACTCCTCCAGCACCAGGAAACTCAGGGGCTGAGGAAGGCAGTTCCTGTACAGATGTTTCTCCTGAGACAACATATTAATTTCTGTCTGTCACAATTAGGCGCATCAGGGAAGTGGCAATTCAGGTAAGTGGAGAAGAGGTGGGTATTAGAGAGGTTTATGGATTCAGTTATAGAAGAAAAACTCTGTAGGATTTAGGAAAACGACGGCTCCAGCAGGGAATGGGCTGTCTTGGAGAACTCGTAAGAAGGGAAAAGAACTGCTTAAGGCTATGTGAAAAGGCAGAACCAAAACCAAAGGAGTTAAAGAAAAATCCTTTTTAACGATGAATATCCAGGAAAAGCTTCCACTGTTGAGACCTACGAGGCACTTCCATATGCCCAAAAATGGAATTACAAGTTGCTACTAAAGTTGCTTGAAATATTTCCACGTATACTATTTTCAGAGAGCAAGGGTCCTTCATCCAAACAGAAAGGTCTTCTTGTCCTCAGAATCACCAAGGAATCCTTAGCTTTTTATAAATGTATTAGTACAGCTCAGCTGGGAAAAGCCCACAAATTTTTTAGCCCATCTCTCCATCTCTTCTGATCAGTGGTAGAAAACAACAGTAGAAAGATTTCATTACAAGGGGGAAATATAAAAAAATCAACAGATAGGAAAGAGGGATGAAAACTCTCGGGATTTGTGTTCAGGGTATCATTGCCCAGAGAGGCTAAGGAAAACAATGCAAAAAGCTTCTTTTCTTTAAAGAATCTGGATAAAACTAGATAAGGACTCAATGCCACCAGGTAACAGCAAATAGACCTCTGCGAGATGATGAACCTTTCCTACACTATTCAGAAGGAAACACCCTGCACCAGTTTGGGTTCCACTCTTTACTGGCTGTAACACATTCTGTGCAAGCACCAAGGAGTAGACACCAACTGGTTTCTGAATACTTCTACCACCCTGAGCACAGAAACCTCTTTGAATATTAATCACTTCACCCAGAACAAAAGATCATCCCGACCTTCAAACTTAAATGCAAAGTTCCTAGAAATCCAAAGCTCTACTGATCTGAAATGTCACCCAAAGCTAGCGGTGACCTTAAACCATCCGTATCTGATGTTACAGTCTACCTTTTACCAGTAGTAAATAAGGACTGAGGAACTCCCTTCAAGCTTCCTGTCCCAAGAAGACAAATGTTAGAAGCACTGCTCCTCTTGTTGACAGACATTTACATCCATGGGGAGCAGTCACACAGCTCAGAGCATGGAACAGATCCATTCACAACATAACATAAAGGCTCTTCCACCAGTATCCCTAGCTCCTAATCCATGCCTCTCCCATTATTTATTGTACTGGCATGTTTAGACTGCTAAAAGCCCCTCTGGCTCCCCATCCATTACTTGGTAACTGCTCCTTATGCAAAATACCAAATGCCAAGTTAGAGTATTACCTGTCTCTTCCTACAGCCTCAGCGAACACAACAGGGATAATGAGGTAAGGGCAGCTCCTCTGCCCCCTTTCTCCAAAAGTGACAGTGGAAGCAGAGAGCTCAATTGTACTGACTGTTCATGGATCACAAGTGATCAGTGGCTGATTATCAGAGAACAAAAATCAAGATTCTCTTTGACCACAGCAATGATTTTATAAACCAGGATGTTTCAAACCCGATTTCAATTCCTGCTGGATTTTATACTTCCTCTAAAAAGCCTGGATCTTTCTTGCAGCTGCAACCTTGTCACAAGCAGCTGGACTACCTCTGCTTAACTCACCTACATACAAACGTGAAAGCAGTGTTTCCATTTACCTTGAGAAACAGTGCTCACTTGCCCAAGTGTTTAGAGCTAATTTGCTGACTGGCTCCATCTCCATTTTTCAGTAGTTCAGCAAAGCTTGCTGTGAGCTGGCACACACACCCCCTGCCACTGGGTTTGGCTGTATGTCAGTGACAGAAGGTAGAATTAGTAAGAGATAAAATAGTTATCTTTTACCAATTCCATAGGAACCGCATGGGTTTTCCCATCAACAGATGTACTGGATATACATCAGGTCGGCTTCTCCAAGCCTCATTATGAAAAACACTAACCTTGTTCATCATCCTCAGAGTCGCTGTCAGAATATCCACCACTTCCATCCTCCTCACTGTCAGAGGCCTGCAGCACTTTCTGTGATGAGGTTTTGCTCTCATTTTCATAGTCTAAATTATGTTTTTTATCATCCGAGGATGACTTTGACATTCCATGCATTTGATCATCTGTCTGTCCCTCTTCATTAACTTCTTCATCTGCTTCAAAATCTTCATCATACTCTGAAATAAAAGAATCACACTGTGAGACAGGAAAGAACTTCACAACTAATAAAGTTCTTTTCAAGCAGACAGAACTTCATTAATCCCCCTTTGCCTTCGCTCAGTCCTTTTAAAGACATGAGAAAATCTAAGGCCACAGATGGGAATCGTAAAAGCACATTATCATAAAAAAGCATCATGTTCTGCATAGGTAGAGCAGCAAAAGTGCAGTAAAGCTACTGAATGATGTACCAAGTATGATTAATACATTAAACCCAAAACAAACACATTCATTAGCCACTGGGAGGGCTGGGAAAATTAAGGGCTGGGCAAACTCAGAAATAGAATGCAAGACAGTCTCCTTACAGGAGAGAAACCTGTGACAAAAAAAGAACACAAGCACTAGAGAAAGCTGGAGAAGGGTAACACATTGTAGTGTCCAGGAAGGTGATCGTGGATTGACATGGCTAGTTAGCAAAGAAGCTAACTAGATGAATTCATTAAATCCAGCCAAAGGGTGCTGCAGAGGAACAACCTGTGTCGCACTGTTCTAACACACTCCTGCAGGTCCCAGGTGAAGTCCAAGAACAGATGAAGCTTAGGGCAGTTTTGCACCAGCAGGTCTGGGTTTCATCCCAGGCTACCAGCCTGAGGTGTAACACCTGATAGATACCTTCACTCAGGTCTATAGGCAAGGCCTGTCTTCATGCACCTGTACTGGAGAGCCCTTCCCGTTCCAGCCCAGGCTGTGCTGTTGGAATGCACAGAGATGTGTGATGCCATTGAAATCCAGGAATGCCACTGCTGCCACCAGCTCACTGCATGCAGCAGGGGCCCAGACAGCGCAGGAGTGCTGCAGTGCTGCCACTGGCTGTCCCTCCGGCCACGCAGCCTCACCCTGCAGAGCTTATTGCTCACTGCTCTTGTTCCATCAGAGCTTTTCAGTGCTGGAGTAACAGAATGTTGAGGACAAAAATGAAGAGTATCTGATGCAGAACCAATCAGCCAAATAAACTATTGCCCAGGCAATGAGAATTACGGGAACAACATTTATTCTCTGTGTTAAAAATCAGTTGAGATTCCACCTGCCTGGTTGGGAGCGAGGTCTCCGCAGGTAACTGTCAGAAAGGCGCCTGCCTCCTGAGGGAGAAAGGCTCGATTAATCACACACTTCCACAGGAAATAACGAGGATGCTGCGCAGCAGCACTGCAGTGGGAGCAGGAAAGGCGAGAGGTGAGCTGCAGAGCTGGAGAAGAGGGGATGGGCTGCTGGAGGCTGGGGCTGGTGTCGCAGTGCCTGGGGCAGCACAGGAGAGAAAGGGCTGGAAGAGCCCTGGTGAACAAGGCGCTGCGCTCCCCTGCCCAGGGCAGGAGGAAGACCAAACGGTTTCCGCTGGAGCTCCATCGTGCTGACACTGCTGCTCTGCCCCAGCACTCGCCCTCCTCCCTCCACAGCCCATCCGCACCAGCAGCAGGAGGCTCTCCCACCTCCTGCCGCCGGGGCCACCGTCTCCTCTCCATTCACCGATGTCCCGTACCCCTTCAGAGCTCACCCAGCCCAAGCCCTCTTTTCCACTCCACGTGTCCTCCACTAGCTGCCACCTCCTCCCTCACCGTGCCCCACGTTCCTCCTGCTTTCTCATCCACCTCAGGCTTCCGTTTCAGCCCCTCAGACCCTCCTTACCCACCTTCCTGGCTCTGCAAAACCCTCTCGTCCTGGTGCTTGGCCAAAAGGAACCCCACTAGTTTTATTGGCCAGACACGGGCATCACCACTTTTCTCACACATAAGGCATCCTAAGAGAGGATGCCTCAGGCAAAGTTGGAGGCCCACAGCCTCACGCCTTCTCCAGAGTCACCCATTTTTCACCCCCTGCTTGTGTCTTGGAATACTGTACCATTTTTAATGGTGTCTTCCTGACTGTCTTCGCTCTTACGATCAGCTGGCTTTTTCATTTCTTGTTTTCCATACTCCTGTTTGGTCTTCATTTCATCCTTAGCAGTTTCCACACTTGCTTCATGACTTGGCAGGATGACTAACACTGAATTTCTTCTTGATTTCTGCTCAACACTGCTTTTGCTTGGCTCACTGCATGCTCCACCTCCCCAGAAACCCACATGCTTTTCCTCATGGTCCTCCTTTACCTTCCTCTTGGGAGGGGATGGCTTTTTGTCCAGACCCATTGCAATGATGCACCTATAAAAAACCAAGAAGTATCACGCTTTTCTTTCTGTGAAGAATGGAAGGGCAGCAGATGCAGTGAGCTGTTCAGCCATTACCAACAGTGAAACCTGCTACCTCTGTGCCCCTGCACTGCCCCTTACACAACAGAGGTAACGACTCACTTGGAGAAGCACCCTGAAACCCTCAGGAGCTCCACTTACACAGATGCAGTCCTTCTCGAAAGAGAAGACAACTAAAGTATAAGCAGATTAAAGTCAAAATATAAGTGTCCATTGATTTCAAGCTACACCAAGTACAAAGATAGATAGAACCACTGGGAAAGGCAGACAAGCTCCAAGTCAGATGTGTGCTGGCTCCAGATCCTGCTGTAACACTCATAAAGCGGGAACTCAGTAAAGTGGGAACTCAGGTTTTGTGGATAAGACTGTGTTTGGGGTTTTTTATTTGTCTGCTGGGTCTAACACCTGCGGAGATTGAAACTGAGTTATTTGCAGTTTCTGTTCTGTTTTTCCTACCTAACAGCAACCCAAATAGCTGGAAAACAAAGCATTTTGGATGACCTGTTGAGACTGCTCCTCCTGTATAAAATGGAGTGACAGCCTCTGTGTCTTATGGTTAGGAGGCTCATTCAAGAGACCAGAGTCCCTAATCCTAATTAATGTCAACTGCAGACACCAAGAGCCACCCTACAGCACCCATGGGTGCCAGGACATTGTGCTGTATGTAGTACAGAGACTCAAATCAACAAGCAGAGGATGAAGCTGAAACTGGAAATTTCACTGTAGCTAATCACAAGTCTCTCTGGAAAACCATGTTTTCCTCACAGACAACTGTGTCTTAGAACCATTTTTGTTTCCTTTCCCTGATTGCCATTCCACTCACATTCCAGCTGTTTATGAACTACTGTGAGACATCCTACAGTCATCCAGTCCAGAAATGTTTTAGTTCTGAGTGAGGGCATAAAATGTAAACCTGACGATTTCTGGAGGGTCCTACCTTGTAGTTATTCATTCCTGTATTTTGCTCAGGGACTGAAGCACTTCTGCTGGACCTAGGCCAGCACAAAACTCCCAGTGCAAGGACCACACCATCAGTGTAGAAATCACTGCGGTGTCACCTCTTTGTGAACCAAAGCCTGAACCCAACAAGGCAGATGAGCTGGGATCTTTGCTGAGAATCAGAGTGGGTACCAAATGTGTGGATGTGGTGTCATATTTGAAGCAGAAACAAATACAAGGGCATTTGATCTGAAGGAGATGTAAAAATAGTTGTCATGTACAGGGAGAATCTGGTTAATGAAGGTGGGTTTTAGTCACCAGATAGGGTTGGCTGGACAGACAAGAGACAGGAAAACAGAGATATCACTAAGAATAAGAGGGGAGGTGGGACAGGAAATGGGGGCAACTCAGGAGGAAACTATCCAATTCCTGGAGACTACATTAATTCAGAAAACTCACCTCAAATCTTTCCAGAAATCAGACAGAAATGGAGATTTGGGCATTTCCTGAGCTCTGGAGCCACCACATCTGTTCTGAACTCAGGTTATTTTCACTGCTTTGAACATACTAGGTAATACATTTACACAAATCATGTTCAGTGTTAGACTGGAGTAAAAAAAATATGGTACAATAGAGAAGGCTTGAGGCTGTGCTGACTGACAAGCTGACAGACCCAGTGCAGCCACTGCCCACTGCTCTGTGTGCTCTACAGGGTGACTGCACAGAGGCAGCTGGCTTTGATAACATCCTGGGCCGTGAGTCTCTGAGGAATAAGCTCCATTCTGCACATTTCAAGGGGCACTGAGAAACAGACCAGGTTCTACAGAGCTCTGAGGTGCCAGAGAAATGGAAAAAAACCGGAGGAAACAAGTGACAAACTCTCTAAAACTGGGGCTGCTGAGTCCTTGTGAGCAAAGTGCATTTATCTCCATACCTGTAGCAAGGAGATGCTCCCTCCACATGGAGAAACGCGAAGAATCCATGTTTGCCTCCCAGCCTGGAACACTTCTGATGCTTGTACTCACAGCAGCAGCTCAACCTGTCCACTTGTATCCCATTGAGAAAAAAGGTGAGGCTGAATGGGAAACCATGGTGCCTCTTTGAGATGAACTGAAAGGTCTCTGCAATCACAGAAAGGGTTCAGAGAAAAAGGTTGTGCTATACTGGGACTTACTTAGATAGGGCTTGGAGCAACCTGCTCTAGTGGAAGGTGTCCTGCCCGTGGCAGAGGATTGGAACTGGATGAGCTTTAAGGTCCCTTCCAACTCAAACCAGTCTGGGATTCTATAACACTGTCAGTATTGCAATGGTTGTATCTCACCTGCATCACCACTAAAGCACACAGCCTCCTGAGGTCAGGTACACGGGTTCTCAGCTGCATTAAGTAGTTGATAAAACTCTACCTCCTCCTTACACAACAGCCTTGTCTCTTTCCAACCCAGAGAATCAAGCTGGACACAAGCTGGGACAAGCAAATACATCCCAGTTTGGCCACTCACTGCTACAGTGGAACAGAGACCAGAGCTCCCGCCTCAAAAAAAGTGAACTCTTGACTTAGGAGGGTGCACATTATGCACAGAATGATCAGGATTCACAGAGCCATAAAATCATGAAATGGTTTGTGTTGGAAGGGACCATAAATCTCATCCAGTTCCAACCCCGTGCCACGGGCAGGGACACCTCCCACTAGCTCTCTGTCCTGTCTCCACAGCAGAGGTGCCCCATCGATGCACCATCTTCCACACCCAGTGAAAGTGCAAACACAGGCACAGGGGGTTCTGTAGCTGGAATGAGGGGTACAATCTGTGGAATCACTCTTCCCTGTAGGTGAAAATCTCCCAGCCATTTCCTCTTTCCAATTTCCCACAACACAAGTCACCTTCTTTTGGTGTGATGGAACTGCACTCACATAGAAGAGGTGGGAATTGGTCTCCCACTATGTACTTTTCCTTGTGGAATAATAAGCAACATCCACTGACGTTTCACAGCAAGTCAGAAACAGATAACCCCTCTTTAAGGGCAGTTCACTGCTATAACTACTTTATTAACAGTACATCTTTGTACAAAAATAATCTAAGCTAGAGCATTTTACATCAGTTCTCTAAATTCCTTCACCATAATTTGCAAAAGTAACCTCAGTCTCAATCATGAAACAGTAGATCCAGATGTAGTGTGGAGGCAGATGGTATAAAACCCCCTGGAAGCATAGATCTTGACTGAGCTCAGCTGAAATCAGTTTGATACTACATCATCAGTATTCTAGCCCCCCAAAAAAAGACATTGCCAGCGTCAATACGAGCAGCCTGATTGTCCATCCTTACCTCCTTCCAGCAGCCTGCCTTTGTAGACACAGAGGTTCTCTCCTCCACAATGCTGCTGATAGACTTTGATTTCATCCCTGTAGTCAGCATCATCATGAGATAGACGCACGCTTTTTCCCAGGAAGATCATGGTAACAAGGGCGTTGCTGCGCGGCGAGGACCTGGGCAACCCTCCAGCGGTCTGCAGCGGGAAGGACACAGAGGGTGCATCAGCCTCCGGCTCTGACACAGGTGAGCACAGAGGTGTACGTGCCACATACACGGGAGGCTTCCCGTCTGCAACACAGGCCTTGAGCTGCTTCAACTGGGAAGTGCTTGGTAATGTGCTGAAGGGCAGCAAAATGTTTTGAACTGAAAATCCATTGCATTGAGTTGCCCAAAACGTCAGGACCATGTTTCATGACCTACATTGTCCCTCCCAGTCCTGGGTTCCGACAATTGCCTTTACACGAATCAAAACTGTCTGGAGATATAGTGTAACAGATGAAGTTTTCGTACACGGAAGGCATTTCCTATATCCCTCTGAAGTTCTGGCACCAGATACAAAGAGCAGAAGCAGACTGACTAAAATGGAAGGGTTAAGTAAGAGTTCCTACAGGTTTTTGTTCAAGCACCTTTTTACCCTTCCACTGGTCAAAAACACCGAACGTTCTAGTAGAGAGAGGTGGGTGGCAGTTAGATATTTTAATAGCTATAAATTCTCTTTCTTTCAAAAATTCAGTGAATATTTATGCAAACTAGTTACACACATCTTTCAGCATTGGGCAAATACACCAGTAAGGAAGGTAATATGCCTCTACATGAACAGAAAAGCAGTCAGAGATGACTTACCTTTGTTGGAAGTTGCTCTGCATCACTGGGTGCAGCAGTGAGATGAAATCGTCTCCCTTTGGGCATCCCATTCCCCTCTGAGTTTGGGCCCCTGTTCTGCAGGCGAGGCGGCGGCACTGGCATCACATAGTTGTTGATGGCAGGGAGCTGATATGGGGATACACCAGTCACATACTCCACTGAATTCAGAAGTCTCAGCCCAGTCCTCTCCTGCTGCAAAACATTTAACCAGGTTAAACAGGTACCGAGCATAGTGAACCAACCATGCTCCGATGCTCTTTACATTTAGTAACACACACCCTTCTAGAACAATTCTTTCACTTGGTGCCTGCAGTTTTGTTCATGAAAACATTTCTGTGCTAAAACCCTTCCTTCTAATTTGCAAAGCAACAGGCAGACAGCTTGAAAAGGTCACCCTCAGATATACATATATATGATATGTATCTGGTTGAAGATGTCCCTGCTTTTTGCAGGGGGTTGGACTAGATGTCCTTTGAAGGTCACTTCTAACCCAAACTATTCTACGGTTCTGTGATTATATAACATCATCCTATGATGAGATAGATATATCTATAACATCGTAAACCATGTACTGCTTGTAACCATGCAGAGTCCTGCCCACAAGCAGGCAGAAGACTGCGCAACTCCACAGCACTGCAGCGTTCTCTCAGCACCCAAATTCCAAAGTAGCCAGAATCTTCCAGCAGTAACATCGTTTGGCATCAATTATACAAGATGTGGTTCAAAACGCGCCTTTCCCACCTGTGGTGGACGTTTAGCCCTCTTTCAAGATGAAATGCAAACAGAGGACCAGGGCCCTGAGAGGCAAGACATCTCCAGTGCAAGCGCTGCATGCTCTGGATCTGAGCTCTGTATCATCTTCAGAATCCATGACTGACTCAGCTGTACTGTCAGTAGTGGGCACTAAAGAAACTGCTTAAATCACCCATAATTTGAGTACACAGAGATAGTACTGTGTACCCAAACAAATTCTTGCAGAAAGGATCATGACCACCACAATACAGAGCAAATGCACAGCAGAAGCGAGCTATTCATACAGTGTCTGCCAGTCAATGGCTCCAGGTCACAGGTACCTTCCAAAGCCCTCCAGTCCCACAGAACCCCTAACACAAAGCTAACTACAGAATGTTTTTCTAGAACAGAAGACAAGGCCAAATCTCAGCTGAAAGTAACTGTGTGCACATCGAGATCTTATTTGGCTACTCCAACATGCTCTCATTCTCTAGACCCACTCGTGTCCTTGGGAGGAGGAATGGCAAAAAAAAGAAAGGATTTTTTTGCTACTTTGCAGCTGTAGATGAGGGTGAAAACTTGTAAGATTGTGTGAAAATATTCCTGAGTCACTAGTGTTAACCAGGTGCCTCCCTCTCTACGTAACAAAAAGTCTATGTAGAGGGAGAAAATTTTGCATGCAGAGATTTTATGCTATAAAAAGATAAGTCACCACATTTTTCCTCACTGTGATCAAGAACAGTGAGGAAAAGTAAGGCATTAGGCCAGTAAAACAATGTCTTGAAAACTAAGGGGAGGCTAAAAAGGAGGGTTTAAATGCAAGCTGATTGCCATTTGGAAGGCACGTTGCCTGCAGTAGAATTACAGTACCAAAGCAGTATTATAAAGCTGTCCCCAGCATTAGATCATTTTCAGAATGAAATGTGGCCTCACCCCAGTGGCAAACTGCTGGTCATATCCTGAAACATGGCACTTCTGGTTAGAGCTTGAAGTCTTTGTTAGAGACACCACTGTAGCACCGTTGCGGAGCGGCTGGAGGCGAGGGGGTTGCTGCATGTTTCCTGGAGCTGTATTGGGTCGCCGCGAAGTCTGGAGAAGGAAGAAGTAAACAGCCATGAAATCTCAGTGCAGTTTCCAGTGCACAGCAGCAGCAAAGAGCGAAAACCAAGAAAGCACCAATCAAGAGCTTGGGACGGGATGAGTGACTCTCAAGTACCTTCAGGAAATTACCTTTTCTAGGCTGTGCCCAAAGAGCTAGACCCCTTCAGACATACAATCATAGAATCATAGAATTGTAAGGGCTGGAAACGACCTTAAGATCATCTAGTTCCAACCCCCCTGCCATGGGCAGGGACATCTCTGAGCATTCAAAAACTGGATCATCCAAATTAACTCTTGGCCATAAACACAGGGTTTGCTACTGGCTCTTCACAGTGCAGCCCTGAAGCAAACATGAGCTCACAGAAGCTGTAGCAGTGTGCCTATTTCAGTGACTTCAGCACATGGACACTGACAGAATGCATGACACAAGCATGCCTGGGTTTGGTCAACATTCAGCATTTTTCTGGCTTTTTTATTCCATCTCTTCCCTGTATACCCTTCAGAATACCGAGATCAAATGCTATAACTGAAATGCTGTTTGGCTGAGTTAACTCACCATCCTAGAAAAGTCAGGCTCCATGGACTGGTGATGAGGAAGAGGAGGATGTCCACCACTGCAATCACAGTGTCCAGGTGCCCTCTGTGTGGAGAGGGGAAGGTCAGTCAGGACTGAAAACCTCTCTTCAGTGTGCATCAATTATTATTGAAAAGGAGAACCAGTTAAAACTGAACTATGTCTTTCACCTTTCACCTTAGACTTCAGTATCATTATATTTCAAGGGTACATCAACATTCCTTCTCTGCCCCTTAACAGACAGCAAGAGGCTTTTGAGCCAGAGCTCCAAAGCACTGCCTTCTGGAGCAAGCTTTAGTCTTACTTCACTCCTTCAGCTCTGTTTTCTGAAAGACTCCCATTGCTTTCAGGATCTTACACCATGTGTAAACTTCCCCACAGCCAACCATTCATTGACAACACTTGGAAGTACTGACACTGGCCTGACCTAGGGTGGCAAGGCACATAAAAGGGAAAGATTAAAGCAGATTTATCACAAAGCAAAGCTATTTTTTTCCAAGGTTCTGATGTTCCATTCCTGCAACATCAGCTTCTTGAGATTCCTCTTTAATGGCACAATCTTGCAAAGAGGAAATCAGCCTCAAGCGGTGAAGAATGAGGCCCTAATCTGGAACAACCAGGACAGTCAGTGCTCTAGAAGCAGCACAGATGCCCCAGGTATACCTGCACACTTCCAACTGCGTGTACCTATAGCACATGGAGCAGTGGGAAAACTCACCAGTTGTGAGTGACCAGCTGGTTCTCCAGCCACCAAAGGATGGAGCCCATAATGATATCTTGGAGCAAGTGGTGGGTGCGGGGAGTGCATAGGGCTGGCGCCTTCTACTGATCTTCTGAGCTGCTCCACCTGAAAGAACAGAAGTTAACATCTCTGAGGTACTACATACTCTAGCAGCAGTGCCTGAGCCTGCTTTCTGTCTGTCCTTCAATGGAGAGCTGTGAGATCAGCTTGTCTGACCCGAAGGAAAGGAAATCACAAGGAGAATGAGAGAGAGACGAGGGAGAAGACTTGTTCCCACCTTTGATTCATTTCCCTGTAGCCCCCTCCAGCTGCTGATCCCCCCAGACTCAGGTCATCTGCCTGTTTCTCTATATCTCCGAACTCTTGGTTTGAGTGAAGGTCTCTTCAACATGAGTGCATCCGCCACTGCCTTGCTCTGGCTGCTGCCCCTTCCTACCTTTTCTCCTCAAAAGCTCCACACTGGGCTGACTGCCCTTCTGGAAACAGATAGCTCGCTCTGTCATCCTCCCCTGCTCAGTCACCTGCTTTTCTCCTTTCATTTTAGATGAGCTACTCAGCCCAGTTCACTGAGTGTATGAGGTGAGAATTAAGTTACACTGCTAACTCCAGCCAGGTTCCTGCTCCCGGTGTGGCACCACAGCAAAGACACAGATCACTTATCTGCAGGCATCTCCCTTACACTTCTTACTGAAGGAAGTTTTGGTTTATGTTCCCAAGCTATCCAAGTCCAGCATCCCTTGGCAGGGTGCCTTGATTGCTGCTTCCACTGCGGTGACTCTCTACCAGCAGCAGTGCAGTCAGTAAACAGTGCCTTTGCAATTACCACAGTCACCAGTGGCTTTCATTTAAATCTCCTCCTTTCTTTACCTGGTGAATTGCTCAGAAATACACTCCTGAAAATGAAAAAGATTTGACATTGGTTTTCAAGTGCTCATAGCAGCAGCTCGGTTCTCCATGCGCTCTTCTCGATGCATGGAGGCTCCTGATAGAGAAATAGGATGTTGTGTGTATTTCAGCCAAGATGAGAACAAATTTTCCCATAAGTCCAAGTGACTTCATGGGGAGAAGAGCCATTGACCTCTGTGGGATTTCCATGCCTCTATCAACTACAGAATCAAGCTCTACCTACATGACACCAAAGTGAAGACTTCTGAAGCTATTTCTCATTATTCACACACTGGTTCTGCTAAATGTCATGTTAAGAGGCAAAGGACTGAAAACATGAGCTCAGTGCTCATTGTGTCTAGAATTACCAGAACTGCGGCACATGTCTTGAATTATTCATCCTGCTTCTGTTCCCTGTTTCAAAACAGAAACAGTAGAACTAGAAAAGGTAAAAAGTGACACAGTACTGAGGGGCGTGGAATGGCTCATGTATGAAAGATTCAACAGACTGAGGGTCTTCGGCTTGGAAAACTGAGAAGGAATATGAAAAAAGTATGTGAAACCACACATGCGTTGCAAAAGGAGAACGGTTATTAACTTTTTTCATAACAAGAACAATGGAGCATCAAACAGAACTGTCAGTCAGCAGATACACTAATAATTGTGCACAAATGCAAGGGAGTACCATTTCATACAACTCATCGTTAAATTCCACAGCCAAGAACACTGCAGAACCAAATAATAAGTAGATTCAAAAGGAATTAGGTGCAAGAAGGGAAGTTCCTGAACTGCTGGAGAGAGGAAGGATCATCCTCTACTTGCCGGGTTCTTGCACTTTTTCCACTCACATCAGGGATAGCACACTTGGCGCAGTGATTCTCGGGCCTGACTCATGGCTGTTATTTACCACAGGACAAGAGCGCCATGTCCTGTCAGCACTCAGGAGCAGTCAAGCCTTACCTTGACTTTCTGCACCCTCTCCTTCCTCACAGAACTTTCAAGTTTCCGTTTTATTTCCAGTTGATGATGACGCTATCAATGTAAGAGAAAGAGAAATCTCATTAATAGGCATTGTGAGATGAAAATGATGGTAGAAACACTTACTTCTGTTCTGCTTATCACCTGCCTGCTCCCTGGTCATCACACTCATTGAGCCCTGCTATAAAACTACTACTGATTCCATGCATTTGCATTACACCTGGGGATATTAACATTGACTAGGGAAAAACTGAGCATTTATAAAGTTGTAGGGACCAACTCTATTCTTGACACATACCAGGAATGTGCTGAATTTTGTACTTGGCTAAGATATGTAACTATCTTGTCCAAGATAACTCTCTTATCCAACTATTTAATTTTGACTAGAGTTTTTTTAAGCAAACGATCCCTGTGAATATCATCCAATAATGCAATGACTGCCAAAGAACAGTAAGTGAGCCAGGACAGTGTATGTTCTAATGTCACTATGGTTTAATAGTTACAGGCCAGTGAAGGTTTCACGTGGGGGACGTCAAGCACAAAGCCTGTCCTTATTCCCAGCAGGAAAGAGCCTTTCGGGGAAGCACAAGGACCCAGCTATGGCAAACAGTCCAGTATGAGTTAACAGCCACTGGCTGTCAGCAGTGAAGCAGGTGGAGGCTGATGCATGCCTGGCAAACACAAACCTCTATGTCAAGGACCTTGTGAAATATGGCGCGAGCCAGGCACTCCTGTACGTATCTCTGGTGATCCTTCCTCAGAGCATTTAGCCGGTATTCCTTCTCAGGTATTATTCTTCCACTCCTTGAGATCTGCCACAAACAAATATAATGTAACTAAAAGGGAGAGGACGGAATAAAGAATGTTTTTAACACAGTGCAATTCCCCACAAAGACAGCTTTCTCTTCCCAGGTAGCCACCACCTCTGGAACTCACCTCCCAGCACAGAGCTGGGCTTTCCCTGACCCCATGGACTCCAGCAGCCACATGAAGAGAGCGGCAGCAGCAGGCACATTTCCTGACAGTGGAGGGCTCAGCCTTACTCCTCATGGGCCATTGCCCAAGTCGGTGGAGGGGAACTGGATGCTTGCCTCCCTGCTGTGCACGGGTTGCGCTGCCTGGGCTGAACAGTCACATCCAGGAGTGCACAGCTATTGTTAGGAATGGTTCACCTTTACCAAATCCTTCAGCTTTCCATTAAACACTTTTGGAAAATAACACTGAAGCTCTTTAAAGAACTAATAGAGCCAAAGGTGTTTAGATTGATTCCACAGTTTAAAGAAACTGAGAGAATCAAGATGATTCTGTGTATCTGCAAATGGAAACACGTTGCAGAGGCAAACTCCAACAAGCACTGCAGCCCCGGTGATGGTGCACTGGGAAACGCTACGATTAAACCAACCCGGCCCCAGTCCCATCGTGACCGTGTGGCTTTGGTCTGGCACAGCATAATGCCATGTGTTTAGCTGGCTGGTCAAACTCTCACCAGTGACAACACATCCCTCTAACAAACGAACAACAGAACCACTGTGGTTTCACCTGTGCAATGGTAACAGAAGCAGAGCATGCTTTTCCTTATTCTATTCTTTTTTTTTCTCAGAAAAGGGAACTTTTCAGTCTCACCAGTCCTGATCTCTGAAGATGCCGTCTTATCCTGGTGTTGTTGAAATATCCAACCAGGTGTTTGTCTGTAAGGCTGTTGTAGGTTGCAAGAAACCTGAAATAAAATCAATACAGATGCATATAATGCCCTTGACAGCCAAATTACAACTGCTGAAGTTATAAAGAGCTACCCAAAAGTGTGCTGCACAAAATGCTGCCTTGATGAATCCCAGTGCTTTGTCAGATAAATGCCCATTGCATTATGTAAAAGGAACATCTTATGCATCTGGAAGCTTCATATCAGAAACAAGCGATGTCTACATAAGATACAGGAGCTCAGCATCAAACAGCGACCATTGCCAAGGCGCAGGGTCCAGAGAGCCTGGCCCTGGAGGTCTCCTCCGAGACTGGTAATAAGCTGGCCCTCGGCAGGTCTCCATCATGCCACACAGGTCCTGGCTGACCCCAGCTGGCACAGACCCAGCTCCCTGGCCACGGGCCCTGCAGGATACCCGAGTATACAGCATGCCAGCAGGAGCAGTGTCCCAGCACACCGGCACCCTGCCCCAGCACACGGCCAGTGCTCCATTCTGCCCTTCCGCACTGGTGACAGACACAGCGGCTTCTGCAGAGACCTGTAGGAATAACTTGGGCTGGGAGGCACCTCCAGAGGCCAGAGAATCGTAGAATCGTGGAATGGTTTGTGTTGGAAGGGACCTTAAAGCTCATCCAGTTCCAACCCCCTGCCACAGGCAGGGACACCTTCCACTACAGCAGGTTCCAACCTGGCCTTGAACATTTAGTTTTGACCAGAAGTGTCCAGAAGTGGAAGTAAGTGGCAGTAGGTCAAGTTTTTGACACTCTAAATCGATTCACATTTGTAAAACGTATGCACTCAGATGCATGGTGCTTGACACGTTCAGCTGAGCCCCAGGCTCTCCAGGCATGAGGTTTTAATCATACAACAAGGGGCTGATCTCTTCTTCCCTTTGGCTTTACTTTTAATGCCACTGTGCCTCTGTTACGTACCTTCCAATGGGGTAATTCAACAAGTGTGCTCAAGGAGAGAAAGAACAATTGAAAAATAAATAGAAGGGATCATGGGTTTGCAGGAATTCTGCCTGGGGCTTCACAGTAATCTCACAGGTTGCCTACCAGCACTAAATTAAACCTTACACAAACAGTCCAGCTTACCCTGTTGCACATGTTGGTTCAACACTGGTGCTGTAGCAACTGTTCTACGTCAATTTTCTAATCCACTCTTTGCATTTGCATTTGAAACCACCAGATCACATCAATTGTACCAAGTATTGATTTATAGTATCACCGTCAATCACATATGGAGGCAGAGGAGAAACGCAACTCAATTCCACTTCATTTACTGCCTTCCATATAATATTTCACAGACCATGTAACTAGTTAAAATGCAGCTTCCACCTGAGCACAGCAATGCAGCAACTTTAGATTCAAAGATGCCTCTTTACATGCATTGTTTTCATGTGAATTATGAACAGGCTGGTCCTCAAAAAAGCTGAGTTAAAGTTCAAAAGGGTATTGGAGGAAACAAGAAAATGTTCCGGGCCTGAACTAAGACCCATTAAACCATTGGAAAGAACTCTGGGAGTGTGCCATATTGGTACTACGCATGGGCTTGTCCCACATCCCTCTGGAGGATTCTGCACCTCTACTCTGCTCTGGTGAGAACCCCCCATGGAGTACCGCGACCAGCTCTGGAGTCCTCAGTACAGAAAAGACATGGACCTGTTCGAGAGGGTCCAGAGTAGGCCACAGGAATGATCAGAGGGCTGGAGCACCTCTCCTGCGAGGAAGGCTGAGAGCGCCAGGCTTGTTCAGCCTGCAGAAGAACTCAGATCTCCCATCTGGCAGGTTAAAGCCATTCCCCTTGTCCTGTCCCTACAGGCCCTTGTCCAAAGCCCCTCTCCAGGTTTCCTGGAGCCCCTTTAGGCACTGGAGCTGCTCTAAGGTGTCCCCTTCAGGAGCCTTCTCTTCTCCAGGCTGCCCCAGCCCAGCTCTCTCAGCCTGGCTCCAGAGCAGAGCTGCTCCAGCCCTCGCAGCAGCTCCGGGGCCTCCTCTGGCCTCGCTCCAGCAGCTCCACGTCCCTCTGGTGTTGAGGGCCACAGAAACCTTGCACGGTTCCTGCTGGGGGCATGAACCAGAGCCAGAGCACAGCCGCGGCCGGTCCCTGCGGGTCCCTCCCCGGTGCCCCCGCGCAGGCCGCGGTCCGGGCGCCCGGGCCCCGCTGTGCCGGGCCGAGGGACCCGCCGCTCCCCCAGCACGCGGACAGCCAGCCCTGCGGTCACCGGTGACCCCCCCGCCGCCATCCCCCGCTCCGGGAGCGCCGCCCCCAGCCCCAGCCGCAGCCCCGGCCCCGGCCCCAGCCCCGGCCCGCCGCACTCACCCGGGCTGCGGGCCGCTCATGGCGGCGGCTCGGGGGGCCGCGGCTCGGGGCAGGCGAGGGTCCCGGCGCCGCCGCGTCCCCGTCGCTAGGACACGGGGGGCGGGGCTCCCGCGGGGCGGGGCAGCTGCGCGGGGCGGGGCCGCTGCGGGCAGGAACATCCCGACCGCTCCTCTCCCCGCCACAGCCGGGTGCGCAGTACCGGGCGCGCCCGGACCCCCGTAACCGGGGCACGGGCAAGCCGGAGCCCTCGCCCTCAGCACAGCAGTTACAGGACTTCACACGGCCCCCACCCCATCCCTGCAGCAGCACCGGCCGCACGGCCCGGGGCTCCAGACCCGCCTCCTGCCGCAGCCTGAAGGCGCCACCGCGGCCCCCTCGCCCCTCCTGCACCTCATGTCCAGCGCTTGTTTTATTCACCCTACTTGTAGTAAAACAACCCCTTCCGTTTGTATGTACATCACATCTGGACATGAAATGTTACACTTCACAATGCGGCCCGAGTCCTGCTGCCTTATCCCTCTGGTTGCCGCTATAGAGAAGCTGATATGTAATAAAACCAGAAGAACGACCCTGACACCTTCTGGTAACAAACACCCCCGGTGCACAGACAAGCTGCTCTGGATTCCGTCGCTGATCAGCCACAAGGAAGAGGCAGCACCAAGCAGGAAAGGAGCTGCTGGACATCATAAGCCTCTCACCCCTACAATATCCCTGACCAAAGGCCAAGTTCAAATCATTAAATATTTTAAGACACATAAAGTATAAGGAAGATGTATACTTTTATATGCACATCATCTCCATGATCATACCCACTGTTAACCACTGCTCTCAACCCGCAATCTTGTACCTCATTCATATTAGACGAAGTTTTGCTTTTCCTCACAGCATTCCCAATCGGAATGGCCGATGCTCTCCACACCACCCCTGCCTCAGTCCACATTCTGCCTGAGTGAACCGGAAAAAGCACACCTTCACCTGAACCACCAGCCAAGACGCTCCTGACCCGCATCCATCCCTGCTCCAGGTGAACCATTCCTCAGCCTTCCACAGAAACGCAGCTCCCTGCTCCCACGGAAAGGGCAGCTACAAGGACACCAGCTGCCCCCCGCAGGGGCATCACACAGCCTGGAAGGATGCAGGATGAGGGATCCCCTGCCCCGGTGCCATGGAGATGTTACCACCCCCCCAGCCTGCCTCGTCCCGCTCTTGTCCACCCCAGCAACTGTTTGTACTGAAACACCAGCTTGAGATCGCAGACTCCAGAAACACTCAGTCTTCTTCCCTGGCAAAGCAGTCCATTTGGTGCAATGGTTTTAAGGTTTGTAAGAAAAAAAACAATTAAATGACTCGGTATAACAGCAAAATGACCTCACGTGTACATGTGCACAGAACAAGTAGTGCTGTGGTCCACCTCCTTTAGAAGATGGAGTGTAAGAAGTTCACAAAGCCAGTTATGAGATAAACTGCTTGAAAGGAATGAGGGCTTAGCTCAGTGATCCAGCATGTTTCTCTGTCCCACAGAGTCCTGTGTTCAGTAATGAGAATAAAAGCTTAGTATCTCAACACCATCCACCCCAGCAGAAATACAAATACTTAGATTGTAGAGGATTAATAGCAATGAAAAAAAATTGTGTGTGTGTATATATATAAAATCAGGAAAAGTATCTCTATATATATATATCTATCTTTGTAAAATGTGTCTCTATGGTATATTAAAAAAAAATGTTTACCTGTAAGTTCCAGTTACCGCCTGAGCAGCAGTCCCAGACAAAATGAACGTGGCATCAAGAGAGACCTTCCCATCCTTGAAAGAGCCTGATGTTGCAAACCTGAATCTAGAACTCAGTGTGGCCTCCCAGTAAGTTTCTTTCAAACGCAGCAGATGCACTGCCACAGGGACCATACGTGACTCAACCTTGCACTAGAAAAACATTCCTTCCCTATTCAAGACCTTGCTCTTTCATTCTAAGTATGAACTGAATCCATTTCACAAGCCCCACTGTAAAGTCCTCCTTTCCTCTCTTGTGATACATGCCCAGTTATTGCCCACAATTTCATACTCTTGAAATCCACACTCATTTCCTCCCCAACACACTATAATTTGCACAATATTTGCCTCCAGGATGCCACCTGTTCTGGGCCTGAGCCTCAGTTCCCAACTTAAAGAAGTGATGAAACCTCATGAGACCTTGGTAATGCCTTTAATAAAACCAAAACACTGATCCAGGTGTAATAGAAGGACAGATGCCAGAAACAGGTCTGACATCAGCCTTTCCTATCAACTGCTAACCCAAGAGTGAGCATGAGCATCGGAATTAATTTTAAAATGTAGGAAAAGATCAATATCTACACTCAGTTATTAATGAAAAAAAAAGCCAAAAATCAATGTTTATTATTTATCTCACATTCTCTCCAATCAGAAAATAACAACATCAAATCAGGCAAAGAACAACTCCAGGAAAGAATGTAGGGACGCTGCCCAGACATTTAGGGATGGATTAGAAAAGCTAAGGCACTGAATTTGGAGAGGGATGCAAAGAATGGCAAGAGCCTTTACAGATATGTTGGCCAGAGAAGGAAGATTAAAGACAATGTACCACCACCCGTAAATAAGACAGGAGAGCTGGTGACAACTGACATGGAGAAAGCTGATGTACTCAACAGCCACCTCTGGAGCCAGGCTGAGAGAGCTGGGCTGGGGCAGCCTGGAGAAGAGAAGGCTCCTGAAGGGGAGACCTTAGAGCAGCTCCAGTGCCTAAAGGGGCTCCAGGAAACCTGGAGAGGGGCTTTGGACAAGGGCCTGTAGGGACAGGACAAGGGGAATGGCTTTAACCTGCCAGAGGGGAGACTGAGATGAGCTCTTAGGTAAGAACTGTCAACATAGCAAAGAAATTGCCCTTCCTTAATCAGTTTGTATTTAGAACAAGTCAACCATGTAAACACATTCGTTTATGAAGTAAGATGACTTCTCAGCACCCAGTGCAGCCCCTGTCTCCTCACTGTAGCCAGGGATTCAGGGGACTTTAAATTTGACAAAGGTCACAGGCAGAATTGAAATCCTGCTACCCAGCCATTCACCGTGAGGGCTGGATAGCTACTGCAGAGCAGCAGCTATTAGCGTGCAGCTCCAGAGTCATCATCCCTTTGGGTAATGCTTTGGGACCTCGGATATGAAGTCAGGTGCAGCAACATGAAACTGCCTCTGCTTCCAAAGAGTTCATATTTGAGAGGTTCTTTGCCCATTTTTCAAGCTGGAAAGTGAACTTATTTTGGCAGTAAAAGCTTTTATTCCATGTAAATTATGTGACAAAAAATAAGTAAGACGACAAATTTTGTGGCTAAGGAATTTTCAGAGTCCCAGCTGTATACATAGAGTTAATTATGTTCATTTGCTTATCTGCTTGATCTACACAGAGCAGGATATCAAATCCTGCTTTAGATGTGAGGTTCCCCCGCACCACAAGGCCACACCAGCAGCAGAAGTCCATTATTTCCACATTAGCCAAAAAAATCTACAAAAATTAAAGTATCGGAAACTCTGCTTATTACAAGAAGAAAATAGACTGATCGTTAATGTCATTAATGTAAGTTAGCCTTTGCTGTTACTGGCAAACCTGATCAAAAGTATGTTTTGTAACATACAGTCAATGAATCAGGTAAGCAAAGGTGCAGCTGGAACAGCTACAACAGAACTGGAAAAAGACTCTATGGAAGGAGCACCATCTTCCCCCGAGCACCACCACCATGAATAATGTCTTCATGGGCCTTCGCCACTTTCTCTAGTGGATATTCAGAGCCTACAACAGGTTTCAGCCAGCCAGCTTCTATGCCATCAAGAAGTGCTGTTGCACATTCATGCTTCTCCTCCTGTGTGCAACAAAACAGCATTTACCAGAAGGTCTTCACTTTTCAGGAAATTACTGACTATTTATGCAAATGTTAAACCACATTTCACAACCCAGATGTATTTTGTGATGTTCTGAGATTAAATCTAGATGTAAAGGAATGAACAAACCAGTTACAGTGACTCTGCTTTCATCCCTACACACGATTCAACTGGAAGGAGGTGTTGGAATAAGCCAACAAAACATGCTGTAAAATAAAAGCGTTTCTTACCTCGGTTGCAAGGAAGAGGCCAACTCCAATTATGCTGGATTCCTTACTCATAGTGTCTCTTGGATTTATCTCAATGGAACCTCTGCAGCCCACAATCTGTTACAAATGAGTTAAAAGATGGTTCAAGCTGTAACTGCCGAACTACGATGCACAAACTGAAGTCAGGAACAAAACCCACTCACCATCACCCTTCCTCTGTAGTTCAGCAGTTGCAGGTCAGCGGCAAGATTGACATTGGAGAGCATTTCTATTATTATATCAACTCCTCCCATCCCTGTGTACTCCTGCAGGACATCAGATGTTATTTCAATCACTCCAGCTAGTGTTGGGTGCCACTGTTTATCCTGTGCGCTACAGATAACACACTTCATGGATTAGTGTTTGAATTGTGAATACAACCTTTGTACTAAGGCTAACAGCAAAGTTGAATTTCAGCATATTCTGGTATGCTGAATCATGACATGCTACCACACTGGAATGTGCTGGAATGCAAGTTTCTGAATGCCACTGCCTGTGAAGAAAGCTCAGCTCTTCCAGCCTGGAAAAGTTGTGCAGAAATGAAGAAGGCAGCACATGATTGCTCCCACATAGATCTACTTTAAAAAACTTCTGCCAGCAACTGTTCACATTTTGTTAGTTAGAAACACACACACTGCACCACCTAGCCTTGGTACAGGCTTACCTTAATTTTATCAATGTAATTAGCCTCTCTGTGATTAAATGCCTGGTCAGCACCGTTTCTCAGGACCATGTTCATGCCTTCCTCGGTTCCTGCTGTACCCAAAACCTTTAAACCACAAGCTCTGGCAATCTGGCATGCTGCTATTCCCACCTGAGGGAGGAGAAAAGAGAAAATCATTTCAAAAAATCAGTCTTTTCTTCTTAGCATATTAAGTTTTACAGATTCTACCAGCAACTTGGAACTTACCCCTTTAAGAAGTTGGCCTAGTAACAGTTTTTTAGCCATAGTAAGTGATTTGGATACTAAAAATAGCCAGTCTTTTAAAATATATATATATTTGCAGAGGCATAGCAAAGTTCTGAGGGTTTTTTAGTAGCTATCAGCATTTGCTATAAATCCATGTGGAACGTTGTCTGTCTGTTACAGGTGGGCCACATACATTTGATACAAACCCAAGGAACCACCTGCTACGATACCAGCGTTACACATTGCACAGGAAACCTGAAACGTGCACAGATATTAAAATCACAGCTTCCTGCTTCTTCATTTCACCTGAGCATGACTGGGTATGAAGCTTCCAGACCAACTTCTGACTGCAGCAATGTGCTTCCTCTGCGCCCTCTGTGCCGGGACCTTACACAACCACTCCTGCACTTTCATACTCCTTTGGAATAACAGGGCTTGCTCTAAGAAAAATGTATCTAGAGTATAAAATCCTGATTTTGGTAATCCATTTGTTGATACAAATGTGACCACATGGTACCACAGGCAAAAGCAGATTCAGGATAGAAAGCAGCATTTCTTACAACTTGCCGTCTCAAAATACTTACTCCCCCACTCGCACCATGCACTAGCACACTTTCCCCTGCTTTGGCACAGCCTCTGCATGGAAAAGAGAAAATATTGGCATTGTGACTGCAGCACGGGACCAGTATTATCAGACTGCACATACTGACATCAAATCTCACCTTGCACACAGCATTATTTCCAATATATGTTATGGCTAAACAGGTATCATCAGCCTCTTTGGGAAAATGAGGAGGCAAAATACGCTGCATCATTTATGAATTTAGGTAATAATGTCAACATGGGGGAACAGGCTGGTGCTGAACATCAGTACAAGATCTTCGCCTGTTACAGATCTTAAACCAAACCCCACTAGTTCTAATCATTTGTTCTGTCAAACCAAACCAGGTTTCCAGTCCTAAGCTCTCACTGAGCAGACACATAAGACTTTTACTCCTTATGCTAGTCTAGGGCAACAGCCCAGGCTGTGCAAAGTCTCTGGTGAAGGGCAGATGTGGCTCTGCCCTACAGAAAACCGTTTAATTAAGAAATTAGAACTGTTCCTCTGTATCTTCCCTAGCTAAAATACCAATGAGCTATGGAAGAGTTACACCTTTTGTTACATGGTACTTACCAGAGAAGCCTTTTGAGGTCTGTTCTCTTAAGAAGAAATATTAAAATAGGAAAATACAGCTTCTAGGTAACAGTTACCTGACTGTTCCATCAGGATAACAAATGGAACTGGTGTTTTAAACATCTTCCACTCATTGATCTCCCCCATTTCACAGGACAATGAAAACACGAATTTCAAGATTTTAAACACTCAAAAGTAAAATGCACAAAAGTAGATCTGACACCTTACTTTTGGAAAAGAGCACGGTAAGCAGTGAAGTAGGGTACTCCAATCGCTGCCCCTTGCCTGAAGTCCAGTTTATCCGACAAAGGAAAGACTTTATTAGCCGCAGCAACCGCATAGTCTGCGTATCCTCCCGAGATCGTAGCGATGGTAAAAACCCTGTCACCTTTCTAGAAACAAGGAAAGAAAATACAGAAATCAATCACTTCTCTTGTTTTTTCCTTAATATACATTAAGAACCAGCCCACAGAAGTTTAAGTGATTTCTAACAGCTCCCCTATTAAAAATAACCAGTTACATTTGTCACAGAGAAGATTTTTAGAAGTGTTGATACCTACAACCAATGCACCACAAACCATATCATTTCATATACTTGTATTTAAGCGTCATAATTATAAACCACTCTACAGTGTAACACAAACCTACTGTCTTATTAATTAACTTATTAACCTTAATGAAGTTGAACATTAAAGAATTCCACCCACAGACGCCAAATGCAAAATCTCGAAAGCTTTTACAAACATAAGAGAGTCATTTCTCAATTGTTTTTGTTTAAACATGGCAAGAAAGATACACCTTTAATATACTCTGAGGAAACTCAGTATTGCTGCTGCTCTCACGTCAGCATTTCTCCCCCCGAGCTCCAATTTCTCTCCTGTTTGGACATTGATCTCGGTGATAGGTAGCATGTGGAGGGCATGGGTTTGGTTTGCGGACACTGGGTGTTTATTAACTAACTGCAGAGGGGTGCACGGAGCGCAGCGGCTCCCAAGCATTGGGAGCACGCACAGAGTGAGCATCTCCATCATCAGCGTCTCCAGGGGGTCTGACCAGGGCACACACTGATCTCATCAGCCCACGCTCGCTCGAGCAAAGAGCAGCACCATTGCCATAAGAAACACAAAGCACACACAGCAGGTACAGCAAACACTGGTAAGAAAGGATGAATAAACATGATTCTTCTCTCTAGACAACCGAACCTCTCATCTCTCCCCAAACAGTTACATAAATTCCAAGTCAGGAGATTCCAACACAATTTTAACTACAATTCTTATGTTTGCTCAAGACCATCAGTCTAGTGACTTGAAAGGAAAAACAGAGTTAAAAACCAAATACATTTCACAGATATCTTTTAGCAAACTGATAATTGCCTTCTCCTGTCCCAAGGCTTTCCCCTGAGAAAACCTACGGAAAATTACTAGACTGGAGTAATAAAGTATTTGAACAGTTTTAACAACAAATGTGGAATTTATGGGGCTTTAAAAGTAAGTAAAATGAAAGCAATTTCCATTTCCCAAAAAGCTTTGCAGAAAAGGTTTCAGTTCCATATGAAGTCGTTACCTCAAACACAAGTATACTTTAGAAGAAAATACAGGCATCATCACGATTACAATTCTGGATTCCACCAGGATAACAAACTGAACCAAAGTGTTTTAAACATTTCCCATTCATTGGTCTCCTCCATTTTACAGGACAATGAAAATGTGAACTTCTGCAATGCCATCAAACAGTTCTGAACCACAACTTTTGTGCACCTGACAGGATTGCTGCCAGCAGACAAACTGCAGAGCAAAGGCTCTTCTGAGATCTTTCAACTCTGGGAGGGTTACAGCGTTCGAGACTTCCCTCCAGTTCCCCCTGCAGGCTGGACTGCCAGCATGACCTCGCTGCTCGCTTTTACCAGCCCAGGTTTTCCCCCCTCAGTAGATTACCTGATCATACACATAAAACAGGAGCAATCACACCAAGATGATACACTAAACAGGGAGTTAAACCTGATGGGTAAATACCTTGAACGCAGTCACATGTTCCCCAACACTTTCCACCACCCCAGCCACATCTGAGCCAGGAGTGTAGGGCAGAGCTGGTTTTCTGGCATAATTTCCAGAACGAATATATGTCTCAACAGGATTTACCCCACAGGCATGGACTTTAATTAACACCTGAAAGAAAAGATGCTTCTTGAGCAATCATTGAAAGGATTCAGGATGCTAATTCACAGCACAGTACCAGGGCATTTTAAGTAAATTCTTAAACAGAGTCAGCAAAAATCCAGTGCTGAACTGAGGCTATTTTCGGGAAATCCTTTATATGGAATATGTAGCCCCATTTGTTAAACGTGATGCCTCAGGTAGTACAAAGACACTCATCAAACCCTATGTATGCAAGATGAAAAGTTGTGTGTTGTTCATTCTCTTCTGAGTGTACCCATTATCATTCAGTATCATTGTTTCAGATCACAGAACTCTTATTACCTGATTTTCTTTTGGATCAGGAATTAGGACATCTGACTGGAGCTTAAGCACCTCAGGGCCACCAAACTCAAAAACTCTGACAGCTCTCATCACATTCCTCGTGGCTGCCATAGTGATCCGAGTACCTGGGGAAAAAACAAAAGACACAATAGTATTGTATTGCCTTTATAATTCATTCTGCATCTTCAAAATAAAGAAATCCAACCCCCACCTACTAAGCACCTGATTAAACAGACCCTCACTCCTCATTTCAATGGGGGTAGGTAGGGCTCTGTTTGCTGGGTTGTTTTTTCCCCAAACCTTGAAAAAGGCAGAAAACCAACTCTACCATTTGCAGGACTTTGTGGGTGTGAAGAGAATCATGTGCAAATAATTTATCCGCAGAAGCCTTTCTACAGCAGCTGCTGTGACCACTGCACTGCTATTACATGGGCAGATATGTACAGTGCTTTGGGGAAAAGCTGTGACAATTTACTGTTCCATGCTGGCAAAACAGCCTGTGGTACACTGCCTGACAGGGTCAGCAACTCAGGGACATGCCAGTCGCTGCTCCTGCTTCCCATTAAATTTACACGTTAAAAAAGGCAACAAAAAGCCCTCCTTATCTGCTGTCAGAAATAGAAGGTATCACAGGACATTAAAACAAAGAGCAGATAGCTGAGATCCCGATCCTTAACTCCAGCTAGATTTTGCCACTGCAGCCACATGCAACAGTGATATGGACCACATTGCAGCTCACAGCTTCGCCTGCCCCACTGGAGCGATGCCATGTACCAACATGCAAAGCTATCACCATTCCAATTGCAAACATGCAGTATTCTCACAGAACACCAGGAGCAAGTTACTCCTGCTACAGAAGTTATACACAATTCTTCCAGGGATCTGATCCTACAGGGTACACAGCAAATGATCACAAGGCACACGGGAACCTCAAAGATACCAAGAGATCACACTTTTGGCCAACTCCAGCCAAAGAACTCCTGGGCTGTAGCCAGAGGGAGGCTTTATCCCAGCGATGATCACAGCTTTTAAAAGCACCTGACTTAATCACTGTTGGTTTTCTCCTGACTGATACAGTCTTCCCATCTGTGGTTACCTGTTCAAGTCAGGGACAGTATCAGCCACAAGGATACACACTAACACTTCCCTTCAGACACGACAAAAACCTGCACTGCGAAGTAACTCCTGAAGCTCAGGTCACTTCTATACGTAGTAACAAACGAAATGAAAAGGTTTCTATTCTGCTCGGCCGACAGCTGGACCCGTAAGCTTTGCTAAGTGACCCTGCACTGTGACTTGACGGGTAGGAAGAGGCCTGCTACATAGACCTGGGCACAAGCCGGTGCCTGCCGGAGGGGCAGCGGCAGCACAAGCGTCCCGGCGGCTCCCGAGTGCCTCGGCGACACATAGCGGCACGGGCGATCCAGGAGCCGGGAGGAGAGGAGAAGAGCCCTCGCACCCCGGAGCTGGGAAGGACGGGAGGAGGGCGGAGGCTGCGGCGGCCACGGCTACCGCGACGGGGAGGAGGGAGCGGACGAGCAGCAGGGCCGCGGGCCGGGGCTGAGCGGCGCTGAGAGCTGGGCTAGTTCAGAGCCGCAGACGCCTCTCCCCGGGCCCGGCGCTCCCCGGGACGCGCAGCACCGGGCAGGAACCGGGCGGGCAGCGACGAGG
The DNA here is from genome assembly GCF_004027225.2 of Strigops habroptila. NCBI lineage: Eukaryota > Metazoa > Chordata > Aves > Psittaciformes > Psittacidae > Strigops > Strigops habroptila. The sequence goes on from NC_044284.2 coordinate 63,200,815, forward strand.
CGGGAGGCACCCCCAGCGCCAGGAGGGCCGCGGGCAGCTGGGGCTGAAGTGCAGCGCACCGAGGCGGGCTTCTGCGAGAGCCCGGCAGCCAGGGCAGGGCGAGGTAAGGCAGGGCAGGGCTGAGGAGCGCAGGGCAGGGCTGAGGAGCGCAGGGCAGGGCTGAGGAGCGCAGGGCAGGGCTGAGGAGCGCAGGGCAGGGCTGAGGAGCGCAGGGCAGGGCTGAGGAGCGCAGGGCAGGGCTGAGGAGCGCAGGGCAGGGCTGAGGAGCGCAGGGCAGGGCTGAGGAGCGCAGGGCAGGGCTGAGGAGCGCAGGGCAGGGCTGAGGAGCGCAGGGCAGGGCTGAGGAGCGCAGGGCAGGGCTGAGGAGCGCAGGGCAGGGCTGAGGAGCGCAGGGCAGGGCTGAGGAGCGCAGGGCAGGGCTGAGGAGCGCAGGGCAGGGCTGAGGAGCGCAGGGCAGGGCTGAGGAGCGCAGGGCAGGGCTGAGGAGCGCAGCGCAGGGCAGGGCTGAGGAGCGCAGGGCAGGGCTGAGGAGCGCAGGGCAGGGCTGAGGAGCGCAGGGCAGGGCTGAGGAGCGCAGGGCAGGGCTGAGGAGCGCAGGGCAGGGCTGAGGAGCGCAGGGCAGGGCTGAGGAGCGCAGGGCAGGGCTGAGGAGCGCAGGGCAGGGCTGAGGAGCGCAGGGCAGGGCTGAGGAGCGCAGGGCAGGGCTGAGGAGCGCAGGGCAGGGCTGAGGAGCGCAGGGCAGGGCTGAGGAGCGCAGGGCAGGGCTGAGGAGCGCAGGGCAGGGCTGAGGAGCGCGGCCGCGACGGCCCGGAGGTGCCCGGGGCCTCCCCACCTCAGAGCAGCCGCCGGCAGCCCGGGCCCCGGGCTGTCCGGAAGCGGAACCTTGCTCTTCTCAAGCCGGGGCAGCGCCGGGTATGAAGAGCTCAACCCTGCTCCCGGAACTCACCGGCCGCTTTACGGGTAGTGGGCCCGGAGCGGCGCCAGGCCCCCCCCCCGGGCGCGCCCATCATCGCAAGGCCCGCTCCTGATACGCCACCGTGCCGAGGCCCGCCCTCCGCCGCCAGGCCCCGCCCCCTAACTCGCCCCCTCAGCAGCAGGCCCCGCCCGCCGTCGCCGCCGCGTGGTGCGGGTTGTCCCCAGCAGGCTCCCGTCGGCTTCGCGGGGTGGGGCTGTCCCCGTCCCCGATCCCGGTCCCGTCCCCGATCCCGGTCCCGTCCCCGATCCCGGTCCCGTCCGCGCTCCCGGTCCCGTTCCCGCCGATGGCGGCGTTCATGCAGCGGAAGGCGCAGCGCCTGGCGCGGGCTGACGCCAGCAGGAAGGGCGGCCTGGACGAGCGCGCCGCCGCCGTCGTGCAGCTGCTCAACGGGCGGTCGCGGTTCTGCACCACCAGCTCCTGCTCGGGCCGCCTGGTCCTGGCGCAGGGCGGCGCCGCGGTGAGCCCGGGGGTCCTGCGGCGGGGGGCGGGCACGGGCGGGTCTGAACCGCTGCTGTGAGTGCGCCGTGCCCGTGGACGGGCGGTTTGCTTGCTCTGAAGGAGCCGGTTTGTGCAGCACAAGAGCCCGGCGCAGCTCCCCGCGGGTCAGCTCAGTCCTTCCCTCCATCCGCAGGACACGCAGAGCTGCGGGATCCAGAAGACAAACTGCACGTGGCTGCTGGTGACACACGAGGCGTGCGCGAAGGACGATGTGGTGAGAGGACACTCGTTTGTGTTTATTCAGTGCGATCGATGCTCCCGGTGCCGTGGAAAACACGTGGGGGAACAATCCACGTCATGTGAAATAGAAAGAAACTCTCACATTTATTAGTGCTGTTCCTAAGGTGAATTGGCACTCTCATTTCCAAATAAGCTTTTCTCCAGGTGTTCTTCTCAAACCCTGCTTTGAACAGAATGTTTTTAAGTGCAATACCAAATTCTTGGCATAGTTATAAATGCAGCTAATAAGGAACTTTATAATTTCTTACTATCTGGAGCCACATAATCTCACCATCACTCACTTGCTCAACAAGAAATCAGGGGTTACTGTAGCTCCTGTAGCAGGAGACTGCCTTTCCAAAAACAATTCTAGTACAGTGATTCTTATTTTTTCCAAGACCTTAATCAGAATAAGCAGGAATAACACTTTTCTAAGTGTGTTCTTCCTTTCCCAGAGGATTACTTTTAGTATAACACTGTATTTTTCACTTCTGCTCTTTTTATCTGCTCTTTGTTTTCCCTCTTTGCTGGATGGCCAGCAAGGTGTCAACAGGAGACTAGGTTTAATTTGAAAGCCTTCCTATCCTAAAGTAAAACAAGCTTAATTCCTGTAACGTGCTTGCAGGGCTTTGGACAGTGCTGACAGTGCAGACCATCCTGGGCTAAATGTATTTATTTCCTGTTAATACCCATGTAATTAACAGTCACTGTGTGGAGCTGGGTGTTTGCCTGGCAAGAGTTCTGTGTCAGGCAGCATCTGGGATGAATCTTACTCAAGCAGCAGCATTCCTGCAGGAGAGAGGCAGGGCAATGTGCGCTTTATCCCATTCTTCAACAGTTAGAACCTCCAGGAATTGCAATACCTCTTTCAGAATGGGTCACCTCTGATTAACAAATATCAGTGTTGTCCTCATTAACTGTCCATAAGCGAGGGACACTCTTGCTTTGCTGTTCTGGTCAGCAATTCCAGAAGAACCAAGTTCCTTTGTTTCCATTAAAGGTAGATGTGCTCAGGTGAGCATGTGCCAGGGAGCATGTTCATTTTGTACGGAATAACTAACTCTTTCAAGACAGTCAAAACTGACTTGAATTTAAGGCTGCCTGGAGCCCAGCCTGCTGTGCTGACAGCCTTTCAGTTAGACACCTGAAACTAGAGTAACAGTGGCTCTTACACTGCATTTTAAATTTCGTATCTTTAAATTCCCCAAATTTAAAAAAAAAAATATATATAGTGTATTTTTTTTAGTGTGACTTCAGAATGATCCTCTCTTTGCAAGCATCTCTGGGGCTTGTCCCAAAAAGCAGCAGTTACAAGGTCAGAATTCTCTCTCAATGCATAGCTCACCTTGCCATATGCATACATTCTCACACGTGCACAGAGAAATCTGCTCCGAGTATTTGCCTTCGTTAATGTTTGTTGTAGCAGAGCAGAGCTCCGTGAAATTGCCATGAGCAGAGCTCAGGCTGGGGAGGGCACAGCTGGTTCCTGCTGACTCTTACAAAAGAAAACACTCTGGGTTTTCCTGTCCCCCATAGCAGGTAGAAGGGACTTTTGTTTTTAATGCATGAATTGCAAGTGTAAGAAAAATGTCTGTGGTTAGTTTTGAAGCTACTGTACGCATGTGTGGTAAAGCTTTGCTAGTGTAGTAGTTAGGAAGTGAGAAGGGAAGTCAGGATGCTGTGTGCTGTTCATTGTGCTTTTTGGCTGTCAGCTCGTTTGACCTCACTGCCCATATTAACTTCAACAATATGAACACAGGATATTTGTTTGGGAATTTATTTTTATCCCTTTATCCTCCCACTGCTTAGAGAAAGAGCCTCATGTTTGACAAAGTACCTCCTTGCGAGGTAATTGCTTTCAGTGGTTCTCTATTAAATTTTGTTTGCAGGAAACTAATGATTTAGACACAGTAAGGTAATAAAAAACCTTTACTGAAAATACTAATGAGCCTTTTGAGGAAACAAGTGCTGTAGAGCAGCTCAGGGTGCAGTGCCGCACACAGAGATCTTGGTCAGTGTGACTTTAGTTGTATTCTCGCTGAAAAGCTGCCTCTGGAGTATCTGCTGAATTACTCCAGAGGGCAGAAACCCTCCAGATCCCCCTCACCCCGTCACACACACTGCTCACAGCTCACGGTGTGTCCTGTTACCACCCGTGTCTCGGAGGCGCTGACCGGCCTGCAGCCGTAGCGGGGTGCGGAGGTGCTGAGGCGGGACACTCTCGCTGGAACAGAGTTCTTGGACGCGGGGAAAAAGGGGTCACGGAACAGGCGGGCTGGGATCGCGGTGCCCGTGGCAGGTCCCCGCCGTGCCGGGCACCGTCACCGCTGCGTGTGCCCGTGTCCTGCTGCCTGGTGCCGGGGGGGAGGCACCGCACTGCCGCTGCGAGCCCGGCTCTGCCTGAGCAAGTGCCTGACCGTGCTCCTCCGTGGAGCGCTGTGTCAAACAGCTCGCTGCCAGGCGGAGGCAGGCGCTACGGGGGCTAGCTCAGGTATTCCTTGCACAGCGCTCATTATGGGATGTGGACCGTTCCTGTTTCCCATCAGCTCCAGCACAGCTGCGGTTACTGGGGCGTTTTTTAAATCTGGCACACAAATGATAAACTTGGCCATTCAGAGAGCTGCTTTCCACTTAAAATGAGAACATTTATGGAGGAGATGCTGCCTAAATACCTTTAAATACTTTTCCATGTTTTCTGCTATCATGTCTTAAAAAAGTATATGAATTTGATTATATTTCCTGAGGATTTGATTGCACATTTTCATTTTACAAGAGAGATGAGAGAGACTATTCAAAATAGCAAAGCATGAGAAAACTGAAAGGAGAAGCTGGAATTCCTCAGGTTAATTTAGCAAATGTTTCAGTGTTGTGAATAAAGCAAGTGAAGGCAAATGAGAAGCGGGGGGGGGGGGGGGAAGGCAAATAGTGCTTATGATTAAATAATCATACAAAGAAATAAGTAATATAACTCCCTCCCTCAAAGCAACCTTTCTGAGGGGAAGAAAGTAATATTCTCTTAAGATTTCTCTGCATAAAGATGGCATAGAACAGTAGAGAAACGGTGATAGTGACCCATGTGGGATGTCACCCAGCTGCCTGCACACTCTCACACCCAGGAAGAATTGCCTCTAGCAGCTCAGTCCTCTCTGGAGCTGAGGGCTCTGAAGGTGATCTATTGAATGTTACAATTGGGAAGTTACTTCCCTTTTTTTTTCCTTGTCTGGTGAGTTTCTGCCTCTAATTTCAACCTCTGATTTATTTTATACTTGTAACCCTTACAGAGCAGGCTACGCATTGCTATTTAAACTAGGAATAAAATGTGATCAAGTATGTCAGGCCATGAATTTAATCTGCTGAACCCCCAGAAGCTTTCTGAACCTGAGGAATGTACCAGAAACTCAATGTCTCTCAGTTTATAGAACAGTTTAAAAAACATCTATACAAGCCCGCAGGAACCCCTGCTCAGGTTTCCCCTGGTTGCAGTAAGGCTCTGCTCTTCCCACGCTGGACTGACTGTATCCATTTGTTTGAATGTACAAAGAAAGAAACAGGGAAACACACTTTTCCAAGTTTTTAAAGTCTATCTCGTGATAAATCTATCAAATCTCATCAGTTTAGCAAACAGAATACTGGCAATCCATGACATTTCTATGTATTATGAGCAATCAAAAATCAAAAGCAGCTGAACAAACCTGATCACTTGGATTCATTTGCTGCATTTTTAGTGCTTGTTTCACACACTGACTTGCTGTTATTTTCTTCTTTTCTCTGTAGTAACAGTACACACTTGCAGTATTAATATAAACATTTTGGTGTCTTTTCCAGATGACAGCCCTAGAGAAAGCCACTGGTGACGTTGTGCTCAAGTTTGAACCATTTGTTCTTCACGTGCTATGTCAAGAGCTGCAAGATGCTCAGCTTGTGGTAAAACTACACCAGTAACAACCTTGCACTGTTGTTCTGTTCTATTCCTGGCTGTAAACGTAAAGTATCTGCTCCCGAGTAAGCTTCAGCACTTGAGAGTAGTCCCAGATGTGCTGTATGTTTCATAACTAGGGTAGGAAAAGCAAGCTGATGAAGAAAACGCAGCTTTAAACTTAGCAGAGATTTTGCTGAACTTTTAGAAAACAAAATTATTCCAAAATTTTCCCCAGCGAGCCTGAGTCGCTTTGGCTGGCTGAAAGTGATGGGCTTCTACGTGCGTTTTGTCTCCAGTCTTTAAACTAATTGAGCAGTACCTTTGCCTTCTGCTCCCCCAGAATGGCTCTGGAGAGTGGTGCTTGATGGGTTTGTTCCTTCATTAACATAGAAGGGAGCTAATTAGCTTCTTTTATAGTGCTGCTGCACTTCTAGCTGTAAAAGTGTTGCACCGATGTCTGTGGGGTTCCCAGCTCTTCATGCTGAAACAGTGGAGCTCCCGAGAGACGTTCATGTCCCGTCTGCGCTGACGGATTAAGATTAGACACTCGGGAGTGACTGTGGTTCTTGGAAAACCGGCCACAATTTGTGTGGGTTTGATCTTAAAAACACGTTAGTGTAACTATTATTGTACTCATGTGGGAGATGGCATTGAATAAGTGTCTTTGCAAATCTGAGATTGCAACCCATCATAATTATTTCTTGCTGTGAAAGTGTGCAAGACCTGTTTAAAGCATTTTTTTGTTCTGCAGCATTCAGTGGCTGTCAATTCTGGGTTCAGGAACTCTGGTATTACAGTTGGCAGAGGAGGAAAAATTATGATGGTAAGGACTTTTCTACTTCCCTGTGAGGAATGTAACCAAATCGTATCATTGCTGTTAACCTGGGTTTATAAAAGCCAAGATATGAACTGGACAGTGATAGACAGCTGTCACAGGGCGTGCTGTAGCAAAGAAATAGCTTTCTGCTTTGGTTGACAGCAGACTAACCAATCCTGTGGATAAGTGGGCTCTTTCCTGTAATGAACTCCCCATATTATTTAAATGACCTTCAGAAAATAAAACCCTTTACTCTAGATAACTCCTTCTGTGTGTGTGTTTAGGCCGTCCGGAGCACTCACTGCTTGGAAGTTCCCTTGAGCCACAAGGGCAAATTGATGGTCTCTGAGGAATACATGGAATTTCTGATAGACATTGCTAATCGGAAGATGGAAGAAAACTCCCGGAGGATTGACAGGTTTGTGAGATGACACTGGTCCTGTCTGTCAGGTGTGAAAAGATAAAACCAACCACCAAACCAGACAGCTTCCCGAAGTCTCAAATGCAAGGTCAGTTGATTTTTTGAGCTCCGACTAAACCACTTAAGCAAAAACCCACAAACAACGTGTTTGTAGACTGTCTGTTACTGAGTAGTAGTAGTTTAAGTTACTTTGTGTAATGATAACAGCCTCTGTTACTCTGACACAGTAACTGTTTCAGAAGCATTCAGATTGCAACACAAACTTTAATCCACCAAACCCTCTGTGTAGTTTCCAAACCGGTGTCTCATGAAGGCGGTGGAAGGTTACAGGCGCTTCGGCTCTTTGCATTTGTCTCCAGCTGAGGAACAGAACAAGCTGAAGAGCCAAAGTGTGTGAGGGCCCAAAGGAGAAACACCTACTGGCCTAAGACCAGTTTCTTTTTGTATGGCCTTGATACTGAATTAAACAAGTATTTCATTGTGTGTAGGTTTGAAATCCCTCTGGTTGTTAAAAGGAATTGCTAATAGCAGCAGTCCGTCTGATCATTAATGTCATCATTCATCAGACATTTACCCTTGTCCCAGTGTATGGTTTCTGTAAGACTAACAGGGACTTAATGGCACATGAGCACATGCACTGGCTGATTTCTAACACAGCATTACAAAAAGCATACACAAGGCGTGTGCTGATAGTTCTGATTTTTCTCCCAGTGTTGGCTGGAACATTGAAATTTGAGATTTTCTTCTCGTAGCACGTTTGGATATAGCACAGAAGCATCAGTTTCTCAGAGCAGATCCTGAGCAAACCTACAAAAATAACAACTACACAGTTGTTTGTTTCTAGATTCTACAAATGCTTGGAGTTGGCTTTGGAAGCTGCCACCAGTGCTGACACCTCACCTGAGGAGACAGAGAAGAACCATGCCGTGTACACTCACAGGAGAAAGAGGAAGACCATTCAGGAACAAGGTGCACACACCTTCCCAAAGGATCACAGTGAAGAACCAGAGCCTGAGGATGATGCAGAAACCGATCTCGGTATTTTTTCTGAACTGATGATATAGACTAAGACATTTGAAAGCAAATGGCAAACTGAATAAGCATTGTAATGCTCTTTGTAAGACATACAAACTGCTCTGTTCTAAGTAGTAACACCCTCGTGGACATTTACCAGGAAGAAAGGTAATTAAACCGAATTGTGAACAGGATTAATGCCACAGAAGCACAGAGAACAAAACCTTAGAATGCTGTGGGGGTTTTAACAGCACTGTTGAACTAACAATCTCTTACTCTGTCGGTTATCACAGAAATAACTGGTTTGCTGCCTCCTTTGGTCATGTTCTCCGTGGAAGCATTTCACTTCCAAATCCTGGGTTTAGGCTGTCTGGCAGAGCAGAGAAACCCTGAAAACTGGGTGGTTGTCCTTGAAGGCTTTTAATCCCTGCAGGACCTCTTCAGAGCAGCATGCACCAATACAGGTGGCCCTTTCAGACCGCACAAAGCCACGTGTCAGTCAGTGGAAGAGCAGTACGTGCTGTGGAGGTAAGGAGAGCAGAAGCTGTGTCCTGCTCTGTGCTGGCCATGGTGGGTGCATCCAGGACCCTTCCTGAGCTGTGCACTGGGCAGCACAGTTGATGCTGTTCTCCTGCTCCTCACTGCTTCAGGCCCCAGCCCCGCTGTGCTCGTGTCTGCTTCCCTTGGCCAGTGGCGGTTGTTATTTTTCTTCGCACCTTTTAGCCAGCCCTTTGTGCTGGCAGTTCCTTACCTCACTTACATGGTATCCTACATGGCCAGCACCCAGCTTCAGTTCCAGCCCTTGGGCAGAAAGTCAAGTGTACAGCAGTGTGCTTTGGTACCACTGTGAACCACTGACATGCAATGTTAGCTGTGAAACAGTGTGATGCTCTGTGTGTTCCTGTATGGGACCACTGGAAAAGGCACTCTACTCAGAGTGTGTTTTTGGGGAAAATGGTGAACTTGTAAACCTTAGAACAGGGAATTCTGAGCCCAGCCTTGTATGGCAGAGTGATGGCTAACACTGCAGAGCAAGGCCCTGCCTGAAGGAAATGTCTCTGGTGCAGCAGTCCCAGTTCACAGGGGGAGGGAGCCGTCATTGTTTCCACTACGTGAGCCCAAGTGTTGGGGGCATTTAAACTCCACTGTAAAAACTTGGCACAGGAGGTGGCAGGCAAAGGGAAAAGTGATTGGGGGCTTTAAATAGATTCTGGAAGACCTGTTGGGCTGCATGTCCAGTAGCAGGCATGCCAGAAAAAATAAACTTGAGCCTTTTGTGTTCTTGTCTATGTTAGTGACTTGCAGCTTGAATAGCCCTGTGCACTTGCTTTCACGCTATTTCTGGTGGCTTGAAAGGGCTCAGGACCTGGTTGGGGCATGGGAAAGTTAGCAGCCAACACATTTCCATCCCTGCAAGAAGACTGCAGTCAAGCAAAGGGGAGAAGGAGCGGGCTCTGCTATTTCCCTCCTTCATGGAGGGGCAAGACACTGGTGGCACATGTGGAAGATTAAAGAGCATCAGGTTGTGAGGTGACCAAGTACATAAGATGTTGAAATACCACAAGAAACAGTGATACGCTCTATAAGCTGTTCCCAAACCTCATGTATTTGGGTGGACTGACCCTTGTTTGAGTCTAACCATCCCACAGCCTGTGCTACAGCAGGCGGGAGCAGCCAGGGGTCCTTGGGACACATGGCTGCCCCTGCGTTAGCAGAGCAGAGCCAGGGCAGGCATTTGCTTCAGACCTTCACAACAGTAGGTTTTCATGGACCTTCCTTTCCATTCTGAGGCACAACCATGTTTCTTTGAACCAATGCCCCAAAACTTCCAGCAACAAACAGCAACATCTGCTTTGTTGCAGAGGGGTGAGTGGATCTCACTGGATCTTTGCTACCCCAGCAAAGCCCTGGTGAGCTGATGACTGGCTGTTCCCACCCCAGTCCCCATCCCTATCCCTACTGGTGGGACTCACTGGCTGTCCCTGTCCCATCCCCACTGGTGGGGTCCCACCATCCCGCAGGCCCCTCCTCACCACCCAGCAGGCAGCTCCATGCAGAGGAGGCCGGTGTTGCTTTTAAAGGCAGGGGGTGGATTTCAGAGAGCTAGTTTAGAACAGCCTGACCTCTCTGCTGCATTTAAAGCAGCCCCAGCAAGTTCTGGTACCAGGCAGCAAACCACTGGCTGTGGAACAGTTGGTCCTCGCAGTGGTGTCAAGTGAAGGGCAGGGTGGTGAATGCTGTGAGGCTCTGCTCTGTTAGACATGGCTGCAGGAGGCTGTAGATGCTGTTAATGGACATGAGCACTTGCCACACTCTTCGCAGTGCTCTGCTCTTCCACCACACACAGGAAGGTAAAATTCAGCACAGAAAAAGCTGAGGTGCGAAGGAACCGCATCAGACTTCAACCCCAGCCCAAAGAGTCTGTATTGTTGAGCCCAGCAGCCTGTTTCAGAGTTCAGGCTGGGATAACGCCCAGGTCCGTACAGTCATGAATGCACCCGTGTGAGGTGGGAGAGGGATCGCTGACACTGGTTCTGTGTAGAAACCGGGACTTTGGGATGCTTTCAAGGGGCCACATGTTGGGAGGGAAGAGTATTCAATGCAACTACTTCATTTTTGGGGGAAGCTGCTTTTTCCTTTTACCTTTTTCTTTTTTAATGCAATCCAAGCACTACAATAATGTCCTGAACCCTTACAGTGTGTAACAGCACGCACAGGATTTGCGTCCTTAGAAATAGGGTTTGTCAGGAACTGATGTGTGATACAATCCCACATTCCTCTTAAAAATGATGCCAAATTCAAGGAGAATTTTTGACAGTCTTGACCCAGAAAGGTGACCCAGAGCACTGCATCTCATTACTTCATACCTGCTAACTCCAATTACTGAACACTGCTGGGGACCTCATACAGGAAAACAAAACAAAAGCCTACAACAAGAGCAAGAAGCCCGTGATTCTCCATGATCAGGGAATCGTGTTACTGCAGTGCCTAAAATACGGAACAGTTTTACAAGATTCTCCTGATTTTTCACCTCCTGAAGGCCCAGCTCCTATTTCCAGCCCCTATAGCCAATTCTATTACACTTCCAGCACTTGGCCGCAGGAGCCCCCGGGACAGAAAAGGCTTCGTGCAACAGGAGGCTTCAGCCCCTGGAAAAGCAACTCTGGGCTACACAGCAGGGAAAGAGGTACTGATAAGCAGCAACATTCCTAGAAGTGGCAAAGCTTTTCATTTTGTAAGTGTGTTTGGGCACTTCGTTTGGGCACAAAAGGGTATTTTCAGCACAATTTTCATACTTGCTTTTGCTGTTTGATGATCTTAAAGGTCTTTTCCAACCGAGTTGATTCTATGTCGAAATATTGGAATGCTTACAATCACAGTTTCCTTCCCTTTGCATTTGTTCACTCTGGTGACTGATGGTCTTTCCCAGCCATAACATTTAGCATCATACCAGAAGGTCACTCCAGGTCCTCCCTCCTCGCACTGGAGCACAGCCACCGGCGGCCGTGCTCCGATCAGCGCGCAGAGGCCCTGCAGCAGGACGGGCCCTGGGCTGGGGCGCCCAGGCAAGTCTCTACGTGCAGACCACAGTGTGGGCCACAAGCATGAGCGCTTGCTTGGAACAGCTTCTTCCCCTGGGCCTGGAGCACTTCAACTAGTTCACAAGAACAGAGCAGTAACAGCATCAGGCTGCAGTGGGAATTGCTGGAGTTAAAACCCTCAGAATAGGGAGAGATCATCATTTCCCACCACTGCTCCTGTGCGTGCTGCACCTCACTCTGCCCTAGTCTGTGCATTTAACAATGTGAAACTGTATAAAATTTAGTCTCATTTTCATAAGTACCTTTGTACTATTAAATAGGCCATGCACGGGAGTTTGGGAAGGGTTTTGGTACTTTTGGTTACTAAAAAATACACAGTTACTTTGCGATATTGTGTCAGTTCGATTTTACATTCTGTGATATCAAGGAGAATGTTTAACTCCCGATGTACCAGCAGATGAAACTAACGCCCGTGCAGCACATGGTGTGTTTTCTAAGAGAACCCGTGAGAGCAGATTTGAGCCTTCAAAACAAATGGATAACATTCACGTGCCGGATTCATCCGGCTACCCGAGCAATTTCTTCACACGAGGAATGTGCAGCCTGTAGGAATCGCTGCCTCACACCCGCTGCTCTGGCACAGCAGAAGCTATTCAGATATCAGGGCCAGAGCATCTTCAGCTCCGCTTTAAAACCAGAGAGCAACGTCCACATTCCATGCAGAAATTACACACGCGCTTTTACTCTGCTTTCTGCACTCAGTTTATTTGTGTAACTGAGCAGAAACGGTGCTTTGCTCAATTTTATACTGGGGGGAAAAATAAACCTTATTTTGTTTTCTTTTTCTGCACTGCCCCGTGGGAAGAGAAGCATTGCTGTCAAAACCAACTGATTTTTCATCAAAAGGAGCGCCATTCCTCCGCTCAGGCGCGGCTGTAGCCAGGTTGTGCGTTGCTGTCATGAGGTTTCCGAAGGAGAGCGCCCGGAGCTCGCAGCCGCCCGTGCAGCGGCCGAACCCTTCGCTCCGCCGGGTCCTGCCGGTCCGGCCCCGCTCATCGCGGCGATGCGGCCCCGCCGCGGGCTCGGGGACCTTCGCTCGGTCCCGCGGCCGCCGGCGAAGCGCTCCGGGCTGCGCGGGGCGAGCATCCGCCGCGGGTCTTCGGCCGCCTCACGCCGGTGTTCGGCCCCGCCGCGGGCCGCAGGCGGAAGCTCGCCGCCTCTGCCCGGCCAATCCCTCTCCGTCCCGGTATCACAGAGCCGCGGTACCCCCCCAGGGTCGCAGCGCTGCGGAGGCTGCAGTGTGTGTGTGACAAACGGTACCGGTAACGCGCGAGCGGCTCCAGACGGAGCCGTGGCCCCTGCGGGGCTCATTTCGGTACCGGACGTGCCCTCGACGTTTCTCCGTTGAACAGGCTCAGGAGTGGCGCTGGAGCCGCACACGGAGGCTCCCGGGGTTTGTAACTCACCGAGCTCTAAACAATCTGCACGGCTGTGCCTGGCACAACACGCTGAACCGCTGCGATGCCCGGCGGGATGCGGAGCCCGACGTCCCGTGGCAGGGCCGAGCCGCGTCGCTGAGCCCGGTTGCGGCACCGGGCTCGGGAGGGAAGCTGCGAGCCCAGGAAGATAGACCCAGCACCACGGGGCCACTCACCCCCGAGCACGCAGCTTCCCGGCCACCGTTCCGGGCAGCCCCACCGTTATCAGCTGTCCGTCCGAGCGGGTTTCACCCGCACCGCCATCTCCCACCCGAAAAATCAGTGCTTGTGATTGGTCTCACACACGCTTTTCCCACAGTAGGAGCCATCTGAACTCCTGAAATACCAAACAGCTGGTCTGGGAAAACCTGTTTTCCTTGGAATGACCACACTAATAGAGATGCAAATGGATCCCTTTGCTTTCTAAGGAGTATTCCCTTAAGAAGTGATCAATTCTGGATCCGTGTTAAACTGGCAGTACTCTCATAAATAAATGTTCTAAATTTTATAAATAAATGCTGTTTTATAAATGAATCTTTTGTTAACACTTTTATAATCTGCTGAAGTAAATGTTTTTGCATAACACTGCTGACAAAGCTCAAGGAATATTTGCAGATGAAAGGCACTCAGAATTTGTGCACATCATCTACTGTTTGCCATTACTTCACATCCTTATTTTAGACAGAATTATCTTTGATTCCACTGAGGCTGAACCCGGTTTTGTTTCACTGAACACGCGCTCCCCTCAGAAACAAATGGAGCAGTGACGGGAGAGCAGAACACAGCAGCGTTTTGTAGAGTCCTGCGCAGGGTCTGCTGTTCTCCCTGCATCGTCTGCACCTCGGAACAACAGGCAGCACCCAGGGACACGCCACGTTCGGAAAATACCTGCAGAAACGCCGTGGGCAGCTCTATGAGGATCAGAACTTGCCCCCAAATGTGCTCTGTTACAGTAGGTTTTACCTCATTCCTGTTGCTGAGATAGGAAAGATCAAACTCAAGAATGTGCTTTCAAATCCACAGCACTCCAGGGTAGCATTAAATGGACTCCATTTAATAAAACACATTCCAAGTTGTTGCTCCGATTGAACGTTATTCTTTTTGTCGTGCAACGAATAGTTCAGATTTCATGGGGTCATCAGAAAGTTCTGAATCAGTCTCTCTTCCCACCGTATTTAAAATATGGATTTCCATAACTGTGGCACCAGATACTCCACCACGCACCCAGGAACAAGGGAGATAACACCACACTGAAGCTGCCGCTGCATTTATCTCCCGAGGCAGTGAATGGAATTTTGCTGTCCTCCAAAACACACTGATCATCCCCTTCACAGCACACAGCACATTCCCCTGGGGAAGTGATGGCATCCCATTTTATCCTCGATTCACTAAAATAACAGGTATTTTGATCCCAGTGACTGCTATCATCAAAACACTGTCATGATTTCAGCAGGGCTAGCTAACCGGGTGAAGCCTCACATGGGCCCCCCCGCTTGGTTATTTTGCTCTGCATCTGGTTTTAAATGCTTTGTCATTTGGAACAGACACATCAGGCAAAATCGCATGTTCTGACCCAGGGCAACTGTGGCTCTCCCAGTTCCCAGTGGGAAGGGATGTTGTCTGAGCCCTCCACTTCAGTGTTTTCTCCCTAGAAAACACTGCAAAAATCACAAAAACCCTTGCATTAGACGTTGGAACAAATATTTATATAGAGATTGAAATATTTACATATGCAGTTCTCCATGCTTGGGGCAGGAGAATAAGCACAAATAACTGCAGTCAAGGTATCGGGGTTCTAGATTAACACATTTCCCATCATGATGACCTGTGGGTTAAACAATCAATCATAGACTCATGGAATGGTTTGTGTTGGAAGGGACCTCAAATCTCATCCAGTCTCAACCCCCTGCCACAGGCAGGGACACCTTCCACTAGAGCAGTTGCTCCAAGCCCCATCCAACCCGGTCTTGGATGCTTGATGTTGCCTCTCATGTTGCTGCCTGCAGCGAGGCAGCACAGGTAAGGTGAGGACAGCACAGCACCGGTTCTGCCATGGGTGCACATCTCTGTGGTGAGCCCCTCGCCACCCCAGCACCCCAGAGCAGCACCACGCACCTCTCACACTTGAGTTCCAGAAGTTTCTGGGGCAGGAATGTTCCCACTGGAGGCGATTCATGCAGGAGCTCCCAGGGAGGGAACAGCATCCCTACTCATCACAGGCACCCATTCTGACACCAGGCTCCAGGCAGAGCAGCAAAGGGGAAGAGCCTTTTCATTGCTCTGTGTGTGCCTACCTATAGACTTCTATCACACCGAAGCCCCACGATCAGAGCATCATTCTGGGCTTTTCTTTCCCACATCTTTCCACTGTGCATTGCTTCCCTTCTGGAATGACATCAGTGAGAATCAATGTGGCGGAAGTGGCAGAGCAGCGGCAGGAAAAAAAACCTCTGACAAACAGCAACAGCCTCCCAAGACCCCTTTAAAATAATGACGATTTACCAAACGGTTGGGAAGTTGTTATAATTCCTTTTCCAAATTATTACTCGCCCTTTAGATTAGAAATGAGGCCGGGGTTAGCAATCAGCCATAAATGGTCGGATTTCTGAAGTAGAAGCACTTGTCTGATTGTGAAGTGGAGCCATTATTGCCTTGATTGAGTCTTTTTTTTTCTTCGCCTGTTTTTTAAGCCTGCTTGATTTGTGCCTCAGCCACATTCACGCCGGCACCGAGCAATCACAGCACTCCCAGCTCCTTCTTTGCTCAGCAATTCAGGGTCCACTACTTTGGCACAGCTGCCACCTTTTAGCCTCCATCAAGGAGAGATATTCTAAGTGAGCTGCACTTTGTATTTGTCTCCCCCCCCCCCCCGTTTCCTTCCTCACCTTTTCCTTCTCTCTTTTTTTTTTTTTCTCTTTCCATCCTTTTTTTGGACGGTGGGAAGAAACATTGTGTGAACTTTAATTCTAAACTGAAGCTGGAAGGAGGCAGCTGAAGCTGAAGCTGGGTGTCATCCAGACAGGACAAACCTGCAGTTACATGAGGAACAGGGGTGAAGTGACTTGCACCAATGGCTGAAGTCCACCCAAAGCACTGGCTGCTGTCTGGGTGCTTGAGGCTTGAGCTTTGTTTGAAGATTCAAGCCAATAACTTGTATTTATAGAATCATAAAATCGCAGGATGGTTTGGGTTGGGAGGGACCTGAAAGATCACCTGGTTCCAACCCCCTGCTGTGGTTTTTGTACATTTGCAGGCAGAAATGTCAACTAACCAAATAAACCATACTTCCATGGTCCACCGGTAGATCCCTAAACCCAGCAGTTTAGCACTGAAACGCTCCTAAATCCACAAGTGCAACAGTGAGACAAGCCCTGGCAGTGCACTACCCAGCGTGTGCTATGCAATGTAATGCTGCGTTAGAAAGGTGGTACTTGCTACTGTGTGTAAAGGCAGGAAGAGTAAAAATAACAGAACTAATGTCTTCTGCTGCTAGAGGCTGCAAATGCAGCAGAGCGGGTATTTTAGCACAGATCTGTAACTCTCTATTTAGCAGTCATTTTTTTTCCAAAGCCATTATTTTGGAGGGTCCAGGATATCAAGGGGAAAATTAGCTACACGAGCAGCTCATGCCTCAGCCCAATTAGCAACTTAAGTGAATGAGGTAATGGACGACTCAAAGAAAGGAATTACTCTGGAAAAGGGAAGACTCTATTTCAGCATTATTCAGAGAAAACCCCATGTTGGACTCAGAGGGAATGCTCAGTGAAGCCAAAATGCAGTGACTGGCTTCACTGGCTTTCTTAAAGCTGTATTTACAGCATGTTCCTGCAGAGCACCAACAGGCACCTTCCCCTAGGGCAGTGCCGGGACAGCGGCAGGGAGAGGGTCTGTATGTGACCTGCATAGGACTGCTCTGTGAAATACCAAGGTAGGACAAAGGCAGAAGACAGCCTATGGCTTTAACCCATCCTTCGTTTGGCTATATATCACTGTCATAGCTCTCCAGGCGAGAACGGCTTTATTCCCTTTCAATCCCAGTACTAAGAACCAAACTCACCCACCGACTTCCTTTGTCCTTAGATCAATGGGCCCAGTTGCAGGTGCCCACATGAGCAGCTCACCTGGTCTGTAACAGCAGTATTTGCATAATTCATTACATTCATTTCAAGTGCTCCAGTTCCCGGGGGATGCGAGTACATCGGAGGAGTGAGGGGTTCACCCTGGTCCCCATGCCCATCCTTACTGGTGAGGTGCTTGTGCCCACTGAGCTGATGGAGCAGTTCTGGGCATGGAGACCCAGACCCTGCACTGCAGAGCTGAGCCTGGAGCACTGCCAGGCTCCTGACATGGCCCTTGGCTGAGGGCAAGGGCTCAGGAAACCAATAGTGAGCTCGGCCCACTCAATGCAAGGTTTGCAGATTGTGCTAATGAATCCATCGCAATCAGAGCAACAGAGCTGGAGAGGAAAAAGTGATGCAAAAATCACAGGATCATGGAATGGTTTGGGTTGAAGGGACCTTAAGGGTCATCCAGTTCCAACCCCCTGCCACGAGCAGGGACACCTTCCACTAGAGCAGGTTGCTCCAAGCCCCTGTGTCCAACCTGGCCTTGAACACTGCCAGGGATGGGGCAGCCACAGCTTCTCTGGGCACCCTGTGCCAGCGCCTCAGCACCCTCACAGGGAAGAACTTCTGCCTTATATCCAACCTAAATCTCCCCTGTTTCAGTTTGAACCCACCACTCCTTGTCCTGTCACTGCAGTCCCTGGGTAGGGGGTAATGTAATGATGGTTTCTGCCGTACCTTAGCCAGTTTTATGACCCAAAGGCTGTTGCTTTGCAAGAGCTACAGAAGGAGAAGGAAATGATCCGCTTCATACATGCACAGCCATTCTCCTTGGCTATAACCCCCCTTAAC
The DNA here is from genome assembly GCF_004027225.2 of Strigops habroptila. Classification (NCBI taxonomy): domain Eukaryota; kingdom Metazoa; phylum Chordata; class Aves; order Psittaciformes; family Psittacidae; genus Strigops; species Strigops habroptila. The sequence continues at coordinate 63,218,615 of NC_044284.2, forward strand.
TTCCAGCAAGGCTTTGTGGCTCCAGTTACCCCAGCGAGCTGGCCGGCAAAGAATGGGCAAAGCTCTCTTGATCAGCCACGAAGTCCGTCGCATTAGGGAGGAATGCACGTTTCCTTTCCTCCCTGAAGCCTCCAGCTGAACACATTTGAGCAGGGCGGTTCAGAACTGTCACTTAATATTATCGGCTACATCTACTGTACGGCCAAGCAACTCCCCCAGGACACAGGGGTAGCGAGCTGCAGGGTGGCAGCATGTCACTGGTGCTCTGACGGGGAGGGATAACAATCTCTGCACAAACTTGACATCTCTAAATTGATTACATCAGCGGGCAGTGGTGGTCCTTTCAAGTACACTCCTTTTGTTTCAGCTTTACAGTAAAATTACCAGCAGCAGTTTACAATTAAGGGAAATAATAATAACTGCATATGCTTTCATCTGCACATACAATTACAATAAACTGCATGCTTTAATAGGATTGTGAAAAATCTGTGTTTGACCCATACAAAAAAGTAAACATTCTAGTTCTGGATACTATATCATTATCACAACAAAGGGAAACTCCTGAAATCTGATGATTTAAACATCTGGAGAATGTTAATCACTTCAAAATGACGGATGTTTTTTATTTTAGCTTTTGACAGACACACTCCTTTCATAGATAGATGATTATTTACATAAATTACATCACCAACGTGAAAAAAACCATCCAAAATAACTTCAAAGGATAAAGAGCTTAATGAAAGGGAGACTTTTATATTTCTTCTCTCGTAGAAGATGGAATAAATAGAAGGATTTCCAGAGGGAAAAGGTAATTCCATTGTTTTAAATATGACGCAGTTGTGCTTTAGGTTCCCTCCCCATGTGAAAGGGCTTTGGATGTCCACTTTAAATAGAGCCAAGGTGCAATAACAAGCAAAGCAGCAGAGAAACAGGCTCACCCGCTGCCTCGATGAGCAGTGTCGCGGAGCAGGCACGGATTCAAGCTTCAGCTTGAATCCATTTTAGGCAAATATGCAAAGTTTTTAGGCACATAAGCAAAGTTTTTACACACATATGCAAAATGTTTGGGTTTTGGTGCCCGATTGTTCCCTTACTGTAAGTTTCATACAAAATAAAACTCGAATTTATTTGGTTTTATATATATATAAAAACCATACAAATGATGTGTTCTGTATAGCACAATGTGCTCTGTAAAGCATACAAACATGTATGGAACAGCATCAGGTTCACCAAGAGCAGGATTATGGGATCTGCATCAGGTCCTTTAGCCCTGTCCCCCTATGTTACACATCAGGAAGCAAATTCAAATTCAGAGCCGTTGTGCCATGATGAGAGCAGGCTCAGCCGCAAGGCTTCAGCTCCCAGCTATTGGTCAGTCAACTATTCCAAAGGCGGTTTCAGGGATGAGCAGGAGGGAAGATGCAGGGAAATTGCACTGTGGAACAGCCACAGGGAAACACTGCGGGCACAGGCAGGTAATTGCCAGGTTTAACACCAGGGGCTGGAGAGCACAAAGCTGAAGGGATGGCTATGCTGGTGAGATTCACTGTCACCGCGCAGGTTCGATTCCTCGCACTCATGAGCAGAGCAGAGCACGCCATCCCCGAGCGCCGCAGGGCTCTGGCCGTGCTCTGGCTGCCCCGCGCAATTGACTGGATCCGCTACAATTTCCTCCCGCACTCGGAGCTGGTCTGCACGCTGACCCTGCACAATTTGTCTGCTCTCCAGCAGAAATGTCATCCAAAAGGAAGCTATTAAGTCAAGAAGGTAATTCTGCAGGAACAGCCCACTGCATAAACAGAGCTTGACCTGGGGTAATTCATTTCTAGTCCTGCACAAAGGGACTGAACAGATAGGATCGATCCGTTTCAGGATCTAAACACAGCAGTGAAGGCAAGAACGCAAGAACTGGAGGCAATATTTGTAAGAAGTTGTCTTTAATACTAGAAACTGAGAAACAAGTGTAAACCACAGCCTTTAAATCTGAACTGGTTTGGCATCCGCATTTCACAGGCTAAACAGCTGCAGAGAGCAGAGCTTGGTCTGAAGTTTTGTTGACCAACCATGTCATTCAATTCCTCACCCAAATATATTAAACTACTGATGCCCCCAACACTTAACACAATTATGAGTGGAGAGCATTTAACGCCTTAACTCTTTACCAACTTTAGAGGCTGCTGAAAGTCAGAAAACATTTTAAAAAGGAGACAAAACAGTGAAAAAAAATACATGAACACCTGTTTTACAGTGTTGAAACAAGTGAATGTGGAGCACAAGAGAAGGCCTGCCGTCCTTATTTATACTGTACTAATATTTTGCTTTGCCTGAATCAATTTGCACATCCAAGACCAGTTCTCATGAACACAAACCACCAGCTTTTTCTTACAGGGAGGGTACCGGGTGCCCCACACCAAACTCAGCGTCTGGCCAAGACAAATCGTCCCAACCCCAAGCCTTGTGTGATTCCATGTCCTGCTCCCCGCAGCAGCTGGCTCTGCCCAGGCACAGCTCCTGGGTCCCTGACAGGACCCCCCAGCCAGTCCCAGTTCAAACGTGCGGTTTGGTAAAGCTACAGATGGGCAATGTTGTCCCAGTTAGATGTATCAGTAGTGTACAGAGGAATAAAGACACAGGTTCTACATCACTAAAACCCTCTTCTTGTTGTGCAGAGGGTATGAAATGGTTAATGGTATTTATCGCTGAGAAAGTGCATGACTTCTCGAACTATAAAAAGCAGTTCCCTTTCTTGCCTCATATTTACACTTACATTTAATAACACACTTTCTGGAAGTACCAGCATTTGAAGTTGAAGGAACTTCACAATACCAAATGATCCCTTAATGGCTGCACCTGGATCTCCATGAGCTCATTGTGTACACCTACAGCCCGGTTCAAAGGAACTGCCCGTTCTGTTTGTTTTCACCAGTGAAACATGAATATTTGTATCTGACAGACTTAGAATCTGCTTTTTGTTCTCGCTCTTGTCACCCGAAAGGGATTTTTTAACATACTGTTGGGTCCTCAAATCTGCTTGAGAATCACGCACGCTGACCAGGATAAAAAGACAACTCAGTTCACTGATTTCTGACCAGTGCATTGCTCCTGGGTCGCCACCACCAGCTGGAAAGACTCCTTCATATTTTGTGCCAGAGAAGTGAGTCTGTTTCTTGGCATTATTTGTACATTTTTCCTTCCTTCCACATTTTCCACTTGAAATTGCAAGTTCTTTTCACAAGGGGTTCACTTTTTCTGCTCAAGCCAAAAAATACTCTGTTTCCTGTCCAAAGTTTACTCCTGACATAGTGCAATGAGCTTTTGGTCGTTCAGGGCCTATTTCTGTGGAATGACTCACATCACGCAGATACTTTTGCAGTCTGGCACAGAGCACAAGCCTTCATTTAACAAAACCCATCTTGCTGATAGGTCCTCTGGAGCCAGCCCAAGGTAACGGCAGGGCAGGTTCTGCAGCTCTGACTTCTGGGCACTTCCCCAGGAAAAACCCCACATCTCTGCTTCTTGGGTCTGGCTGCAAGAGAACTTTTGTATGCTGCCCAGTGCAGGAGTAGCATGGGACACCAGGAATAGACCCGAGGGCTGCCAAACCCTCTTTTTTATAGGATCTCAGCCTGGTTTGGGTTGGAAGGGACCTTAAAGCTCATCCAGCTCCAACCCCCTGCCATGGGCAGGGACACCTTCCACTAGAGCAGGTTGCTCCAAGCCCCTGTGTCCAACCTGGCCTTGAACACTGCCAGGGATGGGGCAGCCACAGCTTCTCTGGGAAAAGTCTGTGCCAGCGCCTCAGCACCCTCACAGGGAAGAGCTTCTGCCTCAGAGCTCATCTCAGTCTCCCCTCTGGCAGGTTAAAGCCATTCGCCTTGTCCTGTCCCTACAGGCCCTTGTCCAAAGCCCCTCTCCAGGTTTCCTGGAGCCCCTTTAGGCACTGGAAGACTGTTATAAGGTATATAATAAAAATTTCACTTATGCCAGTGTGTAAACATTCAAAGACATCAGTAGTGACCCTAAAAATTTGAGTAACACATTTTCTGCCTGCCTTAGGATGAAAATCTTTTTTCCAAACAGTTCTTCCCAATACCAATGTCGTTAACATGCCAGCGAGGCAGAGGGTACAACCACAGACCCTGAACACTTACAACATCTTGGAGCAGGCAGGTCACCCAGGACTGGAAACCTCACACAGCAGCAAAATCCAAACCAGACAGTGAGAATTCCCCACATTAGCCAAGCAAAGGGGTGGACCTGCTCCTGCACAGACCGAGAGCATTCCGTGCCAGCTGCAGAGCACACCGTGGGCACCAGCACCGCTCAGCTCACCTCAGAGGCAGACTTACCTGTTACAGGAGCTGCCAGCACCACTAACATCCTCCTCCAGGAAGGGCAGGAGAGCAGGGTCAGACATCCTGTTCTGATACGCTGGCACGCACAGCCGGGTGACCAGTCCAGAGAAGGAAGCAGAGCAGAGCATGGAGCAGCACCAGCACACCACACTGCCGCTGTGCTGGGTCTGCCAGGGCTGCAGCAAAGGCTCCTCCCCATCCCCAGGTGTGGGTCACTGCTCCCAGCCCTCCCCAGGGCAGCAGACAGCTTCCCTCAGCCCAGCTGAGCCCTGCTTCGGCCTGGAGGTGCTTGGCCTCCCACCTCATCCCCAGCAGACACACATTAGCATCACCTCTGGCCTGAGCAGTTTAAGTGCATGTGGGTTCACAAGACCGCAACGTGTTCCTGTAAAGCGTGGGGCTTCCTGACCACACAACTAGGCTGTCGTGACAAAAGGCAGTTTCTAGGCACCTGGTCTGAAGAGGGAAAGGCACTGAGGGTCTCTGAGAGTCTTTTTGGTAGTCACCGAGACGCAGTAAAGGCTGCACCCCGGTCTGACAGCACAGTCCGAGTGCAGGACTGAACTGGGGGTGGTGATGGTCACAGAGGTCGCATTCAGCCACACAGCTCTTAACAAAGGAGCTCAAACAAAGCACTGCTCAAAGACAAAGGAGCAGTTCTCCCTTGTGGGTGGTGGTCCCAGCCAGCAGCACTCACTGGCATTAACAAGGGTCATATTGAACATCTGATCCTGAGAGCACTTGAGGGTAGAGCTCAGGCAGCCGAGACCTGACCACAGCAGGAAGTTTCCTTGGGAAGAAGGGCCACAAGGTGCTTTAAGAAGAAAACAAGAAAAGAGTTTATACCTGTATTTTGTACTATTGAATCACAGAATCACAGACTGGGTTGGGTTGGAAGGGACCTTAAAGCTCATCTCGTTCCAAACCCTGCCACTTATACCCTCTCCAGCTCTCTTGTCAGCCGCTTTATATGTTGGAAGGTATTGGTCATTTCTAGCTTCAATAAATGACAACATTAATATATGAGTAATTATTAAATATACAGATAATATACATATTATACACAGTGTACATATTATATTGAATATACATATTATATTAATAATTATTGAATATACAATATTCAATAAATATAGTATGAAAATATATGAAAATACACTCCTAGTGTGTATTTTACTTTAACATGATAGTTTTACTTTGGCACTAGACATAGTTGGCAAAGCATGAGACTGTCTGCTCTGACCTCCAAACACCATAACTCTTCTGGTAGCATCCACAATCCCTAGTGAACAACAGGGAATAACTGACAAAGTGTCAATCTGGAGCATAGATGAAAGCAATGAGCTCTGAGGATCAACCTGTCACCACATATTTGTGTGGAGTTAAGCAAACTTCCAACATAATATGTAGTGGCATATAATGGCAGCTGAAGCTAACTCGAGCTTACAAAAGAGAACTGGCAACCTTAAATCAGAGAGGGAAAGGGATTCTACAGGAAGGCTGAGGATATCGGATGAACGGAAGTTACTGATCACAACAAACTGACCAAGCCACAGGGAGTTAGAACATAAGCAAACACAAATCCTGGCTTTTGAGACTTTGAGAGATCCATTCTCTCACCTTTTAATGGTCACAGGTTGTGCTAGTGAGTCCATGGTTATGATGATAACTGAAGTGATCTAATGAACACATTGCTCATGTGCCTTTACAGCCCCTGCCTACATAGGGCTGAGAAAGTAACATAAACAGGAGCATGTGTGCCTCAGCCAGACAGGTAACATCTGTGATGTTCTTAACCACATCTGTCTATGATTGTGTGTTATATCCTTGTTCATTTGGCTTCCTACAGACGCAGGGAATTACCGGTGTCACTAAAAGCCAGTTGCTGAAATTCCATTATTGGTGGAACAGGAGGAATGGAAGCACCTTCCTACCAGAACGTACCAACGTGCACAGGTCCCAGAAATACTTTGGTTTATTATCATCCATTGTAATGTAAAAAACTTGCGGAAGTGCTGGAGAGCTTGTTGTGACTTTGCAGTCTTACAGAAAAGCACAGATGTGACTGAAAACAAAGCCCTTACAACTCTCTGATTGCCATGAGAGTTGCACAGAGGCTGCAGGATGTGAAGAGCCTTTCTGAGTAAGTCACCTTTGATGTTAGTCTTCACCTGCACCTGAAGGACTGAACCCCGTGGTACTGTCAGGCATTTAAATCACAAATACTGTTTTACATAAATCAGCACGGGGTTTAATTGCTGACTGCGTCAGGAGCTTTGTGTCACTGGAAACCGCAAAAGCTGATTGTTTCCTTTGAGTTGCTGACGCCTGATCACAAACATTCCAGGGTCACATTCTCCTTTGTGTTGTATTGACATAGCTGTGATAAAATCATTGTGATTACACCAGCGTACCACAGGAAACCTGCCCCCATTTTTTAAGCACCCGGCACTCAGCACATTGTAATGAACCCTCATTCAATAATTTCGGCTTTACTACTGTAGCTCACTCCCCTTGAATGTGTGCTTTCCTCCTGCATTCCCTTTCTTTTCCCACTTTCACTAATTTTCAGGGTCTGCAACATATCATTGTAGAGTTCTCCAGCCTCTCTCAGAGTCAAACATGAAACATTTGTCATGCAGAGTTGTTTAAGAATGGGATGTATAGCTACACCATAGCAGGAACATTCAGAGTCACACCAATGGCTTGCCCTGGTTTAGAGCTGGAACCAATAAACAAATCAAGGTAGACATTTCAGACAGTCTGAAGCACCAGACATATTCTAATGTATCTCTGTAAATCTCTCACTAAGGTTATCATTCACAGGAGTTGACCTAAACAGCACAGCTTCTTCAAGTGAGTATGTCAATAGCAGACTCATTTCAGCCTAGTTCCCCTAAACATCTTCCCTCATCCTTCGCTGTTTTAATCTAATTAGAGTCTTACAGAGCACAGGCATTGGGAGATCCTGACACTTCCATACCGTCTAATTGCTCATTGCCATTGGATTTAACTACTCTGGGAAAGAAGGTGAAGGTGTTCAGGCCCCTGCCTCTGGAATTACCTCCTGTCATTGACTGATGGGGACGCAGGTCTGTTGATCTTCAGGGCACCCTGTAAAACCTATTTCCTCAGCTATTTTTCCAAGTTTGAACTTTCTGTCATGGAAGAATTCTGGCTCGTGTGTTTTCTGTGGCCAGAAAGTAGCAAGGGGGAACATTCAAAACAAAATCAAGAGGGAAACAATAACGGGAAATCAAAGTGTCATATGGAGGTATAAAGTCTAAATCAGATCTTTAGACCACTAAAACTGATCTAAAACCCCCACAAACATTCTTATTGTGCCCTTAGTTCTACAACTGCACAGCAAAGGTGCCTCAGTGCCAAATCCCAAATCCTTAATATTCACAAGGAGAAATGGCTGGAAAGAAAGAAAACCGGCTTGGTTTTCATTATTTGTCTCCACTGTCTGCAGCTTACGTCATTTGGCTGTAACTAATAAGCAGAGCAGTTGTGTGAGCATCCCCAGTCCACAGCAGCTTCAGGAATGGGCTCTAAGGAAACATGGCAAGGATAGTGGATTCATTTTCAAGAAAGGCAGCACAGGAGAGATCTGAGCAGAAGCAGAAGCAGAAGCAGAAGCAGAAGGAGGCATTTGGGTTCTGGTAACTACAGCTCACTCACGGCAGTAAGGCAGCTGAGGCTGTTGACTGCAATCCAGACACCCGAGTCCCCGCACGCACTGAGAGTGCTGGTAGTAGTTTTAAACAAAACAACACGGTATTATTAACCTTGGGCAGGAATGATGTCCAGGAAAGCAGTGGTCCTGGCAGCAGTGCTGCGACTCTGGGAAGTGTAACTATTCCATGGGAAAACTGGAGCAGAGAGCAGAGGTGGAGATCTCCTGGAGGCTCCTGACTGCCTTCCTGCTGGTTGTCCCGGCTGTGCTGGAGGAGCCAGTGCAGAGCCTCCAGGAACTGCTCACTGCGACAGCAGAGGGCTGCAGTGATGATAACTGAGCCACTTCCTGCAGCTCTAACTTTCCCTTTTGTTTTAAGCACATCAGACTGTCACCATGCTCTGAGGATCAGTGTGCTCCCACGCCAGCAGGCTGACAGGGAGGAAACTCCAGCCTGCAGTCCATGATCGCACTGGTAGAACTGTGCCAGCGGTTTTGCCTTTCCAGTATTACACATGAACGTGATTATCCTCCAGAAATTAGCTGCAATTCCTCCTTTGAGCAGTAACCACTGTTGAGTAACACACTGTAAAATAAGGCACAGCCAAGTAACCTCACAGCCAGCCAAGTTCCAAGGAGATTTCTTCTGGAATGGCTGGCCAGCTCACCATTCCCTTCCCCATTCCCCTCCTCAAATGCTTGGTTCTGAACTCAGGCTCCCTCCTTGTCCTTACCATCGTAAGCAGTTGTTTATTCACTACGTTCTTCAGTCACATCAGCTCTTTAGTCACTTCACAAGACTACGCCAGTAGCCCACAGCTCACCACTGCTCCCTCACCTTGTGCTGCCATCTCAGACTCCTCTGCACCACGTCAGACTGCAGAGCCAACTATGCCTGTCCAGCAACGATTCCCCAGCACCTTTGCGCTGGGATTTGTGTGCCCCATACGTGCCTTCTCCCCCTGCCACCTCAGAAGACAACTTCAGTCAGTCTTCCTTATCTTGGGAACAGATACAGTGCGAGCTGATCTCCAAAATCCCGGTGCCCATGAGCAGCCATGCCAGGTCTTTACAGTCCTTGAAGTAAATGCACCAAAATCCAAGGCAGGTGCCCACCAGTACCTGCCTCACTCCAAAGGAAGGGGCACCCTGCAAGGAGAGGTGACCACCTGCAGGCAGAGGGACCCAGCGGCCATAGGCAGGTCAGGACCTGAGGGCAGCAGAGCCCTCCTCAAGCAAAGCCTTATCCCAGAGACTTGGCGAGGAGAAGGCAAAGGTGCTGAGCTCCCTGCGTGGGTAATGCTGTAGCCCAGGGACTGTGAAGGTGTGGAGGAAACAGATGCTGCCCTGAGCAGGGCAGATGGGCCCCCGCTTGTGGGGTTTAGCCCCGAAGGCACCTCTAGCAGCTTTTGCAGATGCACCTGCATTGGCTCAGCACTGGCAGCACCGGAATTCAGAGAGAGGTGCACTTGTGACACGGTTCTGTTTGCTCTGGCTGCAGTTCTGCTCCTGTGCAGCTATGTGCCTCCCTGTCTGGCTGCTCCTGGCCCTGAGACTGCTTATTGGAAGCCAGTACCAAAACAAGGCACAGGAGAAAACCATTTCTTCCCTTTCTGTAAAGGAATTCAATGCTGATACTTAATTTCTTTAAGATGAAATGATGACACAATCAGACCAAGAGAGGCACAAGGTTCCAGAGAGCAGGAGTCCCTGGGGATGCGCTAGTGCCAGGTATGGCTCAGCATCTGGAAATGAGCACCAAAGCACAGCAGAGTGAACCTGGGCCAGGGAGAAAACAGCAGCAGGCATCAAACACCAGGTGAAAGCAGCACTTGTGTTCCTTGTAGAATTAGCTCCCCCTGCACCTGAACACGGGTCACCCGCTGTTAGCAATGAACATGGACATGAACATGAAAATGAGCATGAACATGAAAAAAACTGTGGCTGAAATAATTAAAAAGCAACAAAATCTTTGCTGAGATTTAGAGCTCCGCAGCCTGGAGCAGCCACTGGACTAATCCCTGGGTTTGTGGTAACTACTTGGCAGAGCCCATCAGCTCTTCCAGTCTCCTCTTCTCTGAGCTTACAAATGATTGTGAGGAAACAGGAGACCACCTATATAGCTCTTAAGCAGAAAATTATGACGATGGAGCCCCCCCACTAGGACTCCCTTTTATCTGAGCACACGATCCTTCTGAAGGGACAAACACCATTTCCTTCATAACCAGAAAAAGGATTAAGGACAAAACCAAGAGTTGGAAATTTCACAAACACAAATACTTCTTTTTGTTCCACTGATCTTACTGACACTGACAAGGAGAGCTCTGAGTTCTTCCACCACCTTAAATCCAGGTGTCACAAACAAGCAACACAAACCATAACCGAGTGCGCCTGTCCGGCTTCCCAGATCCCAGCACTAAAAACCCCACAAAACCCAGCCCGGAGCACTGTTGGGGTTGGAGCAAGGTGCGCTTCCATGGAGACAGAGCCTGATGTCTGAACCAAAACACTCCTCATGCTGAGGTCGTTCTTTGAGTAAACTGAGGATAGATGGTGGTTTCCAGTGAGACATCAAGGTTTAGTTATTTGACTGAGAATGTACGACTAGAGCGAGCAAAAGTAAACTGTAAAAAGAGTTTCCTAGATATATAAATAAACACCAATGCTAACACAAACAGTTAGATCAGATCATGGCCAGTGCAGCAGACAATAGTTCATTGCATTGTCTCATTCTTACTATAGGGAGCACTGTGACCTTTAGGGATTTTAATAAATCAGCTCCTGATGACAATACAAGCAAATGAGAGTAAAACAGGTTTGTGATTATAGCTGAGGCCCAGGACTTGGAGATTTGATTTCTACTTTTCACTTGCCCGTAGATTCTCTGTGCAACTTTAAATATATTCCCCATTTTTTGGTGCTGTATTTTGCTCATCTTCCAATACAGTTGCCCTTTTAACACAAGGCCTTCTGTTAATCATAGAATCATCACAGAATCCCAGACTGGTTTGGGTTGAAGGGACCTCAAAGCTCATTCAATTCCAATCGCCCCTGCCACGGGCAGGGACACCTTCCATTAGAGCAGGTTGCTCCAAGCCCCTGTGTCCAACCTGGCCTTGAACACTGCCAGGGATGGGGCAGCCACAGCTTCTCTGGGAAAAGTCTGTGCCAGTGCCTCAGCACCCTCACAGGGAAGAGCTTCTGCCTCAGAGCTCATCTCAGTCTCCCCTCGGGCAGGTTAAAGCCATTCCCCTTGGCCTGTCCCTACAGGCCCTTGAAAAAATGATGTTTATAATCTCAGAGGGTGACTGTGATACACTCAAAGCATCAGGTAAAACACATGCTAACAACAACCACAGGACCAGATATCTCATCCTTACCCTGTTCTCCAAGCTGACTCGGTGCCTACCTGTGCATCCACAGCCAACACCTAACCCAGAAACACCCACAGTCAGACATTTACAATTATGGGGTTTGAGCTGCAAAAGGCAACTGACACTCAGAGGTAACAAGCCTGACACTGCAGTCCATTACCATCAGCTGTTCACTGCAGATGTAAATAGCGGGAGCTTACACTTTTCACACCATATTTTTACTCAGTACCTGCCAAAGGCTGGAGCCAAAACTCTGTCCAGCCTCTGTCCTTTTCAGTTTTGATTCCTTGAGAAAGAATCTGACGGAAAAACATGACTTGGACTCCTTTAAACAATCTGAAAAATTATGTACTCTTATCAATGAATGGATGAGAAATAGACAGTGAAAGGAAATGTCATCAAACTCCGGGATGCCAGCAGTCACAGAGATGTGAATTACCCTCTGGTAACCCCATTGCTGCATCAAAAGCAGGTGAGCAAACTGCAGGCAGCGTCACCGAAGTGACTGCTCAGTTCCTCTTGGAAGTTTACGTCAAATTCACGTCTTACATGTTCCCACATTCCATGTTCTGCAGCAGGTAAAAGAAAACTCAGCCATGTGTTCCCATTTCAATTACAAACCCAGCCCTTTCAACTCATTCCTGGATGAGTTAATCATGCTGGGAGATGGGGTGAAGATGACAGATGAATGTGAGCTTAAGGAATACACAGTTGTTAATCTGAACCTTTCCTCTGCACTGGTGAGTGTAGACTCCTGCTGGCATCATCAGCAGCAAATGCCCGGGGGACCCAGGGCAGGCCAGATCATGGTGCCAGGACTCCTGCAGCACCTGACATTCCCTTAGAAGCTGCACAGCTCACCGTATTTGCTGCTGCATTTTTCCCTATAAAAGCCCTAAGAGGCGAGGTTGTGCAGCATCCTGCAGAACAGGAACTGAGGCATGGCGAGTGGCTGAACCATCTACCCGAGAGCACAGGGAAGCCACGCCACAGCAGGAGACTGAGTGCTGATGTCCACAGTCTTTGGCTTGTTGGCCACACATAAGCCCACTCTGCACCCCTAATCTGAGCCCAAAGCATGTGCATCCAGCAAGAAACAGCAGAGAAGCAGGGGCACAGCAATGTGTAAAGGTACCCTGTAGCTGTAACCATCCATGGTCAGCTCACATTACTCTGACACACAGTGTGGTGGCATCCTGGCTAACAGACAGAGCTCCTTCTAGAGAAGGACCATGGCAAGGAAAGCAAATTTTGACGTTATTCATAATATCCCATCAAACACCCATTATCACCTCCACCATTGCAGTACGGAATCAAGATCTCCTGGCAGGTTGGCAATGGAGTGCCCCAGGCCCTTCTCCTTGGGCTGATAGAAGATGGCCCTCTGCTTCATTGCTGAGACCAAAGCCCATGGGTTCAAAGGTATTCAGTCTCTCTGCACTGTGTCTGAGCTTTTTCTTTACCAAAGATGACTATTCAATAAAACTTTATAACTAGAACTTCATATCCACAAAATAAATCAATTTTAACTGCACGGTCTAAGTATGTGAGCATTCTGGCAACCAATTGAAAACAGATAGGTTCGTTCTTATAGCTCCATGGCAGTGAAAACCATGACAAACTGAGGAAGATATGTTCAGAAAGGAAAATCTCACACCAATAGTCATATGGAAATGATTTTTTCAAAATACTGTGGTGTTGCAAACCCAGCCCAATAAAGAGAAGGTCACGACAGAGTTGTTCATCATGGCATCGCCTGGAAAATTCAATTTATTCAGTATTTTTGACTGCCAAGCCCCTATTTGCTTTTCAGCATTAAAAGTTAACGTTAACAGCCAAATGCAAGAGTCATCCTCAATCACCACTAATTATTTCTACTGGCTCTAAGCCCCAGGAATTAGGCTATATGCTCCTGGGTGCTGCAAGCTTACCTACAGAATAGTTGCCTAAATACCAACATGAAACACTGCATACTTGCTGCTTAGGATAACAAAAATAGTAATTTTGTAGGTTACTGTTAGCTTGTTAGCTAGCTCTGAGAAGCTTTGTCTGTGTACTTGTTTCTTGGTGCGGACATAAAAGCTTCTCTTTGCTACAGGATACTACGAAGAAAACAGTGGCATTGACATGGGAAAGAACATAAGTCTGGGTGGTGGCGTTACTCTCAGTAGTGCACACACAGTGCTACAAAGCCCATGTGCAGAGGGGGCAATGCACACCTGAACCCATCAGAGATGAGTTACAGGGCTCGGCACAGCCTCTTTCATGACCCCCGCTGGAGAGCAGAGGGATCCTGGAGAAGTGCTTGTGATCCTGCGCGAAGTGCTTCCCACAGCTCTCACTGCTGTCCCTCCAGGCTGTCCTGTCATAGGGGCGGGAACGCAGCCCGCCAATGGTGCTATCCCAGGGGCTCAGTCTCTAACACAAACTTCGCTTCTCATTACCTGTCTTTAAAGGTTCTCCACAAGCAAAACTGATAAAAGATTCCTTTTGTGCGTGTAAAGCATATTATGGAGTTAAACAAGAGTTAAAAAAACCCAAGCCTTACGTAATGCCTTGCTTAGATAGTGCTTTGCTGCAGTGATTTTCTGCGTCACAATCTATCTTCCATCAAAATCAACACCCGAAGTAAAATATTGTTATTACTGGAACCAGCTCCTCAGGGAAGCAGTCTTGGCCCCAGGCCTGTCAGTGTTTAAGAAGTTTTTGGACACACTCTTAGATATATGGTTTAACTTTTAGGCTGCTGGAGTGAGGAGTTGTACTCAATGGTCCCCACAGGTCCCTTCCAGCTCAGGACATTCTATGATTATGCACACATTGTTGGGCAAAGACAAAGGTGCCCACAACAACTATGTTTAAAAAGCACACAAACTTGTCAGTTCAGAAGGACATAGAGTGGTCTTCTTGAGAACCTGCTGGAGCTGCACTGGATATTTCTCTGGCTAGAGACAAAGATGATCAAATGCATATAATTAACCTCACGGGCAGGAAAATGTACACAAAAATGTCTTGAGTGAAGGCTGTTTGGTCCGCTTGGAGATTACATCAATACAATGTAGTGATGGCCAAACGCGACTGGAAAAAAGGCACTCTGACATCTGTACCCATTCATCCAGCACTGCGCAGGGTGTGCAAGCTGACCACCTTCAAGTGGCTGGGAGCATCTAGATGCTGGCTGAGCATGCCTGAAGCTATCAGCTAGACAGCGAGGTGGGAAGCAGCATTCTTCTTCTCACTGCACTCTAGCTTCTTGTACTGGGGGAATTTTTCAGCTGTTGTCTTGCAAACCATCCTTTTAGCTTGCACACCCTTATACAAGACACTTCATCTGTTTTCAATGGTTCCTAATCCAGGAAAGGACTCAAGGATGTGCTTAACCTTAAACACGTCCCATTGAAGTAAAGAGGGAAGCCTATGCTCTGGCTTAACAATCAATGCCAAAGCTAGGACAGTGATTTGAGTGGTTTGGGAAACAGCTGCATGGTTTTGCTCTTCCCTCGTTGCACAGGGACATGAGCACTGGCTGGCTCCCAGCAAGGAAGGGAGCATACTGCAAGCTCTCTGCCATCATCCCAGGGGCTGCAGTGGTAACACTGAGCCATCCTGCTGCGCCAGCAAGGGCACACACCACAGAGGAGTCTAAAACCCATCCTGTAGCCATAGAACGACAAAGTCATGGAATGGTTCGCACTGGAAAGGACCTTAAAGCTAACCCAGTTCCAACCCCTGCCACGGGCAAGGACACCTTCCACTAGAGCAGGTTGCTCAAAGCAGCAGTGTCATTTCAACGCCTTGTTACTTTTATTGTGCTTCTATCACAAACTGCAGTGACTCAGAATTCCTTGAGTGGAGTTCCGAAGTCCTCAGGGACATGGACTATATGCTGTTTGAAGATATCTCCACTGAACCAAACCCATGAGAGCCATCAAGTTCCTTCTCTCTTAACCGAGAAAATGACACCTGTACTATATTTCTCCTTCAGTGACCTCATTACTGAGCAAGGGGATGGTACCACACAGGGAGAGGCAAAGAAGGAGCAAGAGGAGCCAACTGTGTCTGGTGACAGGAGACATCAGCTTCACCCATTGCAAAAAGAGGTAAAGTATTGCTGCTCCTGAACAATTCATATGTGTGGCTGAATAGAGGGCAGAGGACGTCTCAGGTGTCTGGGCAGCCTTACAATACGGCTCTGTGACTGGTAGGTCCCACACTGCCTTCCACAGAGGTGCTAGCTCATCACAGCCACGGCCAGCAGAATTCAGCTTGTTACAGCCCTGGTGTCAGTGGGGGTCCTGGATGTGCATTTTTTCCTCAAACGTACTTCTGCCATCTAATTCATTGGCAAATCATTATCCTACATTTTGGCAAGTCTTCAAGCAGTTGCAGCTTTCTGTAGCAAGTAGGGCTTCCTAGCAGCTCGCTGCTGTCCTCTCACTGAAATGCGTAGCAAAACGTGGGCAGACAAGGATTAAATGAGGGACATAGTAGCATCAGGGGTAGGCCAGGGCTGAGCACTCTCCAGAGACCCACCCACTGGTTTGGACAGTCAGGGATCAATCAGCTCTTCCCATACGTTGTGGCAAACACACATCCCACAAGGGGCCTTGTTCTCTGATAAATACCAGATTGCCTCAACATGGCTGTTCAGGGGCTTAAATTTCCTGAAAAATGCAGCTTTTCTTGAAGATAATGAAGCATTGTTTTCCTTGGGTGAGTCTTGAGCTGCAGCATGTGCTGCTTTCCCACTCTGCAAGATCAGAATGATGATACTGGGGAAATACAATCATTTTGGTTACCACAGCAAGAGCAAGGGCAGCGAGTTCTGATCTTAAATTTCACAATGAACATCTATTATTACTCCTGTATTAACCAAGCTGAGCCCTGAACATGTTTATTTGTTACTCAGGGCTCCTTGGGAATATTGGAATAACTATTGTTCCACCCCACTTGCTAGATACTGCAGCTTTGCAGTTCACCAGTTCAAGACAAATTCATATTGACTGCAGGAAACTATTAGGATACTTTAACCAATTGCTTGTAGCAAGAAGTAATCACTTGTGAACAGCAAGGATTAAACTTCATCTTCAGTGAAGTCAAAGCATCTTTTTAGGCACTTTTTCAGGAATACCACTCTGGAGAAGCCAAGATTCAGCAGCAGTTTTGTAAAAGAAGCTTTTGCACCCCCAGTAAAAGTCTGCTGAAGTTAACAAATACTTTGCTGCCATTTATTCAATGGAGCCAAATCTTCATCACCTTTTCAGCAGCAAGGGCAGGATTCACCTCCAGGCACTCAGGAAGGAGACACTGCTCATTTAGGGCACATCAAACACAAAGGCAGTTCTCCAGTCCGCATCTGAAATGCTTCTGCAACAGTGATGTGGAGGTGCCGAAGTAGATGCATAAGTGATTTGCCTCTCATTTCAGTGAAGGTTGCTAGCTAATTCACTGGCAGCTGTAGGCACCCTGGGTTATAGATACACTAGAATCCACCTCCCTCAGATCAAAAAGCTCCACCAATAAAATAAGCTGATTAACAGCATCTGAAGATCTGGCACTCCATTTCTCAGTTTTGACTTCAGTTTTACTTGGTTGAATTTCGATTTGTTTCAAGATCTGGTGCCTATTGCAAATTAAAAAATCTGCCCATTAAGAGAAAATCAGTGTTGAAATGATTGAGACTCATTCTGGTTTGCAGCACACAGAGCGGCTCACAGCTCGCAGCAGTACAAAACCTCTGCGCCTGTCTATTTCCAGCTGAGGAAACTGTTGTAGGATTGAAGTGGGAAGCTTGATTCTTGGTTCCTTCTTCTGGCCTGTTTTGATTTCAGAGGACTTCAGGGCTTTACATGTCCTGGAAATGACTGACTGATTGCTTTTTCTTCTTTAAGGATGCTAGAAAATTGAGACTGGAAGAGGGGAGAACCTTCTAAAAAAGTAATTACAGTTGTGCTTAATGATTATAAAAAGTATGAGGACATAGAGAAGAGTTAGGTTTCTTGTGGGAAATTATGAGTTCTCTCTAAAACTTAATCACCCACAAAATACACCTATGTTTGTGACAAAGCTTGTCAAATGAGCCCAATTAGTTTCCACAAGATGAAATCACAAGAAGTTCCCAAGGGGTTGGTTTCTAAAGCTAATTGCTACTCCTAATACCTGCAGTAACTTCTTTTGACCACTTTCTGACTTCCAGACTGCCCCGAATTATCCAAACCACACTACTGGAATAAAACACTTCAAAGCTTATCATTCCTACAGAGTGTTTTGTTTGGTTTATTAAACTAAACTTAAACAGGGGGGGGGAAAATCCCAAGAAAAACTGCTGTGTGGTTTAAAGCCATATTCACCTGGTTTCAGCTCCTGCCTTTGTCTTGAGTTAAAGCTATATCCATTAACTTGAAACAATAAACTCAAACTTTAACATATTTGGTTTGAATTTGACTTAGAATCTTGGCAGCATCCCTCGTAGGGTACTATCCGTCACCTTACTTGGCTTTCACAGATGCACAGTGATTTAAAGCTCCATGACAATGCTAGTGCCTTTGAGATAGCCCAGGCATATTTGATTTTATATAAAAGTACAAAGACTGGGTTGCCACAGCCTCACCAGTGTGTCCCGACAGCATCAGAATTCACACTGAAGCCCCACAGGAAATACTGGGAAGTCCTTCTGTGATAAAGGAATGGGTAAATGGGTCATGAATTCCTAAATAATATGCCGGATTTTCTTGCAGATGCATGGGTATGCCAAGGACATTTATCACTAGGAGAGGCTTTGTAAAAGCACTCTTCTTGCTACCATCTCGTTTGAGTATGAAGCTTGTGGATCTACAGTGAAGGCTACAAAGCCTCTGCGTGTTGAGAAAACAAGTCTTTACAAGTGTTACTTGATTTTTCTGAACCCTTCTTTGCCTCTGCTTTCCTCCTCAGCCCCTCAACTGCAAACCAAGGCTACGTTATTGTCTCAGTGCTGCCTGGTGTTACCTTGGTCACACACTGGTCGCTGTGGGAAAGAAGTATTTACTAATAGTTACCCCTGTTAGAGCAGTGCCCAAGGCAGTGCCATATTCACCTGAGTTCAAAGCAGGAAAAAATTTCTGCAGTGTTGTGGCATCTCAGAAAAGCAATCCAGTGTTGTCAGCATTGGATATTCTATTGTATTCTCCAAACCTTGATAAGAGCTCCAATAGTTTCAGTGAAAATGCGCTGGAGTACATGTCTGATAGCATGGAAATATAATTTAAATGCTGTTTGCTGATGACACATCATTTGTGAGAGAACTCCAGATTAAGTGATAGGGCACTTGCTAAATGAACTTCTTCTGCCAATAATAAAAAAAATATAATTGTGCAAGTGTTTAATACAGGTCCCAGACGCTAAAGGAATAAAACCAGGCTGTAATCCCACTGCACAGGCTGGGGCAAGGCACTCTGCGGCCCAGGCAGCAGAGCTGCTGTGAGGATGAGGCACCATTCCGAAGACACCACGTCCAGACATTGCTAACTCATGCCAGTGAACACTGCTCTGAGCATCCCATGGGATCTGGGTTACAGTGACTGCTGGTAACCTACAAGCCGCTTGGCTGCGTCCAGAAGTCCCCGAGGCTGTGGGTAGAAAGTTCTTTTCACCTGGCTCCCTACAGCGGTGCTGTGTGCTCACACCACCGCAGGTATCACAGCCACAGCACTATCCGCCAGGGCTCTCGCTACCCCAAGCTGACCTTGCAGACTCAAAGCTCCTACTCCAAAATCCTATGGAGCTATTTTGTTGACGTGGCAAGAAAGCACAGTATCATACAACACACACAGACAAAACGAGCCTCTACAGAAATGATTTGCAGAATAGTTTTCACTTGTGGCAAAGCTGAAGAAAAGCCCAGCTCCCACAGAACACATATGGAATGACCGGTTCCAGAACTAAATTCCTATCTCTGCTGACATGCTCTGCTCTGGACGCCTCTATTGCTTGCCAAGACCTTATAGAGAAATGTTTATTTAAAAAACACGCTGATTCATCAACGCTGGGGCTTTATGTAGGGAAAAAGGTCGGTTGTGACAAATTGCCAGTTTCAATATCCAATTCAGACTTGATATTGAAAGATCCAGTTTCAATCCAATTTCAATCGTCACAATGAAATGTTCCAAATTTTTATGCAAAGCCAGATTTTTACTATGAAATTGTGATCACTTTTAGTAAAAACGTGACTGAAAACAAAAAATGAAATTTGGAACAAAATATCAAAAAATATCCTTAGCAAGTGGCTACAACTGACTCTACATTTCCTCATTTCAGTGGTCCCTCACATCCTGACCATACACCCACAAATCTGGATGATGGTCTCAAGTCTTTTCTCATGATTTTTTCCCTGCAGCATCCTTCTAAGTACCATCAATAGCTGTCAAAGCTTCCTAATAGCACAATTCAGACAAACCTGGCGGGCTCACGTAGTCAAGCCAGACACGCCAAGGCAGTCACATCCTCCTGTGCAACACGTCTGAGTACCTGCACTGACAAAAATTTCCCATTACGATGCTCCTTCCATCATCCTCTGCTAATGTTCCATCCCAGCATGGTACATGGGAGGCAGCACTCTGAAACCCCCTCTAGATGTGAAACGGAAAGGTAATTTTACCTCCCTCAAGCACTTATTTTGTTTACTGAGTAACCGCCTCATGCCAGAAGACCATTAATTAATACATAATCACAGAATCCCAGACTGGTTTGGGTGGGAAGGGACCTTAAAGCTCATCCAGTTCCAAGCCCCTGCCATGGGCAGGGACACCTTCCACCAGACCAGGTTGCTCCAAGCCCCATATATAAAGCTCCTTCTTTTTCTGTGCTTCCTGCAGGGAGCGCGGGGCATTATCCAGGTTCCCCAGGGACCCCGCCCCTCCTGGGGTCACCCTGAGCTCGCAGCAGGGCTGGAAAGGTGCTCCTCACCTCAGCTATCTTTCCTGGGGCGAGGGCAGCACGCACCATGCAGCCCACCTCATGGGCACAGACACTTCCATGGTGCTGGAGTCCTTCTTGGCACCCTGCTAGCAGGGGAATGGGCATCTCCAGGACATTCCAAACACTGAGGTGATCGTGACAAGTGGTTTATAGCTTTGTAAGATTACGCTGTGTTATTAAACACTGTGCAGCATGTGTTGCCCCAAACCATCACCAGCAGCAGCCCAAGGACAGAAGCCTAGACTATGCTGTAATTTGCTTCTACATTTTAATCAAGAAGTAGGAACTAATCAGTCTTTCTTGTAACTCCCGTTTAAAAGAGCCTCATGGAGGCTCTAACAGCATTTGACAAAGTTCCTTTCCACACCCTTGCTTTAAACAAAACAAAACAAAAACCAAGGAAAGGAGGCATGGGATGTGTGTGCGGGTTTTCAAGGCAATTAAACTCCTACATTAAAATCCCCACATTGCTCAGCAGAGCAGGGAAGTTCCCTTTGTTCCTGGGGAACACAATAACTGGGATTTAGTTATTTGTTCTCATGGTGTGCACGGCACCCCACGCCACAGCACACCCCAGGACACGCACGCAGGGAAGGCTCTGCCACATGGAGCACATCCTTCGCTCCCCACCGTGATCAGCACAGCATTAGATCAAAAACACATGAAGGAATTACCTTAGGAAAAGGCAGTAGGACAGAAGGGGTTTCTGGTCCACAGGGTTTTCTTTCACACTCTTAACAAACATTTCACTTTGCAAGGACAGCAATCTGGGAAGCTCAGAACATTATGTAAGGGACACAGCCAACAGAAGGATCGTAAAGTTAAAAAGTCTCTGTTAATCAATGACAAATTTAGTACTTGTTGCTACAATTACAAAGATAATAGTTCCTTTATGTCAGTGCCTTTGGTTTTGCAGCTGTAAAATAGCTTTGAAATTCAGCATTTCAAGTAACAGAAATTAATAGGAGGTCATTTCTACCAGAGAAATTTTAGGGGCCCATCCTCTCTAATCATCATTAAAAACTAAATCCACAGGAGAAGAGGCACTTTACTGATTGTCAAGTGGAAGCTATTATTCATTTGATGAAGCTCTTGGCACAGTGCCATTTATTCTGCTGTAGAGCCTGCTGGTTGCTCTACTTCATCTCATGCAATCAAGGTTGTTTCTGCCTGCCAAGAGTTATTTATAGAGTGGGGGAAAAAAAACGCAGTATGTTCTCTTGCTTCAAAAACAAGTTTCAAACTTTCTAACTGAACAACTGCTTCCTGCTCCCCAGTGACATCCCTTTATTTTGAGCCCCACTTGTACAAAAACAAAAGCACATTCCTAGATTTCATCTCCCCCAAAACAGGGAAAAAATCCCCGTGCCATGCACATTCTCATTGAGAAATCATCTGATTGTCTCGAGATAAGACTCTGCACAACCCCTCTGTCCCTCGCTGCTGTCAAGGGGATGCACACAAGAAGTGCGTCCTTTGAGGGTCACCTTCACTGAAGCAATTCACCTATACACAAAGCATGGGGGAATCCTGTTGGTGATGGGGACATGTTGCCTGTCCTCATTAAACTGCCAGGATGAGGAGGTGAATGAGGCATTTGGGCTGACGGATTTCCATTCCAAAGCTTGATTCTCCAGTCTCCAGATCATGCACAATCCGTACACCCCACGCAGGGTTTGCCACTGTGTTGTGGAAGGGCTCCACAACCCCTGCGACGTCCAAATGACCATAAATTCCCATGCAAAGCTTAAAGCCCGTTTTTGACCTCAAGGCCAGTTTAAACCAGCAATCCTGGCATTCCTGAAATGAAATGTATGAAATCAGAAACAGTCTTTAATAAAACACCACTAGTGTCCAGTCTATGCATGAACCCAGAACTAGTCCTTGAAAGGTTCTGTAATTTTCAAGAGCAGTCCAATATAAAGCTCAGACTAAACATCTTAAAAAGGGAGAAAGTGAATTTCACACAGAGTAAGAGCAGAATTCTCACAAATGCTCCAGAAACAGAACTACCAGCGTGCCACTGAGTCATTTGACAGCTGAATTCTGATTTATTTGGCTCCAGAAAGCAAACCATGGTCATTTTCACTGGAAAATATTGTTAATCCTCCGTTTCCAGAACTATTAACCAGTCCCTGTAAACAGGCAGGGTTGTTCAAGTTCACTCATTGCAGTTCTGATAT